>NC_086320.1:309815095-310435303 GCF_036172605.1 Pelobates fuscus | reverse complement strand
GGCGGAGTCTAATTGGATACCCAGAAAAGTGATAACCGTGTCTGGCCCCTCTGTTTTCTTAGGGGAGATAGGTACACCTAGTTGCTCAAATAGCTTAGTGGTAGCTTTGAGACTAGTAGGAGGGGAAGTGTTCTCCTCGACCAGTAGGAAATCGTCCAGGTAATGTAATACCATAGGGCATCTGGCTATGTTCAATAGTAGCCAGCATAATGCTTCGGCAAATGTGTCAAAAATAGCTGGGCTACTTTTGGACCCAAAGGTTAACCGGGAGAAAAAATAGTAATTCCCGGACCACTCGATGCCATGCAGGTGCCACAGTGTGGGGTGGATTGGTAGTAATTTAAAGGCGTTGGTAATGTCGGTCTTACTGAGCCAGGCTCCAACCTCTGCTTGTATGATAGCGGTAATGGCGTGATCTATGGTGGTGTATTGCAAGGAGAATTCCTCAGAGGGGATGAGGGAATTAAGACTGGGGTTGGCCGATGAGTGGGGTGCCGATAAGTCAATGATGAGTCTCTGTTTTTGGGAAGATTTCCCTGTGACAATACCAATGGGGTTAGTGCGCCATTCTGTGAATGGAGGAGTTTTGAAAGGCCCCAATACGAAGCCTTCAGCCACTTCTTGAGCTATGAGGGGTTGTGTTGGGCAGATTGTAGATTAGGGCATTCCAGAGTTCCGACTGGTAAGTGTAGGATACCTGTATGGAAGCCTTCTGTTAAACCAGAGATAAGTAAGTCTATTAGGTGTCTAGGTGGGTGCTGAGACATAAATGCAGTGAATACTGGCATATTAATGGATGTTAGGTAAGGCTTGGAATACATTTTATTTGGACACATGGTCTTTGCATGTGCCCTAAAACATTTTGAACAGACATGCATCCACTGTAATTACAAGACCCAACATTAAAATTATTACATATCTGGGACTTGCCCAGAAACTTGATTGAGCATCCCAGTTTGTCTCGTGACAACTTCTCTGGAACCCCAGAGGAACTAGCTCCTTGCGTGGAGGCATGTTCGTCCGCCGTGTTGGGACAAAAGTTTGTAGTATGGGCTGTGGAGGAGCAGTATGCACAAGCCGGTGTTCTTAGACCTGCAAAGTGTCTGCAAAAAATGACGGTATCAATCCTTCCCCAGTTGGATCGTGTTCCCTACTGGGAGAAGGCTCCAGACACTTTTGCAGAAAAAGACCTATGGTAGTCATAGAAGGCTGAACCACCATATTTGTTGCCCAGGTCTACCAGCTTGTGCATATAGAGATCAAACACCTTTCTTCTGTTGGGATAGACCGCACAGATGACATCCCTGTAAATACCAAAAGCTAGTTCAAATTCAGGGATAGTCAGTTTCCTGTTTAGGCGGGCATCCCTAGACCTAAAACAACAGATACATCATCATAAGCATACGTTTTATTCTCAACAATATCCTGGGAGACAATCAACAGGGAAGCCAGGTTGACGTCTTTACCTTCCAGGATATCCCTTTTTATATGCTCAGGTATCATATGAGCCAGGCTAACTTCCTGGTCATCCAGGGTGATGGCTGGAGCAACTAATGGCAAGTCAGCTGGCCTGTAGCAGCAATGTTTTAAGGTTTGCTTGCGTATGATTGCAAATAAAATGTTGATACTAAGCAATAGATATGTGTTACTCAGAAATGTTGGCATGGCTTTAATAAGATATCTGAGGGAGGCCGTGGCCTATCTACCAACAACATATGTGTTATATAATAATGGTGTGTAAGGGGAACATAAAATGTAAGTAATATATATATATGTATATTACTGTGCAGGAAACATATGATTGGTTGGATCAGTACGTGTGATTCAACCCGAGTATGCATGACAAGTAATTAAATCCTTATGTGTCATGGTTAACAACAAAGAAATGAGGCCTGTAACGTAGGCTGATTTAATTGTAATGAAATGGATAATTTAAAAAAAAAAAAAAAACTCCAGTAAGCGTGGGAGTCCAATGGTCTATACAGAAATGTTAGCTGGTTTCATACCCTTGGTGTAATAAGTGATACCTTAAAAATAGCATGAAAATGGTCTGTCTATTTAACCAAGCAACTTTTTAACCAAATGTAAATACATGAAATGATGAAATGTAACTCACGAAAAAGATCTATGTGAATACATAGCAGAATAACCGAATCTTAGTATGAAGGGAAACAGAAGTTAGCATGAATAGCTTAACCGTATGCATTTTAATGCGAACAGCAATCGTGCATAGAATATACTATGAATAAGTGCCGACCAGAAAACACAAACCGAAATGACAATCGTTTAAATGAAGCAAGGGAAAAACTGTTTGTATGAATTGATCGCCTCTCTAATACGCATTATTTAGCCGAACAATTTGTAAGAAATGAAGCCGCGAAAAAGGCTTTGAAATGCGACTGTGCAGAGAAAACCGTAAAGCGAGGACCCGTGCTGTACCGTGCACCGTGGGAACCGATCCTGGCGTGACAGGTAGGTCTGAATTACGGTTTAGGAGTCCCTGGGACGCGATCTACGACGAAGACCCGGGTAAGAAGCTGGACGGACGGAAAAGGCCTGCAAGAGGATTCCTGGACACAGCTTGCTGCAGAAAAACTTGTGGGTAAGAAAACCAAGATGGTGTCTGAGAGAACACGGAAGTGGATCCTCATTCAACTCTGACCTCAAATGGTAATGAGCAAGGTAAGGGGAGTGCCTTAAGTAGGCTAGAGGTAGCAAACCAGCCCCTCCCACAAATCCAGGCAAATTGCCTTAATACATATAAAAATGCATTTAATTTATTTTATAACATGTCTAATAATTTTTTTTTACACTTCCCACCAGCAGGGGGACTGTCTGATTTTTCAGACAGTCCCCCTGCGGGCAGATCCACAGCCAGCTATAGGGGGCCATGTGATCGCTCTTTGAGAGCGATCACATGGCCCCCGGGGGCCTGATTTGCCGGGGAGGGCTGCCTGGGCTGTCAGGCAGCCTTTCAGAAGAGGATCGTGGCGGAGGTGAGTACGCCGGACCTCCAGGGGCTGCAAGCCGTTATGGCGTTCTATGCCGCCGCAACAGCTTTAAAGCCCTTTAAAGCCGCGACGGCATAGAACGCCGTAACGGGGTTAATGGTGTAATTTCCAGAGACGTGTCGGTTCCCATTTAAGGAGTTTGGCATTTACAACAGAACAAATACTAAAATACACTAAGCTACAATGAAACAATGTAAATTTAGAAATATAAAATTTATGAACATATATGAAACAATGCCAGGAGCATTAGAGAAACAATAAGAGATTGTCCTTTGCAAACATTCTGTTCTTCATCCTTATGTGAGACTATTTTACCAATATACCAATATACAGCTGTTAAACGTTTTTGTTACCTGTTTAGGACTGTGGTTTTAGAACAAACCATTTGCCTAGCCTAGGTCATGGATCCTAGTATGAAACTAACATATTAGTATATAGTTATTAAAAGTTATTATCCTTTTTTTTTGTTACCCATTGGGAAAAATGGAAATCCCATTTTTTTTCCCCCTGACTGTGTTCATTCCAGTGCGTACTATGCAATTGAGGGATTACTGCGCACTTTTTCTTATAGGATCACTATAGGGTCAGGAACACAAACATGTATTCCTGACCCTATAGTGAAAACCCACCATTTTTTGCTCCCCCTCCCCCCCCCCACCTTAGCCCCTCAGAATGAGTTAAAACTCACCTTATTTTCAGCTCTCCGTGGGTCTGCCGGGACTGGCCCCACCCCCTTGGTGACATCATCAAAATTGCCAATTTTTAGCCAATCCAATGCTTTTCCATGGGGAAAGCATTGGATTGGATAAAATGGGCAAGGGGGCGGGGCCAAATGCCGTTTTGGCCAATCAGCACCTCCTCATAGAGATGCATTGAACACTGCCGTTTCTCTGAAAAGGTAGTGTACACATGAAAATGCCTGAAGGGATCTATTATTCTCACCAGAACAACTACATTAAGCTGTAGTTGTTCTGGTGACTATAGTGTCCCTTTGATGTCAAACACAGTAATGTTACATTAGTAAATCCACCAATCACTAACCCATTTAGCAACACAAAAACCTATTTTCCCAAATTAAAATTGTGCTAGTTTTCACAAAGCACAATAATTTATTTACTTAATTTATTGTAAAATGAAAGCAACTCACCATCATAAAGGTCATACATTGCTCCTAAATTGAAATTGAATGAAGGTAGGGAAATGGATCCTGTGTCCCAATCCACTACCAGCAATAGTGTCCATGGGCATCTACTGGATTTTTTTCCAGGGTGGGGCATAACTGTAATGATATCCATGCTTGACCCTTATTTTACAGTGTCAGGAAGGGGAGGGGCATAGTCATTATCATATAAAGCCAGGGTGACCAGATTTTGGAAATAAAAAACCAGGACACCCATTAGGCAAGGAGACGGAGAGGTAGGCGTGACGCTGGAAATAAGGTAAAAAGCATTAAGGGGGGTAGGCAGGATACATAAATAGTGTTTTCACAACATGTTTGTATTCCTGACACTATAGTGTTCCTTTAAGCAAATTAAAAGAATATTCTGGTCACCATAACAACTTAATCTAAATGAAAATGCTATGTGTCATGGAGTAACACTTCCGGGTTCGGCACTCAGCGGTGAGGAGCCGGACCCCGCCCCCATCTGACACAGCTCTGACGGTATTTAGGGAGACTGGGCCAGAGAGAGGGTGCTGGGTGATTGTGTGAGCTAACATGTGAGCTGCCTCCGCAAGACCGCGGGCTCCACAGGCTCAGCTACTGGGAGCTACTTCCACCAGACGTACCTCTCCACAAGCTCAGACAAGAGGTTCCAGCCTTTGAGCAAATGCAAGGATTGCTGCATGCCATAAAGGATTACTGGAGAACGGATACTTTGCTACTTTACAAGTGGACCATATCTCTGAACTATTGGAGGACTACCCATATTAACCTTAAGTATATCTTTCAGCTATTGGTCTGCAATATCATTTATTAATGAACTAATGCTTGCTTACTCAAATCTTCATTCCTACAAGTTACTAATCTCATGATGGACAACTCCCATCATGCTTATTCACTATGAACTGTTTCTTGCTTTGCAATTACATTCAGTGCTTCAAGTTACTAATCTCATGAAGGACAACTCCCATCATGCTTATTCACTATGAACTGTTCTTGCTTTGCAAATATTCTTAGCTACTTGATTATTGTTCCTATTGAAGATTATTCTAATGAACAAATGTTACTTAATGCATCTCTGAAGAAATACTTAATAATGAACTTTGTGTTGTTGATTACTTGCACTTCTTCTTATTGGATTATTGCCTAAATGCAATTCATTTAAGTTTAACACTTATTAAAACTTCGGTTTCAATCAAGTTACCAGTGATTCTCTCTTTTCTTAAAGATACTTAAGGATTCTCCATTTCTTCACTATTGTAATTAGGGAGATTACAAGCTGCAGTTGAGCTCCAATCCAAATCACCCCTAGTAGCGTAACACTATGATGCAAGGAGACCCTTGGTGCTCTCTTTCCTGTAAGGGGTTAAACAACTCTCAAATTGCTTAACCCCAAAGGTTGCCACCATCGTCAGATCTCCAGGTCGCTCAGTGGTATTCGCCTTCTGAAACGGAGTGTCAGGAAGTGCAGATTGACGTCAGGCCGCTGATTGGCTAGAGTGGTCAGCTGACACTCTAAGCCAATCGTTAGTTCCCAGTTCATGAAAATGTTTTAGTTTTTTATGAATGGGGAGCTACTGATTGGCTTAGAGTGCCAGCTGATCGCTCTAGCCAATCAGCAGCACTCCTACCCACTCAGTAAATAAAAGAGAACACATTAACACTGATGTTTGTTTTACCTAGGGAGATGAGAAAGTCCAAAGTTTTCCTGCCAGGCCCAGGTACAAAAATATTATGATGTGGTGTCCAGAATGAAGTGGAGGGATCCCTTCACTTGTCCTTCCTCCTCCAATCTCATTTTCTTCTCCTTCATTTGACACAGTCTTCTTTTTCTTCTTAAATTGTCTTCTCTCCTCCTTGGCTCCTTCTGCTCCTTTACCTTTCTGCTACTTTCTGCATCTTTTGCGCCCTTCTGCTCCTTTCTCTTTCTGATCACTTTCTGATACTTTTGCTACCTTCTGCTCCTTCAGACTCTTTCTGCTCCTTGCTGACCCTTCCTGCTTCTTGCTTACCCTTACTGTTTATTTCTGTTCCGTTCTGCTCCTTTTCCCACTTTACCTTTGTGCTCCTTCTGTCCCGTCCAGCTCATTGCAGATCCTTTCTGCTCCTTGATGTCTCTTCCTGCTCATTTGTTTATTCTCCTTTCTGCGCCTTCTCCTACTTTACCTTTGTGCTTCTTCTGATTCTTGCTGCTCCTTTACCTTTGTGCTCCTTCTGTCCCTTCCTGCCCCTTGCAGACCCCTCCTTCTCCTTGCTGACCATTTTGGCTCCTTGCTGACCCTTTCTACTCCTCGCTGAACCTCCATGCTCTTGCTGCCCCTTCTTGCTCTTTGCGGTCCCTTTCTGTGCCCCTTCTCCTACTTTACCTGTGTGCTCCTTCTGATTCTTTCTGCTCATTTACCTTTGTGCTCCTTCTGTCCCTTCCTACTCCTTGCTGCCCCCTTCTGCCCCTTTCTGCTCTTTGCTGATGCTTCCAGCTCCTTGCTGAATCTGTCTGCTCCTTTCTGCTCCTTTTCCTATTTTACCTTTGTGTTCCTTTTGTCCCTTCCTGCTCCTTGCTGACCCTTCCTGCTCATTTTCCGACTTAACCATCCTGCTCCTTGCTGACCCTTCCTGCTCCATCTCCTACTTTGCATTTGGGCTTCTTCTGTTCCTTTCTGCTCCTTGCAGCCCGTTCCTGTAGGCTGCACCCCCATCCCTCACTTGTCTGGTCTGTATGCTGTGAATGCAGTCTGGGAGTTGCTGGTTGCATTGGATATAGCTGCTCCCCCGCGGATTCAGTCAGGAGAGAGAAGCAAGTATTAGCTGCAGCTTCCTATTCCTGTTCTCTCCACACACACTTTTCACTAGAGCACATTTTCTGTAGTAATGCTACAGACTGGATGTGTTGGAAAGCTCTGTTATGTTCAGGGTGGAAGGCGTGAGTGGGTGCTCAATTGATTTCTCACTTTTTTCTTTCTTTTTCGGATAAATCCCTATTTTGAACTTGATATGACTCTTGTTTCCTACATTTCATTAATACAAGATAACAAAAAGAAAAAGTTTACAACCAGCCATTCTAAAGCTAAGACATCTTACTTCCTTTTTTAAATCCAGATATGCAATTATGTAATTTTGCATCTCCCAATTGGCATTGAAAAAAATGTCAGATATAGCATAGCCATTAGGCCAAGCAGTATATTGTAGCAACTTTTACATGGCAGCCACACTCTTATTCCCTTTTTTCCGGATGTTTTGACTGACTGAATGGCTTTCTCAAATGTTTTTCGCTACTGAACTTTAGCCGAAACAATTAGCGATATGAACTGAATTCTGTTATCCCATTTCAATTTGTGAGAAATGAAATGTTTTGCTTTGCACACATCTAGCAAAAACCATGTTGAATTTATTTTTCTTATCAATACAAGGCAAACAGCTGTTACAATTGATATTTATTTTGTGTACATCAGAAAAGCTAATACTTAAAATGTAACAATTTTTACTTGCAAAAATATAAACTTAATAAATGAGACAAAAAAAATCATAATTTCTTTTACATCTGATAACCTAGTGCAGGCATAGGCAACCTTCGGCACTCCAGATTTTTTGGACTAAACCTCCCACGACGCTTAGTCCAAAAATTTTTTACCTTCAGCATTATATGTATAAGAGCATTATGGGGGATGAAGTCCACAACATCTGAGGTTGCCTATCCCTGACCTACTGTACAGATACATTGATAGTCAATTTTCATTAATCTTTTTTGCAGTTTGACCCTTCATTGGGGTGGGCCTGGAGATAACCTTTTTGCTCTTCTTTGCACTGATTACTGTTTTATTGTGTGCTGACATATTTCCAGGCAGGATTATCCACTAAAAGGATTATTGTCAGGAATTAAAAGTACATTTCACATTTGAAACCAAAATAGCCAAACTGAAAAAAACTCTGTAAGTATACTATCTTTCCAATTCAGCTACTTTGGCCTTAAATGTGAAATTCACTGTAAATTTCTGAAAATTTGCAGTGAATAACCCTGATGGTGTTTGGTTATTTTACTTCTGACAGAAGACAGATTTAAAGAAATTGTTTGGAATATTTTTTGAAAATGACTGTGTCAAATAAATACATTCAAGCATTTGTAAATGTATTTGTCAGTGTAAACATTGATGAAGGTAAATGAATTCTCAAAATGTAGGGAGTTTTGTGCAAAAGTGTTGTGTTCTGAAACATGGTCTAAGGATCATGTAAACACGTGGAGTCACTAATGATATGTACCTGCTGCTTCCACTGTCTCTACGGTGCTTGCCCCACCATTAGTACTTCAGATGATTTTCAAGAATACAACTCGTTTTTTGCATAACCCCAGTAATTGAACTAACCCGTTTTAATGAATGCCTTATTCAAGAGCAGTGCCTCAGGACCGTATTTGTACAAGATTATAAAAAAGATACAAGGAAGTTAGAAAGTGCACATTTTTTATGTATAATTCCACTTGTATGTATAATTCTCATTTACTCTTCCATGCAGTTTCTTAGTTTCTTATTACATTTACTTGTTTTGATGTGTTTTTTTTCATCTAGTCTGGATGATGGCAAGTTGAGAAATCAATAAACCACAGATCACAGTTCCCATCACACAACTTAAAAGTGATTTTTGTTATCTTTAGCAGTTAAGGTAAAATCTTATAATTCAGTGTGAGCATTTCTGAATGTTTGAAACAAACTTTGATCCTTTATTTTAATAGAACAGGGGTGATGAAATGGTTAAAACTCTTGCAATCATACACAGCTTGATCATCATAATCTTGAAAATTAGATTCTCACATCAAGATGTGCCAACCTGTGTATAAAGAAAATAAAACATGCCTGAGCTTGGGAAAAGGCATAATGCTTTGTTATGATAGATACAAAAATGTATTAGTTTAATAACTATTCGATTTGTATGCTTTTTGCATCTCTGTAATGGTAAATGTGTCATTTTTCTAATAACCATTTTATGTATGCAATTTAGTCTAATATGTAGATCTAGTTTTGCCATATAGAAACATAGAATGTGACGGCAGATAAGAACCATTCGGCCCATCTAGTCTGCCCGATTTTCCAAATACTTTCAATAGTCCCTAGCCTTATCTTATAGTTAGGATAGCCTTATGCCTATCCCACGCATGCTTAAACTCCTTTACTGTGTTAACCTCTACCCCTTCAGCTGGAAGACTATTCCATGCATCCACTACCCTCTCAGTAAAGTAATACTTCCTGATATTATTTTTAAACCTTTGCCCCTCTAATTTAAGACTATGTCCTCTTGTTGTGGTAGTTTTCTTCTTTTAAATATAGTCTCCTCCTTTACTGCGTTGATTCCCTTTATGTATATGACGCCCCTGCTGAAACATCAACAGCATCTGTTTTTAATGTCACAGTAACTTCACTTTTAATCATAGTAAACCCAATTGTTCTAAATTTGACGTATGTTTAAAAAGGGAACAAGACATGGAGTACAGGATGTGCACTCAATAGAGAGATACTGAAGAAGTGAGACTGTGCAGAAACAGCATCTACATGCTGCAATCACAGAGATTGCTGTAGAGTTCATATGCATGCCAGAGGATGATAGACATGGCAGTCACAAGGATGGTAGTCCCCTTCATATTCTGATTTGTGAGACCTCCATGCAGCTATTTCTGGGATGCCTCTTTAGTGAGGTATCCAGAGGGAGCAATATCGCTGCGATCTCTGTGATTACAGTGGTGTTTGTGGCACAGAGCCTGTCGGGAAGGATATAACTAAGCTCTATACCGCATTAATATCTAATATGTATGTTTCAATAATTATACCCCGACCCTAATACAACATTTATCAAGTTACATGCGCACAAAATTGCTCTTTTCTAATTTAACTATGAATATATCTAAAATATCAGAAACAAACAAACATTTTTAATATTGAATCACATTGCTCTTCGTGTATATGTTGATGAAATCTGCCAGAAAAAAAGCACAGAAAGTGATGTTGCATCCGGAAATAGAGTGAATATTTTATGACATAGATTAGACAGCATGTAGGTACATGAAGATACAATGATAATGCATTGTTCTGTGATAAAGATAAATAATATAAAGCTAGGGTGACAAATCATTTGCCATTGGACAAGATTCAGTGTCACAAAGTAGCACACAAAATTAAGAAAACAAAAAGAAATATTACAATATCTAGGTATGGCCGCATGTTAACATCTATTTTCAAATCAACATTTTTTTATGGTTTTGCTCCCTGAAATTTAGATTTTTACCAGTAATATGATCATAAATCACTTTTTCATATTTACGTTATTTAGGCAGAATTTATTTTATTTTCATAGTTTTTTTTTTTGTTTTTGTTTGCCTTGATACAGCAGGTAAATATTTTATAGGGTCTGCACAAATGTTATGTAACGATGAACAGTATCATTTCACAATTAGTACAAAGGATTATATGGACAGATAGGCAGGCAGGCAGGCAGGCAGACAGAACAGACACGTATATAGATAGACAGACAGAGACATAGATAGACAGACACTTGAATAGACAGACAGACAAATGGACGTATTGACGGACAGACAGATAAATAGACAGACCGATACATAGTACATCGATAGATACATAAATACATACATACATACTTACATAGATATTTATGTATGTATGTATTTATGTATTGAAAAAGTAACATTTATTTGTTAAAGGAATCCTATAGTGCCAGGAAAACAAAGCCGTTTTTCTAGCACTATAGGGATAAATGGTCCCCCCTTGCACTCCCCCTCCTGCAGGGCTGAATGGGTTAAAACCCCTTCAGCCACTTACCTGAAGCCAGCATGATGTCCACTGCGCTGGGTCAGGCTCCGCACAGGCTCTTCCACCGCCGACATCAGCTGGCGGGGGAGTCCTAATGCCCAGGGGCGGACTGACCGGTCGGGCACTTCGGACATGGTCCGAGGGCCCGGCCGGGAGGGGGGCCCGCCATCAGGGGGCCCGGCCGCCCCTTTAAATGCTGCAGCCGCCTGAGCGCTCTCTTAAGAGCGCTCAGGCGGCTGCAGCTTCTCACCTCCCCTCCCCGTAGCGTGGCCGAGCTGCTCTGCGTCCGCGGTGCCGGCCGGAGTGATAGGAAGGTGCACACACACTGAGTGTGCACCTTCCTGTCAGTCCGGCCGGGTACAGGAAACAGAAACTCCTGTTCCGCGCGGAACAGGAGTTTCTGTTTCCTGTACCCGGCCGGACTGACAGGAAGGTGCACACTCAGTGTGTGTGCACCTTCCTATCAATCCGGTCGGCACCGCGGACGCAGAGCCTCTCGGCCACGCTACGGGGAGGGGGTAAAAAGAGAGAGGGGGGGGTGTTAAAAGAGAGGGGGGGGTGTTAAAAGAGAGAGGGGGGTGTTAAAAGAGAGAGGGGGGGGTGTTAAAAGAGAGAGGGGGGGTGTTAAAAGAGAGAGGGAGGGGGGGTGTTAAAAGAGAGAGGGGGGGGTGTTAAAAGAGAGAGGGGGGGGTGTTAAAAGAGAGAGGGGGGGGGGTTTAAAAGAGAGAGGGGGGGTGTTAAAAGAGAGAGGGAGGGGGGTTAAAAGAGAGAGGGAGGGGGGGGTTAAAAGAGAGAGGGAGGGGGGGTAAAAAGAGAGAGGGGGGGTAAAAAGAGAGAGGGGGGGTAAAAAGAGAGAGGGGGGGTAAAAAGAGGGAGGGGGGTTTAAAGAGAGAGGGAGGGGGGTTAAAAGAGAGGGGGGTTGTTAAAAGAGATGGGTTAAAAGAGAGAGGGAGGGGGGTTTAAAAGAGGGAGGGGGGTTAAAAGAGAGAGGGGAGGGGGTTAAAAGAGAGAGGGAGGGGGGTTAAAAGAGAGAGGGAGGGGAGGTTAAAAGAGAGAGGGGAGGTTAAAAGAGAGAGGGGAGGTTAAAAGAGAGGGGGGGGTAAAAAGAGAGAGGGGCGGTAAAAAGAGAGAGGGAGGGGGTAAAAAGAGAGAGGGAGGGGGGTAAAAAGAGAGGGGAGTAGGGGGGATGAAGAGGGAGGGGGGGTAAGAAGAGGGAGGGGGTAAGAAGAGGGAGGGGGGGTAAGAAGAGGGGGGGGGGTAAGAAGAGGGAGGGGGTAAGAAGGGAGGGGGGAGTAAGAAGAGGGGGAGGGGGAGTTAAAGAGGAAGGGGGGAGTAAGAAGAGGGGGGAGGGGGTAAGAGGGAGATTAAGAAGAGAGGGGGGAGTAAGAAGAGGTGGGAGTAAGAAGAGGGGGAGGGGGAGTAAGAAGATGGGGAGAGTAAGAAGGGGGAGTAAGGAGAGGGGGAGGGGGGAGTAAGAAGAGGGGAGAGTAAGAATGGGGGTAAGAAGAGAGTGGGAGTAAGAAGGGGGTAAGAAGAGGGGGAGGGGGGAGTAAGAGGAGGGCAATTGCCCCCTCCCCTGTCCGCAGGCACCGTGCGGGCAGCCGGCAGGGGAGGGAGGAAGAGAGGACCCGGGAGCTCAGCCTGCAGCTCCTCTGGGTCCTTCTTGCGCGAGCACAGATCGTTGCCGCGGTTACCACGGCAATGTTACGGCTCTTGCAAGAGTAAACTCTAGCCCTGGAGCTACGGGCTAGAGTTCACTCTCAACACTGTGACCACCAGGTATTCCTGGTGGTCGCAGTGGTGAGAGTGAACTTTAGCCCCATAAACACACTGCCCCCACACCATACACATTCACACACTGCCCCCCATACACACACACCATACACACACACTGCCCCCACACACACCATACACATTTACACACATTGCCTCACACACACACACATACACTGCCCACCCATACACACACAGCCCCCCATACTAACATTGCCACACACATACACAGCCCCCTCGTACACACATTGCCCCACACACCCTACACATTCACACACTACACCCCCTCACACACACTGAACCTTTCACACAGACTGCACCCCTTACACATTGCACCACTGCTCCTATACCCTACTACAGCCTCATATCCCAGCAGACCCCAGGTAAGTTGTCAAACTGTTCTTAAACGGTTTGACTACTTACTCTGGGAGTGGGGCCCGGCCCTCCTGGCACCATAACGACTACACAGAGTAGTAGTGGTTATTGTGCATGGATTATTTCTTTAAATAATCTACGAGTGCCCCAGTAGCCAGCAAGCCAGCCAACCCACAGGCAAGCCAGCCCACAGGCTGGCCAGTAGACAGACAGCCAGCCTACAGGCCACCAGTTAGGCTTAAAGCCAGCAACCCCACAGCCTGCCAACCGCAGCCAGCAAGCCACAGCCTGCCAGCCAGCAAGCCACAGCCTGCCAGCCAGCAAGCCACAGCCTGCCAGCCGCAGCCAGCAAGCCCACAGCCTGCCAGCTGCAGCCAGCAAGCCCACAGCCTGCCAGCTGCAGCCAGCAAGCCCACAGCCTGCCGGCAGTAGCCAGTAAGCCCACAGCCTGCCAGCAAGCCCACAGCCTGCCAGCCGCAGCCAGTAAGCCCACAGCCTGCCAGCCGCAGCCAGCAAGCCCACAGCCTGCCAGCCGCAGCCAGCAAGCCCACAGCCTGCTGGCAGTAGCCAGCAAGCCCACAGCCTGCCAGCAAGCCCACAGCCTGCCAGCCGCAGCCAGTAAGCCCACAGCCTTCCAGCAAGCCCACAGACTGCCAGCCAGCAACAGTAATTAAGGTAAGAGGAGCCAACTTGGCCTAGGTATCAGCTATGTTGTGTTGCTATATTGTGAATAGGAACCAGAGTGTTGGAGAGACCCCCCTCCAGGCCCCATTAGACTCCATTGTAGTCTCTAATGGGACCTGGAGGAAATTCTTTCTAACACACTCTCTAAAGGACACTGAGATAGCCTCTGCTAGAATGCTCCCCCCCTCCATGGCCCATTAGCCCTCAATAGTAGTCTCTACTGGGGCCTGGAGGCGACTGTTTCCAGCAGGGACACTGAGATGGCCTCTGTTAGAAAGACCCCCTTCCAAGCCTGTTAGACTCCATTGTAGTCTCTAATAGGGCCTGGAGGGGATTCTTTCTAACACACTCTCTAAAGGACACTGAGATAGCCTCTGCTAGAAAGACCCCCCTCCATGGCCCATTAGCCCTCAATTGTAGTCTCTACTGGGGCCTTGAAGGGATTATTGCACTTTTGTTCCTTGTGTCTAAAGATTGTGTAGGGTGTGGCTGGAGGCGGTGCATGGAGGCGGGACATGGGTGGCGCTTGCTGCGGAGTATGGGTGGGGCCTGTAAGGGGGCCCTTGATTTATTTTGCCCGGGGGCCCTGAGGGTTCTCAGTCCGCCCCTGCTAATGCCCATGCACGGCAATGGCCGCGCACGCATTAGACCTCTCCATAGGAAAGCATTCAATTCTTTCCTATGGGAAAAATAAAAGATAACAGACCAAAAGTCCTTTTGAATTCCGGAAGCTCCCCCAGTGGCTGTCTGGCAGACAGCCACTGGGCGCAGACTTAGAACTGCAATGTAAACATTGCAGTACTCTGGAACTGCAATGTTTTATATTGCAGCACTAAGTGCAAAAGGGTTACAGCACCCAGACCACTTCAATTAGCTGAAGTGGTCTGGGTGCCTACAGTGTGCCTTTAAAAAAATAATATTTTACCATGTATAATTATGGAGCTCACAAAGAGAATGCCACTAGTAAAGGGTTAAGTGAACAGGAAAAGGCTTCATATATGCTGGAGATTACACATATTTTTAAAATCCAGTCATGGATGTATTGTCAAATGTTAATCAAGATAAAACAGGAGATAATTCTATTTTAAGAACTTAAGGAAATCTGTTCAATATCCTAGGGTAAACAATATAACAAATGGTGAAAAAGAGCATAACAAAATATATAGCCTTAGATAGAAACTGCAATAGCCAAGGGCTTCATATCTCTTATACTATTAAATGGGGACATTTATCTCTGGTGAAGTTACATCAATGGAAGCTTGCGAGAAAATCACTCTGTATAAGAACTCCACTATAAGAAACGTCATATTGACATTATACTAAATCAAACTTTCAGATAGAGGTATTTTAGTTAACTATATTTTACTTTAACACAAAGGACTTTGATTACAGGACAATTCACTCCATCCGTAAATAGAACGGTCAACAGAAAATGGATGAGAATGTCATAGTCTTGTGTCCTTAGATGACTAGCAAATAAAGCTGAACCGTAGCATAAATGATAGACGTAATCTAATACTTACCCCTAAGACACTTCTCTATGAAAGCAATGTAGTTCAACACTCGGTCGATGGAATCTTGGGCATTACTTCTAGCTTTAACTATAAATCCATCTGCATTAAGCACTGCACTCATTGACGGGTAAGTTGGTGATCATTTATTGTATAAGACAGTAAAACTATAATAATCACTTGCACTAGCACGATCAAATAATGCCCATGAATCCTAAAGTTCTTTTCAAATATTTTTTATTGAAAAGTATTTTCTAATTATTATATAATAACAAAAATATCCAATGAGCAACTAACATAATATGTGACAATAAGCATAAATAACAAGTCAAATAACCCATTGTACAGCGCTACGGAATTTGATGGCGCTATATAAATAATAAAAAATTATAATAATAACGCAAACCAGCCAAGAACGTTAACATGTAATGTGCAATGAAGCTGAAACTTGGTTGGACACTAACTTTGTGTGGCCAAAGTGTCAACAATAAGCTTTTATAAAACGTTAATTCCCACCAGACCTTAAATCTAAGGTAGCATCTTGGGCTCTTTTACCGTAGGACTGCTTTTTCCTGAAGGAGACCTATATGCAACCTTCAGAGGTATGATACTTAAAATACAATCCTGCTGTATACTTTGTTAAGAATGTTCCTCTCATATATTGAGATTTCAGGCTAGCTAAAACAGTTTTGGCATAATCATGAGCTAGCATAATCACGTACGACCTTTTCCAACATAAACCATGCATTAGCAATCCAACCTCTTAAAAACTCTATGATCCTTTCCCTGTCCTAAAGTCACACAGTCTTAGTAGTTGTAGCTCTACAACAGCTGTGGTCTATCTTCTGGCTGACCTAGTCAATAACTAGTGCTGTGCAATAACCATTTCTCGGAAGAATACCTTTATAGAATGGATACTTCAAAGTCACGTTTCTTAAAATACAGCTTTGGAGTAGAATTTTTTCACAAGTGTTCCTCATTATATTTTAAATATCTTGCTGAAACAGTGCTGAAATAATCATAAGCTAATATAATCACGCATACCCCATTCCAAAATAAACCAGGCTTTTGCAATCCATTTTACTTATGTACGTAATCTGGCGTGCAAAGAGATTATAAAAATGAGCTTTCCATATGTGACTTATGCTCAGCTCTATTTTCTAGGCCATATTCAAATAAAATACTGTAATAGTAACTGATGACACATGTGCAGTGTGAGCTGATAAAGAAAATGTTTTAATTCAATTAGAAAGGAGCGCATATAATGATTGGATCAGCATGATCTACGACAGGTGTAGGCAATCTTCGGCACTCCAGATGTAGATTTCATTTCTCATGATGCTTTGCCAGCATTATGGCTGCATGAGAATTATGGGAGATGTAGTCCACAAAATATGGAGTGCTGAAGATTGGCTACCCCTGATCATACAACATCATACAGCAGTCTTAATTGTTTAATGTGTGACATGGACAAGCAATACTGTATTGGTAGTCTATATGGATCAATAGGGATACATTATGAAGATTCAATATACATATTAGATAGTACATTTATAATGCCAAGGTAATTGAGGTTTATTCTATAAATCACATTAAATGTGTAATTTATATCTAGCTCAAAATTGTTGAATTCATGAAAATAAAAATTACTACACACATAACAAGTGTAGTAATTATGAAAATAATTTCAGATACCATTCATGAATTAGCTAAATTAAAGAGAGTCATTCCTAATTCCCAGTGTGCTTAAATTAATTTATATACTATGACTGAAATTTTCTTACCCAAAATGCATGGGTTGTTTCAATTGATCTCCAAACGTTGACAAGGTTTTTTTTTTTATTCATCTATTTATTAAATTTATGGATAGTTTTAAACTTGACATTAGCAAATTGTTGTCTTTTGTTGAGTCTTTAGCAGTGTTGACTCTACAGGGAAGTTGGGAAGTGTCATGTACCCTCAATGTATTAAGTAGCACCCCTGTTTATCGTAATTTATGGACAACAGTCACTGAGATCTAGTGCTTGCCAAGCTGTTTACGTTACATTAGGTGACTGTTTTCAAACACATGTATGCTTAAAATGCTGCCTGCTGTGTTCTCAAACAATTGCACTGCCCCTGCAGCATAACCAATGCTCAAGAGACTGGTTATACTGCAAGTGGGGGCAAATACTTCTCTGAATACTGGCACAGCATTAACCACTGACTGTCTGGCACATGGTGTCTTCTATGCGATAGAGGCATTGCATCAAGTAACTTTTTAAATTTGCTTCTATATAGGAATCCGGGGCCAGGATGTTAAGTCAGATCCCAGTTACTCCTACCTGCTTAAACATTGGCATACTGATGGTATGTCCTGTCCAGTAAATAACTCTTCTTCCAAATTGGCATCTCATTAAAATCCAAGGAATCACAATTAAATATATTACTATCACACAGAGTAATATAGATGGTTTATGATCTATAGAAAAATAGAAACTGCACTTACAAATGGGAGATCAACAGACAGATAATTGAGGGAAGATAGACTGAAAAGAAGTAGTGGACAAACCGAATGAGAGGGTTTAGGGTGAACAGACTAAAAATAGTAGGGAATGAATAGACCGAATGGAGCAGAACAGACATAACCACTACAATAAGCAATGGTAATTAGAGTACTTGAAAGATCAAGGGAGGGTGCCAATGCAAAGACCTACCCCGTGTGCCTCATACCTTAGGCATGCATTTGTATACAGCTCAGCATCACTTTTAACCCCTTAAGGACACATGACATGTGTGACATGTCATGATTCCCTTTTATTCCAGAAGTTTGGTCCTTAAGGGGTTAATGAATTACTTTAACTTACAGCATTTTACTTTGGGGCCTGGTAATTGACTTGAAAATGCAACTATTTACAAAAGACGAGCTGGTATCACGTCATCACTAAGTAAAGATAAAACTTACCTTCAATCCAGCACCAGGTGAGGAACTTCCATGCCCCTTTCAACATCACGCCACACAACTCCTTTCCTCTCCTTGGTCAAATCAAATGCGTCTCATAGATTGAAACAAGATTGATTGGACCAATCTCCAGTTTCAGAGCTCCATACAACCTCTAACAGTGGTGCTGTTCACACATCCTCAGCAATGGCAGAATTCACACATCCTCTAACAGTGACACTATTCACATACCCTCTAACAGTGACACTATTCACATACCCTCTAACAGTGACACTATTCACATACCCTCTGACAGTGACACTATTCACATACCCTCTAACAGTAGCACTATTCATGCACCCTCTAACAATGGCACTATGCACGCACCCTCTAACAATGGCACTATTCACGCACCCTCTAACAATGGCAGTTAACACATACCCCCAGCAGTGGCAGTATTCTCACACCCTCTAGCAGTGACACTATTCACACTCCCTAAAGCAGTGGCATTATTCACACACCAGCTATCAGTGACATTATTCACACACCCTCTAACAATGGCATAATACACATACCCCCAGCAGTGGAAGAATTCACACACCCTCTAACAATGGCAGTTAACACATACCCCCAGCAGTGGCAGTATTCTCACACCCTCTAGCAGTGACACTATTCACACTCCCTAAAGCAGTGGCACTATTCACACACCAGCTATCAGTGACATTATTCACACACCCTCTAACAAGGGCATAATACACATACCCCCAGCAGTAGAAGAATTCACACACCCTCTAACAATGACACTATTCACATACCCTCTAACAGTGGCACTATTCACACACCAGCTATCAGTGACATTATTCACACACCCTCTAACAAGGGCATAATACACATACCCCCAGCAGTGGCAGAATTCACACACCCTCTAACATTGACAGTATTCACACTCCCTAAAGCAGTGGAACTATTCACACACCCATAGCAGTGGCAATATTCATACACACAATCTAGAAGTGGCAGTACTATTCACACTCTCTCTAGCAGTGGCAGCATTTGCACACCCTCTAACAGTGGCACTAGTCACACACCAGCAATCAGTGGCAGTATTCACACACCCTCTAAGGCTTGCACTATTCACACACACCATCTATCAGTGGAAGTGTTCATCTTATTATTAAAGTGTATACCTGTCATTCATTTGTTATCATCAAGTCATTTACACAATCTTTTTTTTTTCTCCTAAACTTGTTTCATATTAAACCATTTGGTAAACAAAACATATTTTATCAATATACATCCTATTTTTTATACACAGATCCTATTTCTTACTTAGATTTCAAAGCAGTAAAAAGAGACTCGCATTAATGTCTAGCATTATCACTCCCATACAGGAGTTACTCAATTGTTTGACTCACTAATTAACATTCTGCCGTGTTGCACTGCTCTAATAATTAAACCTGGTCCTGTAAAAATGTTCTGTTATGTTCGTCCTAACGTTTATAGTGTAGATTTTTAACAAGTTATTTCTTGCAAAAAAGTAGCAAGTGCCATTTCTACCCTTTCCACGTTCTCCTCTAGCCCTATTCCTGGGTTCCAACGTTCTAGTAAATGTATAATGCTAATAGCAAGAGAGAATACATTTTCACACTTTTACTTTAAATTATATATATTTGTGAGTGACGTATGGATGTATGTGTGTATGTAAAAGCTATGTCTGCTAATACCCATTCTAAATTATTATTACTCTAGTTTCTGACCTTTACCCTTTCCTGAACACTGTATTTTTACTACATTTAACTTTTTTCTAGCTGTTATTTGTGATTCTAAAATATCTGCTCTTGATGACCCTTATATCCTTTAATACATTAATCCACTTGCTGTCATCCACCATGACCCTTCTAGTTTTTTTCAACAAATGCATTACCTGCTGACAGCAGTTTGCTCTAATAACTTACATTAGCACCAAGGCTAGATCAGCTCAGCTTGGCCGTATCTGACCTTTCTTCACACATCTGCCTTAAAGCCTTCAAACAGCATATAGATAGAACCCAGAGCATCAATACTCATCTAATCACACTGAGTAAAACATTATGTGAATTTAATCCTTCTGCTTCCTATATGTCAAGGGACACACTGAGTACCGTCCCATGTTGTTCATTATAGTGGTAATGGTGCAAAGAGTAAACAAAATACCTTTTTCCAGTTTACGTTTAACCACACTGGTGATTTAAAAAAACAAGTTCCTGGCACCTCAAGTCTTCTTTATTACCAGTCTACAAGTCTAATCTGGAGAACAGTGACAGGTTGCAAGAGCTAGAAGCAGGTCAGGTTCATGCTCAAAGCCAGTCACTGATTTCCAAAGTCTGAATAATGCAACGTTCTCTTTTCCCATTATTGAAGCTGCAGCAGAGGAGTTTGGAATAAAAAAATAAAAAATAAAAAAAGTGAACCAAACTGCATGAGAGAGGCATGTAACTAATTCTAAATTCTGTTTTAGGGAAAATGGAAAAACATGAGTAGAGGATAGAGGATCTAGCCTTTCTTTATGATAAATAAAATCATACTCACCAAAGTGTGTTTAGACTTAATGATATGCACTTATCAGACTTATTAATGAGAGAATCCACTGTATGAATATGTTACCTAGCACCAGGTGCATAACTATAATTCACTGGGCCCGGTGCCAAAATTGTCCTGGGGCCCCCCTCCCATGTGTCTCACCCCCCCAGTGTCTCATTCCCATGCCAGGCCCCCCTATGTGCCTCATTCCCTCTGCCCCCATCCCCTCCATGTGTCCCTTTCCCTCTCCCCCCTCAGCCCCTCCATGTGTCCCATAGGCTCCTCCAGCCCCTTTATATGTCCCATTCCCTCTCCCCCTAGCCTCTACGTGTTTCTGATACCCTCCTCCCTCCCAGTACTTCCATGTGTCCCATTTCTCTATCTCCCCTCTCTGTGTCCCATACCCTCCCTCTTTCTCCCCTCCCCTCCATGTGTTCCATTCTGCCCTCTCTCACCCTTCATTCAATGTATGCCATACCCTCTCTCCCTCCTCCCCTCACTTCCATGTGTCCCATACCCTCCCTCTCTCCCCCTCCCCTCCATGTGTCCAATTGTTCCCTCTCTCCCCCTCCCCTCCTGTGTCCCATACCTCACATGACTCCGCCCTCCCCTCTCTGTGCCCCATACCCTTCATCTCTCCCCCTCCCTGTGTCCCATTCCCTACCTCTTTCCCCCCTCCTCTCCCTTTGTCCCATACCCTTTATCTCTCCCCTCCATGTGTCCCATTGTTCCCTCTCTCATCCCTCCCCTCCCTGTGCCCCATTTTTCCCTCCCTCCCCCCTTTCATCCAGTTGTCCTATACTCTCCATTTCTCCCCCCTTCCCTCCAGGTGTTCCATACCCTCCATTTCTCCCCCCTACCCTCCCTGAGTCCCATACCCTCCATCTTTCTCCCCTTCCTGTGTCTCATACCCCCGCACTCTCCCCTCCATGTGTCCCTTTGTTCCCTTTCTCTCCCATCCCCTCCCTGTGTCTGATTGTTCTTTCTTTTCCCCCTCCCTGTATCCCATTGTTCTCTCTTCCCCTCACCTCCCTGTGTCCCATTGTTCTTTCTTTCCCCCCTCCCCTCCCTGTGTCCCATTTTTCTCTCTCTCCCCCTCCCCCATGTCCCCTTGTTCTTTCTCTCCCCCTCCTCTTACTCATTTACAGTACCCACACATATTATATACAGTTTTTCTCGCCATTAAATGGTCTTTCTAAAGATACCATTATTTTCATCATATCATACAATTTACTATAAAAAAATTATAAAATATGATTATTTTTTAAAAACACACTTTTTCTAAATTTGACCCCCAAAATCTGTTACACATCTACAACCGCCAAAACAAATCCATGCTAAATAGTTTTTAAATTTTGTCCTGAGTTTAGAAATACCCAATGTTAACATGTTCTTAGCTTTTTTTTGCAAGTTATAGGGCTATAAGTAGAAGTAGGACATTACTGTTTCAAAATATATATTTTTAAAATGTATCAATAGTGACCTTGTAACACTGTTATCTGTCATAAATCTCTGAATCACACCTCACACAGTACATTATTTTTTTTTTAAAGTAGACAACCCAGGGTATTCACTATGGGGTATGTCCAGTCATATATATTTATATAAAAATACACTTAGTATGACATTTTATATATATATATATTAACATATTTTTTTTAATTTCAACAGAAGCAGGGAGACTGCCTGTCAGTTTAGGTAGTCACCCTGCAGGCAGCCCTATGGACGCCTATTGCGGCCATGTGATTGCTCTTTCAGCGCGATCATATGACAAGATAGCAAATACATGTTGTTATTTTTCAAAGCTACCGGCAATTTTATTTATACATTTTTTGAAAGTGTAGTAAATTATATTTTCTTTTAACATGGTTTGTATTGAATATATTATAGGCAGAAATTTGAAGTTACCGTATATACTCGAGTATAAGCCGAGTTTTTCAGCACATTTTTTGTGCTGAAAAACCCCAACTCGGCTTATACTCGAGTCGATAGTCTGTATTATGACAATTTGCATTGCCATAATACAGACTGGGGGAGAGGGGGACTGTCAGAGCTGTAACTTACCTGTCCTGCAGCTCCTGTCAGCTCTCTCCTCCTCCACGCCGTCCGTTCAGCACCTCGGTCAGCTCCCAGTGTAAATCTCGCGAGAGACTTACAGTGGGAGCTGACAGAAGAGCTGACCGGACGGCGCGGAGGAGGAGGGAGCTGACAGGAGCTGCAGGACAGGTAAGTTACAGCTCTGACAGCCCCCCTCTCCCCCACACTGAACTACCAATGCCACTGGACCACCAGGGAGTAAGAGCCCCCCTCCCTGGCCAGCTAGCAAGCAGGGAGGGGGGACTTAAAAATAATAATAATAATAATAATAATAATAATAATAATAATAATAATAAAAAAAATAATAATAT
This sequence comes from Pelobates fuscus, assembly GCF_036172605.1. Taxonomy (NCBI): domain Eukaryota; kingdom Metazoa; phylum Chordata; class Amphibia; order Anura; family Pelobatidae; genus Pelobates; species Pelobates fuscus. The sequence goes on along the minus strand of NC_086320.1, from coordinate 310,412,091 downwards.
TACAAAATAAAATAATAATTAATAAAACAATTAAATATAACAACCAAAATGCCAACCCCCACCAACACATACACAAACACACACTGCATCACACACACACTCACACTTCATTCATATACACACACTGCACTCACACACTGCATTCATACACACACACTGCATTCATACACACTGCACTCACACACTGCATTCATACACACACACTGCATTCATACACGCACACTGCACTCATACACACACTGCACTTATACACACACTGCATTCATACACACTGCACTCATACACACTGCACTCATACACACTGCACTCATACACACACACTGCACTCATACACACACACTGCACTCATACACACACACTGCATTCATACACACACTGCATTCATACACACTGCACTCATACACACACTGCACTCATACACACACTGCATTCATACACACTGCACTCATACACACACTGCATTCATACACACTGCATTCATACACACTGCACTCATACACACACTGCATTCATACACACACTGCATTCATACACACACTGCATTCATACACACACTGCACTCATACACACACTGCACTCATACACACACACTGCACTCATACACACACACTGCACTCATACACTGCACTCATACACACACACAGTGCACTCTTACACGCACTGCACTCATATACACTGCACTCATACGCACACACTGCATTCATTATATACACACACTGTAAATAAATATTCAATTAATATATACACACACACAATGCACTCATACACACACAATGCACTCATACTGCACTCATACACACACACTGCATTCATACTGCACTCATACACACACACTGCATTCATTATATACACACACTGTAAATAAATATTCAATTAATATATACACACACACAATGCACTCATACACACACAATGCACTCATACTGCACTCATACACACACACTGCATTCATACTGCACTCATACACACACACTGCATTCATTATATACACACACTGTAAATAAATATTCAATTAATATATTTTTTTTAGGATCTAATTTTATTTAGAAATTTACCAGTAGCTGCTGCATTTCCCACCCTAGTCTTATACTCGAGTCAATACGTTTTCCCAGTTTTTGGGGGTAAAATTAGGGGTCTCGGCTTATATTCGGGTCGGCTTATACTCGAGTATATACGGTACATTATATTGTTTGCTTTTTGTCACTTGGAAAAAGTTTAATATTAGCTATATCAGTGTTTAGTTTACACCAATCTTCAATTTGTTATGAAATGGAAAGGTTATAATAGGCGGATCTGTACACTGAACAATGTTTTTAAATATTGGAATCCTGTAGACGTAGGTATCTCTCATGCGTTCACTAGCATAATAAACTATAAGGCTCTGTAGATAATGAAATAAGTTTTTTTTTATTATTTATAGTTAAGTCTAAGATTCTGATTGTAATTTATAGTTAAAAGTCGCCAAGTGAATCCTGATTGGATAGACTCATATTTTTTATCAGACAATTACAGTATGCTATTTACCTACTGACTGCACATTATACACCTCACTGGAGTAACCTGAGACGAAAATGAAAAATATATATTTTCAGTATCCAAGGATATAAAATATGATGTACAATAATAACTAACACCTTGAAGGTGACTTTTCCAAGCCATGGATTACCAGGTGCTGTCCCTGAAACAAATAGAATTCATTACCACTTAGCCACTGGTGTACTAAACAAATAACATCACACTATATTTGTCCCTTACTGTCTTCTTTTTTTTAAATAACTTTTTATAATTTTTGCTTTTTGTAAACATTGTATATAAATTGCTCATTCGCAATATGTATCACATAATAACATAATACATGACATAATAGTATATTCGCAACTAGACAAGAAAAGAACAAAATAAAACAAAAAATAAATAAACACATAAAAAAGAAGCACAGTTGTCCTCCCTACTTTTTTTTATATAAAAATAATTTATACCTAATTTAATATAATATATATTTCCAAGCCATAGACAAACTTTATTATATACTATTAGACCTTTTCATGTTTCTTATTTTTTTGCCAAACAAAATTATATTAATCAGCAACATCATTTTATGGTATTAAATTGTGAGTCCTTGCGTATGTTTCTGTGTGTGCATCTGTTTTTGTGTATGAATGAAAAATTTGCAAAATTAATGTTTACTTTAATATTTTTGTTTATTGGTGTTCACAAAACTGACCTATTAAGTTAATAGTGTTTTTTTTTAAATAAAAAAATAAAGAATATGGCAAAGATCTATCGATCTATCTATCTATATGTCTATTTTTTTCTTTCATTTTGTAACTGTTTTTTTCTATGTTACTCAAAACACACTTATGGTTTAGTTTCATAATGAGGCAAAATGTTCATATCAATTATGAAAATTTTGAGAATGACTTGCCAGATTGTCACACTTGACAATTTATTATTTGTTGCAGTCAATAAGATAACAAAATATGTAACATTCTAAACATGGAGTAACTACCATTCAGATCATCAGAATATTCCCAGTTAATGCTTCATTTTGAGAATATCCTACAATTCTTCATTTTGAGAATATCCTACAATTGTGCAACAACGTAACCCCCAATTACAGAACAAATATTACAAACCAACAGCTTTACTCAGAATTGCAGTAAAAGATTATAATTTAATCGCCAAGAAATTGGTAATAAGAAATAGAAGTGTATAAAAGTGTCACTGTTTGCATACATGATATGTTAGCATAATGATGTCATATTCAGAAGGGTCATTAATAATAATTAAAGAAGCATGTGTTAGATGTGGATAGATGTTCCCCACAGAACAAGTCTCATATACAAATATGTTATGCAGTAGAAGCAAGAAAAAATACATGATATAAAGATACATTTCATAGCTTGGTAATTAAACAAAGTTAATATAAATAGAAACACATGCAAAAGTGTATATAACCTAAATGTGTTGTACACCACCAAAGTTTGTGTACATATTACAATGATCATATACTATAGTCTATGGAAACCAAGGACTATATCATGGTGACGCTGCTTTCATATTCCAGGATAGCATCTGGGGAGCTGTTACAACTTGATTAAAGAAACCTTTAAATGACCAGCATACATTTAGGCTACTGGTAATGGTGACATACATCACAATCAGCTTTCACTATGGGGTTAAACTGAAGTTATATTGAATGTTGTTGCTGAAACAAATCTAAATGTAGGAAAAAAACATATTAAAGTATATGTTCTATCCAGAGTTGTAATTCAACTAACTATGTATAATATATATACTTGTATCTCCGATGGAAGATGTTATTACTTGTCTAATGTATAATCTAGGAATATGTTCTCTGATAGATTTTCCAAAGGTTTCCAAAATCAGTTTTTCAGTGTACTGCTACTACACATTTTTTTGTTGTTGTTGTAATTTGACATTTGGTATTTAATGGGACAAATCCAACATGCTATAGTATATCGAATTACACCGTTAGTTCCCCCTACTACCCCCATTCCCATTTTAGTTTTTTGTTACTGTGAGATGGAAAACAGATCAGCGTTTTAATTGTACAGATGAGGTCCATATAGAAAATTACTTTTGAAAGAAAACAAAATACAATCTAATATAGGAAACGGAAAACAAAATGCTATTGTATATTTAGGGAATGTCAAAAGCAAATATTCAATAAGTATGTGGGACATGCTGAGTAAAAGAAAGATTATTACTTTTGAAAATACAGTACTGACAATGCATAGAATTATTTATTAATGGCTGACTTTTCTGAAGCTTTATTAGATAATCAGATTTGGGTAAAATGTACACTACGAATTGAGCATATCAAACTCCAAATTTTAAGAATTTGCTTAAAAATGGAATATCTTCTGAAATGAGTACACATGTATTCCAAAGTTAAAATGACACTCCAAGTTAAAAGGACAATCCAAGCACCATAACCACTACAGCATGCTGTCTTAGATATGGTACAAAGAGTGTCCTGGTACCACCTCATTGCAAGTAGCTTTAGAACACTTTGACTTCTTACCTGGGGTCAACCAGGCATTGCTCCATGCTATCTCTACCTCAGTCAGAGTCAGAAGCTCCTGCTTAGGAACTTACATTACCTCTTCTGAGCTAAGTCATACAGTGCATGGTTAGCTCATTGCCTGACAGCATTGGGCTATTGCTCTCAGCCAATGAGCTAAACCCTGTACCACTGGCTAACGTACTGAAGGCATTGGGTGGTACCAAGCAGACCCCGAGTTAGATGTCAAATTACTCTTAAATGGGTATGCTATAGTATGCTATAGTTGTTATGGTGCTTGGATTGTGCCTTTAAATCTTCAAAAACTGTTTATTGATTTTAAATCAAAGTAGTCTCTAATTACTGAACCAGCAAAGGATAGCTGAATAAACCTTGCCAAAGTCTAATCTGTGTCTAAAATGTCTGCTTGCCAAAATAATGCAATACTGCTAACATAGACTGAATTCATTGTCAGTGAATCTAACTCCATTTTTATGGCTTTGTATAAAATCAGGAATGATCCTACATGACAGTGTAAACTTCATGAGGTTTTGGTGGTAAGAAAGTCTTCCAGATTAGCTTTATACTGAATATGTATTTATTTATTCAGTTTTTTTCAATAACATATTTGTATTAATCCATCCAAATACATACAAATAAGTTAAATTGCCAACATTATTAGTATACAGAAATAATGTAGATAGCTAAAAATGGAGGAGCAGTTTGTAAAATAAATAAATAGAAAAAGCACCTCACTGTTGATACAACTTATTTTTTCTTCATTCAAACATAGAGGCAGGTCTAGTGAACAAGAGGTCAGAGAGAGATACGTTCAGCATGAAATAAAATAAAGTAGAACTTTAAACTAAAACCAAAATGCAATACAATTGTCCTTATATCATCTATGTCAGGAATACAAAGTATTCACCAATTCAGTAAGATTATGTATTTAAAGGACCACTATAGGCACCCAGACCACTTCAGCTCAATGAAGTGGTCTGAGTGCCCGGTCCATCTTGGGTTAACCCTGCCTGCTGTAAACATAGCAGTTTCAGAGAAACTGCTATGTTTACATATGGGGTAATCCAGCCTCTAGTGGCTGTCTCATAGACAGCCGCTAGAGGCGCTTCCGCGCTTCTCACTGTGATTTTCACAGTGAGAAGACGCCAGCATCCATAGGAAAGCATTGAGAATACTTTCCTATGGACTTACTGAATGCGCACGCAACTCTTGCCACACATGCGCATTCAGCCGAAGAGGGAGGAGAGTCCCCAGCGCCGAGGGAGCCTGGCGCTGGAGAAAGGCAAGTGTTTAACCCCTTCCTCCAACTTCAGCCCGGCGGGAGGAGGCCATGAGGGTGGGGGCACCCTCAGGGCACTTTAGTGCCAGGAAAACAAGTTTGTTTTCCTGGCACTATAGTGGTCCTTTAAGATGAAGGAGAGTGGGAGGAAAATGCAACAAATAAAAACAAAGAGAGACTAGTCATAGTCAACACGTATGTTTCATGGAGGCCAAGAAATAATGGATGGAGGAAAAAATGCAACAACATAAGGAAAATACAAGTAGAGGCCCTAGAAGGTCTTAATCAGGAGTTAGAAATTGGATCATTCCCCCTCAGGAATTGAAAGGAAAATGAACTGGAAATTTCAAAGGCATTCATCACATTTCTCCTAAAAGCAGGGCATAGTATATAATTACCATCTTTGGGAAAAAAACATATATTTAGTATGTGTTTCTATATTCAACATTGCCTTTAAGCAGTCCATATGATATATATATATATATATATATATATATATATATATATATATAATAGAATTTGTAGAGGAAGAAAGGCAATGAGGATGAATTGGTATAGGATACGTTTACGGGGCACTCCCGTGAGCAAGTATATCAGTTTTGAAGTTCAATCTCTTCTACAAAGCCTTAAATACTAAACAATGTAACTTGCAGAGCAAGGTTTTTAAACAGACACTAAATTGTTTCAAACAAAATTGCACATTTGAACCTTTGCATTTAGTAAAAGCCCACAGAACAATTGTGTATAACATAATTGTATTATTACGGATAGATTGAGATGAAACTATTGAAAGATTTGATCTGCTTGCACCATTCTAGTTATAGTTTGCATATGGAGTATTTCTAAAATTTGGATTAGATCCAAAAGTTGAATAAGATAAATATCAGTTTTACAACTGTTTTGTATATATGACAGAGGCATTTAAAATCTAAGAGTCCCACAGTCTGAAAATATAGTTGTTTTTGCAGATTGATCTGTCTCCAGGGAAACCATATCATGGAAGCAATTAAGTTTTATATCCCTATATGGCATGTATTTCACTTGCAATACCAATTATGCATGTCAAGTTTAGAACAATTTCAATGACTGAACATTAGTTAGTTGCATTAAACTGTACAACAAACAAAGCAGTGTAGGCATTACTTGCAAATAGGCAAATTATCTGTTATCAGTGAATATTTTGTATTAAAAAATGTACCGTTTTTTTTTTTTACCAATCAGTGAACAGTAATGAACAGCAAACTTTAGTTTAAAATAGTTGTATGTTAAAAAAAATATTGGATATTTTTTTCTAATGTTAGTTTAATCTTTACATTTTTATTCTCACTTGTTTTCAGTGTCCTATACACATCTTTCTTTGTTTCAAAGTTATATTTCTCCTTTCTCTATACCATCTCCTTAAAGGGACATTGTAGGCACCCAGACCACTTCAGTCATTGATCATTAACTGCTAGTGCTAGGGTTAACTCATCCTCTAGTGGCTATCTGCCAGACAGCCACTAGAGGGACTTCTGGGCTCAAAGGCAACTTTTGGTCACCTAAATGATGCTGGACATCCTAATGCTATGCATGATGACTTCCAACATCACTAGAATCCCCATAGGAAAGCATTGAAAGAGATCTCCCCCACTAGCTGACTTTGGCAGGGGAAGAGCGTGGACCGAGCTGAGCCAACACTGAGGGACATCGGCACTGGAACCAGGTAAGGGACAGAAGAAATAGAAGTTATGAAACTAATGCCAGGGCCGGCGCTACCATTAAGGCGGACTAGGCAGCCGCCTAGGGCGCCCCTTAGGAAGGGGCGCCGCCAGGAGCGCCGCCAGGAGCGCCGGCCCCCCTAATGCTGCAGCCGCCCGAGCGCTCTGTAGAGAGCCTCAGGCAGCTGCAGCTTCGCCCGGGCTGGTGCGTCCATGAGGGCGCACCGCCCGGGCGCAGCATGAAGAGAGGAGCTGACAGGAGGGAAGCGCTCAGCGCTCCCTCCTGTCACTCCCTCACTGTAGCGTGGCCAGCCCTGTATGATCCGCCGGTACAGGGAGCATTTGTCTCCTGTACCCGGACGGACTAACAGGAAGTGAACACTGAGTGTTCACTTCCTTTTAGTCCGGCCGGGTACAGGAAACAAATGCTCCCTGTACCCGCGGACAGTACAGAGCTCGGCCACGCTACAACATAGGTAGGGAGGGTGGGGGGAATAAAGGGAGGGAGGGGGGGGGAGAGAAATAAATGGAGAGGGAGGGAGGGGGGGAAATAAATGGAGAGGGAGGGGGGGGGGAATAAATAAATAAATGGAGAGGGAGGGAGGGGAAATAAATGGAGAGGGAGGGGGGGGGAATAAATGGAGAGGGAGGGAGGGAGGGGGGGGGAAATAAATGGAGAGAGAGTGGGGGGGAGGAGAAATAAATGGAGAGGGAGGGGGGAGAAATAAATGGAGAGGGAGGGGGGAGAAATAAATGGAGAGGGAGGGAGGGGGGGGAAATAAATGGAGAGGGAGGGAGGGGGGAGGAGAAATAAATGGAGAGAGTGGGGGGGAGGAGAAATAAATGGAGAGGGAGGGGGAGAAATAAATGGACAGGGAGGGGGGAGAAATAAATGGACAGGGAGGGGGGGGAATAAATGGACAGGGAGAATAAATGGACAGGGAGGGGGGGAATAAATGGACAGGGAGAATAAATGGACAGGGAGGGGGGGGAATAAATGGACAGGGGGGAATAAATGGACAGGGAGGGGGGGAAATAAATGGACAGGGAGGGGGGGATAAGTGGACAGGGAGGGGGGGGATAAGTGGACAGGGAGGGGGGATAAATGGACAGGGAGGGTTCGGGAATAAATGGACAGGCAGGGTGGGGGAATAAATTGAAAGGGGGGGGAAATAAATTGACAAGGTGGGGGGAAGTAATTGACAGGGAGTGGAATTGACGGGGTTAGGTGGGGGAATGAGAGTGGGGAGGGGAGAAGAGAGTGACAAGGGAGGGGGAGAAGAGAGGGACACGCAGGGGAGAAGAGAGTGACAAGGGAGGGGGAGAAGAGAGGGACAAGAGGGGGGAGAAGAGAGGGACAAGGGGGGAGAAGAGAGGGACAAGGGGGGAGAAGAGAGGGACGGGGGGGGAGAGAAGAGAGGGACAAGGGGGGGAGAGAAGAGAGGGACAAGGGGGGAGAGAAGAGAGGGACAAGGGGGGAGAGAAGAGAGGGACAAGGGGGGGAGAGAAGAGAGGGACAAGGGGGGAGAGAGAAGAGAGTGACGAGGGAGGGAGAGGGGGAGAAGAGAGTGACAAGGGAGGAGGGAGAGATCGACGTCCATCACACACACACAATGCACCCCTTGCACACAGAAAAACACACAATGCATTACACACACAGACACACACACACAAGCAATTCAACCCTTACATACAATGCATCCCTTACACACACAGAAACACACAATGCATTCCTTACACACACTCAATGCACCCCTTACAGACGCACACACTGCATCCCGTACATACACAGAAACACACATTGCAGCCCTTACACATACAAACACAGATTCACACAATGCATTCCTTACACACATATCAGGACATCCCCTACTCCTGTGAACAAACTATTTGGTGGAACATGAAGGTGGACCCTGGGGCCCAGACCATGAGCTGTGTAAAGGGCCTTTAAAAAAATGGAGCTGCTTTCCGTTCTCCCAGAACACAAACAGCCTCCAGAGAGCCTGTTATACACTAGACGAGTGGAGCCAGACTGCAGCTAGAGCCCATCACCATCCTCATCTGATTGTAAGTAGGCAATCTAGTATATTATTCGTTGCACTAATCTCTAATTTACCTCACATTAAAGGGACACTTTAGTCCCCAGAAGCACTGCAGCTTAATGTAGTGGTTCTGATGTCTATAGCCTGTCCCTGCAGGCCTTTTAATGTAAACACGGCGGCACTGCAGCACTTGTGTTAGTTAACATGGGGCATTGTGATGTCATATGGGGGGGGGGCGGCAAACTTTACTTTTGCCTAGGGCGGCAAAAATCCTTGCACCGGCCCTGACTAATGCTATAATCTTTACATTGGCTTCCTGTATCCTTTAGGATCTAATTCAAACTACTGAGACTAACCTACAAAGTCATCAGCTCCTCTCATCACTACATTTCCTCTTTGCACAACAAATATAAAGCTTTTTGTTCCCTTCATTCTGCAAATAACCTTCTCCTGACATCTGCTCATTCCCACACTGCCAAGTCTCATCTGCAGGATTTTTCAAAAATTCCTTTGGAATTTGCTACCCAATGCCATTAAACTCTCCCCTAGCCTCCTGTCCTTTAATCAGTTACTGAAATCACACCTCATTAGGAAAGCTTACCATATTTATGGGTGAAACTTCTCTCAGTTCCCTCGCCTCCAGAGTCCACCTCACTCTCTCTTCTACCACAGTTTTGCTAAGTGTTTTCGACACAGGAATCTTATCCATCCCTCTGATACGATATTATTTATTTTGTGTGCCTTTATCCCTTTATCACACATTGTAGGCTTGTTTGAGTAGGATCTTCTTCACCTCTAGTCTGTTATATTCTGTATGTAAATTACTGGTTGCCAAAAAAACATTTTATAATTGTTAAGCACTGTGGAACATATTGGCACTATTTAAGTGATAATAATATTGTTAATAGAACACTTTAAGATCCATAGCCCTCTGTGGGGGGTATGGGGCTAGTAGTGCCCAGGCATTCTCTATTGTAAGTAGTCAAACCATATTAGAATGGTTTGACTTTTACCTGGGTTCCGCCAGATGCTGCATTTCACCTCCACTACTAACGTCAAAGAGATGGACATAGCTAAGAAGGAACTTCTGTTTGCTCTCCTTAGCTAAACCCTGCAGTGTAATGGTAGCTCATTGTCTGAGAACCTTAGCTGATTGATCTCAGCAAATAGGCTAAGGCCTGTACCAACGAGCTTAGATGAGGAGAGCTAATGGAAGTTCCTGCTTAGGAAGCTTTATGAGTATACGCAGGGAAGGCCAACCAATGGACCCAGGTAAGAGGTCAAACCATCCTAAAATGATTTGGCTGGTTGCACTGTGGGGGTAACAGAGCACTCCTGGCCCCATAACCATTACAAAGTGCTTGGAGTGTTCCTTTAAAAATGTAAGTTTGTAAAAGATACGCAGACTTTCTAAAAATGCCTTAAATAATATATCAACTATTCCTAGTTACATGTCAATTTGTAGTCTAGAAATCTTCATTGTCTCTTTATTGAAAATACTGTACCAGTTTCATCTGCAGAAAGCGTAAAATGTTAAGACAGAAAAATACTTCCAGAACAAATGCAGCCCTAATATTTTAGCCTTATTTTCCAATATGCAAAAAAAATAAAAATGTTGTTTTAATATGTATGAGCCATATAACCACTGAAAATGAAATGAGATTATAATGTCCCTTCAGCAACACAATTCTAGTCTTGTTATTATTTTGTCAGATAATGTCTGCAACAAATAACTAAAACAAGTTGAGGTATGTGTGAAACAAAGTGAATTGTGTACCATTTCTATCCATATTGTCTAATTAATTTATACTTAGAATCATAAAAAGCACACATTTAGAGAAGTATGATGATAAGCGTTGCGCAAAACGTACTACAGGTTTCAATGTTTCCCAGAGGAGCAATAATATATATTTTATTCTTCTAATGTTGTTGAGGCTGGAGGCTAATTCAGAAAGCATCTGTCACTCATGATTTAAACATCAAAGACACTGTTCAATTAGCTTTTGCGATTATGCACAAATGGGTTTTGTTATTCAAATGAGAGGTCTCCTCTTTAAGGGTCATTTCAAGTCCATAAGTTTGAAAGTTAAAATAGTTTATATTTCCTATTTAAATATTCATATGTTTGACATTATACCGTAGTATTTATGATGCAAATATCCTATTGTACATAGTTCAACGAAATATGCATCATAAGCATTTATATATTGATTGACAATACGTTTTGCTGACATTCCAAATGTCTCCTAAATGGCAACAATCCTGCATGTAATGTGAAGAAATATTTAAAACAATTCATATCTCATCTCAGAAGAACTCTCTAACAGAGTTCCAAGGTGTTAGTGTGATCTCATTTTGGAAGACATTCAAATAAACTCCCTGAGCAAACTCCAGAGGTGTGTAATGAGTAGATAAAAGTAAGACTCTACTCTCCAACTGATACTATGTGCAGGGAGGGAAGAAGTTGAAACATTATAAAATGTATTATTCAGAATGACATACCATATCAATCAATAATGTTTGATAGGATCTAGCCTGATATCTGGAAGGATAGAACATGTGGAGGGCTTTCTGATGGACAGTAGCGTTTATGGTACCCAATATTCATGTGCTACTCTCCCCACACTGTAACTGGCTGTCAGACAAACCAGTCAATCTCATGTGATGTTTGTGTAAATATGTTACTAATAACATTTGTGTCATTGTGGATGTTCCACTCATTCAATTACTGAAATTGGGAACAACAATTGGGATATGCATCTCAACATCATTAGCAAATGGCACCAAGTGAGCTTCAAAGGCTAGTTAATTATGAACTCTGAGTGTAATCAAATGTCTCCTAGAAAAACAAGAATAGAGAAAAGAGTTCTAGGGACAAATAATAATTGAAAACATAAGAAGGGAGTAAATGCATGGTACAAAACTGAACAAAACAAAGCAATTTTGGTGGATATTTGTAATGTTGTATGATGATTAGTATAAGAAATGTAAACATTCCAATTCATATGTTCATGTAAAAACAGGCAGTTAACACTATAAGGTTCACAAGACTCTGAACAGTTCCTTAGGTACTGCAACTATTTTAGAGGTAAATAACAAATAGTAAGTAGCATTGTGATCTATGGCACAGTACTCTCTTCCCTGAACTTTTGCTTTTGTAGTGAGTAAGAACGCTTAATCAGTCATTATAAGAAAATCCTATATAAGTGTACCATGGAAACCAAAAACGATCCTGGTTGGTTGGATGGGCAGCGCTAGAATCTTCCCCCTCTGGTATGTTCCACCCCCTCTAATTAAGCTCAGCCCCCTCTGCCTAATAGCCTATTGTGGGAGGTGGTGTCTAATGAGAAGATGCATGACAAACCTGAGGGTGGGAGGGGGGACCTAGTACTGCACACAATGCTGATATGCAGAGTACCTGGCCGGTCTACACCAACCTAGGATCAGCTCAGAAGGAAACAATGATCTATGCCATGAAAACAAATTTAGGGTCTTCTGCAATGTGACATATAGAAATATTGGAACTATGTCATCTAAAAAAAAAATTGTTAAGCACAAGGTTTTCTCTCCATTCCTTCATTCCATAAAAGTTTTATGCATATCCAGGGTGATTCACTAAATATAGACACAAAAAGAATTAAACTTGGAAAAAAAATACTACAATTTACTCATTTGAGCCTAAAACCTGCAATTCTTCATCAATTTCCAAAAATTGCTGGATTTCAAATAACCCTAACAATATTAAATATTATGTGTGTATGATTTTTTTCATGTTTACTTTACATTTTACAAGCATAATTTCCTTCCACTATGAAAGAGTTTAGTGTGATGGGGCTGAGAATGCAATATTTTTATAGCATGGAGTACAACAATTTTACATCGAGCTTTAGTGTAAAGTGCTTTTATCTGCGTTGGAGCATGATAAATATGAAATAATTGACTTTCTTATGAAAATAGCAATGTCATACGCCTGGAACGTGAGAGGATTAAAGCATGAAAGATTACAAATGAAGAACATGATATAAACAACATTTATCTGAATGGAAACATCACAGAAAAATTGAATTCTGTATTGTTACCGTTTCTGTTTTTCTTCACTACTGTGTTCCAATTTGATCATTGATTGTTGTTGTGAAAGATTGTGAAATAAATCTGCCCATACAAACGGTTACTCTTTGCTTCCTACATGTTTGAGATTTTAGGAAATATTACAGGAACTCTATAGGTAAAAAATGCATCATTTTTTGCCCTCAACAATAAACCTACTGTCACTAAAACTGTGGCCAAGCACTGGTGATATACTATACAATTGGAGTGCAAGGTTTTTTGCATTATATAAAAAAAAATATTTTCTCACCCTCCTGGGTGATATGTTTATTTCTCATTCTTGGGTCCTCTACCAGAGGCCTGGGTGTTTGAGGGTTCTGTGCAGTATCTTAACTGCTCCTAGAACTGCACTCTTCTGGACAGCGATTTCAGATGTCCCGCCTGGAATCTGTTCTTCTTTCAGTCCTTGGCATTTGTCCACCTTCTCATGTTCCTTCTTCCTGATGTTATAATCACTGGGTATTGCCAAATCCACGAAGACTACAGTCTTCCGTTCCTTGACTACCACCACAATGTCAGGTTGGTTGGCCAGCACTTGCTTGTCTGTCTGGATCTTTAACCCCTTAAGGACACATGACATGTGTGACATGTCATGATTCCCTTTTATTCCAGAAGTTTGGTCCTTAAGGGGTTAAGTCCAACAGGATCTTAGCCCTGTCATTTTAGACTACCCTTTGTGGTATCTCCCATCTGGACTTAGGCAGGTCTAATCCATATTCTGTGCAGATGTTTCGGTACACAATCCCAGCAACTTAGTTATATCTCTCTGTGTATGCTCTTCCTGCTAACATCTTGCTTCTGGCTACTAGGTGCTGGACTGTCTCCAAGGCCTCTTTGCACATTCACACAGCTTCTATTGATCTGGTGCTGAGTTCCTGTTCCTACGCTGCTAGGATTAGTGCCTCAGTGATGTCTTTCAGTCCTGCCTTTTCCAACCACTGGTAGGATTTTGTCATGTTAGCCAGATCCACAATGTGCCGGTGGTACACCCCATGGAGATGCTTTACTTGCCAAGGAACCTCTTCTTTTCCTGCATCCTTTATCTGTTGAAGTCTCAGGCATTCCCCTAGTAGTTCATCTTTGGGAGCCATCTTCGTGAAGACCATCATCTACCCTAACACCAAAACAGCTGGTTATACAACGTTTGAACATCTTTGAGAGAAATCTAGTGTCTCAACTGGAATTAAACAGACTACAGATATATATATATATATATATATATATATATATATATATATATATATATTGTACAAATACTGCACTACTAGTTTACAAAGTACATAATTAGAATGATAGAGATTCTTGATGCCTGTCAGCTAGCTGTACTGGGACTGGCAAGGAAAGGGATAATAGGAACTGACAGGAAAGGGTCTACAAGAGGTATAGGCCGATAAAATGTACTGGCAGGGAAGTGGTTATCAGAGGGATGGTGACAGGGGCTGGAGGGGAAGGGGTTGACAGTGGGTAGAGAGGTTGGCTGACAGATGCTGGGGGAGGCGTTAACTGTGGGTAGTGAGGTTGGCTGACAGGGAATAGAGGGTAATTTATTGCTTGCATTACAGGGAGGGAGGGAGAGGAGCACATATGGATTGGTTGTGAATGGTGTGGGGGTATCAAAGAAAGGAGGAAGGGAAGGAGAACAGGAGAACTATGAAATAAAAATCAGAACTGAGTAACAAAAACTATATTACACTTACTGGGCTTAGCTCTAGCCTTGTCTCTGTAGTGCAGTCTGTTCTGTGAGCATTCCTTACACTACAGAAGACATGACTCTATTTTCATTGGCTGAATAAGATACGTTTCGTTCAGAGGCTGGGAAACGGTAACATGTTGAAATTTAGTGATCAGGTGAAATTCCAATTTGCAAAGCTCTATCCCTTGGATGTTTGGCAAAAGTAACATCCCCAGGATGTAATTGGAAACCAGATTTATCTTATGTACCTTTCCTGGTTAAACACTTTGCAATTATTATTTGAATAAATCAATAGCACCTGGTCCAATCACAGGACAAAAGATCCATACTAGACTGTGTAGTCTAAAAGCCCATACTTTATTTAAATTAGATTAACAAAGACTTGGGTCCAAAAATAAATTATGAGCAAAGTAGTGCACATAGGACGGAGATGCAAATATGTTTTGTGCCATATGAGGCACTTCCTTGAGTACTTGATTTCAATACATTGGAAATGTATGGAATCTTCTGTTTTGGTGGTGGAAGACCATTGGTGAGCCTTCACATAACACCGTTTGTCTGCTAAGCTTTACAGAAGTAGGGGATTTAAATTCCATTAGAAAATAAAAAGTCATATAAAAAATAACATCTGGTAAGCAAAAACAAACAAAAATATACTGTGTTTTTTTACTGTCTACAAATAAATGTCCGCAAACCTGTTAAGTACAAGACCACACTCCTGATGTGAAAATTTCAGCCGGAGTATAGTAATATAAAAAAGTCGACTTTATTGTTCCTTAGAAAAAAAGTATTTAAAAGTCACATGACTCTAAGATGTAATACACCCAATATCATAATGTACCTTCAAAATTAACTTAATCACTGTTTAACCTAACATCACCACTCATGTGTTGTTAAAACATGTAACATGTAAGGAGGGTGGAAAATAGACTTCTGATGATGAGATCATTTTGGAGAATTTTAAGAAATACAACTAGAATATAAGCTAACCTCAGACTTAGTTGAATCAAGCCTGAAATGAGTGAGCACACATGTTGTGTAATCTCAAAAAAACAACAGTGTTATTCCCATTTTATAGCAAATTCTACATTTATCTACCTGTTCTTAGCTCATCTCCAAATTCCTTCAGTAGCTGTCAAGGCATATCACATTCCATGAAGGGAAAGAGATATATGAATGGATGTTATAATCAGCTTAAATCGGGTCAAGATGGATACACTAAGTATGCTAAACAATTGGAAATGTGACAGGTCCTATTTAACTAATGTAATGAAGATATTCAATTTTAAACAACAGTCATTTTGCATTAAAGTCTGTGCTATTCGTAATTGTACTTTCTAAATCAAATTCTCAATGTCATGATTTTTTTAGGACTCATTGCCAACTCAATATGAAGCACTTGATGTGGTATTATTGTATTAGCATGATAATGGTGAAAGGGGTATATGAAAAATCCATAAATATCTCTAATATCTGTGTATCTTTCATTTTACTAGACATACTAAACATTATAAAGGAATGCATCTGCTGCATGTCTTTAGAGAGGAAATGTAGCCATTAAGATAAAATATAACCATTAAAGAATATTTCACAGGTAATAGAATGCAAATTAAATAACAAATTTAGTTCAGATTCCTAGAAACTTCATAAAAGTCTGAAATAACTCTCTGAATCTTTGCGTCATGTACTAGAATCAGGTTTGGTTCTATCTTTCACTAAGGACATTTTTCTCGGGTAAAGGTATGATGCAATATTAAAAATTGAACAATATCAATACCGCATGGGGGATAAATCTTTAATGTTTTTAATCCATCAGGTGCAAACCTCATAAGGCATTCCCTAAGAGAAATGAAGCCTGTCAGGTGCCAAAACATTGGGGGGTTGTTGGCTTGTTTACTGATGGTAATTACCTTTGTATATGTGTCTTGATTTTTTTCGCTTTGTTTATTGGTTTTGGTAATTTTCTATTTATGTTTAAATTTGTACATTATTCAATAAAGGATTTATTAGTAATATATACTGGTTGCTTGATACAGTGTGCATCCTTATTTTTGTATGAATATTAAAAATGTAGCCACATAGATAATTCATAGATATTAGATGTGGATATCAAATGAAATAATATTTCCCCTAGTTTTTCTCTGTTTTTATTTTCCCATTCTCTTCTATATATTTTCCCTCCTCCGTTCAGTTATGTTTTCATTATCTCTTTTTAATTTTTTACTTGAACAGTCTAATTGTTCTTTATTCTCTTCTAGCGGATTTTTCCTTTTGTCTCTTCCTTTGTCTCCACTTTTTACTTACTTTACGTGCCATCAGCATAATGATAAAAAAAGAGAAATTTATATTTTAATGTCTATATAATTAATATATCTTTATTTTTCTTGAAGACATTTTCATTTGAGTTATTTTCCCTGGAAATTGTAAAGCACATGCTATAGAAAAAACAACAACTTGTCTGCTGTCTGCTCTGAACTCTCATGGACAGATGATTGCTGCACGGATGACTAACAGCCCGCTTACAATCTGCCTTTCTCACCGTATTCAGAATGACATAAAAAATCACATCTATATCTATTCCTTCACATACTGAAATGTGACATCGGAATATCATAAAACAAGTAAAAAAAACTCAACTATATACAACAGCTTTGTATGAATGTTTTTCACAATTCAGGTCCATGCAAAATTTAAAAATACACACAAATAGCAGTGTCATTCTTTCAGTTTTCTTGTACCTAATTTTGCAAGTTTCCCCAGTTATTTATGCTTTATAATGTTTTTTAGTCAGATATCTTCTTTTCTTTGATTACATTCAAATAACAAGAATGGCTGCCAATAAATTATCCTTTGAGATTGATTCTTCCATGACCTGATTAGTGAGTGGCGGAACCATTATGAGTGATTGTTAGCTTGTTGGCATTGTTACTGCGCTCTTTTACTATCATGCACTAGCCCTGCGAGAGTAACCAAGCTAAATGCGTCTGCAAAAACAAACACAAATGATGGCTAAAAAAGTGATTGCTTGGTTTAGCTGCAGAATATAATTATCTCCTCTTGGCAGCTATCAATATTTAGACTTAGTTCCTAAGAGTGTTATACAATTAATCAAAACCTGCCAGTGCTGTGTACATTTAATTTTACTAGGAGAAGACAGTAGTACTTTCCTAAGAGCTTTATGATATTAATGTTGGGAAATAAGAGGTTACTAAGGATGTGAAAGAATTTACTTTGATTCCAAGGTTCAAGCTTACAGGTGTCTTATTAGATAGCCTATATTAAAATTGGCTAACTTGGACTCAGGAAATGCGTAATGCTTAAAACTACACTTAAGACCATAAATGTCTAGTTCAGGGAGCAGATGAGCTGTCTCTCCTAAATCAGTCTGTTCCTTCTCTTTCCCAGAACTTATCTGTTATATGTACATGACATTCATCCCTATGTCTTATCTGTACTCCCTTCACCCTTTCACTCCCTCCCTACTACTGTTCTATGAATATTTTCACGTAAGCACTTACTTTTTAATGTATTAAAACACAACTGACAAAATAAAGGTCGAGGCTTTTTTTGATAACCAACACGTGTCTGAATTCAATTGCACTTGAAACAATTTGGGTTCCCCTGAATATAATAAAGATTGATATTGGATATATAGCAAGGACTACACTCATGCAAACTTAGACAGGTATTAGGTATTTTTATGTAGTCTTGAAAGATCTATGTCCTAATATATACAAAGCGCATTAATCAACCTATTATATCTCACCCCTCTGTTTGTCCTTACATTGGCTTTCTGTATCCTATAGGAGTCAATTTACACCTATAAAGTACTGAACAATTCTAGTCCCTGTTATATCTCTTCACTGATCCGTATATATGCCCCTTTTCGGTCTCCCTGCTCTGCCTTTGACCTTCTCGTGTCTGCTGCTGTAATTTGTCTCTTTTATTGTTAAATCTTCCCCTCATTGATTAATAAAAAAAATAAAAAAAAAATCTTCCCCTCATTTAATATTGTAAAGCGCTACAGAATTTGTTGTCGCTATATAAATGCCAATAGTAGTAATAATAATAATATCTATAACATTTTGGACCTTTAGATCTCATTTTAATATTGTTGAAGCTTTCCAAATGATTTAATATTTTTGGATAAACTTCTAAATGTATTTTTTTTCAACGTAATAAAATATGAAAAAATATATCACATAAACAAATATATATTGACATATTGAAATATAACAAACATTTAACATGTTTTAAAATAAATACTTATTTACATTTGGAAAGCTTATCCAGTAATATTAAATCGAAGCCGTAATTAGCACCCTGTTAATATGTTTGTTCATGTGAGTGCTAAGTATGTGATTTTAAACAATAACTCTCCAATTAAAATAACAAGCAAAGGTGTATGAAAACATGTGTAGTATTATGTAGCATCTTGCCCATTTATTGTAGCATACCTGCCTTCTACAAAATTATTGTACAAAATATTGTGATGAATGAAGATCTTATGCCCCATATTAGCATTGAAGTTAGGTTTCATTCCTTGTTCTTGTAAATAGTGAAAAAATGTTAATAGTATGTTTATCGCTTAATTTAACAAATACAAATTAGATATCTATGCCTGTTATCCTGTATCTGGGCACCTTAATCGTGTCTCTCTTATTGTGATAAGCTCCGTCATTTGCACCTGGCAGTTAACATAAAGAAAGCATACAGAGAAGAGAAGAAATGAAACAATGTTTTTATTTCTCCTCTTCATTAGCAATGTTTTCCTTGGCTTTGCCTAGTCCAAACTGGATTATGATGTAATCTGCTAACATCATCTTTAACTTAAATTTAAAAGAAAATAGAACAGCTAATGAAAAAAGGTTATTTTATAGGTGATTTTCTTTGTTTTATTCACTGGTGTAATTTTCAGAGAAGTGACAGTACCACTTTAAAAAAAATCTATTTACATTGGAAATTTTAAATGACTTACATTTCGGTAATTTGAAACACATGCAGAAGAACATCAGAATTCTAGCTGTAGAATCCTTGGTCAGATTTTTTATTTTTTTTAGCATATATATGGATGACAAATGTTTTCTATGATTGCTTGTAATAAACTACATGGACTGTAAGGTTGATGCATTACACAACTAAATGTTCAAAACATGCAATATTCAATCCAAATATAAACTAACTTATTTTATATGCGAAAGAATTCCAAATGGATTTAACTTTTTTTTTTAATATATATATATATGTATATAGTGTATTTCAGGCCAACATATATAAAACCCACACATCTGTACATGGATGTAATTTCACCACTAAGACCTTGCAGTAATTTTATTGTTTTTACTAAATCTGACATAAATGAGAACATATTATAAGCCAAGTTCCATATGGGTAAATATAAGTGAAATACTGAAGATTATACAAAAAATTGTTCCACTACAAATATATAATTTGCTTATTTTATTTTTTATGGATCTGGTAGGCTGCTATTGTAAAGTTTTGACTCATTAAGCAAGTCGTTATACAATGTTTAATACAAATTAAGATTTTTGCCAATCAATAAAATTTAATCAATTAAATCTCACAACTTCAAAGGCAATCCCTTCCTGTTCCATGTGCATCTAATGATACTAATCCAATGATAGACAAAGCAGTTTATATCAAAGTGGTCTACTCTGATTATACTCGTGAATGATAACACTAGAATGTTTAAATACGGTATGTTCTAGTATTTTAAATGTAGATTGCTTTACTTCAGATCGTCTAAAATGTATAGGCCCTTCTTCAAATTAAAATTTAATATTTCTGATACTTACAGGGTTATTTTAAGGGAAATTTTAAGGGAAATTTAAATTTAAGGCCAACGTAGCCTAACTGGAAACAATTTGTCTATTTTGACCTTAAATTTGAAGTTCACTTTTAAAGGGATACCAAAGGGCACCAGACCACTTCAGCTCATTGCAGTGGTCTGGGTGCAGTGCCCCTGTCAGCTTAATCCTGCAATGGTAATTATTGCAGTTATTGAGAAACTACAATGATTACATTGCAGGGTTAACTCCACTTAACATTGATGTAATGCTTTCCTATGTGGTTGTTTTAATGCAATTGTGGCAGTCGCTGTGCACGTGCATTAGGTCCCCAACTTGGCCGACAATGTGGAAGTAGGAGTGGAGGCACAGCCTGACCCAGCACCAAGGGACATCAGTGCTGGATTCTGGTAAGTGACAGAAAGTTTTTTAACCCTTTCTGCGCTCCGGGGTGGGAGGGGTGCGAGCGCGTGGGGGCACTACAGTACAATATAATATTATAGTATAATTATTTTAAAATACAATTTTGTATTCCTAGCCTATAGTTTCCCTTTAATTCCCTTTAAATTATCAACGCACGTTAGCGAATAACCCTGTTAATGTTAGATTTACACTCATTAAGTTTTAATGATGAATGACATTCATTAATTACATCAATGTTCTTCCTTAATTGCACCACTTCCAAGAGTGGTGCGTCACTGGCATGATCTCTCGCAAGATCTTGCGTGACTTTAAACCTTTGAAGTTTTTGAAAGTAAAATCAGTCTTTCGATTCACTTAAAAACATGGTACCTGTATCCTGTGCTTCCCCTCAAGGGAATCATCAGTTTGGTTTTAGTCCTCTTCCAAGCCTGGATTCAAGTCACAGAATCCCCTCATCAGCATTCTAATCGTCCATCACAGGTTTACTTAATCACAAAGCAGCAAGGAGCAGAAATATCATTGATTTTAATCTCTTGTTTGTGACATCAGAAACCTCACATTATTTATGCTGGAAATTTTTACTCTTTTACATGCATGCACTGATAAAAGAAAATGTATTTTCATTTTTGAACTCCAGATGTGATACATGTGCCAGCACAATGTCTTTGTTTGCGATTTAACAAAAGCAATCGCAAACAAATTGAGGTTCGAGTGACTGCGACTTGGGTAATTTTGAAAACTTTCAAAACAATTCATATATTTTTCCATTGAAAATATCAAATGTGGGATTTCAAACTATTTTGTTAAGAAGTTTTCAACCCTGAAATGAGCTTATCGAACTCAGTAGCATAAAGCCATTCAAAAATATTTTTTTCATGCCTGTAATACATGAAAACTCCACTGAACGCTGAGTCCATGCCACCTAACAGTGAGTGCATATCTAGCATACTGTAAAACGCATGTTTATAAAGCAGTGAGGGAATAGCTACTAAACAGTGATCACCCAGTAGCTGCTTACTGTAATTAAAAAGCTGGCAACTGGGCAGCTATTGCTGTACAGATCCACTCTATTCCTCCACCATGTTCAAAAGCTATATGTGGCAGATCATTCCAGGTACAATGTTTGTTAATGGTAACAATTTATCTTTGCCAATTTGATAGCTATAATGAATGCATCATTATCAATTAAGTGCTAAACAACATATATATAATAGTGAGAATTATTGATATAGAGCACCAACATTACAGTGGTGTATTTAGCCCAAGGCAAATTAGGCATTTGTAGGCATTTGGAGTATCCACTAAATTAGGCATTTGCCTTTGGCGGCACTAACCAGGGAGCAGCAAAAAAATGCCACCCCCAAACCCCCACTCGGGCTCCTCTGGTGTTCCCCCTATCATGGAGTGGAGCCTAAGAGCTGGTGTTGGGTTAAACCCCATTACGTGCGGCTGTGTTTGGATCAGAGGCAGCGAGGAAGCTGTGATTTCCCTGCTCTGCTCCCTTGCACCTCACAGGCTGTCTACTGATGCCGGGAGCCTGAATTACGTCATATTCCGGTTCCCGCGGCATCAGCAAATGGCAGCTCCACTGGACCCCAGGGATAGATCCATGCCAGCTCTGCAGGTAGGGAGGCTGGGAGGAAAATTTTAATTTGTAATAATAGTAATAATTTGTGTGTGTGTGTGTATGTTAGTGTGTGTGTGTGTGTGTGTGTGTGTGTGTGAGTGAGTGTATGTGTGTGTCTGGGAGCCTGTGTCTGAGTATATGTGTCTGGGAGTGTATGTGTGTGTTTATGAGTGTATGTGTGTGTGCCTGTGAGTGTGTGTGTCTGTGAGAGTGTGTATGTTTGTGAGTGTGTGTCAAATCAGTGACAATCTGTTTTTCATTGAGTGTGTGTGTGACTATCAGTGTGTCTGTCATTGAGTGTCTATCAGTGTTTGTGTGTCTGTCATTGTGTGTCTGTTAATGAGTGTGTGTGTGTCAGTGAATGTATGTGTGACAAATCAGTGAATTTGCGTCTGTCAGTGATGCCTGTGTGTGTGACTGTCAGTGTGTATCTACCAATGTGTGTCTGTCAGTGAAAGTGTGTGCTTAAAGGGACACTATAGGCATCCAGACCACTTCAGCTCATTGAAATGGTCTGGGTGCAGTGTCCCAGTCTCCTTAACTCTGCAAGTGTAATTATTGCAGTTTCTCAGAAACCGCAATAATTACCTTGAGTAGTTAACTCCACCTCTAGTCTACTAGAGGGACTTCCGGGGTGGATAGGTGACCAAAAGTCACCTAACTGATGCTGGATCTCCTCACACTGTGCATGAGGACATCCAGCGTCTGCTAAATCCCCATGAGAAATTATTTATACAATGCTTTCCAATGGGGATGCCTAATGCAAACATGGAGGAGGAGCCTGACCCAGCACCGAGGGACATCGACCCTGGATTTAGGTAAGTAACTAACCCCTTCAGTACCGAGTGGGTGGCGGGGGGTGTTACGAGGGAGGAGGGCACTATAAGGAACTATATTGCCAGGAAAACAGCTTTGTTTTCTTGGCACTATAGTATCCCTTTAAAAGGAGTAGGAAAATGTAGAGTCTAAAGACAAAGAGGTGGGTTCTTAATCAGGAAGAGGTGCAGCCTTGACAGGAAGGGGTGTTGTTACATCTGACAGTTTCTGCGGACTAAGGGTGAGTGGAATATCTCAGTTCACCTTCTCCAGGGTGCTGGGACATTTCCTCACTACCCTTAGGACTTGCTGTCAGATGTTCATTTCCTTTCCTTCAACTAATGAATGCTGCCAAATGGTGAAGAGGGATTTCTATTGAAGGGGAGGATTGCCTAATATCCTGGGAGCCATAGTTTGCACCCATAAATGTCAAATACCTTTTTGACCAACTGCTCATTTTATTGAATTTGGTTGGTCAAAATTCGGATGATATTAAATCAAATCAAAATTCAAAACAATGTCATGCCGAAGCTAGTTTATTAATTGGGTTTTACAATTAATATTAAATTGGCCACTAAGTTATGCTCCTTACTACTTCACACTTATAAATATGCAAACACGTGCTGAACCTTCACTTGGAGCCCAGGCACTAAATACATGACCTCTATCACAATATCTACATGTATAATGGAATAAAGATTTATTGTGATAATTGGCACACCCTTCTTGACTGTCACCTAGGGAAGATCACTCTTCTCCTCCGCTACTTTGTCATTAAAGGTAAATATGTTTGAGACACATATACATTATACTCTTAGTTTCAGATATTTTTTTTCATTTCTTTTAAAAGGGTAAACATTTGTGATGTCGAGAACATAAAATTTTCCATTCGCGAACGGCGAACGCGAACTTCCGCAAATGTTCGCGAACGGGCAAACCAGGCAAACCGCAATAGACTTCAATATGCAGGCGAATTTTAAAACCCACAGGGACTCTTTCTGGCCACAATAGTGATGGAAAAGTTGTTTCAAGGGGACTAACACCTGGACTGTGGCATGCCGGAGGGGGATCCATGGCAAAACTCCCATGGAAAATTACATAGTTGATGAAGAGTCTTTTAATCCATAGAGGGCATAAATCACCTAACATTCCTAAATTGTTTGGAATAATGTGCTTTAAAACATCAGGTATGATGTTGTATAGATCAGGTAGTGTAAGGGTTACGCCCGCTTCACAGTGACAGACCAAACTCCCCGTTTAACGCACCGCAAACAACCGCAAACAGTGCATTTGCACAACCGCAAACTCTCCATTTGCACAAGGTTGGATACCGATTGATGGTTCGATATTCTGAGCCCTCTCTGATTTACTGTACACGACTATTCGATATTCCCACAAATTTTACATAGCATTTTATGTTTGTTTGAGACCACCTTAAAAATATTGGATATCGCAAAAAATCATGATCACTATATACTTTCTCTACAAACCTCTAAAACGAACCAAACTACTCATCCATCCGCTATACCACTTTATCCCACCTAGAACTAGTGCCCAGTTAAAATACTTGACTCTTACTTAGCCACACTCAGTCATGCCACACACATTTCACCACTACTCTCACTGAATCCCTCTGACTACGGCTAAATTCATCTTCTACATCAGAACACTACTCCTAAGATTGGGTTGTATCCATGTCTCGGGTCTTTCATTTAGAATAGGGGCAGCTTCGGTCTCCTTCAACACTGACACTCCAGTGCATATTATTAAAAGATTGGGCAGATGGAAATCCTCAGTCTACAACCGATATATTCCTCATCCCGAGAAAGAAATTAGGAAAGATTTTAAAAGTTTGGCTTTGTAAATTTGATGCAATAAGTGTGTTTTTCTTTAATACCTTTTCACCCTCTTTGCATGAACCCAATTTACATATATTACTAATATGTTTCTGAACATATATATTATATTATTCACTCACTCACTCTCTGGGCCGGCCTAAGACATCATGCTGCCTAGGTCCAACGATAAATGACTATGGGGGGGGGGGGGTAATGTATAATAAACACAGGTTACTGGCTATGGGAGGATAATGTATAATAAACACAGGTTGCTGGCTATGGGAGGATAATGTATAATAAACACAGGTTACTGGCTATGGGGGATAATGTATAATAAACAAAGGTTACTGGCTATGGAGGATAATGTATAATAAACACACAAAAAAATAATAATAAAAAAAATAAAAAATAAAAGAATGCAGCTTCAGAATTAATCTAAATTGTATGCTGTCTAGGAGGTGGGAAGGTCTGGGAGGGAGGGTCTGCTGCTTATTGGCTGGAATGTGTCTGCTGACTGTGAGGTACAGGGTCAAAGTTTACTCAATGATGATGAATAGGGGGCGGACCGAACATCGCATATGTTCGCCGTCCGTGGTGAACGCGAACATGCTATGTTCGCCATGAACTATTCGCCAGCGAACCGTTCGGGACATCACTAGTAAACATAAAAAATGTAGTGAGAATCTTCATTGCCCAGATGTGCACACAGTGTTCTAAAGGTTGTACTGTATCTGGTACCCTTTAATCAACGGCAATAAAAAAGAGCATAGATACCGAGTAGCTAAAAAAAAAATTTTTTTTTTTTTTTTTAAATTGCAAATTTACAGGCAATTTGCCGAGTGGTATCCAAAACCTATTTTCCTAGTAACTTTGCCATTGTCTATAAAGTAATTCTAAATTCCTCCTGGATGTTTTAGTACGGACTCTTTATTAAGTTTGTTTTACAAAAGCAAGCTAATACAAAAACAGCTAGCTAAACATCTTAAGCCAAAGAAAACAAGAGGGTATACTTTGCATTTATTTAGCTCCGGTAACATGTCAAGGGAGAAGATGTAGCTTTGTTCCAGGATAGGTTCATGCCGAGCTAGACATATGGCATCTGCATATAGAACATTCCTAAGAGACCTAACGAGTAAATTGAGTTAAAATAGCAGACCATCCACCTCAGGGAAACCTAAATAGATAATTGCACTATTTTCAATTATACAGATGGGAATCAAAGTTTTGTCTGTAACGATTAAAGTCCACAAAGTTTAAGAAAATGAACTGCAGTGTTAAATGTTTGTTCAACTCCGTAATATATGTTTTTAAGCAACATTCCACTTTTATTTTTTATTTATTAATATACTACTTTACTATAAGATATATCAAGTTTAAATAATACAAAACAGCTGATACAGAGTAACATGACATGATGGAGCCAAGAGTAATTTATTTAATGTCTGTGTCTCATGCAGAAATATATCTGTGACTATATCTTCTACTTGTTAATTTAGATATGTATAGTGTTTTAGAGTTGTGTAACTGGGTTTTCAATGAAAGAAATTGCAATATATGTACTGCTTAGGTTGTAAATAATAAAACAGTTGAAAGGGTGCTACAATTTTCTGGCTTAGATAACCTAAAATGATGAGTTGTGAATTTCTCACCCTGTTCCCTCTCTTGTAATTTGATCTTATACATCTTATAGTTCGCTTTTATGGAAACAGATATACAAAAGTAAATATATGTATATCAAGAAAGATCATCATACATTCAAAAACACATAGCTCATAAGCCTCTACTTAATCTACATAAGCAAATGCAGCAGAAATAAATTATATATTACAATTAAATCAGATTATGTGTAGACACAGCAGCTATCCAATGGAGTGGAAATGATGAATACAAATAATATATTCACATAAAAACAACGTGAGGAGTTTCAAATCAAAGCCAGGACACACTTACACACTTAAGGCTGGCCCCATGAGGAAGCACCTCACAGGAAGTCTTTTTTTTGGGCAATCTTCATTTTTATTGAAGCACAATATACATGTATACAGGGAATAAACAAGCATAGCTCTTACAAACGCCAAGTATAGTACCGTACATATAGTAATGCTCACTCACATTTTCCCACCTGTATATCCCCACCCCGTCTCTGTGGTTAACTGAACAACCGAGCGCAAACTGAACTTTAGAACGTATTCTATATATACTTATGAGGGAAGGTAGGGAAGGGGTATCGTGTTTTTTCCTTCCCCTGTTTCCCCCCCTTTTTCTCCATTCCTCCTCCCCTTTTCTTTCCCTTCCTCTTTTTTGGGGGGGAGGGACTCAACTCTTCCCCCGCCCACGTCCCGCGTCTGTGTGTGGCTTGGGGTAATGACCCAAATGCAGTCATAGATGGTGCAAGTACGAGCCCTGGGGTCCGGGCCACACACGCATAGAGCTTGGTTGCTTCTTCTAAGTGTTGCTTCTAAGTGTCTGTGGTTGGAGATATTCTGGAGAGTTTTACAGAAGCTTCAACTGTCTAAGAGTTGTGCTAAGAGTTTTCTTTTTTACTGTTACAGGTAAGATTCATCTGTAGGAAAAGGTTACTGATTGCACAAGGTTTGATTTCCTGTTGGTAATTATAAGGCATTTGATTGGATTAGGTAGCTGCTTGCTATTGAATGCTGTGTAAATTAGCTATTGTTTGCTAATAAGCAGAGGCCTACCCAGGTGTTAAACATTCCTAGTGGGAGGTGATTTTAGGAGTATATAAGGGCTGTTGTCATTAGCTTGGCTAATAGAGCTTGGTTGCTTCTTCTAAGTGTTGCTTCTAAGTGTCTGTGGTTGGAGATATTCTGGAGAGTTTTACAGAAGCTTCAACTGTCTAAGAGTTGTGCTAAGAGTTTTCTTTTTTACTGTTACAGGTAAGATTCATCTGTAGGAAATGGTTACTGATTGCACAAGGTTTGATTTCCTGTTGGTAATTCTAAGGCATTTGATTGGATTAGGTAGCTGCTTGCTATTGATTGCTGTGTAAATTAGCTATTGTTTGCTAATAAGCAGAGGCCTACCCAGGTGTTAAACATTCCTAGTGGGAGGTGATTTTAGGAGTATATAAGGGCTGTTGTCATTAGCTTGGCTAATAGAGCTTGGTTGCTTCTTCTAAGTGTTGCTTCTAAGTGTCTGTGGTTGGAGATATTCTGGAGAGTGTTGCTTCTAAGTGTGTGTGGTTGGAGATATTCTGGAGAGTGTTGCTTCTAAGTGTGTGTGGTTGGAGATATTCTGGAGATAAACTGGAGGTAATCTGAGGTATTCAGGAGGATAAATACAAAGTTAAGGTTTGTTTGATTTAATTTTTTATTCACCTCATTGGAATGGCAGACTTAGTTCAGTGTAATAGTTGCTTTGCATTTGTTTCACGTTCCACTTTTTGGAGGTTTGGTTGTTGTCTAATCTGTAGACAGTTCTCTATCTTGCGGCAGGAGATTGTATTTTTGAAGTCTGAGATTTGTAAATTATCTGGTAAACAACCTCAGGCTGGAACTGCTGCAAAGCCACTGCCACAGAGACATACCAGGAATGGCAGATGGATTACTGTAGGATCTGGTAGACTTGGAGTTGTGGATAAAAGGCATATTGCACAGTCTGTTGCTCTACATAATTCATTTTCTGTACTTTCAGAGTGTAGTGGTGTTGTGCAGAGAGGCACTGAGGCTAGTGGTGTTGTGCAGAGAGGCACTGAGGCTAGTGGTGTTGTGCAGAGAGGCACTGAGGCTAGTGGTGTTGTGCAGAGAGGCACTGAGGCTAGTGGTGTTGTGCAGAGAGGCACTGAGGCTAGTGGTGTTGTGCAGAGAGGCACTGAGGCTAGTGGTGTTGTGCAGAGAGGCACTGAGGCTAGTGGTGTTGTGAAGAGAGGCACTGAGGCTAGTGGTGTTGTGGAGAGAGGCACTGAGGCTAGTGGTGTTGTGCAGAGAGGCACTGAGGCTAGTGGTGTTGTGCAGAGAGGCACTGAGGCTAGTGGTGTTGTGCAGAGAGGCACTGAGGCTAGTGGTGTTGTGCAGAGAGGCACTGAGGCTAGTGGTGTTGTGCAGAGAGGCACTGAGGCTAGTGGTGTTGTGCAGAGAGGCTTGAAGACTATGGTGAGGCCTAATAGAAAGCAGTTGTTGTTGGGAGATTCCATCATAAGAGGTGTGGAGATGGACAATGGTGGTCTTGTGAGGTGTCTTCCTGGAGCTACAGCTCACAGAGACAGGAGATGTATCTGTAATATTGTTAAGCAAGCAAAGCAGGAAGGGGAATTGGATGTACTTGTCCATTTAGGGACAAATGACTTGGCTTGCAATGAGGTTTCAGAGGTTAAGGAAGTTTTTTGTGTTTTTGCCAATGATATACGGCAGGTTGCTTCCACACTGTCATTCTCTGAAGTTCTGCCTGTGCATAACACTCAGAACGACAGGCGGCTGCGTATTAGGGACTTTAACTTGTGGCTTGGTGAATGGTGTCGGGAGCAAGGATTTGGCTTTATTGCTCATGGTAGCTCTGTTTGGAATGGAAATAAACTGTACAAAAAAGATGGTTTGCATCTTTCTCAAAAGGGAACAAATGTTCTCAGTGAGCAGTTCAGAGGTTTTGCTAGGATGTATTTAAACTAGGAGGGGGGGGGGGCAAAAGGGTGATAAAACATCAATCCAATTGTCCCCCAAAACAAGGACAGAATGTGCCTGTAGCAAGTGTGTTAAAAAATGATAAGCTTAGAGTCATGTCTACAAATGCTCGCAGTTTAGGGAATAAGATCCATGAACTTGTGGCAATAATGGCAACTGATAGTGTAGATCTAGTCGCTGTTACTGAGACATGGTATAATGAGAAAAATGACTGGGACATAGCAATACCAGGGTACTCTTTATATAGAAAAGACAGGGAAGGCAAGAAAGGGGGAGGGGTGGCCCTGTATGTAAAGGATAGCATAAAATCTAGCCTAATAAAGGTTAGTGAGGTGAACATAGAGTCCGTTTGTCATAAACAAATATGAATACCGCACTCAAAAAGATATTTGGGCAATAAAGCTTATTGCTAATCACGCTTTTAATTCAAAATATTTATTGTGTAAGTTTTAGATAAATTCATGAAGGTAATAGTATATCCTCATAGTGACACTCATTTCAAACTATTTACATATATATACACACACAGGACCCTCCCTCGTCTGTAATAAAGTTCATAATATATACACATCAATGTACAATAGGTAATGATCCAAAAAAATAGAAAAAAACACTGAGAAAAAATAATAGGAAAAAAATGAATAAAAAATAAAAAAGAGAGAAAAAATGAAAAATGAAAAAATAGAAAAAATCTGAAAAGTAGAAAAAAGTAATAATAATGAAACGAAAAAATGATGAAAAAATCAAAAAAGAGAAAAAATAGTAATAATAATGCAGTCCTAACAAGATAGTAGTCCAGAATATAGTGCACTATATGTTTCACTTTATAATGGATGGATCTCACCAATGTATCAGTAGCTGTATGATGTCCATAGTAGGAGGATGCTGAAGATTGCAGATGGTGATGTCCTGAAAGGGGATGAAAAGAGATGTTGGAAGTTTCCTGCTCAATGTACAGTGATCACTCCGTCATCAGTGGTCAGCCAGTCAGGTCACTAGGTAATCCTTTGGATGTACTGCTATATGATCCGGTCAGATAGGCAGGTCACTGGGTAATCCTTTGAATGGGCGGGTAATCCTTTGAATGGGCTGCGCGCTCGGGACGTACGTGTCCCTTCGATGGCCCCTGTTCTCTCCGTCCTATTGAAAATGCAGGTATGTGGGTTTATATGTGTTGAAATTGGCGGCTAATTTCCGCCGCGTCCATCCCATGGACCTACTTCCGCATTCTGACGTCAGCGTGCGTCATGCGTCATGTGTTTTTTCAAAACAAACTTTATTGTCCATAACTATTATACACATATAAACACCATAGTACATTAAACCACCACGCTAATTGCTTTATACTGAATAACTCCACATAATGTTTTATATGAAATAAAGACAGCATCTAGAGGGAACCTAAATGGTAAATACACTTTAGTCAAGTTGAACAGTTTATACACTGTAGTGGTAATCTATGTACAGAGGACAAAATAACTAATGAGGGAAAGCAGAGAAAAGACTGTCAATACGATATTTAGCTGAACAGCATATCTTAATGGCACCATAACAACAACCAATAGCTTTAAAATAAACTCAAAATAGTACAGACTAATAAAGAACAGAAAAAATGATAACAGAAAAAATGGAGAAAAGATATTTGATAATAAAGAACAGAAAGAATTCTTTCCAAGGAGTCTCTCTAACTGTTAACCACTAATTATAAAGCTCACCTGTAACAGATGATCAAGGGTAAGAAACTGCAAAAACTCTGTAGGTATAAGCCAGTTAAACCACCAGCTATATGAGAGAGAGAAATTACAATTTTAAGAAAAAATATGTTAATAGAAAAAACGTATATACACTAAAATATGAGTATGCAACTCACCTGTCTCACAATGCCCCACAGTGCCCCCGGGCCATGTGTGTGAGGGACCCTGTGCTGCTGGCAGGTAGCGGACCCAATTAGGGTCAAAGTGTTGGCAGGAAAGGGCATCGGACCATGATTGGTCAAGGAGAGCCTCTGTAAGGAGCACAAAATCATAGAGCAGACAAAAGTGAAAATATGAACGTCTTATAAGAAATGTTTAAGATCGTAATCTTCATTAAGTCCTAATGGTGACAAGGTCTCCAAGGTACTTATCCATTTGGTTTCTCTCTGAAGTAAGAGCTTCTGTCTGTCTCCCCCCCTACGTAGGGGTGGGATTCGGTCTAAGATTTGAAACCTCAATTGGTTCACATTATGACCATGCATTTTAAAATGCCTGGGTACCGGAGCCTCCACTTTGTTATGTTGTAATGCTGCCCTAATGCTCCTTTTATGCTCCCCTATCCGCTCTTTCACTGGCCTGATGGTCTCCCCCACATATAAGAGTCCACAGGGACACTTAAGAGCATATACGACAAAGTCTGAGTTGCATGTAAAAAAATCTTTAACATAAAATTTTTTACCTGACCTGGGATGAACAAAATATTCCCCCTTAATCACGCTGTTACAGTGTGAGCAGTTAAGGCATGGAAAGGTACCCTTCTTGGGTTCAGAAAAGAACCTGGTTTGTCTCTTAGAGCTGCCAATATCTGACCTTACTATCATGTCTCTCAGATTCGACGCCCTCTGGTATGAAAAGAGCGGGGACTGTTGGAATATCGGGGGTAATTGGGTATCCCCCTGAAACAGTTGCCAGTGTTTTAATATAACTTGTCTTATTTGTCTATTAAGCGGAGTGTAAGGCGTCACTAACGTGACCCTGTCTACTTTATTTCTGGCTCCTGTGCCCAAGAGAGTTTCTTGTCGAGTGAGACTATCAACTTTCTGTCGCTGATCATTAACTATATGTGTGGGATAACCCCTCTCTAAAAATTTATTGGCCATAAAGTCTAAGCCTGTCATCACTTTGTCTTCCTGTGATACTATCCTTTTCACCCTTAACAGTTGGCTAAATGGTAATCCATTTTTAAGATGAGTTGGATGAAAACTCGAGTAAGTCAAAAGATTGTTACGGTCAGTGGGTTTTATGTACAGATCACTATGTAAGCAATTTAGTACTCTCTGTACCTGAACGTCTAAAAAAGGAACCGTCGTCGTATCACAGTACATAGTGAATTTAATGTTTACGTCTTGTATATTGAGTGATTCAAAAAACTCTTGCAATTGGGCCCTGGTGCCGCTCCAACATACAAACACATCGTCTATATATCTTTTCCAGACTAGACATTTAGAAAATAGAGGATGTTGATAAATGCATGTTTCTTCCATTCGATTCATGTAAATGTTTGCATATGTTGGAGCGACATTCGAGCCCATAGCTGTACCCTTTATCTGCTTGTAGTACTTGTCCCCAAACAGAAAGTAATTCTCCGTAAGGATAAAGGTCAATAGTTCCCTAATGTACTTTCTAGTCTCCCCTTGTCGGGTCAATCTCGGGTCTTTATCCAGTGTCCAATCTACTGCCTCAATCCCTCTATTATGATCAATTGAAGTGTATAGTGACTGCACGTCCATAGTTACCAGCCAAAAATCTCCTGGTGGAATCTGTATATCTGCTAGCAGTGTAAGAAATGTGGTCGTGTCTTTAAGATATGATTTCTGCAATGGGACATATTTAATCAGGAATTTATCTAATATCTCTGCCGGGTGTTGGAATATGGACCCCGTACCACTAACTATAGGTCTTCCTGGTGGAAAAAGTGGATTCTTGTGAATCTTTGGTAAAGTATAAAATACCGGAATCCTAGGATATTTAAGATTCATATACTTGTATTCTCCATCTGAGATGATATCTTTAGAGAGGGCCCACTGGTTAAGCCTTTCCAATATACGTTTCAGATTGTGTGTGGGGTCTTGACTTATGGGTAAGTAATTTGTGTTATCCGTTAATTGGGTCTCTATTTCTTTTATATAGTATGTACGATCCATGATCACCAATGCCCCCCCCTTATCCGCTGGTTTGATAATGATGGATACATCTTTCTTCAAGTTATTAATATTCAACCAGTCTTGTTTAGTAAAATTTACATTTTGTCTTTGATGGTTATGTGTATGCTGGTGTTTTTTCCTAAGTTTATGCATATCTTTTTTCACAAGATTAGTGAATAAATCAATCGATGCATTGATGTTATGTGGTGTAAAGGTACTCTTAGGTTTCAAACCTGTGTCTAAAGGAAGAGCGGCACATGGACCAGATTCTGTAACGTTATGCCCCACATCCTCCATGTTTCCTTCCTCATGCAGATCTCCCTGTGTAGTCTGAGTGTTACTGTCAGTAGGTTCTGTTGTTGTGCCGAGGTTATGCTGATCTGTTGAAAAAAATGCACGTAATTTAAGTTGACGAAAGAATTTGTATAAACTCACGTCATATTGGTGCCACTCTACATGAGGTGTAGGAATGAAGGAGAGTCCTTTATTCAGGGTCCCCACCTCCGAGGGAGTTAAAGGCCTACCTGAGATATTGTGTATCAGAGATTGCGTCTCGATTGGGGCGGTCGGTATTGTTTTTTCTCCCGAGAGCCTCTTGTTGTAACCCCCCCGCCTGATGTTTCTTCGTGTCGTGTGCCTCTCTCTAAAAAAGTCATTCCTGAAGATGAGGAGGCAGAGGAGGAGGATGTAGCTCCTTCTGTATCCGAACGCCATCTCTGTGATGTGGTGTCTCTATTAGGTCTGTATGGACGATTTTCTGTTCTAGAATACCAGGTATAAACCTGATCCCTTTGGTAATCTAATTCGTCTCTATGAAATTCGTCTCTAGAGTCCGTTTGGGTTACGTTAGAATTTGGTAATCACACAGTAACTCGTGTAGGTGTGATTTATAGGCCCCCAGGACAAATTGAAGAGTTAGATAATCTACTAGTTGAAGAAATAGCTAAAATGACAATGAAGGGGGAAGTTATCATCATGGGTGACTTTAATCTTCCTGATGTGAATTGGAAAACAAAAATAGCTACTTGTGCCAGGAGCACACATATTCTAAACTCCCTACTGGGATTGTCTCTAAAACAAGTCATTGAGGAGCCAACTCGTAAAGAGGCCATACTAGATTTAGTGTTAACAAATGGAGATTTGGTATCAGATATTACTGT
The DNA here is from genome assembly GCF_036172605.1 of Pelobates fuscus. NCBI lineage: Eukaryota > Metazoa > Chordata > Amphibia > Anura > Pelobatidae > Pelobates > Pelobates fuscus. The sequence goes on along the minus strand of NC_086320.1, from coordinate 310,377,019 downwards.
AGGTGAAAGTTTAGGATCCAGTGATCATCAGTCAGTGTGGTTTAATATAAGAACAGTGACTGAGTCATACCACACAAAAACAAAAGTTTTAGACTTTAGAAAAACAGACTTTTCTAAAATTAGAATATGTGTAAAGGAGTCACTATCAGACTGGAGCAATTTAAATGGAGTCCAAAAGAAATGGGATTATTTAAAAGTTGCACTACTGAAGGCAACAGAAAATTGCATTAGGCTTGTCAGTAAAAGCAAAAAATTCAAGAAACCACTGTGGTACTCCGCAGATGTGGCCAAAATAGTAAAAAACAAAAAGTTAGCATTTAGTAATTATAAAAAAACCCAGAGTGAGGAAGACAGAATGACCTATAAGATTAGGCAGAAAGAGGCTAAACAAGTTATAAGAGCTTCCAAATCACACACAGAAGAGAAAATAGCACAGTCAGTAAAAAAGGGGGACAAAACTTTTTTTAGATATATAAATGAGAAAAGAAAAGTAAAACAAGGATTAGTCAGATTAAAAACAAAAGAAGGAAGGTATGTAGATGAGGATAAAGGTCTAGCTGACTGCCTCAATGAATATTTTTGTTCGGTATTTACAGATGAAAATGAAGGAAAGGGACCTCAGTTAAGAAAAAGGATAAATGAGTCATTTATTACACGTGGGTTTACAGAGGAAGAGGTTCTATTTCAACTGTCAAAAGTAAAGACAAATAAGTCAATGGGACCTGATGGAATACACCCAAAGCTATTAAAAGAGCTTAGTGGTGTACTAGCAAAACCATTAACAGATTTATTTAACCAATCATTGATAACAGGAGTAGTCCCAGAAGATTGGAAGTTAGCGAATGTTGTGCCCATTCACAAGAAAGGTAATAGGGAGGAGTCGGGCAACTATAGGCCAGTAAGCCTTACTTCAGTAGTGGGGAAAGTGATGGAAACCATGTTAAAGGATAGGATTGTTGAACATCTAAAAACACATGGATTTCAAGATCAGAGACAACATGGGTTTACTTCAGGGAGATCATGCCAAACTAATCTTATTGATTTTTTTGATTGGGTAACTAAAATTATAGATCAGGGTGGTGCAGTAGACATTGCTTACCTAGATTTCAGTAAGGCTTTTGACACTGTTGCACATGGAAGGCTTATCAATAAACTACAATCTTTCAGTTTGGATTCCAATATTGTTGAATGGGTAAGGCAGTGGCTGAGTGACAGGCAACAGAGGGTTGTAGTCAATGGAGTATATTCGAAGCTTGGGCTTGTCACCAGTGGGGTACCTCAGGGATCTGTACTTGGACCCATTCTCTTTAATATTTTTATTAGTGATATTGCAGAAGGTCTTGATGGTAAGGTGTGTCTTTTTGCGGATGATACTAAGATATGTAACAGGGTTGATGTTCCAGGAGAGATAAGCCAAATGGAAAATGATTTAGGTAAATTAGAAAAATGGTCAGAGTTGTGGCAACTGACATTTAATGTGGATAAGTGCAAGATAATGCATCTTGGACGTAAAAACCCAAGGGCAGAGTACAGAATATTTGATAGAGTCCTAACCTCAACATCTGAGGAAAGGGATTTAGGGGTGATTATTTCTGATGACTTAAAGGTAGGCAGACAATGTAATAGAGCAGCAGGAAATGCTAGCAGAATGCTTGGTTGTATAGGGAGAGGTATTAGCAGTAGAAAGAGGGAAGTGCTCATGCCATTGTACAGAACACTGGTGAGACCTCACTTGGAGTACTGTACACAGTACTGGAGACCCTATCTTCAAAAGGATATTGATACCTTAGAGAGAGTTCAAAGAAGGGCTACTAAACTGGTTCATGGATTGTAGGATAAAACTTACCAGGAAAGGTTAAAGGATCTTAACATGTATAGCTTGGAGGAAAGACGAGAGAGGGGGGATATGATAGAAACATTTAAATACATAAAGGGAATCAACACAGTAAAGGAGGAGACTATATTTAAAAGAAGAAAAACTACCACAACAAGAGGACATAGTCTTAAATTAGAGGGACAAAGGTTTAAAAATAATATCAGGAAGTATTACTTTACTGAGAGGGTAGTGGATCCATGGAATAGCCTTCCTGCTGAAGTGGGAGAGGTTAACACAGTAAAGGAGTTTAAGCATGCGTGGGATAGGCATAAGGCTATCCTAACTATAAGATAAGCCCAGGGACTAATGAAAGTATTTAGAAAACTGGGCAGACTAGATGGGCCGAATGGTTCTTATCTGCCGTCACATTCTATGTTTCTATGTTTCTATGTTTCTGTGGTAACATGTCAGAGACCATTATCTGTCCGGGCTGCGTTGCTGTAGGGTCAGTCATGCACGGTAAGGGAGAGAGGGAGGGAGGCAGGGAGAGAAGAAGAAGAGAGGAAAAAAAAAGGGGGGGGTGGGGGAGGTGTCGGCCAAGGTGGGGGGAAGGGGAAGGGGGGAGTCCACCAACACCCCCACACCCCACATCCCAACCCCGCGTGTGTCGGCGCCTCACAGGAAGTCTTGATAAAAGTCCAGTGGGACTGAAATGTCGACACTCTGTATCCAAAGATTTGATGCTAAAATAAAAAACACTATTTGAAATAAATTTTGAGTCCTTTGAGTGCTCTCCATCAAGATATAGTATATATATACTAAAAGGGGGGGGGGGCATGATGACCAGGGCCGGCGTTAGGATGTGTGAGCTGTGGCAGCCGACACAGCGCACACACACAGGGACAGGAAGCTGAATTACTTCAAAACCAACCCGGCTGCACGATAGGATGGGGACGAAGCTAATCAAATGTGAGGTGGGGCCAAATTGGCAGCAAATAAAAATAATATTAGACACTTAGATGTGCTTCTTAAAATATTGCATGGATGCTAAAGAAAATGCAGAAATACTGTACAATACAGCCTGTAATATTTTATATGATACTCAATTGAAACATCACTTGTATGGATCCCTTTCTTCAGCTCACCAAATATAAGCATGCATATGAGAGAGAGTAAACTTTATGGCAGTAGTATCAGGATCCTAGATCATAGGGGTTAGAATCCATCAAGAGTATACAGTATCACAGATAAAAGAGAAACCAGAGAGCAGGGGTCCTATAATGTGCAATACAAATCGCTTTATTACCTCTAAAATTAAAAAGTTTAGATCAAAAATAGTTGGACTGTTCACCAGAGTGCCTCACAATCGAATAAATTTACTCAGAACAGCTCACTGACACTTCTGATCGGTATCAGGCATGAGTGTTGCAATTTCTAATCTGTTTTAATGTTAATACTATTCAATGCACCATATTAGTCCTATACCCATGACCAAGGCACTATAACTGAATTATAAAAAAAATAAAAATGACTAGGTAGCATGCACAACAGTTGCCACAGTACCAGGAGACACTCACAACACTAGCTACAGCACCAGAATGTGCCCACAGTACCACATTGCACCCACAACACTTCCCACACCTTATAAATGCCAGTAATAATAATTCTAAAGGGCCCAGGAGGAGGGCCCTCTAACAGAGGCCGTTTCAGCATCCATTAGAGATGTTAGAAAAAAATCACATGTGTATCTCTTAACCCCTGTTTAGTATTTCTTATCCCATCTTTTGAATGTCTTACCCCTCTTAGTGTATCCACCCCCTTAGTTTATCCTCCATTTCCCCCCTTTGTGTCTTACACCCTCTTTGTGTGCCTCTTACTTTCCCCTTTGTGTGTCTTACTTTACCCAGCCACTTTGTGTGTTTCTTGCTTCCCCAGCCCCTTTGTGTGTCATTGTCCATTTCCCCAGTTCCTCTGTGTGTCTCCTGATCTTCTTCCTAGCCCCTCTGTGTCACTGTCCCCATCCCCAGCTCCTCTGTGTGTCATTGTCCCCTTCTACAGCTACTCTGTGTGGCATTGTCCCCTTCCTCAGCACCTTTGTGTGTCCCTGTCCCCATTCCCAGCTCCTCTGTGTCATTGTCCCCTTCTCCAGCCGCTCTGTTATTGTCCTCTTCTTCAGCCCCTCTGTGTGTCCCTGTCCCATTCCCAGCCCCTCAGTGTATTTCATTGTCCCTTTCCCAGCCACTCAGTGTGTGTCATTGTCCTCTTCCCCAATCCCTCTGTGTCATTGTCCCCTGCAGACAATCAGTTATATCCTCTAGACATCTCCATAACCATCCAGATCAAAAGCTATGCTTCCCTTTGCGCCTGAATATGCATTTTTTTCTCCTGTAGATCTGTTTTTTTCTTTTTGACACTCACAGATATTTAAACTTGTAGTCCTGATTATTCATTTGATATCATACAACTTCACATGCCATGTACTAAGAAGACAAATTGTAGTCTAGAAACTGTGCATACTGTGTTAGATTGTAAATTTAAAGCACACAAAGCTATGACAGATTATTTGATCCTTGTTATAGGTTGTTTATGCTTCCTTACCAGGTCTAGAATAGAGGAATTCCTGGTTGCCATAAACAGAAGAAGATGGAATTCAGAATGTTTGTTCTTTGTATTGCATGGGTGAAAACAGTAGACTTGCACATCAGCTTAAAACGAATTGAGATTCTTTGAATTGTAGGCAATCAACAGTTCGTCTGCTATCCCAAACCAAGAAATTGCCATATGGATGAATCACAAAACAAGCCAAACATGGAATCGACAAACCCTTTAGTTTGTTTCATGATTCAGAGTGAAAAAAAACATGTTTGATAAAATAAAAGATGATTGATGAGCAGTAAAAAACATATGTATAGTTATATATTATATATTTCATAAATGTTCCTCCTTTTTCTCTCTATTGCTTACTTCTCCTTATGTGATCTGTGAATCAGTGTATTGTAAAATATATATATTATATATATATATATATATATATATATATAAAAAATACTTGAAATCCCCAGAACTCACGTTTATCATATGCCAATGCCGGGCGCCAGGCCAAGGCTCCAAAGAGATAAAAATCCAAATGAAATAGGCTGCTCTCCGGGCTTAAAAGTTCCAATTTTTATTTAAAGTTGATTAAAAATACGACCAGCGTTTCGGTCCCCTTCCTCAGGGTCAAATTCAATAGGACAATACATCACATTACAAATACTGACAATATATACCATTAATAATTAAGGAAATAACTCACCAGGGTGTTTGCCGCCGAGCCCGCATCACCAAGTGTACTTCCGGGTATGCGCGCGCAACTCTAAACGTGCCCCGCCTCCCGTCACGTGATCGTGCGTGCTTAGCATCCTGGGTAACCGGGGACTGCGGTTGCCATAGTGACAATAAACAATGTGAAATGTGGATGAATCAGGCTATGTTCCCATGTAAAAATTAATGTAAGGGGAACATAGATCTCAGTGCTTAAAGTGTATAGTATTCATGAGGATAAAGTTTATGCTTATCTAGTATAAAGTGCTTAAAATAAAGTGTTCACCTGGTAGCCGATATTTGTATATAAAGTGCCATGTGCAAAACAATATATTAAAAACTCCAAAATCAGTGCTTAAAGTGAACCTCACTAAGTAAAGTGCTACCAGAATGCTATATACATCTAAAACCCATTATTCATGAATATACAAATATTAAATACTATACATAAATACATATAAACTGAAGACATTTTAACTAAAAACATTTTGGCTAGCTGGGTGCTCCTACAAGAAAGAATGGTAAGTATGTTTTCATTAAGTCCCAGAGGTGACACTGTATTTAATTGATTGATCCAAAATTCCTCTCTTTGGAGCAATAGTCTGCCTCTGTTACCCCCTCTCCGGGGGGGAGGAATATGGTCTATCCCAATGAACTTTAGGGATGCCAAAGGGTGCTTCTTGTCCAAGAAGTGCTGAGCAACAGGTTTATCCGTTTGTCCATCCCTATACGCCAACCTTATACTTGATCGGTGACCCCTAATCCTCTCGCACTTTATATACAAATATCGGCTACCAGGTGAGCACTTTATTTTAAGCACTTTATACTAGATAAGCATAAACTTTATCCTCAAGAATACTATACACTTTAAGCACTGAGATCTATGTTCCCCTTACATGAATTTTTACATGGGAACATAGCCTGATTCATCCACATTTCACATTGTTTATTGTCACTATGGCAACCACAGTCCCCGGTTACCCAGGATGCTAAGCACGCACGATCACGTGACGGGAGGCGGGGCATGTTTAGAGTTGCGCGCGCATACCCGGAAGTACACTTGGTGATGGCGGGCTCGGCGGCAAACACCCTGGTGAGTTATTTCCTTAATTATTAATGGTATATATTGTCAGTATTTGTAATGTGATGTATTGTCCTATTGAATTTGACCCTGAGGAAGGTCCCGAACGGGGACCGAAACGTTGGTCGTATTTTTAATCAACTTTAAATAAAAATTGGAACTTTAAAGCCCGGAGTGCAGCCTATTTCATTTGGATTTATATATATATATATATATATATATATCCTCCTCTGGTACCCTGCACACACACTTTCAAATGCAAAACATTGCCGGGTGCAATAAAGCCATAGCCAAATATTATAAAAATAATGAAATAAGGCTTGCACTCACGGTCTTTAAAGTTTAAAAGGTTTCTTCTTTATTCCAAAAGTTTAAAACATGAAGTTTGTCATCAACGTTTCAGCCATCGTCCGTGGCTTTCATCAGGATCAGTTCAGCATAAAAATACATCAACTCACACTTGAATTTATATAGCTAAACAAACTGATATCGAAATCATTGAAAAACACTCACCACCTGTGATACCGATCGCCCGGCATCTGTCCCGTGGTACTGCGCATGCGCGATCACGTCCGAAACCGGAAGTGACGCGATCGCGTCCACATCCGTTGCCAGGGTTACCCGTGATGTTTACAAGCAACCCGGCAACGCAATGAAAGTTCAGAACACCCGGGCGATCGCATAATGGACACAACATCACGATTAAAATATTCAATAATATGCATATACATTCCACTCCTCTTTAACATATAAACATAATTTGGGCAAGTATGCAAATATCTACTTATTACTATCAAAGATCTGTAGCTATTATCAGATAACTAGATCCTTATGTAAATCACCTATTATTATGGATTATACTAATCTCATCTATTTACATAAAATACAAAAGCTTGTAGTTATTAAGTATTCATACAACTACTCAATTCCATTATATTACATCTAGGTAGTAAACCATAAGGTAGTTAAAATATAAGACCATACAGGCACAATGGTTGCTCTTAAAGTGATACTACGTGCTAATGTGAATTTTGAAAGTGCTTAGTGCAAATATATGGCCATATACTAATATGGCTATCTCCCAAAAACTACTACACATCATACATAGCTGCTGTCTGTTGATATGCTGCTGTTTGCTATAAAGTGAATGAGTGTATACTATATACAATAAAGTGAATATACGTGTATTATATGTACAAGAAAGTGCTGCTTATTATAAAGTGAGACTCAGTGCTGTTATGTACACTAAAGTGCAGTGTAAAAAAGGGATTTCCTATACAATAAAGTGAAAACCAGTGAGTTATATACATCAAAGTGACTCTCGTTGCTCTATGTACAATAAAGTGCTCACTTGCCATTACATTAATCTGTAATTCTATACACTAAAGTGATTAAAGGTAAAGATAGATTATGTGCAACAAAGTGATGCCCATTGCTCAATGTATACTAAAGTGCTTACATGCCCTTACTTGATCAATAAGATATTACATCCACACAATCTAATATTTCTATTTACCTGCTACCTAAGCTATATGCATTATGTGAATAGAAGGTTAATTATCAACTTTTAAGTTACTTCGTCTATGCTGTCTACTATAGGGTAACTTTCCTACTTAAATACTATTACATTACTGCCTCAATGCTATACATGGGTTACAATAACTCCAACTATATTAATCTTGTGGACCTTAGTGCCGTTAAAACATTTCACAATTCGAGGATATATCGCTACAACATGCCTATACTTATATGAATGGGGCATATGATAGCATTTCATTTAAGCCCCGAGGTGCGACTGTGTCTAGTTCATAAATCCAGAACGCTTCTCTCCGTAACAGTAAATTTCCTCTGTTGCCACCTCTTATTGGAACTGGAATTTGGTCTATCGCCACAAATTTTAGCGTAGCTAAGGAGTGTTTATAATCCAAGAAATGCTTAGCCACAGGCTTATCTGTACCTCCATCCCTGATGGCAGTTCTAATATTCGACCTGTGCCCTCTAATCCGTTCACAGAGTTGAGTCTCGGTTTTGCCTATGTAGCATAAGCCACAGGGGCATGAAAGTTTGTATACAACAAACGTAGATTTGCATGTGATTGTATATTTTATCTTATAGCTCTTATTTTTATGTGGGTGTGTAAATGTCCGTGCAGACACCATATGGCCGCACGTAACGCATCCCAGACAACGTACACTTCCCCTCACTTGCGTTTTCTCATGCTTGGCATAACTTAGTACCGGATCTGTTTTCATTAGCATATCCTTCAGGTTCTTATTCCTCCGAAAGCATATTCTGGGTGGTTCTCCAAACTCACTAGGTAAGCCATCCTCCATGGCTAACATGTTCCAATTTTTCTTAATTATCTTGGAAACTTTTTGGGCTTGTTTGTGGAATGTAATCGGGAAGACCAGTGATGGTCTTTTAATGGGTTCTTGGGGCTTGGTCGCTTTCTCATGTGCTTGTTCCAATGCTCTCTCTATAATTCTTGACCCATATCCACGTTCCAAAATTTTTTGTTTCATTTGGTTCAATTGTTGTTCTTTTGTGCTTTCATTTGAATTTTTTCTCATAACCCTGAGGAATTGAGCCTGTGGGATAGAGTTTTTTAGGTTTCTCGGATGAGCGCTTGTGTAGTGTAATATCGTATTGCGATCTGTTGGTTTGGAGTATAGGCTAAATTCTACTTTCTTGTTGACTATAGACAATTCCACATCCAAGAAATGGACTCGATCTGTACTGATGTCTGCCGTCATCCGTACTGGTGTAGGGAGCTGATTGATGGTTTCAACCATCTGCTGGGCTTTTAAACTTTAAAGACCGTGAGTGCAAGACTTATTTCATTATTTATATATATATATATATATATTTTATATATAAATATATATATATATATATATATATATATATATATTTATTTATATTTTACAGTACATTACAGTACATTAATTGGAAAGTTTTCACATAATTTTGGTTTGAATAGTTTTTTTTCAAAATAATTGCATGGGTGAAATTTATCTAAACAGGAACACCACATAGACGAAACCCTTATCGCCTGAAACATTTTTTTTTTTTTTTTGGGATGGATAAATTCGGAGGAACCAAATTTTTACAATGTGCACAAGTCTAGAAGACAGTATATGAAGGCAGCTAATTAGACTGTTAAAAGACTTGGAAATGAGTAGAAAAATGAAAGACACATGGCTGGAAAAGGAATACGAAAGAGCAGAAAAGAAACAGGTAAAATCAGGTAACTTCAGAAGGTTATATGTTTAACCACTTAAGGACTGAGCCAAATGTACACGTTGTGATCAAAACAAAACATAAACAAAATCTGGAATTTGACTATATGTCTGTTCAACAATAATTCACCTCTTTCATTTTAAGTGCACCCACACTTATTATATATCATTTTATTCAGGAGAAATAGGGCTTTCATTTAACATAAAATATTTAGCTATAAAATCTAATTTAATATGAATTAAATATTTTAAAAAATGGGAGAATTTTTATTTTTATTTTTTTTATTTTTTTATTTATACGTGACATTTTAACTTTGAATGTCATAATACTGTTTGCTTTTAGTGCAATAAAATACACATATTTGTATTCAGCGATATCTCACGTGTAAACCAGTAACCCCTATGTACAGGTTTTATGGTGTTTTGGGAAGTTACAGTGTTAAATATAGCATGTTACATTTTTCAGTTTTTTCACATTGAAATTCACCAGATTGGTTACGTTGCCTTTGAGACCGTATGTTAGCCCAGGAATGAGAATTACCCCTCTGATGGCATACCATTTGCAATAGTAGACAACCCAAGGTATTGCAAATGGGTTATGTCCATTTTAAATGTTGCCAATTTGGATCAACGTTTCGATCTAACAGGTCTTTATCAAGATCACAATACAGTGTATAATGTGCGTTTATATATATATATATGTATATATTTTTGTTATTATTTTTATTTATATATAGGTATATATATATAGTTATATATACATATATACTTATGTATATAGATAGATATATTATTTTGTTCTACGTGTATTTTGATATCAATATATATATATATATATATATATATATATATATATATATATATATATTGATATCAAAATACAGTTAGAACAAAATTACACACATATATATAATTTATATTTTTAAATTAAATTTTTTATTATTTAACATATTTACATATTTATTTTATATTATATATATATATAATTATAATTATATGCAATGACAGTCATGCATTGATCCTGAGGAAAGCCATGGGCGAGGGCTGAAACGTCGATCTGTTTTTATATGAATATTGAATAAACGAGTTTTATTATGAAAAAGACCCTTGAGTGCAAGCCATTCACTACTTATATTTATATTTTGGCTATGGCTACAAGATGCACCCGGCATAAAAATAGAATAGTCAGTATGCAAGGACTTGTGGAGATATAATTTTATATATATATATATATATATATATATATATATATATATATAAAATCAATATCATTCTACGTGTATTTTGATATTAATATATGTATATATAATTATATATATATTAAAATACACTTAGACAGTGTATATGTATGTGTGTGTATGTCAATATATATACTTATATCATATATATAATAAATATATATATGATCTAAGTGTAACGAGTATATACCGCTACACGCAGGATCCAGCCAAACAGAAGACAGCACAGAGGAGAGATACGTCTACCGGACCTTAGAGTGGCCGGACTCGACGTAATAGGAGAAGTACAGAGTCAGGAACGATCCGAGGTCAAGGGCACAAAGAGACAGCGTAAACGAGAACTAGCCGGGGTCTGGTACACAGGAATCAGCAAGCCGGCAAACAGTACAGACAAGGATAAAGCGAAAACGAAGTCAGAATACAAAGCCAAGGTCAAATACGGAGAAACACAACTGAACACAACAAGCACTAAAGGGAACTGTAGCAGAAACCACGATAGGGCAAGGAACTAAGGGAAAAGGGTGAGTATAAGTAGCCTTCAAACTAATGTGATTGGCTCCTGTCACTTCCACACCCCCAACAGGTAAGTGTATGGGGTGATTGGCATGACAGGAGCCAATGGGAGCCTTTTTGCAATTTAGGCTCCCACTGTCTCTTTAAGAGTGCGCCCGAGACTCGCGGCGCGCTCTTAGCTGCAGGCGGGACACGTGACCGCATCTCGCGGTCACTGCCCGTCTTCCTGTTAGGAGAGTCGGATGAGCCGTGCGCGGCTCGTGCGCGGCTTGAAGAGAGGACCGCAGCCGGCCCCCGGATAAGGTAAGTACCGCTACACTAAGTATATATAATTTTATTTTAAGCTGTTTTAACCTTTTTTTTTTACATTTTACAGGCATCAGGGGGAGTACCTGTAATTACCTGGCACTGCTATGGATGGCTATGCCATCCATGTGATCATGAGGTCCTCGCAAGGACCTCGTGATCACATGGCCCAGGAGGGCAGGAACGGCAGCTGGGGGACTCCATATCTATCATCTATCTATCTATCTATCTATTTGGCTCATCTGAATCGATTCGTCTGAAAAAGCTATTTTCTGACTTTTTAAAGTTTTGTCCACATGGCATCCCAGTTCAGATGAATATGACCCAGGCAATTGTTTTTGGAAAAATTATTCAGATGAACCAAAATGGTGCAAAAATGCACATATTGGTGTACATTTGCACTCTATTTGGTTCACAGATTACCTGTCATAAATACTGAGAGACCCAACTCTCCGTGTGTTATGACATACCAAGAATAAAGCAGGGGTTTACGTGTAAAAGGACAGAGATTAGTCAGGGACATGCCATAGTCAGGAAAGCCAGAAATCAGGAATAGTGATAAACAGTAGGAGTCAAATGAGTATAGAAAGAAAGTAGAATAGTCAGTAAGTGCCAAGATAAGAACCAGAAATACAATATGAGGAATGTAACGTGCTGTTTGAAAAAAAACTAGAACCACAACAGGGCAAGGACCTGTGCCATAGGAAACTATTTATAGTCAGGCATTTTAACTTCATAGCCATGCCCATAAAATGTTCAAAATTGCAGATATTGGCGAGTCATGATGTCATCGGCATTATGATGTTGGTGCAAATTTGCTGCATCTTAAAAGGCGGCAGAGCTAAAGCTGGAGAGAAGAGATGGACCATGTGTATGGTCCCCAGCCTTCTGTTGGCATCCAAAGGCTGTGGCACCCCAAGAAAAACAAAAGGTAACCTTACATCAATTAAGAAGTAATAAATGTATAATTAAATATAAAATATAGATTTTATTTTTCACTTCTCCTTGTTGTTTTCTACTTTATTGGTCACTACTCACATAATCTGTAAAAAAAAAATGCACATTGAATGACTGTCAATTAATCATCTTTTTTCAATCAATCATTTTTTATTTTGTTTGCCACCAAGATTGGTACTCAGACTTAAGAAACAAATAGAATTTCTCGTCAATTGTCTCTTTCATTTGTCTTTAGATTATCCATAGAGTGTTTCTGAGTTGTGGAATTTGGGTGGATTGTTGGTTGCTCAAAATTTGCACAAATCTAGGTGGCATGGCCAATTTTAAAATGATTACCAATGTAAAAAAACACAACTTTTTCTTATATCCAATTTTTTAAATTCTTTATTTATTAAAGAGGGGTAGAATGGCAAGTAGACTACATTGGCACAGTTCATAGATTCAAGACCGTTAGAGACATGTATGACCTTTACATAGAATATGACAATGACGACGCATATAAATATATTGAGATATGAGCTAATGCAATTATTAAAATTCCCTTAGATGTCCATTATTTTTGAAAGTCACCTAAGGCCCAGTCATAATGTCAGGCAGATGTGCAGATTCCTGAGCTTAGACTCTCCTCTTTTTCCTCACAAATTAATATATTAAACTTGACTTTTCTGACCATAGCCATCAAGCATGGCCCCTCACAGGGTGACTATTTAATTATAATATTGCAACAAGGAGAGATAGCAAGTTGATAGAGTCCCTTACTTCACAATAATGTTTAAATTGGACATATTTTCAATGATTTTAATTAAGGATTTTATTATGTTTAAACAAGACACACCTGCTTAAACCTTAGTTTGACAGTTCCTAGGTCCATAAAAATTTAATATAAAACATATATAAATATATAAAGTCTAGAGTGGTCTCTGTGTTTTAAAAAAAATATTGTAATCATTATGCAATTTCTTAAGTCTCTTTTCCTTTAGTGATTGCTAAGTACTTGCTCCTTTCCAACTTAACAAGCAACTGAATATAGATTGATATTCTCATTTGTAGCATAAGCTTCTTATCTGAAGTGGTGAATTTATGGACACCATGCAGTATGGTACTGAATCATTGCCCACACATACATGTGGAGTTTAAATTATGCATGCTAACTGCTACCTCAAGTGAGGTAGTTCAATTTGAAGAAAATTCACAGCAAGCAGAGACTTCTGCAAATCAATAATTATAAAATTAACATTTCAGAAATAAAAGTGTAATTTCTATAGATTTTCCCTTTGGAAAAAAAAAAACAGCTTTTATTTTTACGTCCTCACCTTTCTCACAAAAATTAAAAATTAGAAAACTATAAGAAAGTGTAACCATGCATATAATGCATACAGTTTTATTGAGAATATACTCATAAGCTGTCTCATTTAATTTTATTGTTTATTGCAGATGCACATCAACATTTTGGAATTTTGTGTTCCTATTAATAACTGTTCTCATTGCCAAGGAATACATGCCAAGGCATAAGCATTACAGATCATTTAGCCAGATTTTTTTTATGTGCTCAGTAGAATGTATACACATTCAGCAATACCTTCACATAAAATCAATGGTAATTAAAGCATGTGTATGTATGTATGTGAATCCAGAATTAAGGTGGGTCAATACAATATGTTCACTTGAAATACACGTTTTGTCATATTTAATTTAAGTTGTTTTTTTTTTTTATTTTAAATGTTCTAGCAAGTCTAGCCAGAATTTACAACATGTGGAATTCTTTGATTCACTTGTGGAGAAAACACATTACTTGCCAAAAGAAAAACATGATGTTAAACTGTTCCAAAAAGAACTGAGAGTTGACAACTGGTTCAAATTATTTTTAGCCATTACATCAGTTATATTTTTATAATTGCACTCAGATTAAGAAGTGCACGTCAGTACTTGTATTTTATTTGCCAATCATGTGATTATACATACATTGCCAACTGCTGTCCATGATACCCAGATTAGTGGATGGCCAATACTCTGGACCTAAGCACCGAGTAACCTCCTTTGCCAACAAGTGTTTGACCTGACATTCCAAATACTAAAACACAGTCCTCTCTTTCCCATTTACAGGTAGCAAAATACAATGCCAATACTTATCCCATCATACCTATAGTGATAGTTAGGAGTGCAATAATTACACATTTAAAAAAACCAAAAAACACATTAAAGGACAACTATTGCTTCAAAACAATTTTGTATTATAATAATAGTTTCATAAAGCTTTTTTTTTTTAATGAAGTAATTTTTTTTTAGAAAAACTGAACCCTACCTTTAGTACATGATGGGATCCTTCATCCTCCATATGCCTGCACTTTGGGTCAGACAGTGTTTGAACGCAGACAGTCTCTATGGTCTTTTCTGCTTGACTCCCCAACCAGTAACAAGGAAGCATCTGGAGAATAGTTTTCAGTTATTAAACACTATGTGACCAAAGGTGCATGTATAGGTAAATGTTCTAATTTTTAAAATCTTGATGAAAGGAATATGATATATTATTATAATATATGTTATATTAAAAAAAATTTTGCGGTATCTGTTGTCCTTTTAGTAAATGTATTTCACACATTATTCTGCTCAGTCATTAATTATGGGGATGTAGTGTTTGCACCTGCACCGCAAACACACCTTAATAAACGTAATACATTATATAATGCGTTCTGCCGCTTTGTACTAGAATGTAATTACTTTACCCACCACTGTGACATATTAAAAGAGCTCAACTGGCTGTTGCTAGAATCCCAACGCACTCCTCATCTTTCCAGCCTTGTGCACAAGAGCATTACTGGGAAGCTCCCACCCTACTTGAGTAGAATGCAGTATGCATGTAGTCTGTTGCTCAAACACTCACATGTCAGCCTGTTTTATGGTTGTAATCCTCTTTGTAGTAATTATAAAAAAAATAAGTTAATTGCGTTAATTAACCCCTTAAGAACACAGCTTCAGAAGTAAAAGACCAAAGTGATAGAAAATTTCCGTCATGTAAGTCTTCTAGTGGTTAGATATAACTGAGTAATGTATGCATAAGCCCTGCTAAATCATAATACAACAGCATAATAAGATGTATGAAAGACTGAAAATTATGGACTTGATTCTTTTTTCAGCCTAGGATAACATGTTACTATGTAACTGAATGACATCCTCCCCAATATACCATAAAAAATGGTGATGAGAAAATGAGTGAGTGCTGGTCTTTTTGACTCTTTAAAATCACAGGAATCAAATGACAGTAACATGTGCTTCCCACCACTCATGGGACCTTACATACTTTATATTCAAAGTACAATCCACAACACCGTACCAAGCCATGAAGATATGTATTAGGTTTTAAAAGCAATTTAACCTAGCAGGGCTTGCAGCAATACTGCAATACAAGTGTGAAAGTAGTGAAAACAGAGAAAATATGTGGGGTGGTGGTGTAGGTTCTCAAATTAAGGATTACTCCATCATATTCAGGATAGTCTGTATGTATGAATTTAGGACAGTGCTCGCAGGGCTCCTTCTGTTAGTAACATCTCATTTTGTCACATACAGAAAGAAAAAAGGCTACTTTTCAGATCCTCCCTAATTCCTAGAATGCCATGAATTAATCATCCATTCTGACAATATGGACATCTTATATCTTATCTTATTATATCTATCTATCTATCTATCTATCTATCTATATATATATAGCTATCTATATGTCGATCTATCTATCTATCTATAGATCTTTATATCTATCTATAGATCTATCTATCTATCTATCTATCTATATATATATATCTATCTATATGTCGATCTATCTATCTATCTATAGATCTATAGATCTATCTATCTATCTATCTATCTGTCTCTCTGTGACATGACAACCAATTTTTGGGAGCAGCAAACTCACTGCCAGCCATTTTCAGTTGCTTTGCATCTGATAAAGAGTTTTATAGAAGCTCAGACTCTGAAAGAATGGACTGGTTTAATCAGAGCTTTTAATCACCAAATAAAGCAAAGGTAAAATTATGTATACAAAAGTTATTATAAATCTCTCTGTCTGTCTGGCTATCTCTATCTGTCTTTTGCTCTCTCTCTCTCTATATATAAATATATCTTTCTTTATTTCTTTTATTTATCTTTTCTTGGCTGCAAAATAAAGATCTGTGCATGCCTGCTTTCTTGCACAGCACAGAAAGAGTTTAATGAAGGCAAGACAGCTTGTACATGCTTACTGAGTGTCTAGAGAAGAATATTGGCCTGGAGGATATTCAGAGCAGGTTATCATGAAGTAAGGGCAGACGGCAATTTCACAAGAGGATTGGCATTTCTTTTTTATCTAGCTAGAAATTTATCAAAGCACAATACCTTTTTCTGTTCTACACGTTTCTGCAGTGAAAATTGCTGGCCAGTTGGAGTTATACGAAACACACTAATGCCTGCTTGCGGGTAATTTTAAATAAAACAACTTCCAATAATTATGCTACTCAGAGCTTTTATTTTAGTGCCAGCAGCGCTAACACTGGTCCCATAACAGAATGAAGAACTAAACTATAAGGGAAAATCTTCTACTTCCCTGTCTATCGTTGTACATATCCTTAGAATAGATACATATTTTTTTTATTTATTCACCTATTCTTGAAAAAACCTTTCTGCAGATGATACTGGTAGTTATCAAACATCTGTATCTATTTAGACCTCGAATGCTTTGGTTGACTTGCCGCTTTGGCAGTTAGAAATAACTTTTACTCCATCATCAGTTCTTTGACGATACTGTGATATGTAGTGAAGCTGAATTATTATAAGAAGATATCTGGGAATTCTTCCAAATAAATTTGATTCACGAAACACATTGTGGCAGATTTTGTTTGTTACCCTATGAATACATTATCACGTACCAATGAATAATGTCATGTTTGGATCACACTTGTAACTTTTTTTTACGTGTTTCACTACAGTTCATTAAATATCAAAATATATGTGCTCATTGGAAATCTAAATAAACTTGTCGAACTATGCATCTTGACACTTTGTGGAGGTCCCATCTGAGCTCAACATCTATCTAATCTAAAGTATCTGCTATTTAAATTCTAAGGAAAGTGAGCAAAATATACTAATTGGGGAACTATCTACAAATTCACATTGCAACTTGTATATTGCAGCATTATATAAACCTTGTTTACATAATCAGGAAATTCTTGTGAATACATAAAGCCATCTCCTATTCATATATAATCTGGATTTGAAATCCTATGTAAGAGAAGCTCTGCCACGATCAGTCCCTGTAGGAATGGAAAGCCCCTGGCTTAATATAGAGTACTCTGTGCTGATAAGAATTCCTTGGGAAGTCTCTTCTGCTACTGTTCTGTATGACAATTCTCTCGTTGTTTCTGATATTTACAGATGTAAAAAAACAGATAGAATACATATCTTGTAATACCTTTTTTATTGGACTAACAAAAATTTTTAATGACAAGCTTTCGGGAGAACCTCCCTTTCTTTCTTTCTCCCGAAAGCTTGTCATTAAAAATATTTGTTAGTCCAATAAAAAAAAAGATATTACAAGATACAAATTTGATCTGTTTTTTAAATCTACATCACTGGATTAATACGGCTACAATCTCTACTTCATATAAAAGGATAGATAGTGTGGGACATGTTTTAAAACATATTTTATTAATTGTTTAGACAAAATAATATGTTTTTGTTTACTGATTATATATACAGTATCTCACAAAAGTGAGTACACCCCTCACATTTTTGTTAATATTTTATTATATCTTTTCATGTGACAACACTGAAGAAACTACACTCTGCTACGATGTAAAGTAGTAAGTGTACAGCCTGTATAACAGTGTAAATTTGCTGTCCCTCAAAATAACTCAACACACAGCCATCAATATCTAAACCGTTGCCAACAAAAGTAAGTACACCCCCTTGTGCACAATTAGTCATTTTCCCTCCCCGGTGTCAAGTGACTCGTTAGTGTTACAAGGTTTCAGGTGTGAATGGGGATCAGGTGTGTTAAATTTAGTGTTATCGCTCTCACACTCTCTCATACAGGTCACTGGAAGATCAACATGGCACCTCATGACAAAGAATTGTTGCTCTACATAAATATGGCGTAGGCTGTAAGAAAATTGTCAAGACCCTGAAACTGAGCTGCAGCATAGGGGGCAAGATCAGACAGCAGTTTCACAGGACAGGTTCACTCAGAACAGGCCTCGCCATGGTTGACGAAAGAAGTTGAGTGCAGGTACTCAGCATCATATCCAGAGGTAGTCTTTGGGAAATAGATGTATGAGTGCTGCTAGCATTGCTGCAGAGGTTGAAGGGGTGGGGGGTCAGCCTGTCAGTGCTCAGACCATACGCCACACACTGCATCAAATTGGTCTGCATGGCTGTCGTCCCAGAAGGAAGCCTCTTTTAACCCCTTAAGGACACATGACATGTGTGACATGTCATGATTCCCTTTTATTCCAGAAGTTTGGTCCTTAAGGGGTTAAAGATGATGCACAAGAAAGCCCAACAACAGTTTGATGAAGACAAGCAGACTAAGGACATGGAATACTGAAACCATGTCCTGTGGTCCAATGAGACCAAGATAAACTTATTTGGTTCAGATGGTGTCAAGCATGTGTGGCAGCAACCCGGTGAGGAGTACAAAGACAAGTGTGTCTTGCCTACAGTCAAGTATGGTGGTGGGAGTGTCATGGTCTGGGCCTGCATGAGTGCTGCCGGCACTGGGGAGCTACAGTTCATTGAGGGAACCATGAATGCCAACATGTACTGTGACATACTGAAGCAGAGCATGATCCCCTCTCTTCAGAGACTGGGACGCAGGTCAGTATTCCAACAGGATAACGACCCCAAACACACCTCCAAGACAACCACTGCCTTGCTAAAGAAGCTAAAGGTGATGGACTGGCCAAGCATGTGTCCAGACCTAAACCCTATTGAGCATCCATGGGGCATGCTCAAATGCAAGATCTCTAACATCTACAAGCTCTGTGATGTCATCATGGAGGAGTAGAAGAGGACTCCAGTGGCAACCTGTGAAGCTCTGGTGAACTCCATGTCCATGAGGGTTAAGACAGTGCTGGAAAAAAAATGCCGGCCACACAAAATATTGACACCTTGGGCCCAATTTGGACATTTCCACTTAGGGGTGTACTTACTTTTGTTGCCAACGATTTAGACAGTAATAGCTGTGTGTTGAGTTATTTTGAGGAGACAGCAAATTTACACTTACTACTTTACATTGTAGCAGAGTGTCATTTCTTCAGTGTTGTCACATGAAAAGATATATTAAAATATTTACAAAAATGTGAGGGGTGTACTTTTGTGTGATGTATAATAAATATACAGGAGGGGTGGGAAAAATATACAGGAGTTTAAAATATAAAATCTTTATTGAAGTCTATCTATTAAAAATTCGACGTTTCAGCCCTCATCTTAGGCAAAAAGATTATTGATCCTGAGGAAAGCCCCAGACGAGGGCTGAAAGAAAGACTTCAATAAAGATTTTATATTTTAAACTACATCATATATATATATATATATATATATATATATATATATATATATATATATATATATATATATATAATATATATATATCAATTGATTTTCTCACCCTGTCACGGCAAGGGTGCATAATTTATTATTACACTATGAAATATTATCCTTTAATGTAATTTGTGTAGTAAATGGCACAAATTACAGACATGCTATTGCTGAGGTCAACAGAGGTTACATCTTTTGAAGCTGGGACCCCCACAGAGGTCAGTTGACAGTTGACAGTTGACAGTTGGCTCCCAGACTTGGTGTCGTCTAGTCCTTGGTGAAGAGGGATTTATTATTTACGCTGCCTGTGTTTTACCTGCTTTATCCTGACTACCAGCGGAGATACCGTGATTATACTGCTACTCCGCTACAGTGAGTAATTAGGACTTCTGTATTTTATCCTTTTTGTTTTTATCTGTTGTTGGTGTAAATAACTTGTTTATCATATATTGTTATATGCACTGTGACTATTCTTTGTTCATAATAAACATTCATTTATTAAGTTCTGCCTTTGTCTGGTTAAGAATCATGTTACCTGAAGAGACTAGTTAGTACTTTTGTAATTCCTTAAATATTGTACTAAGTAATATTTGGTGGGATAGTAATAGTTAAATTATTATGTTTAAGTGTGGGTGGTGTTAAAAAGGGGGATTTTGTCATTATTTCCGGTCTAGTGAAGACAAATAGTGTACTTTAAGCCTTTCACCACCACAACTACGTCACGCACACTCTTGGAGTAGGGTGCGTTCGTGACACACCCCTCCTGATTGGTGTATTTATTCCTCATTCTCAGGTCCTCTACAGAGTCCTGTGAGTCTGAGGGTTCTGTGCAGTATCTTAGTTGTTCCTAGAACTGCACTCTTCTAGACAGCAATCTCATTTTTCCCACCTGGAATCTGTTGAAGCCACTCACCCAGCTTGGGGGTCACAGCCCCAAGTGCTCCAATCACAACTGGGACTACTAGTGCCTTCACTTTCACATCCTTTCTAGCTCTTCTTCCAGTCTTTGGTATGCGTTCATCTTCTTATGTTTGTTCTTTCTGATGTTATAGTCACTTGGTATTGCCAAATCCATCACCACTGCAATTTTCTCTTTTTTGTCTATCACCACAATGTCAGGTTTGTTGGACAGTACTTGTTTGTCCGTCTGGATCTGAAAGTCCTACAGGATCTTAGACTTGTAATTCTTGACTATGCTTTGGGGTATCTCCCATCTGGACTGAGGAAGGTAAGATCCATATTCTGAAGAGATGTTTCGGTACACAAGTCCAGCAACTTATTTATGCCAAGTTGTTGGCACAAGTGTTTGTTGCACAACCATGTGTTATCAGGAACAGCATACACTGGGATATATATATATATATATATATATATATATATTATATATAGTAACGTGCTGCAGAATAAGTTGGCACTATATAAATGTATAAATGTAATACATAATCCTTTAAATGTTGATATTTCTGTATAATTAATTTTCATTGCTCAGCAGTTGCTTGTAGAAGTAAGGAGAACTGAATACAAAGAGTTTTGTTTATACAGTTAGCTATATTAATATTTTTTTAAATTATCACTTTTGAGAAATGAAATTATCCAGAAACAAGTGCAGGCTTTTCGTTTAACAAGTTATACCACTTCTTTGACGTGAATCCTGCTCTAAACCAAGTGAACACCAGGAGACACTAAAGGTGAATTCAGCTATCCATGGTGCAGTTTGGGAAAAGTATATTGTCTTGTATTTAATGTTGCATATCAAAGCAAAATATCTTGCAAACCTAACTAAATTGAAGCCAGCAGAAAATATAGAGGCCTCATAAGTAATGAACAAGTCTTGGCATTATGTGAAGCCAGGAAATGGATCACTAGACATCCAATATAACTTTTGTTGAAAAGCAATTTTATATAAATGAATAAACTGCACCAGTTAGCTTGAGCACGTAAGCAGATCTTTGGTAGCCATTACGTTTATATCCAGGGAGAAAGCATGTGCTGTCACTTAGTTTATAACTCCTGGATGGAGGACAATCAAGAGGAGGTCACATAACAAATTGTCCTATAACAGTTTGTGCAAATACTGTGACATGGCAACCCATGTTTTGGAGCAGCAAACACACTGCAAACCATTTTTTATTGTTTTTTGTTGATGAAGAGTTTTATAGAAGCTAAGACTCAGAATGACTGGCGTAATCAGCGCGTTTAATCACCTAAGAAAACAATGGTAAAATGATATACACACCCGTTATTATACATTCCCCAAGCCATTGATCTATAGGTGAGAGATATAAACATTAAAAAGGAAAAAAAATAAGATTGTACTTACAGACTATCGATGGTAGTAAGATGGTACCTGGACTATCTCATCACTTGTTAAAAGCAGCTGGAAAGGTAGGGCTGGCATTAGTATGAAAGATAACATGTATTAACAGCAAACATTCAGTTTAAATATCATAAACATTTGGTAGTTTCAAAACTAACACTACAATGGACCTAGAGGCTCAGTGGACAAATATTGTGTACTTGTGTACCCCTCACTAAATACTCAGCCCAAGCTTGGGACCACCTCCACCATACACAGTTAGCTAGTCAAAAATTCTCACCCTGCGCACCTATTACAGCGCTCAACTCCATATCTCCGTGGTTGCCCCTGAATAAATGGAAAGAATAAGGTGCTACCTGCATCGATGACATATGTCAACAGGGGGATATAATACCTTTCCCAGAATTACAAAATGCATATAACTTACCCTCATCCTTTATTTTCCCGTACATGCAGATAAAAAGCATACTCACAGACAAGGTGGCACACCTCACACTAAACACACATACCCCCGACCAGGGAATACTCATGTTGTACGACCGCTGCCATTAATCACCGGTCAGAACCAAGACCTTTTCCTTAGGCTATAGCGCTCTGAGAAACCAGCTTAAAACCCTGGAATTTTGCATAAGAGTGTTATCATCCAACAAACTACAGGTGCTGTATATAACAATATCTATCAAAACAATATTCCAAGTGTATAAATAACGTTATAGCACTCTATAGACAAAGGAAACCCCATACTGATACTATATTCACATCAATCACTTTCTTGATATCACACCTCCCTGCAAGAAAGATATACACCCCACCAATATACTTTTGTCTCTTGGTAGGACTCAATACACCTCATCGTCAAACAAATAAGACCTGACATTAGATGATGGCTTTGATTGTTATACTTACTCAAAATGCCAAAGGCCTCAATACTCCAGAAAAAAGACCAATAGCACTATCTGACTTTCACAGACAGAAAGCAGATATAGTTTTCATTCAGGAAACACACCTA
This sequence comes from Pelobates fuscus, assembly GCF_036172605.1. Lineage (NCBI taxonomy): Eukaryota > Metazoa > Chordata > Amphibia > Anura > Pelobatidae > Pelobates > Pelobates fuscus. The sequence goes on along the minus strand of NC_086320.1, from coordinate 310,353,677 downwards.
CGTAAGGGAACAACCACAAAAATACGAAATAAAGATTATCCACAGGGATACTATGGCCACTACTCAGAATCTAAATCAAGAGGAGTAGCGATACTGATTGGTAAACACACCCCTTTCACCTTTCAGGAACAACTAACTGATGACTCGGGCAGATTCCTGTTTCTTAAGGGAGTCCTGGGCACAGCCACAGTAACTTTAGCCAATCTCTACGCACCCAACAGGAAACAAAACCAATTCTTGAAAAAAATACTAAGTAAGCTATCTGACTTTCAAGAGGGTATCCTAATAGTTGGAGGGGACATAAATGTCTCTCTGGACGGGGAGTTGGACTCCACGGCCAAACTGCAACCTCACACAACTCAAACTAGGAAACAAATAAACTCTACACTACACGAAGCACAACTGTTTGACTGTTGGAGGTTGCTGCACCCCACACGGAAAGATTATTCCTTTTATTCCCCTCCTGCGCACACATACTCTAGGATTGATTCTATATTTTTACAACACAGATACCTGACACTAGCTTCAGCAGCTACATATGGCCCAATCACTTGGTCGGACCATGCACCGTTGACCCTCTCGCTAAAGCTCCCACATCTACAAAACCCTTCAGCCCAATGGAAACTAAACGACCTATTACTAAATGACACCGACAACATTACTCGTATAAAAAATGCAGCAAGTGTTTACTTCAATGAGAACACCAGACCTGACATAGCTCCTCCTCTTACTTGGGAAGCCCATAAAGCCGTAATGAGAGGTGAACTTATCAGAATTGCATCCGCAGCCAAACGCAATCCACTTTTATCCCCGAAATTAAAATGGAATCAGGGATAATGACCAAAAAAATGCCTGACATAATGGGAGAATTTCAGAAATTTTACACCAACCTATATAACATATCCAAGGTCCAACCATCCAAAGAGGAAATCCTCACATATTTACATACTAGAATCAAGAAAACAATCCCACCTAACGAAGTTGCCTTTCTAGACGAACCTATTACACCCGAGGAATTTAACAGGATAGTCAAATCACTACCACTAGGTAAGAGCCCAGGTCCAGACGGTTATACAGGGAAATATTATAAAACATTTGCCGCAGAACTAGCGCGCCCCTTTACAGAGGCATTCAATACTCAAAGCCTCTCTCACCAAATACCCAGAGCAGCTCTGGAAGCCACTATTACACTCATCCCAAAAACGGGCAAAGACCCAACTATGTGTGGCAACTATAGACCCATCTCCCTAATAAACATTGATTTAAAAATACTAACAAAGATCATGGCGACCAGACTCAAAGCATTCCTTCCGAACTTGATTCACCAGGATCAAGCAGGCTTCGTTCCAGGTAGGGAGGCAAAAAACAATACTATGAAAGTAATCAATCTAATCCACTGGGCCCATACACATAAGATACACAGTTCCATACTTGCAATAGACGCTGAAAAGGCCTTTGATAGGGTCAATTGGTCCCTACTCACACACACAATGCTTGCTTTGGGTTTTGGGCCTCGCTGGATGGAGTGGATAGCAGCTATCTACTCCAAACCAACAGCGCGCATACGTATAAATGGCCAACTCTCACAACCGGTCTCAATCACAAATGGGACAAGACAAGGTTGTCCCCTCTCGCCCCTCTTGTTCATACTCATCCTAGAACCATTTCTTCAGGGCATAAGGGATAACTCAAAGATCAAGGGCCTCAAAATAGACAACCAGGAATACAAGGTCATGGCATTTGCCGACGACCTACTCTTTACGATCACCAACCCACTTTCCACAATACCACGTATCATATCAGAAATGGAGCTCTATGGCAAAATTTCCAACTTCCAAGCAAATATTACAAAATGTGATCTTATGCCTCTATATTCTACTAAATTTCTAAACACCCAACTTAAGAATAGGTTTCAGTTCACATGGCAACAAACCTCAATTAAATACTTGGGGGTTCACATCCCACACACACTAAAGCTCCTATATGAATTAAACTTCCACAAATTAATTACAGAAATCAATCTCGACCTACTAAAGTGGCACAAACCCTGCTTCGGCTGGTTCAGCAGAATCAACATCATTAAGATGAATATTCTTCCTCGCCTATACATTCTCCAAACCCTCCCAATCCAATTACACTCGAGTTTTTTCTCTAAAATCCGATCGACTCTCATGAACTTTATTTGGTCACACGCTCAACCGAGAATAGCTTACGAGACTCTGATAAAAAGCAGAAATCTCGGGGGTCTGAACTTTCCAGACCTAGATACATACCATAAAGCAATCCATCTTAGCAGAATATTCGAATGGACTAGAACAGGAGTGGTCCAGCACTGGGTCCAGATAGAAAACGAATTCTCAACCACCCCTCTGAAGGTCCTCCCTTGGCTACCCAAACAACTACCTCACACCACACCCCTCTCTGACTCACACCCAACTATCAAAACTACACTTCAAATCTGGCATAAACTTGTAAACTCTTCAACGATCTCCCCCTATCCATCTCCTCTCTACCCGCTTACAAACAATCCGAAATTTCAAAGAGGTCAATCAGGGAAGACCTATAATATCTACCACAAGGGTACCTCATTACTGCTGGGTGACATGATCACGAATAATAATAATTTGAAAACAATACATCAAATCTTCCCAAATAAAAGTCCAACAGAAATTCAAATATTCCAATACACGCAACTTCAAAAATTTATAGAAACTCAAAACTTGCTGCCAGCAGGTAATCGCCCCCTGACGGACTTTGAAACCATATGCACAAATCTTAAACCCCAAAAGAAAATAATGTCTACCCTATATCAGGTGATTAAAAACTCACGTTCACTCGAACACCCAAAATTCACACAAAAATGGTCCCAAGAATTACAAATGGATATCTCACAAAAACAATGGCAAGCCATTTTCACATCTACATACAGGGCTTCAATCTCTCTAACAGCCCAAGAAAGTAACTATAAGCGAATATCACGTTGGCACCACACTCCAGCAAAAATACATCATATACATAAGACAGAAAGTGACAAGTGTTGGAGGTGCAACAACAGCAACGCAGATCACACACACATTTGGTGGCATTGCCCAATTGTAACTAACTACTGGAGAAGAATCCACACACTTATCCAACTGATCCTGGGCGAAAAAATATCTCTAACACCCTTACACTTCATCTTTCTAGAACCACCCACTAATTTGAAGCTAAACAAATCACAATGCATCCTATTTCAACACCTAGCCATGGCTGCAGCTCAATTAATCCCCATTTATTGGAAATCGCCACAAGCTCCGTCCACAAGGGAATGGATCATGAGGGTAGAAAGTACTAAACAAATGGAAGCGATCACTTTCGCCAGGTCAAAAGACTACACTAAATTTACCAAAATATGGGATCCTTGGACACAATTTATGGAAAACACGGACATTCACTAAAATTTGCCTCCCCACTCCTCTCATCCGCCCCCACCATACTACCCACCATTACCCTCCTTCCCTATTCCTCCCATACTTTTATTTGTTATCTTTTAATTTATTGCAATTCTTTCCAATGAGGGTTTTTGACTCACCTTCTTCACACTCTAAACGGAACTTTAAATTGGTACTAATACTCTGTAAATAGTTGTTCGAATGTATATTTCTTGTATCATTTATATGAACCACTGTATAACTCGATACCCTCACTGAACTATTGTATAATGGTTTTGTTCAACTGTTCCACTTGCATTATATGTTCTCAGTTTTACATCCAGTCAACTACTGAACATTTGTAAAAAATGCATTACTGATGTTGTAAACCTTTTTCGCATAAAAAATAAAAAAATTTGAAATATAAAAAAAAAAAAAACCTGGAATTTACATATAGGACTCAATGGGAAAAATAATGTCCACAAGCCTTCATGGATAAACAATGGCTGGACTCACTAATGGCCCTGAAGGGTATCACATCATGGTATTCCCATGTCGAAGCCCATAAAAAACACCTATACAGATGGTATTTCACACCTGACAAACTGCACAAAATTGACCCTCTCTCCTCTGATAGGTGTTGGAGGTGTGGGGGGGGGGGGGGACGATGACCCTTATATGGTGGGACTGCCCAGACGTCACTCCGTTATGGACAGAAATCCAGAAGCTATGGAGGCAACTGGAAGTCCCGCAGTTGCCGCTCACACCCACGTTGAGTCTCTTTCTCCTGTTTCCTACTCCGCTCCCTCTTGCAGATAAACATATGACACTAATAATGATTTTAGCAGCATGTAACCTCATAGCTAGCTACTGTAAAAAAAACTGTATGCCCCTCTCCAACACTGCTAAGACACAAAATACGACAATACCTTAGGTATCAAATGCAAACAGCTACCACGACCAAACAAATCACCAACACACACTATAACTGGCAAAGATGGTTCAACCTTATGCCACAGAACGGGGCTGTACCTGTATGACTGCCTACAACACTCCTGAACCCCCAACAAGCACGATCTGAGAGGGAAATGCACGGTTATATAGAACCATGAGTGGTACTGAGACCCTGGTGAGGCACATGTGCTTAAGGTGTAATATTAGAAGGGATGGAAGGGGCCTACAGTATGAGGTACAAAACAAAACTAAGTAAAGTATGGTATATAAAGTATGGTGTATAAGGTACATAGGACGAGTAGGATACACAGACAATCAAGGGGTTCCCCCTTTACACTCTACATCCAGGTCTGCAGAGGATGGCGAGAGTGCAGGGCACTACCAGCACTGTCCTGCCTCACCAAGGCGTTGACAGAGTCCTAACGCAATGCACTCTGCCAAACCTGCAGACCAGCCAAAACAGGTCTGAAAGGCTCATTACCCCCACTACTCAATAAATCCCTGTATAGATCGAGATCTAACATTAACTGCCCAGTACCACGATTACCAAAATTACAGGGCAAGGTGTTATGTGTTATGTATTAGGTATTATCTATTGGGTATTGTTATATTTATTATCATTATGTCATGTAATATCTACCTCAATATCTTCTGAAACTGTATGTCTATCTTTGGATGAGGGACCATATTGTCCGTGAACTGATAACTGTTACCTGACGACTGTTTAACAAGTAACGAGTAATGATTACTGATTTTAGACTTACGATTGCCGATCACCCACTAACTTGTACTTGTACCACTACAACATGTTAACCGATGTGCCTGAACTCTATGTGTTTCACCTTCCCCCCCCCGCCTTTTTTCCCCTTTCTGTACTCTATACCAAAAACCTTTTCCAATAAACTACGAATTGAAAAAAAAAAAACTATTTATGGGAGAAAGAAGCCATGGATTTTGGACGTTAAGGACTGAAAAATGACTGGGAACAAGTCTGGGCCAAAGTATGTCTTGAAACATATCTTGCTTTTATGGGGAATATAGCAAAGACAACTGACACACAGGAGGAGGGCTGAGAAACACAGCTACGGTTATATAGCTCACATATACTGCTGTTTGACTACTTCAAATTGCACATAATCAAATCAAGGACTACAGGAAGCAAAGACTAAATGAAATTCAGTTGAGCAGAATGCCAGGTATATGTTTTAGCTTGTGTAACATAGAGGATCATTGTTTAATATATTTTTAGAATACTCATTGATAGCATTCAGAGAATTGAAATTACTCAAAAGTTTTACATCAATTGAGCAAACAGATATGATTTTTCCAAGGAAAAGAATGATTGCAAATTCTTATGGAAAATAAACCTAGAGCTTATGATGAGATAAAAATATATTGTGTAAGTGTATTTTATGTTCTGAATCATGCCATTTTTTTAATGGTTTGCCCAATTAGCTATTTATATATATATTGCTTATCATAGACCACATATTTCTCTGGTTCTTTGGCAAGTCTACATAGAATGCAATCCGTTTATGGCTGTCAGACTTACAGGTGTTAGAGGGTTTACGGCAGTTCATTGTGGCTACACATTACATTCCTTAAAATCCATTTATTTGGTGTTGCTCCAGATAACAGCAGTCATTTGGCTCACACAATAAACTTGAGAAAAAGTATATCCTTGAGAAAAAAAAATGCAATCATTTTAAACCATATGTTTAGAATATACAGAACATAGTGCCCTGCACATTTGCAAACTCCAGTGCATATTTTTCTTACTGTATGCCAATCAGACACTGCCACATGGCAGGTCAATGATCTCCTTCTTGAAAAATACCATAAAGGTAATTATAATTATATTAGTGATGTCAAATTTAAAATGATTCTGAAAGCATAGCATCGAAGAGCATCACAGACCAACTAAGAATCCAATTGTTTTATATCTATAAACCAGAGGTGTAGAAAGGTACAACAGCAAGGTACTTCATATGGAGTAAATAGTATAATTTAAGCAAACTGTAACTCATTTGATAGGGAGCTAAGAGCTCCCCTCATAAGAGCCGTAGGACATGATGAAAGACTGGGGATCCTAGGAATGGGCACTCCTTTAAAGATTCTAGTGTTTTTTTCCTATTCTGTTAGCTATAAGGGGAAGAGCTAGCCCATTATGTCTACGCTGTCATGATTAGCCAGAAAATTATATATATATATATATATATATATATATATATATATATATATATATATATATATATATATATATATATATTACAACAGAGCTTTACTTCAGATACTTTTAAAGTATCAAATGGTTCACACATAATTGCACATGCACACAATGTTACAAATACAAATGCACACACTGTTACACATATATACAATGAAATACACACAGTAACACATATACAGACATACACACAATCTGCTACACATACTCATGGATGCACACACTATTTCACATATACACATGTATGAGCTCACAGATACACACAAACTGTTACACATACTCACAGATACAAACACAGATACACATTTACACATTCAAACACAGATACACACATACTGTTACACATACTCACAGACACACACACTATTACACATAGATACACATTTATGCGTATAAATGCACAAACTGTTGCACATATTCACAGATATACACACTATTACACATGTACACACTCACAGATACACACTTATATGCGCACACATCATGGCTCTCAGTCTTTATTTCCATGGTGGTCCAGTGTATCTGCTCTGCACCTCCTCCAGGTGCCTATAGTGTAGGCTTCTTTCACCATCTCTTGAGTTTTGAGCATTATCATGCCAATGCATTGACAGCATAATGGCTTTAACCCCTTAAGGACCAAACTTCTGGAATAAAAGGGAATCATGACATGTCACACATGTCATGTGTCCTTAAGGGGTTAAGAGCATTCCACCGCATCTGAAGTGCTGAAGGTTGCCTACCCTTGTTCTAGAGCCACAATGCCACCTAGAATATATTTTAAATCAATTACATTCACATTTTAATCTAAAAAAATCACAATACAATATTCTAAAAATATATTTTGAATATTGCATTTCCTCTATCTTTGATAATTTATTAGTTTTTAACTTCTTCAGAATGTTTTGCATTCATGAAGCCAATATAAAAGATGACATTTGAAAATATACTTTATGCTGCTGAATACCAATTTTACCTTGAGAGATGCATAGAGTCATGAAGCCAAAGAAATGAACACACATTTTAATGCATCTTCACGTTTACTCTGCAAGAAAAAAGCAGGACATTTGCAACTTTATTTGATAGAAGAAAAACTGATATTCATTTGCACATTTCGAGCAATGACAAAATGTAATAAAAATAAAATGTAAAACTGAGCTTAGTCTTACATTTGCTGGAGAATCTGCTGTCCATATTGCCTCTGCAAAAAAAAATCATAATAAACAGATCCTTGTGTAATTAATGATGGATGCATGCCTTTTAAAGATTGTCATGTTCAAGGGAAAAAAAGTAAAATCATGTAAACTTTATCTTTATGAATGTATTTAATGGTTGCATCAAAAAACTGTGCATAATCCACAACTTTGTCTAGACATACTGATAAATGTGTCTGATGATGCTGAATAAATCCTGTAAGGTTACATTCTATTGCAGCAATGAATGATTCTGATAAGAGTGAGTCAAACATAACAGTCTAAACTGATAAGTTATTTGGCAATATACAAAGTAGTAAAATAAAAATGTTGTGCCCTTTGGGTTAGCCTACTAAGCTCCAAGGGATTTACTCCATAAACTCTACATTATAGTGAACTGCAATCTAAATGGAAAATTTTAAGCAAACATAGATGATCTGGAAAAATTATTCAACTCTGAAATTTTGCCATTCAGATATTAGTTAGCTACAATTCAAAGTTTAGTGAATAAATATGCAAGCATCCCCCATAATTTCAAATTCTGGGGAATTATCTCTTAAATCGTAATTTAAACATTTACAGACAGCAAGTAGGATACACGCTAGAAATTGGAATGTGCAAATGTTATGGTATAATTCTGTGCCTGATAAAAAAAAATTACCTTAAAAATGTCTGCATTTCTAATTAAAGTAATTCAGACATTTAAAGATTATCTATAATGCAGGATTGCATCTAAACTGACAATGAATTTGTCCGTTTGGAGCCAGATTAATTACTTATCCTGCTGTTTTTATGGAACTAATAAAAGTTAAGCTTTGGTACCCAAAATAAAACAAGATTTATAACATTTGTCAGTAAACAGAATCTATAGAACTCAGTGAATCTGCATGATGGCAAGGGAGAGTAGAATATTAATCCTCAATTTCCAAATAATATATGAGTTAAAATTATGCCATATAATATGTTTTCAATAAAATCGACTTTGATTTTTAAACTAGCTTTTGTAATTATACTTGTTTTGCTTTGAGGAATTATGCACATTCCATTTCTATGTTCTGTGTTCCCAGGAGCTTGTTTCTCTCTACCCAGCCTGACAGGAAGTGGCGCAGGGGGCACTAAACTGCTTCCTGTCCGATTGTGCAGATAGAAAAAAGCTACTCCATGGTTGTTTGAAGCTCGGCCATGCTACATAGTGGCAGGGGGGATGAATGAGATACATGAAAATGGCTGGGGGGAGTTGAATGAAACACATGGAGGGGCTGGGTGGTTAATACGACACACAAAGGGGCTTGGGGGTAATGAGACACATGGAGGGGCTGGATGGACTAATGAGACTCATGTAGGGGATATGGGGTGTTAATGAAACACATGGGCGGGGCTGGGAGGCTAATAGAACAAATGGAGAGACACACAGAGTGATGGGGACCAAGAGACACACAGAGGGCTGGGGGAGACAGAGTTACAAAGAGGACTGAGGGGAGGGAGAGGCACATATAGAACTGAGGGGGGAGGCATACAGAGGGATGAAGGAGAGAAGCACACTGTAACGGATCCACTGGCACCCCAACTGGGTACCTCCATTGAAAGATGCTCCTAGCGCTTCCAGAGGACTCCAAGCACTCCACCAGACACCATAAGCACCGCAGGCTGCAGCTATCTCCCTTCAGAACGAAGCAGGAACAAGCTCTTACAAGAGCTCGGTGATTATAGCAAGGGAATATGCCTAGCATAGCAATCCCTTGTAGCAGATTCCCCCAATAAGAGACAGGACTCAAGTTGAGGGTAAAAATAGAACTCTCTGGCTGCTAGCTTGCAGCCCTTTTTATTAGGTGCTCCCATGAAGGGGAGGGACACACACAGTAACGTACATTAACCAATCACACAATAGTTACATCCCACACATAGCCCTCCCCTCTACCTGTAAACTAATTATCTGTACACACAGGAAAATACAATTATCATAGGTAGGGAAAATACAGTTTTTACACAACATTCATAACTCCCAAAATATACATCACATTCGCATAAAAATACATATCCACAATCAATCCATTTGGGGGAACAACATACTCAAAAATTGGACCAGGGGTTCAAAAGTTAGTACAAATGTGCATTTGACCTTCTGGAAGCATGGTTTTTCCAGCTCAAACTAGTTCCACAGAATCCTCTATCCTGGAGACAATGGAGAAGCTGATTTAATTATATCCAGGGACAAACACAGCCTCCATTAAGCACATGTTACCAGCAACCACCAAAAGACATAAAAATACATAACTCCTGTTATACTAAACAGAACCCCCACATTCAACCCATCCCCAGATGGCTTGGATCTGAGCGCTCAACATATCCAAACAGCGCTCAGATGCCACAAACACAGTTCAAACGCCATGGGGTTTAAGTTTCGTATGGGCTGATGAGAGGGCCCATAATCCTGGGGCAGCCCAATAACCCACAGTATGCCCAAATACCGTGCATAAAGGGCCAAATCGCCCAGGGACCGTAGTCACAGGGTAAGAGGCGGGCAAGCAGCCCCTCCAAAACACAGTGGCGAAGTGGCTTTCGCTACACACACAAAGGGCTGGGGAGAGTGAGGCACACAGAGGGCAGGGGGAGGGATAGGCACACAGAGGAATGAGGGGGAGGCTTACAGAGGGCTAGGGGAGAGAGAGGCACACATAGGCCTGGGGGAGGGGCATACAGAGGACTGAGGGGGGCAGCGAGTCACACAGAGGATTGAGGAGGGGAGAGGCAGACATAGAACTGAGTGGAGTAAAGAGGCACACAGAGGACTAAGTGGAGGAAGAGTCACAAAGAGGGCTGGGTGGAGAGGAAAATAGAGGGTTGGTGGGGGAGAGGCACACAGAGTGCTGGAGGTGAGAGGCACACAGAGGGTTGAGGAAAGAAAGGGGCACACAGATGACTGACTGGGGGGGGGGGGAGACACCCAAAGCTAAGGGATAAAAAACAGACACAGAAGGGCTGGGGCACAAAGAGACACCCAAAGGGGCTGGGAGGGAGAAAGTGACCTACAAATTAGCTTGGGGCAGAGACATGCAGAGAGACTGGAGAAGGGGAAAAAAAGACACACAGAAGTGTAAGGGGGGACAAAGAGACACAGAGAGGGGCTGGGGAAGACAAAGAGGCACAGAGGTTGAGTAGTATATGTGGAACTGCACTCACTCCAACAACTCTGAGCCAGGGTGCTTGCTAAGCCGGAATCAAACACCAGCTTTCCAAACATAAGTAAAGTAATAGAGGTCCAGGCACTCCTTGGTTCAAGACAGGCACTTTATTAGGAACCACAACAGCAATGTTTCGACCCCAAAAGTCTGTGTCAAGCTGATACATACATCAATTTTACAATATATATAACAAACTTTAAACAATCACAATTATAAAATACACATGTGAATCAGTATCCTGAGCAAGTAGTTTAACAGCTTGAAGTAGTATACTACTTATCAACAATACTTTGTTAATTACATTAATTAGAGAGGGAGTCTAATACTTAATTGCCAATAATGAACAAGCTTTGAAATACTTATTAATTTGTTGATACAGAAAAAAGAAATGTATACATTATTTTTATATGGATACTGACATAACATCCAAGTATATATAGGACATAAAATACACATATACAACATAAATGCAGTACAAAGATAAGACCAGAGTGTACAAGTACAGAAATTTCCATTATCGATTAAAAATCCTTGATCAAAATCACAGAGTATTAACCCCTTAAGGACACAGCTTCAGAAGCTTGTCTTTCACTTAATGACACAAGCATTTTTTTGCATTTTTTGCTGTTTGCGTTCAACTGCAATTTGCATTTTACTAATTTATTGCACCGACGCATATTATATACCGTTTTTTAAAGGACAGAAAGGGCTTTAATTTTATGTAACATATATTTACATAAATGCTTATTTATTATTAAAAAAATACAGAAAAATGCAAAAAAAAATGAAAAATCTTGATTTTTTTTTACAGTTTTTGCAATAATAATGTGTGCACAATTAGTGCAGGTTACGGAAAGTAATTAAAAATAAATTCATTTAGTTGTTCTGATTTACAGAATATATAATGTGTCTGGGATTTAAAGTTTTTTTTGGTAGTTACAGGTCACAAAGCACAAGGAGTAAAATAAACTTTTAATGTGGAGCGATTTTAGAATTTGGTATGTTTGTCTTGTAAGCTTAATTGCCATAAAAGAAAACAAAATTGCCACACAAAAGTATATATTTATATAAAGTAGACACCACAAGCTATTTACCTAAGGTTGTTTTGACACTTTCTACGTAGCCATTTTACCGCCAACCTCTGCTAAATATTGGAGTAAAATTGTGTTTTTTGGGGGTTTTCGCACACAAACTTATAACAAAGAACTTCTCATGTGTATTTTGTAAAGTTGGTGTGTGCTATTCCTGTACAAAGTTTTATTATGTGTTCAGTTACTTCTGCTGAGTACAACGGTATCCCCATTGTATGTCGTTGGCACTATTTTGTGAAGCTACAGTGCCATATAGGAGACCTGTCCTTTTCAGTATTCACAGTAGAATTTTGAGAGACGGATTTAATGAGCCTATGCTTCCATTTGGGGTATTATAACAGTTTGACTGTTCAAAAAAACCCCACAAAGGCCTACCATTTGTAAAAGTAGACACTCCAGGGTATCTCATAAGGTGCATATTGTGCCTTAACATGCCCCCATTTTTTTACCATTACATGCCAAAGTATGTGGTAAAAAATAATTTTGTGCATTTTTTACATACGGATTGCATTTTTGCTGGGTATTTTGTATATTTCATATGCGCCACTAAGTTCAAACCCCCCAAATTATGCTCAGCTAAGTCTTCTGAGTAAAAGGACACCCCCATTGTATGTCTATGCCACTATTTCGTGAAGCTACAGTGCCATACAGGAGACCTGTCCTTTTCAGTATTAACAGTAGAATTTTGAGAGACGGATTTAATGAGCCTATGCTTCCATTTGGGGTATTATAACAGTTTGACTGTTCAAAAAAACCCCACAAAGGCCTACCATTTGTAAAAGTAGACACTCCAGGGTATATCATAAGGTGCATATTGTGCCTTAGCATGCCCCCATTTTTTCACCAATATATGCCAAAGTATGTGGTAAAAAATTATTTGGGGCATTTTTTTACATACGGATTGCATTTTTGCTGGGCATTTTGTATATTTCATATGTGCCACTAAGTTCAAAACCTCCAAATTATGCTCAGCTAAGTGTTCTGAGTAAAAAGACATCCCCAATGAATGTCTTTGGCACTATTTTGTGAAGCTACAGGGCCATATTGGAGACCAAGCCATATCAGCTTTTACAGAACTTTGAATTTTGACGCTGGGCCTATGTGCAATTTCCAAGCATCTTCGCAGGTTTTACATTCAAACTACCCCACAAAGGCCTACCATTTCTAAAAGTAGACACCCCAGGGTATTTTAAAAGGCATATTTTGAACCTTGGCGTGGGATAATTTTTCCGCTAGCTTGTACCAGGTGTAGTGGTAATAAGCGTTTTTTCTGCCTTTTTGACACACAAAGTGAGTTTGCACAGTATATTTTGCAAACCTTATGTGTACCACCACTCTATAATACTTTATATGTTGCTCAGCTATGTCGGCTGAGTACAAAAATACCCCCGTATGTACCTTTGCCAGGTATATGTGGACATCGGAGGGGCACATTTGGGACACAGCCATTCCATTTGTTTTTCAAACTTTTAATTTTTACGCTGTGCCCATGTCTCATTTTAGAGTATTTTACCAGGCTATATAATTCAAATACCCCATAAAGCCATACCATTTCTTAAAGAAGACATCCCAGGGTATTTCAAAAGGCATATTTTGAACCTTAGTGTGGGATCATTTTTCCGCTAGCTTGTACCAGGTGTAGTGGTAATAAGCGTTTTTTCTGCCTTTTTGACACACAAAGTGAGTTTGCACAGTATATTTTGCAAACCTTATGTGTACCACCACTCTATAATACTTTATATGTTGCTCAGCTATGTCGGCTGAGTACATAAATACCCCCGTATGTACCTTTGCCAGGTATATGTGGACATCGGAGGGGCACATTTGGGACACAGCCATTCAAATGTTTTTCAAACTTTTAATTTTTACGCTGTGCCCATGTCCCATTTTAGAGTATTTTACCAGGCTATATAATCGAAATACCCCATAAAGCCATACCATTTCTTAAAGAAGACATCCCAGGGTATTTCAAAAGGCATATTTTGAACCTTAGTGTGGGATCATTTTTCCGCTAGCTTGTACCAGGTGTAGTGGTAATAAGCGTTTTTTCTGCCTTTTTGACACACAAAGTGAGTTTGCACAGTATATTTTGCAAACCTTATGTGTACCACCACTCTATAATACTTTATATGTTGCTCAGCTATGTCGGCTGAGTACAAAAATACCCCCGTATGTACCTTTGCCAGGTATATGTGGACATCGGAGGGGCACATTTGGGACACAGCCATTCAAATTTTTTTCAAACTTTTAATTTTTACGCTGTGCCCATGTCCCATTTTAGAGTATTTTACCAGGCCATATAATCCAAATACCCCATAAAGTCATACCATTTCTTAAAGAAGACATCCCAGGGTATTTCAAAAGGCATATTTTGAACCTTAGTGTGGGATCATTTTTCCGCTACTTGTACCAGGTGTAGTGGTAATGAGCGTTATTAAATGTATTTTTTAACTTTTTAAAACTTTTTTTACTTTTTAAAACTATTTTTTAACCCCTTAAGGACCAAACTTCTGGAATAAAAGGGAATCTTGACATGTCACACATGTCATGTGTCTTTAAGGGGTTAAACTTTTGTTTTGCTTATTAATTTTTTTAAGTTTCCTAAACTTTCATAAAACTTTTTTTACAGATTTAAAATTTTTCTAAGCTTTTTCTTTTACCGTTAACCCCTAACTAGCAGTAAGCAGCACTAACAGTAAATTCCCCATTTTCCCATAACTCCCACCAACCCCAGCTAGCAAAATATTTAATTATACAATATTTAAATTAGTTAATTAAATAAATTTAACCCCTGAGGGTTAAAAAATAAATAAAAGTTCATCGTCAGGGGTTAAAAAAAAATTAGATCACGGTATAATACTGTGATCTGTATTTTGATCACTGTAGGCAGTGTTAGACTGGCAGGGAAGGGGTTAATTTTTATTTGGACTGGGTAAAGGGTTTATTTATTTTTAATTTTTAACTTAAACGTTATTAAAACTTTTTTTTAACTTTTTTTTTGTCAATCTTTCTTTTATTGAAGCATTTTTGATGGGGTACAGAAGAGAAGAGGGAGACGTATAGTTTGATTACAGTAGAGGGTGTAAACATTATCAGCGTTAAACTAGTACATTTCTGGATAACGATGCTTCGTTTTTTAAATTATGAACTTGTCGTTCGGGAGCAACATATTATATTCAAGAGCACTGCATGACGTGTTAGAAAGTCAAAGGAATAGCAAAATACAGTATAATTTCCTAGACATGCAGTCAGTAAATATAGCACGATTCAGGCTGGATTCAATCCAATTTACATTAGCATAGGGGACATAAACACATGTGGATTGTCGGTAGATTAAACTAGAAGTAGGTAAAGAAATTAGTCTTGCTTAGCAAACGAGAATATTAAAGTTTTATGAGGGTCGCCATCTAAGTTTAGCATACAGGATATATTAACTCAGGAGGCATAACCTAGGTCTGCATTAGTAAACATACGTGGGTCACATAGGGTGCCCTGACATGCGCCAAGAGGCTAATGGAACATTAAGTGGACGCGTAGCATGCATGGTAACAGTACAGTGTGCGCTGGTAAAATTAAATGTTCGACTGTGAGGGTCAAGAATATAAACATATCCACCGCTCAGGGTGGGTAGTACTATGGAGAGATAAAACTAATGCACCCCCAATCTGCAGCCATATCACAACTGTAGTTGAAAGTACCCGCTATAGGTCTGAGATTTAGATTAGTAACATGCTACTTGGAAATGTGATATCTGGCTCAGCTAACGCCTCCACAAAATACAAATACAACAGATAAAACTTAGGTGCAGTAAATAGTAAAACAAAACATAAGGTTATGCATATCTCGTAGGTAGATTGCTTAGGTAATATTGCGCCAAGTTGTGAGTGTCCGTCAGCTTGTGGTCTGGCCTTTTATGATCGGGATCTAGGATTCATTCAGCCGATCCCTGTCAGTCTTATGGCAGGTGGTGAGCAAGGGAGTAATCGGTAGTTCATCAGCGGAGGTGTCAGGTGGGTCAGCACGGAGGTGGTTGGAGTACGGCGATGAGCTTCACCCCAGCTCCAGGCTTGAAGTTGGGCCCACACCTTGTGTCCACAGACTCGGATACCTCTCGGGGCCGGGTCTTTCCCGTTGTGGGCGCTTTGGAGGGCCCTGGTGGAAAACTTTTTTTTTAACTTTTTAAAGCTTATTTTAAAAAGTTTTTTAACGTTAACCCCTAGTTAGCCTAACACTAAATCCCCCAATTCCCCACTAACTTCCACCCTCCCCAGCTAGCTAAATTTATAATTTTAAAATATTTAAATTAATTAATCAAATAAATTTAACCCCTGAGGGTTAAAAAAAAAAGAATTAACCCTCAGGGGTTAAAAAAAAAATCAGATCATATTAAAATGTAATCCCTGCCAATTGATCACTGTAGTCAGTGATCAATTGGCAGGGAAGGGGTTAATTTTTTATTAAAATGGGTAAAGGGGGGTGGGATTTTAATTTTACTTTTTTTTTTTTACAGCAGGGGGCAGGATCATCACTGATCCGTCTCCCTGCACTTCACAGTGAACCCGGAAGTGCAGGGAGGCGGAGGTAAGTATACAGAGCACATGTGCTCGCTCTGACATGCTGTCAGAGCGGGCACATGAGCTGGGACAGCCCGATCCGGTGCTCCCGGTCTGCCTCTAATGCAGAGGCAGACCGGAGCACCATTAACCCCGCGATCGCCGCAATTGCGGCGATCTGGGGTTAATTTTACCGCGTGACGGACGAGGTCCGTCACCCGTCATTAAGGGTATCCCCTGGATGACGGACCTCGTCCGTCACCCGTCGTTAAGGGGTTAAAGGACCACTATAGTGCCAGGAAAACATACCCGCCGGGCTCTGGGGAGAGGAAAGGGGTTAAAACTTACCTTTCTCCAGCGCCGGGCGGGGAGCTCTCCTCCTCCGATCCTCCTCCTCTCCTCCCATTCGGCTGAATGCGCACGAGCGGCAAGAGCTGCGCGCGCATTCAGCCGGTCTCATAGGAAAGCATTATCAATGGCAGCATTATCAATGCTTTCCTATGGACGCTTGCATGCTCTCACTGTGATTTTCACAGTGAGAATCACGCAAGCGCCTCTAGCGGCTGTCAGTGAGACAGCCACTAGAGGATTTGAGGGCTGGATTAACCCATTTATAAACATAGCAGTTTCTCTGAAACTGCTATGTTTATAAGAAAAAAATGGGTTAACCCTAGCTGGACCTGGCACCCAGACAACTTCATTAAGCTGAAGTGGTCTGGGTGCCTATAGTGGTCCTTTAATATTAAGTATCCTTAACACATAAAGCACTTCAAGTTCAAAGAGTTTTCACCCAGCCTCCACTCCTTCAAAAAATCTTTGAAAACTCACTTCTTCATTAAAGCATATCAATTACACTGTCAGCAGGTTTCTCATCCCCCACCCCATGACTCCTTTCCTGCAACTGTCAAAAATGACCTACCAAGCACTCAATAAACCCTTCTCTAACAAACTATTTAATTACCCTACTTTAACCCTTAGTGTCACTATACCCCACTCCCTCTAGCATGTAAGCTCATCAAGCAGAGCCCTCAACCCCCTCTGTTCCTGTACGTCCAGTGGTCTGATCTCAATTATGTGTCTGTTAGTCCACCCATTGTACAGCGCTACGGAATTTGTTGGCACTATATAAATAATAAAAAAAAAATAATAATAATATATAGAAGAAAGTGTGTATAAAGAGATACCCTTAAGTAGGTTATTTCCATTATCGATTAAAGATCCTTGATCAAGATCGCAGAGTATTAATGTAAAGTATCCTTAACACATAAAGCACATCAAATTCACAGAATTTTTATATAAGGGAAAGTGTATAAAGAGAAATACCCTTAAATTGGCTAAAACGACTCATTTGGAGTCAAAGTGTATATAATATCTGCATAATCTAAAACTTTTAAAGAGACAAAGATTTGACTATAATCACTGTAGGTTATAGAAAAGTGCAAAGTGTATAAGATTTAAACCAGTGGTCAACTGTGTTTGAATTAGACAGATCCTTATCTAACAATTATTTTTTCAGTTTGTATTGATCTTTGCTATGCAATACACAACATTAAATAGGTATTCATAGTTTACTCATATAACTGGTAAGGAGTAGATCACTCTGCGAGAGTATCCAAGTGCTTAGTAAAAATGAAGTGTGGTGAACAGAACCTTGCCACTGGTTCTTGGAGGGGACTGCTCGCAAGCCTCTTGCCCCAGGACTGTGGTCCCTACAGACTCTGTGCAATTGGGATTATATGGTTCGGGTACCGAACAACTGCACAAACCAGAGACCACTGTGGAGCTTGTTAACACCTATTAACAACTTGGAACGTTTCTCACCACAGTGTTCTAATTGTTCATCTGGGTGACTGCAATTTCTATGGACAACCATGAGGTGGCGGACATCTTATTCGCATGAACACAGGCAGCGGTGTTTGGGCATGAATCTCATGGAACTAAAATTGGACACAGAACCTCCCGAACACCACTTCCATCATCACCTGCATTCGGTTCTATACAACTTAGAAGGGCACTGTTTGGTGAAATCATTCGCCTGGATGAGGGGAACAAGCTCCAGGGTAAGACTATTGACTTTGTTCGGTAGTTTGTTCATTTTTAAACTACCGAACTAGACCGACCGCAAGCCCTGATTCTCTGGAACTGTTTTGGGCATTGGGACCATGCCTGCAGTCGGTCAAATAAATGACTTCCAGGAAATTCCTGAGTCCCTGAACTGATCTGGGTGTCTTTTGGATATGTTGGTAACCCAGATCAGGGCTTTCAGGGGTTGTAACCTTTGTGGGGTTTTATGTGTTTTTTGGGTACTTTGGGATGTGAAAAAGCATGTTTTTCTGTACGTGTTAGATTAGTACAGTTCCTGATCCAGTTATCTCACAGGTACAGAGGAGAGAGTAACCTATTATTTATGGATCTGATAGCCAATGTAATTGTGTATTTGTTTTTACTGTGATTTACTCTCAGGTCCAGGGGGGGAGTGCCCCTTGCATGGGGACTGTCATAAAAGGCCAACTGTAGTCCCATTAAAATCAGTTCACTTCACCGTCAACATGCAGTCTCGTCTAGTAATTGTAGGGAACAACTATACCAGCTATACCTGCTTTGGATTGCTATACTGGCTATAATCATTAGCTCTTGTAAGAGCTACACAGCTATACCTGCTCGACTCTCTGGAGTAGGATAGGTCCACCCACTGGAAGTTGGATCCTGGGCTTGGGCCCAGGGTGGGTGGAGGACAGCGAGACCCCATTTAAGCTATGGTGGCTGATGAGCTACGGAGCTTATGGTGTCCGGTGCGGTGCTTATAGTACTCTAGGCTACTAAGAAGCAGTGATTGGCGGAGGCGCCCAGTCGGTGTGCCAGGCGGTCCGTCACATGAAGTTTCTCTGTTTTTTCCTGTTTTATGGAAAAGATAACTAACTACTCTGAAATATGGTTTTCTCATCTCTCTTAAATATTGAAACATCCCCATTATGCCTGGAAGGATCTTGCCCCTCTCATCCTATTTTTATAGATTTTCTAGATTTTCTCATCCACATTAATCCGCCCATCTCTTACAATACCATGATTATAAGTCAAAGAACTTGGAAACACTGAGAGATACTTACTGGGTAGGAAAGCAACTAAATCATACAATTTAATTGTCACATGCAAATGTTTCATTAGCATTACTTATGAATGTGATAATCGATATGCTCATTCCTTGCTTAATGATTCCAAATAGGAATTTGTTTTAAAACAGAACATCAGTAAAACAATACCCACTGTGCTGTGTTATTTCTTATTACGCACACCATCCATCTGCTTAGTCAAATCAAATGAATATATGTCATACCCCCAGTGAAAGCTGCATATATTGCTGATTATGTATTTCATAATGATAACCTACCAAAAAATTGTGCTGCAGTAGTGTATGTTTCTAAGTAGAATTCTCAAACAAGGTCACAGTTGGTTGACTGCTTCACATGTCACTATTAGTACTTAGTTTGAAAAATGCCTATTTAAGTTTACCCTCATGCATACATAGTAAACATTCATTATTTAACCAACAGAACACACATTAGAAAATGATGCATTGATGTGGTCAAATCTCACGAGTTTCTCTCCCTTTCACAGAGGAAACATAATTTTTCATATTTACACGTGTTTACACCCTTTTCTGATGTCTGATGAATTGTTGGCGTGTTTATTTATACATAATTTAATTTTATTACAGAATGTATATCTCTATGATATTGCTGTGATAGTTGCGTGAATGCAAGATATTTACCAGATATTTAAACACTAAACCTCCATGTTCTACCTTATTAAAATGCCCATCAGCTTTTCTAAGTCAATGAAATAGTAAGTAGCTAGCTATGCTTCAAGGTAGTTGAAATCACTCATCATGTTGACTATCTAAGCTAGTAACCAGTTTATATTTTAAAGAGCTATGGCCTCAATTTAAAAATCTTAGGTAAGCTTTTTCAAATAAGTTAATTTTTTTAAATAAACTTTTAATATATATATATATTTTTTAAATTAAATATTAAAAACATATATAAAATATATAAATATACCAAAATAAAAATATTTTACAAAATATGAAATAATTTGAAAGGTTTCTCTAACAATATATTAAATTAAAGTATATGTGATATAAATGGTTATGTTGTGTTGACCCACAACATTAGCCCTTCAAATGAATATAGGGATGAGCACAGAGATCAGATAACCCAATGTTTGGCAATATCACTCTATTAGAGTGCTCCAAAAAGCCTACATGTTTCTGGTTATGATTGGAGATGTATTGTACAACAGATTCAAGGATAACAAATAGGTGTAAATAAATGTGATTTAAAATGTAATTGTCTTAGATGAAACTAGAAAATTGCTTTGTAATGGAATAATTTCTTCTCAAAGAACCACAGGGTTGGTAATCATGCCAATACCAATAACTAATATAGAAATTACTAAGACACATGTGACAAACACTTTGTAGAACACGTTACTGAAGTGTGTCTCAGCTTTGTATGTAAGGTAAGTGTTATTCAGTCTGTGTGGTTCAGTCTGTGTGTGTGTGTGTGTTTTGAGGGGGTGGGGTGGGGTTCAGTCTCCCTCAAAGAGCTGCTGCTGTTCCACCTCCTTGACTGAGATCATTGAGATTGATCATCTCAGCCAATCCAATGCTTTCCCAGAGGAAAGCAAATTGCCAAGCTGAACAAATCAGATGGTTTGTAGGAGACCATCTGATTGAAATAGCAGAGAAAAACTCTGCTATTTCATTGGACGACCTCTAGTGGCTGTCTCATTGACAGCTGCTAGAAGCAGGGGCGTGACTGGGGGGGGGGAGCACGCGGCCATGCCCCCCCTACATCATACAGTGCTCCTACTTGTGCCCCCCCAATTGAAATTAAAGTCGGAGCACTGAATTTCCCTACACAAGCTGCAGCAGCAATGCACAGAGGTGGTTGGAGTTCCCACTTGTGACCAAAGGGGCACTGTGCTGGGAGGAACTTCCAGCTGGATCACAGAGAGCAGCACAGTGGAGAGACAGGGAGAAGAAGCTCAGTTCTGCACAGAGTGTGGGGGAATGAGGCATCCAGCAGCTGCTGGTAAGTGTTATTCAGTCTGTGTGTGTGTGTGTGTGTGTGTTTTGAGGGGGTGGGGGTGAGCTGCTGCTGTTCCACCTCCTTGACAGAGATCATTGAGATTGATCATCTCAGCCAATCCAATGCTTTCCCAGAGGAATCTTGGAGATGCCACTGGCTAGAAGCATTTAAATCCTGTAATGAAAATATTTCTATCAGCTAGACTAGATCACTTTTCTATCTGCATATAAACCATATCAATAGCAATGTTGAGTATACCGCATACCATATGTTGAGAAGGGAGTGCTGTTTGCCTGGGTTAGTGAAGGGATGGAGAATTACCTATACTGTTCAAAAATTTGTCTTAATTAATTATTAGGCATGTGCATGGCGAAAAAATTCGGTTCGGTTCGGCATTCCGAAATTCGGGACTCCGGTACTTCGGAACTTCGGAACTTCGGCACTTCGGCACTTCGACACCTCGGAACTGCGGACCTTCGACACTTCGGACCTTCGGAACTTCGGCACTTCGACATCTCGGAACTTCGGCAACTTCGGACCTTCGGCACTTCGGACCTTCGGAACTTCGGCACTTTGAATCCTCGGAATTTCTGCAACTTCGGAGACTTCGGCGACTTCGGAACTTCGGCGACTTCGGAACACCGGAGACTTCGGAACTTCGGAGACTTCGGAATTTCGGCAACATCGGAACTTCGGTGACTTCGGAGACTTCGGAATTTCGGCAACTGCAGAGACTTCAGCAACTTCGGCACTTCGGAAAAATAGGCATTTATGTGAGTGTGTTTTTTTTTTTTTTTTTACACTGCTAGTGGACCACAGCAGCACCCAGACCACTTAATCTTAACCCCTTAAGGACCAAACTTCTGGAATAAAAGGGAATCATGACCCCTTAAGGACACATGACATGTGTGACATGTCATGATTCCCTTTAATTCCAGAAGTTTGGTTCTTAAGGGGTTAAAGAAGGGGTTTGGGTTTAGTTAATAATTGCTCATACTTAGTAGTGTAGTGTTAGTGTAATATATATTATACAGTTTACAAAATGGATGATATTTAGATTTTCACTGCACAGATAGTGCAGCCAATCAGGGAGCACTACCAGCATGCAACATTCTGCACACTATATAAACCCACCATCTGTGACACCATCTTTGTGGAGAGTTTAGGAGCAGAGAGTTTAGGAGCAGAGAGTAAGCAGAGAGTGAGCACAGAGAGTGTGAGTAGAGAGTGTGAGCAGAGAGTGTGAGCAGAGAGAAAGCAATTTGTGTGTGAAGAAGCAAGTGAGAGTGTTTGAGAGAGAGCAAATGATGTCTGGTAGGGAGAGCAGTGTAGGGTCCCCCAGGGAGAGTGGTTGTAGTGGGGTGGTTGTGGCTGGCAAGGAGTCCCCCAGGGAGAGTGGTGGTAGTGGGGTAGTTGTGGCTGGCACTGGCAGGGAGTCCCTCAGGGAGAGTGGTGGTAGTGGGGTAGTTGTAGGGGATTTGCCCAGGGAGGGTGGTGGAAGGAAACGTAGACGTTCTAGGGGCAGGGAGGGTGGTGCCAGGGAAGCTAGGCCTTCTAGGGCCAGGAAGGGTGGTGCGAGAGAAGCTAGGTGTTCTAAGGGCAGGGATGGTGGTGCGAGGGAAGGTAGGCGTTCTAGGGCCAGGGAGGGTGGTGCGAGAGAAGCTAAGCGTTCTAGGGGCAGGGAGGGTGGTGCGAGGGAAGGTAGGCGTTCTAGGGGCAGGGAGGGTGGTGCAAGGGAAGGTAGGCGTTCTAGGGGCAGGGAGGGTGGTGCGAGGGAAGGTAGGTGTTCTAGGGGCAGGGAGGGTGGTGCGATTGAAGATAGGCGTACTAGGGGCAGGGAGGGGATGGAGTTGGGGAGGGTTTGCCCAGGCAGGGTGATGGGAGGGAAGGTAGGCGTTCTAGAGGCGGGGAAGGGGCTCCCAGGGAGGAGGGTAGAAGGAAGGTTGTTGGGGAGGATTTGCCTGGGAGCCCCCTCATCTGTAGCAGTACAGACTCCTCAACTGAGGAGGCACCTCTTGGAGGAATATCACGGGCCCCCCCATTTCAGCTTTAATGAAAACTGTGCGCTGGTGGCTGCCGTCATCCAGGAAAAAGACATACTCTTTTCTGCCAGATCATCGGGGAAGAAGGCTGCCTGGGCCAGGATAAGGGACGCTGTAACTCTGTTGGAGAGGAGTGCAGGTCCATCAACTGTGTGAGGCACAGGTAACTAATATCACAAAATTATTCTTTATATAGTCAGTCACCAATAAAAAAATGTAGTTGAATTTGCAGGGGAATTATAAAAACAAAGCCAATGTTTCTTTTCTGGATGAAGAGCTGAATAGAAATGTTATTGCAAATTCCCCATTATTCTTTTTTAGTCATTAGACTCTCTTAACCCCTTAAGGACACATGACATGTGTGACATGTCATGATTCCCTTTTATTCCAGATGTTTGGTCCTTAAGGGGTTAAAGGACCACTATAGTGCCAGGAAAACATACTCGTTCTCCTGGCACTATAGGGTCTATAGGTCCCCCCCACCCTCAGGGTCCTCCTCCTGCTGGGCTGTAAGGGGAGGAAGGGATTAAAACGTACCTCTTTCTGCAGCGCTGGGCTCCCTCAGTGCTGGAGACTCTCCTCCTTCTTTCCTCATCATCGGCTGAATGTGCATGCGCGGCATGAGCCACGCGCGCATTCAGCCAGTCCACAGGAAAGCATTCTCAATGCTTTCCTATGGATGCTGGAGTCTTCTCACTGTGAAAATCACAGTGAGAAGCGCCTCTAGCAGTTGTCAATGAGACAGCCACTAGAGGCTGGATTAACCCATAGGTAAACATAGCAGTTTCTCTGAAACTGCTATGTTTACAACAGAAAGGGTTAATCCTGGATGGACCTGGCACCCAGACCACTTCACTAAGCTGAAGTGGTCTGGGTGCCTATAGTGGTCCTTTAAATTAAAAAAAAAAACATATAGGCACACAATATTACTTGTTCCAAAAAATATTTATTAACTTAGCACATTAACAGCAGACAATAATAAATGCAAATATTGTAATATGTTATTTATTTGTATATACATATGCTATATTAGTATACATATTGGTTAAATAGTTTAATAGTTAAATAACATAAAATAATAACTTCTTATCATGTAGCTAGCAATTACAATCTAATAAGCAAATGACAGTTTATATGTGGTGTTTAAAATCTTATACTGGTGCAACCTTAGTCCAAGCTGCCTCATTCCCTGTAAGTTGTAGCCGGTGTGTGGTGAGTCTGGATAGTGTCAGTCAAAGCCTGGATGCAGTTGATTGGAATTGTTCAATATCTGCTGTGAGATCACTTACTGTTATGAATCTCTTAGAGCTGTGGGAATCCAGAAGAAGCGCTCATCAGGCAAGCTAGTAAAAGCAATCGTATTTGAGCTAACCAGTTGTATTGACCAAAGCCTCTTTCCTTCTGATTCACTTGGTAACTTCAAGTATGACCTAAATAACTTAAAGTTCCTTTAAGGATGTGAATGACTTTGGCTGTCTTGTCTGTCAAATCAACCTTGTCCACCAAAGCCTATATGCTTAAC
Source organism: Pelobates fuscus (assembly GCF_036172605.1). Lineage (NCBI taxonomy): Eukaryota > Metazoa > Chordata > Amphibia > Anura > Pelobatidae > Pelobates > Pelobates fuscus. The sequence goes on along the minus strand of NC_086320.1, from coordinate 310,328,416 downwards.
CTCTCTACACACCATTGAAGGACCCAAGTTTTCAGAACATTAAAACTACATAGTAAACGGGCCCACTGGACAATGTTCCATAACAAACTTGCAAGAAAACTCTTCTGCTACGTTAACGCTTCACGAGTTTGACTCCTCAACATAAACCTGCCCGGGAAGATGCTTTTAGAAACTGGAGTCCACTAACTCTTCAAATTAAAATTTTACAGGAATGCTTACCTTGTACAAATCTAGAACATGAGTGTTTAAATCTGCCTCCAAAGTCTGTCTTAAACAATGATACTCTATATTATTCGAATAGTACAAAGAGTTCTGTTTTTAGCTTGCCACTTAATTTGGCAAAAACCATGCCATGTCATCATATGCAGACAACCGATCATGAAAAAGAGGACACTGCTAAACCTACTCTTTACTCCAACAAACCTATGTCATGGTCCAGATCCATACAAAAATCAGTTTCCAGAGATAGTCTTAAGAATTCCATTAATTGCCGTGACTGCAGTGTTCAAACTGATAACCACAGGATTGGGTGAATCAGCCCCCCTGAGAGGACGGCCGTTAGAAAGTCTAACCTCCTCCGAGGTAGAGACTCCAGGTACCCTGACAGTACCCCCCCTCTCAGAAACGCCCACCGGGTGGAAGGAACCGGGGCGAGATGGAAAACGAGCATGAAATGCCCTGAGGAGATGAGGGGCATGCACATCTTCCCGGACCACCCAAGACCTTTCCTCAGGACCATAACCTTTCCAGTCAACCAGATATTGCACCCTCCCCCGAGAAACCCGAGAATCGAGAATGGACTTGATTTCATACTCCTCCTGACCCTCAACCTGGACAGAACGAGGGGAGGACACAGTGGAGGAAAACCTGTTACAAACCAAAGGTTTCAATAAGGAAACATGAAAGGAGTTTGGGATGTGCAGGGCAGGCGGAAGAGCCAGACGATACGCAACCGGGTTTATACGAGACAGAACCCTGTAAGGACCTATGTAACGAGGAGCAAATTTCATGGAAGGAACCTTCAAGCGGATGTTTCTGGTACTCAGCCATACCCAATCACCCGGGGAAAAAAGCGGAGCCACCCGTCTGCGTTTGTCAGCGTGTCGTTTAGACACCGTGGAATTATGAAGAAGAATTCGTCGAGTCTGATCCCACAACTTCCTCAGATTGGCAACATGAACATCAACCGACGGTATCCCTTGGGAAGGGGAAACTGACGGAAGAACGGAAGGATGAAAGCCATAATTCATGAAAAAGGGGCTAGAACGAGTAGAATCGCAAACGAGATTGTTGTGCGCAAACTCTGCCCAAGGAATCAGACCGACCCAATCGTCCTGGTGTTCAGAAACAAAACAACGCAAAAATTGTTCAACTTTTTGGTTGGTGCATTCAGCAGCTCCGTTGGACTGGGGATGATAGGCAGAAGAAAAATAAAATTTGATGCCTAATTGAGAACAGAAGGACCTCCAAAACCGGGAAACAAATTGGGACCCTCTATCAGAAACGATTTCAGAAGGAATACCATGTAAACGAAAAATCTCCCTCGCGAAAACCTCAGCCAATTCGGGAGAAGAGGGCAATTTAGGCAGGGGTACAAAATGAGCTATTTTAGTAAACCTGTCAATCACCGTGAGGATAACAGTATGTTTTTTAGAAACAGGCAAATCGACAATGAAGTCCATAGCCAAACAAGACCATGGTTTCTCAGGAATTTCTAGGGGGTGCAAAAGCCCACATGGAAGCGTATGAGGTAGTTTAGTCCTCATACAGACATCACATGCCCCGACGAAGTCCTTAACATCCTTACGTAATGAAGGCCACCAGAAATCTTTAGAAATCAGAGAACATGACTTGCGTATGCCAGGGTGACCGGCAAATTTACTGTTATGAAAACACTGCATCGGTTCCAGTTGGAGTTCAGGAGGAATGAAGTACCGATCCCCAGGAACAAGTCTGGGAGCCAGATGCTGTACTTTCTTGATCTCAGCAAGCAACTGGGAGTGAATCTTGATGCTCGTGTTGGCAACAATATTACACTTGGGAACTACAGAAGAAAAAACCATATCAGACATAGTAGAAGGTTCATGTTGGCGGGACAATGCATCAGCCTTGGAGTTCTTAGAACCAGGTCTATAAGTGAGCACGTAGTTGAAATGAGTAAGGAACAAAGACCAACGAGCCTGCCTGGCGGACAAGCGCTTGGCTTCCCCTATATAGGGCAAATTCTTGTGATCCGTCAAAATAGTAACCGGGTGTAAAGTCCCTTCCAACAAATGTCTCCACTCCTTTAAAGCCATAATGACCGCTAATAGTTCCCTGTCACCAATATCATATCTGCTTTCAGGCCCAGACAATTTCTTGGGAAAAAAAACACATGGGTGCAGCGGTTTATTTAAACCTAGCCTTTGGGACAAGATAGCGCCTATACCTGTCTCTGAGGCGTCTACCTCGAGTAAAAAAGGCAAAGAGGTGTCAGGATGAACTAATATCGGTGCTGAGGCAAACTGTTCCTTGAGTGTTCTGAAAGCAACAAGCGCCTCAGGAGACCAGGTCTTGGTATCAGCACCCTGTTTAGTCATATTGGTAATAGGAGCAATAATAGACGAGTACCCCTTAATGAAGCGCCTATAATAATTGGAGAATCCGATAAACCTCTGAATGGCCTTGAGTCCCTTGGGCAATGGCCAATCTAAAATTGATTGGAGTTTAACCGGGTCCATCCTAAACCCGTCTCCAGAAATAACGTAACCAAGAAAGTTTATCTGAGATTGGTCAAAGCTACACTTCTCCAATTTGCAGTACAAACCATGTTGTAGAAGCTTACACAATACCCTTCTGACTTGTTTGTGGTGAGTCTCAGGCTCTCTAGAGTGTATTAGTATATCATCCAAATAAACTATAACACATTCATGTTGAAATTCCCTAAGAACCTCATTAATTAGGTCCTGGAATACAGCAGGAGCATTGCAAAGCCCGAAGGGCATTACCGTATACTCATAGTGGCCATACCGGGTATTGAAAGCCGTTTTCCATTCGTCACCCTGCTGAATTCTCACCAAGTTATAAGCTCCCCTCAGATCTAACTTGGAAAAAATCTTGGAGCCTTTCAGTCGATCAAATAACTCAGTAATCAAGGGAATAGGATAAGCATTTCTGATCGTTATCTTATTCAAGCCCCGATAATCAATGCAAGGCCGTAGAGTGCCGTCTTTCTTATCTACAAAAAAGAAACCGGCCCCGGCTGGAGAAGAGGATATCCTAATAAATCCCTTGTCTAGGTTCTCCCGTATGTATTCCTCTAAGACTAAGTTCTCCTTAGTGGATAGAGGATATACAGTACCCCTCTGAGGCATAGTACCAGGCAGGAGTCTAATCTTACAGTCAAAGGACCTGTGTGGGGGTAAAGTACCAGCCCTCTTTTTATCAAAGACTGCCTTTAAATCTAGGTACTGAGATGGTATCCGTAAATCTGTGGACTGGTTAGAGTTACTTGGTGCGTCAACTACGCAAACCGGTGAGATTTTCTGTAAACAACCTCTCTGGCAACCCTGACCCCAGGAGATTATCTCACCTTGTTCCCAATCAATAATAGGGTTATGCTTCTTAAGGCAGGGATACCCCAAGACTATTGGAACTGAAGGAGATGAGATAAGCATGAGAGATATTCCCTCCTCGTGTAGAATACCAATAGTTAACCTACTGGTAAAGTCTCACGAAAAATAACAGGGTCTGATAATGGTCTACCATCTATAGCCTCAACGGCCACGGGTGTATCCCTTAGCTGAGATGGGATAGAGTGGTTCATGACAAAGGCTTGGTCAATAAAGCTTTCAGCTGTTCCGGAATCTATCAATGCCATAGCATTAAGTACTCCCTTTTCCCAAGCTAAAGAAACAGGTAACAGAAGCCTATGATCCTTGTAATCATATATAGAGGACAAGATAGAAACACCCAAGGCCTGTCCTCTTGAGAAACTTAGGTGCCAGCGTTTCCCGGACGGTTAGGGCAATTTAGGCGTAGGTGACCTCTTACTCCACAGTACATACACAGACCCTCCCTTCTCCTGTATTGTCTTTCACTTTCTGAGAGACGAGTGTTACCTATTTGCATAGGTTCTGGGAGAGCTAGAGTTGTTGATTCAGAATTCTGAAATGCGGGAGCTAGTCTTAATGAAGGTCTATGAGTTCTATCTCGAGTGTTCTGCCTCTGTCTCATGCGTTCATCTATTCGAGAAATAGATGAAATTAATTCTTCCAAATTTTCAGGAAGATCTCTTGTGGTAACCTCATCTAGGATCTCATCTGATAACCCGTTCAGAAATACGTCCATATAGGCCTGTTCATTCCACTTGACCTCTGCCGCCAAGGATCTGAACTCTAACGCATAATCCACAAGGGTTTGGCTATGCTGTCTAAGACGTAAAAGTAGTCTAGCTGCATTGGCCTTCCTTCCTGGAGGGTCAAAAGTCCTCCTAAAAGTAGCGACAAATGCATTATAATTATAGACTAATGGATTATCATTTTCCCACAGAGGGTTAGCCCATCTAAGAGCTTTATCAATGAGTAACGAGATTATGAATCCAACCCTCGCCCTGTCTGTAGGGTAGGCGCGGGGTTGTAATTCAAAATGAATCCCTATCTGGTTTAGGAAACCTCGACAGGTATCCAGAGAACCGCCATAGCGTAAAGGGGAAGTAACACGGGAAGAGGCTCCCACTGTGGCTACCTCTAGGCCTGCATTAGCAAGAGAGGTGGATGGTGTACGCATCTCCTCTGATTGATTACTAGGATGGGATAGTAATGCTTGCAGTGCCAGAGCCATCTGGTCCATTCTATGGTCCATGGCTTCAAATCTCGAGTCAGGAGAGCCAATCTGAGCGTTTGTACCTGCAGGATCCATTGGCCCTGTCGTAATGTCAGGATCGGGACAGGGATCCAACATGCAGAATACAAACAGGAGCTAGGTACGTATACCGGACCTTAGAATGGCCGGACTAACGTATGGAGAAAGCAAAGAATGGTCAGAGACAAGCCGAGGTCGAGGGAACGAGAGAACAGGTAAGCGAGAGACGAGCAGAGGTCAAAGGATACGAGAGTTAAGCAGGAACGAAAATACAAGCCGAGTCAGAACCAAAAAGACAAACAGAATAAGAGCACTGAGTGACTAGACAAGCTAGAACCACGACAGGGCAATGAACCATTACACACATCCCTATTTTATACCTTGGCTCTTTAATTGATGACTCCGCCCTTGCCGAGCCCTGATTCGTTGTTCGGAAGTAGATTGACAGGTCGGGACGTGATTGCCGTCATGACGTCAACTCCTGAGCACCGCGTCATAAAAGGAAGCGGGGCTATCGCGGCCGGCGTGTAAACGGCTATGAGAGCTGTGAGGATTGGGTGAATCAGCCCCCCTGAGAGGACGGCCGTTAGAAAGTCTAACCTCCTCCGAGGTAGAGACTCCAGGTACCCTGACAAGTCTCAACTGATGATCACGGTTGTGAGCCTATATCTTCTTGCTTGGAAAATTATGTTAAAAAGACTGTGTGGAAAAGTAATGCAATTTGACGAGGTGGTTGTGGTGTTTTTTGTTTTTGTTTTCCCCCTCTCTCTCTCAAAGACAACACAGGAGCTCTTCTAAGATTTGAAACTCCAGATTCAGCCACACAGTGGATATGATGCAACTGTTTTTAAAAGAATACTGCGAGAACTGTTACCAAAACAGAACACTGGTTATTGTACAAGGAGTGCCCTAAATCTGCCCCAGGGATGGTAGTCAAACCATGCTGTAGTAGTTATGGTGCAAGGAGTGTTTTGAAAAAAAATATTTTTTTAAGCGCATTTTGGTTAAATGTAAATTAATGTCTGCCTAGGTTTAATGTAGAATAAACATGTTCTTTGTATCTTTGTTTCAGTTCTCAATACAACTTCTAATGTCAGTCTTTAAAAACCTAGACTTTTTAAAAAGAAATGTTATTGAAAAATTCTACCCAGATTATTATTTAATCTTATACTCCCCAGTCAGTGTGAAGGTTAACCTGATAGTGGAAGCAAGCCATCATGTTTTTAATAAGAGGTTATTGTTAACGTTTTGTCAATTTCTTATGTACTTAATAACTAATGCTGTTTTTTACAGGTACTATGATTGCAAGGCGGCGGTGAAAAGGAAGATGACGCAGTCCGCTGTGGGATTCAATGAGTGACAGACTCGTCTCAAAGACGGGCTCCTTTCAGAGGCTGTCCCGAGTCTTGGTGCTGTGGATTCGGAAGAGCCAGCTGTGCAGCAGCGAGCTGGTGAGTAAAATAGTTAAAATAGTACCGTGTTAGCCGTTGAAAAACAGGAAACAAGTAGAGTTAAAATTATACCACTAAAACACAATTCCTAATAACAAATCATAGTTAACGACTTTGAGAGAGAAAACAAGGAAGGGAGAGAGGGAGGCATGAAAGACACAGGGTATTAAAGAATGTTCTCTGCAGTAAATTAGCCAGTTCTACAGAGATCCAACAGATAAAATCAGTTTGGTCAGAGCATCCCTGATCACTCCACTCCCTGGATAGGGGGACAATAAAACAATTAGACACATGCCAGATACAGGAAAGTGTTGAATATTTGCCATTTGAAATCAGTTCACTGCAGTAATCCAGGGCTTGTAGAAAGATTATTAATTAGTAAAGTTATATTGTGAAATAAATTCACTGTCTCTCTTAAGGCCTTAAACTGGCATATTGGCTTGACCTCCCATATTTTTCTCTCCCTCTGGGTGCTGAACGATCCCCCAAAAAGTGCCAAACACTTTACATCCTGAATACTGTGTCCATGTTTGACAGAAATGTTCTCCAAACAGATTTATCTTTAATCCCCCACTCTTTTTTCCCTCTCTCTCTCAAAGCTGTTAAATCTGATTTGTTATTATGAATTTTGTCATGTCAGTTTATAGTGTGAATGTGAAGTACACTTGCCTCTCCAACTTTATAGTGATTGGAAGCAGTTCAGTGAAAGCTTAATTTGTGTGTGAGCAGTGCACTAAACCCAGGGCAGGTTGTGCACAAGTAAAAGCAAGAAGCAGTGCAGCATGGATATTGGACAGAAAAGTATAGAAGTTGTGGCTGCTGTGTGCATGCATAACTTATTTAGTGTTAGAATTGTGTTATACCTTATCCACAGCAATGGTGAATTGCACAGGTGTGTTTGGGATCAAACTTACTGGGTGTGTTACTGCATGCGAGTAGTGATTAAGAGTGCAGGTGATGGAATGTCATTGCCTGACGTGTTGACATACCATTACTTACCAACTAACTATCGGTCAGGGAATCCTCTTGTCTCTCGTTTAGGTCACAAAGCAGAGTCATATCCAAGTCGGAAAAAAGTCCACGGCAATGGCTCTTATGGCACCTCCGTAAGTTGTCCATCTTCAGAAGCCAAATCTCATATTTCAAGCGAGTACGGAGCTGTTCCATCCAGAACACATCGACGAGGAGTTGGCAAACTATTATACAACCCAGCACACTATTTCTTTAGATCAATTCAACAAATTAAGAGCAATGATATATGCAATTTTGTTCAGAACTCAGAAGAAGAAAAACAAATTTTGTATTATAAAGTAGTGGGTGTGCTATGAATTGGATACTGCCTCTCTGAATGCTTATTATTTTTAAACAACTAGCTAGTAGGATACATAAAAAAACTAAATAAATCAATAAATTAAGGTTAACAAACAACAAACACCTGTTCCATTGTGAGTTACGTGAGTAAAAAAAAAAGAAAAAAAAAAAAAGAACTTGAAGCCCAAAACCCAAAGCGCGTTTAGCGCTAACATGGAGCCTTCCTCAGGAGAAAACAAGTGACTGAATCCTAGAAGGATTTAAATAGGAGCCCGTTTGTAGATAGAACAATACTTGGACCAATCATAGTAGTCGTTGGGTGCATAATAAATTAGCCACGTGTAGTGTGGCCAATCAATAAGGAGTACGTCATAAAGTGGGGTTGAGTGAACGATTAAACAGAAGAGAAAACACTGTCAAGAAAGGTATATCCCAACACGCAAACCTGAGACACAGATATCTACTAAGGAAAGATAGTAAACGTATTACCGGTCCTTAGAGTGGCCGGGCTTAACGTAGAAGTATAGAATAATGACAAAAGAGAGAAAAACAGACGGAGGGTATAGACAAAGTAGTTTAATCTGTGTCAAAGCTAAGAGTGGGGTAACCCAACTTGGGCGGATTGACTTTTAGGAAAACCATTTGCTCCATGAGCCGCGGTGCCAGTTGGGACCGCTGAGGGCAAAGTATGCTTTCGTAACAGAAAACACACGTTCACTCTGGTTGGGGGACAAGAAAGGAGCTCCTGGGCTAACAGAGAGAGAGCAGGCCACACATCCCTTTTCTCATCCCAAAAGCTCAAAAGATCTGTAGTAGGGGGCATAGGTGGTTCACCAAGGAAAGCCTTCAACATCTCTTCAGCACTACTTCCTTTTCTTGAGGGAACCGTAGTGGGTTCCACAAAAGTATCCAGGGCTTCAGCCCAAAAGGCAGCTGCTCCAGTGGACTGAGCAGTGCTGCTTACACTGGTAGATAATGGTGCTACACTATCAGGCTCCTCCAGCTCTTCTTCCTCAAACAACCTTATCCTCTTTCTTTGCACATCACGCACCCTGTCAATCAATTTATCCCTCCAAGCGGTCAGGGAATTCATGTGGAGTGCCCTCTTGCCCTTTATTCTTGGGTCACACATGCACGCAAGCATCAACTCTTGGCAGGACTCCATGCGCTCATTGAACCTACGTGTTAGTTGCTCCTCGAGCCTCCTAACAAGTGCAGCAACATCACCAAGTAGTTGGCCACCAGGTACCACTTCCTTTTTAGAAATTAAGTGACTCAGCATATTTGAGAGGTGGGTGAACAAGGGAATTACTTGACCAAGGCTCGCATTTTCTTGGCTTAAATTCTCCGTAACATCCCTGAATGGCCTAAGGACTGCCACTAGCTGCCCAATCATTAACCAATCCTCCCTGACTAAGGGGCTATTGATCCCAATGTAATGCTCATAGGACATGGCATTGGTTGCTTTCTGCTGCTCCAGGATGCGCTCCAGCATCTCCAAAGTGGAGTTCCACCTAGTCCCTACATCTTGCTTGAGACGATGCTGGTCAATGCCTGCCTTCTTTTGCTCATTTCTCAGGAGCTGGCTATCCTTCACGCTATGGTGGAAGTGGCCAGCAATCTTTCTGCATTTCTCAATCAGGGTTGCCAACCGTCCACTACTTTCATTTTCAATAGCAGCCTTCACTACTAAATGAAGGATATGAGCTGAGCAACGCACGGCTACAAAGCTACCATCACAGAGAGCCTTCACCATGTTTGCTGCTCCGTCAGTCACCACAAAACCCATCTGAGTTTTTGCCTGGTGTCCTACCCACTGCACCACCATCTTTTTTAGTGCCTCAAAATATTTGCTGAGGTATGTTGTTCGTCCATCATCTCAGCATGGAGGATGAAGGGGCAGTGCTTGCTCTCTGTGCATGACGTGGTGACATCTCCTGACACCTTGGGCTGCCACCAATGTCCTGTCAAGGACAGGAAAGCATGCTGTCCACTAGGAGCACTCCACAAATCAGTTGTGAAGTGCACTGACTGGCCACCAGCCTTTGCCAGATGCTCCTTCAACACCGCAACACAGGAACGGCGGTGAAACAGCCGCCATTAGATGCTTGAAGGGCTCCCCTTCTACCATGTTAAAAGGGGCACTTCCAACGACTATCAGCTCAGCAATGAGCCGAGTAATTTTCCTGGACTGCTGCCGGGACATCCCCCTAGAGTGAAACCTACGAAAACTTTCTAGGGTAGGCTGTGCAGCATGAATTGGATGACTGGTGGCACTATGCCCTGCAGCAGAAGTTCGATGATCCCCCTTCCTCTTGACATGGCTATTGGTGGTGGCACTAATACTTCTCCTAGTACTGCTAGATGGAGGAGCCACACTGCTTTCTTGCCTTAGCAAGATGGCCTTGTGGTGTGTACGAAGATGTTGGTTCATCCCAGAGTTAGTAAGATGACCCAACACCTTCCCACGGCCGACTTCCCTGCAACACAGTTTACATTTTGCAAGACTGCCGTCTCCACACTGGAACGACGAGTGCCACTACTAGTTATGGGTGGGGAAGACTGTGCAATTTCACAATCAACTGGAGAGGCAGTTGGCACTGCTGGAGTTGGGGAGCAGATATCAGTAGGGGAGATTGAGTGGGAAGTGGTGGACTATCTTCAAAAGAGAGATCCTCAGGCTCATCATCATAGTCTAGTTGCTAATTTTCTAGACTAGAGCCTTGGTCCATATCTCTGCTGCTGAGAAACAAATATATGTCACCAGCAGCTGAAATTGGGGCAAACTGATCAATTCCCTCTTCTCTCTGGCTACTGGGAACTACAATATCTTCTTGTATTATGTCATCAATTTTTGTGGTGCTGCTGCTGGTATGAGAGATGGTGGCAGTAGCAGGGGTAGTAGTGGTGGTGGCATGAGTAGCACTAGCATTTTTTTCCTCCTCTAACTCCAATATTTCCCTCTTATTCTGCCTAAATGGATAAACAGCGGTAACAGGCTGTGTTGAAACTGCCCAGCTGCTGTAAAACATAGCATTGGAGCTGGCAGTAGTGGAGGTAGAGGTACTACTGTCACTACTAACAATGCTGGTGGTTGTGAGAGGAGTAAACAGCTGTCTACGAGATTTGGATGGTGGCTGCTTTGTGGACCTAGGGGACCTCTCAACCCTGCCACTGGAAGGCATCTGCTGCTGCTTTTTGGTGCCAAATGGCCGAACATTGAGACCTGCAGTTTCCCTCTCTGCTCTCTTCAGTTTCATAGGTGGGCTAACTGGGCTTGAACTCTTTCTAGTGCTACTGCTGGCTTTGGTTTCAGGAATTGGAAGCACTAGCAGCTCCTGCTGTTTCATTTGCCTCCGCTTCAGGTGAGTTGAAGAGGAAGCAAGTGTACCACTACCTGTACTGGTGGAGGAGCTAGTAGTGGTACTACCAGCAGTGATATGGCGGCTACCAGTTTCCTCAGTCACTTTGCTTGAGGGGAGAATGTGAGGACTTGGAGGACGTGGACGGTCCATTATGATTTCTTTTCTGTTATGAATTTTGTATTTAAATTAAATCACAGAAAAAAAAAGAAAAAGAAATACAAAATGTATCACTGTAGCAAAGTCACAATGCAACAAAGAGACACCCTGGCAATCAATCAGGCTACCTGCAAACAGCTAAAAAACACAAAATTAATTACTTCAGTAAAATCACAGTGCAGTAGAGAGACGCTGACTCTGGCAATCAGGCTGGCTTGCAAAGACACAAACTTTCTTTAAAAAAAAAAAAAAAAGACAAACAGAATACAGACAGATGGCAGAAAAAAAAGCAAATCTCACTCTCTCTCCCCCTTATCGCTCTATCTCTCTCCCTGGAACACACGTAAAAGCAATGTGGCTCCGTAAGTCTGCAAGAAGTAAAGTAAATGAAATGTTGTTTACCTTTCTCTGTCTCTTTGTGCTATCACAACTAGCCTGCCGTGTGGTCACATGAATGCAAGCCAACACCTGACAGCCTGACTTATTGCTATTCCACCATAATGACTCTGTGTGCTTTCATTGGCCAAGTGTCAGTGACAAAATCCCCATTAATTGGCTGTCCTCTAACATCAAACAAAAAATTTGCTAATTTCATTGGACAGGGAATAGTGAAACCGGATTGGGCAAGCAAGAATTACATTGCACAAAAGGAATTAGCTTATTGGTTAAGATTCCTGTCATCATTCATATAATTTTCCCTCCCTCTCTCTTGTTTTCGTTTGACACTTCGGCACTTCGGAACTTCGGCACTTCTTCGACACTTCGGAACTTCGGAACTTCAGCACTTCGGAACTTTAGCACTTCGGAACTTTGGCCACTTAGGAACCTCGGCACTTCGGACATTCGGATGCTTGTAAGTCTCACGAGAGCCGCGGGGTCATAGTGCGGTTCTCATGAGACTTACACTGTGAGCTGACAGAGGTAGCTGACCGGACCGGCGCGGAGGAGAAGGGAGCTGACAGGAGCTGCAGGAGAGGAAAGTGTTTCCTGCCAGCCCCCCTCCACTGAACTGCCAATGCCACTGGACCACCAGGGAGTGAGAGCCCCCCTCCCTGCCATGTATCAAGCAGGGAGGGGGGGACGGAAAAAAAATATTAATAATAAAAAAATAATAATAAAAAAATTACAAATAAAACAAAAAAATAATAATACTTAAAAAATAATAATAAAAAATTAATCAAATAATTTAAAAAAATAATAATAACAAAAATGCCCACCCCCCCACCAAGGCTCTGCAACACACACACACACACACACACTGCACTCATACACACACTGCACTCATACACACACTGCACTCATACACACACACTGCACTCATACACACACACTGCACTAATTTATACACACACACACTGCACTAATTTATACACACACACACTGCATTCATACACACTGCATTCATACACACTGCACTCATACACACACTGCACTCATACACACACTGCACTCATACACAGTGCATTCATACACAGTGCATTCATACACAGTGCATTCATACACAGTGCATTCATACACAGTGCATTCATACACACACTGCACTCATACACACACTGCATTCATACACAGTGCATTCATACACAGTGCATTCGTACACACACTGCACTCATACACACACTGCATTCATACACACACTGCACTCATACACACACTGCACTCATATACACACACTGCATTCCTACACACACACTGCATTCATTATATACACACACTGTAAATAAATATTCAATTAATATAATTTTTTTAGGATCTAATTTTATTTAGAAATTTACCAGTAGCTGCTGCATTTCCCACCCTAGTCTTATACTCAAGTCAATACGTTTTCCCAGTTTTTTGGGGTAAAATTAGGGCTCGGCTTATATTCGGGTCGGCTTATACTCGAATATATACGGTATGTGGTATTGTTAACAAATTGCATTCGGTACTTATTTATCATCTAATGGTAAGAAAACTGGTGTATGTAGACAAGAGAATTGTCCATCTGCCTTATCCAAACATTCTAATTGTTCTGAAGCTGGAAACCTATAACTGGAAGATGGATGCAGAGTTAAGACCTTCAGCAACCATTAAAAACCAATTTGATGCATTTGTATTCTAAAAACTCACTATGATAATTCTCAGTTTAATAATCTATGTACTCTGCTCTGTCAAACTTTATACATCATCTAAATCACCTCTATGTTCCAGATATTTTCTATACATTTATGACTCTATTTCTCCACTTTGAAAGTCTTAGGAATAAGCAACTAAACCCCAGAGAGCTACCTACATTTAGTCTTGCCTATGAATGCTATTTGTTGTATGTCTACAAAGGTAAAATTATAAAACTATATATACAAATATAAGTATTATATTTTGTAAGACGGTAGTGGGAGTAGGAAATTATCACACAAAAAAAACTGGTCTAAGGTTCACCACAGCTTCTATAAACAATAAATAATATATCTTTCACTAAGACAAAAAGATTTACATGAATAATACAAAATAAATTGGATAAATATGTAAAAATTGCTAGTCTAAAATAAATAATTATATGATCCTAAGAATCCAAACTTGATTACTTAGAGTCCAAAATAAAACGATCCTCTATTAAATGATGCGAAACCCAGAGTCATATAAATGCCAAATAATATTCTCTAACTATATTGATGGAGAATTATAATAGGATACAAATGTAGCAATCTGGCCTGGACACTATTTTACTATACAATTTAGCATTAATTAGGCTTTATTGCTATATTGCAAGTACAAAAATGTAGTACAAAAATTCAGATATACATGTGCCACATGTATCCACAAAATATAAGCTTTTCACATCGAATAGATCAGATCATCAACTATGTACCTAAATAAATATAAAGTGACCCATAGAGCTTTACTGTTGAGTATCACTTTATTGTCTAAAAAATATTAAAAACAAGTTCAGCACAGGTTTCCACTTGTCATCTGTGTTCCTCCACAATTTCATTAACATCTTTTCTGAAACTGTTTCTTCGCCTTAAGCAATTCATGAAGTGAAACATTCTTCACAAAATGCATAAGGAGTACACATTTTATATCAGATATCACCTGGAACAAAATCTCTCAGATGTCATAAAAAAAACATAATAATCTACTTGAAAGCACTGATCAAAACATGATCAACTTTGTTACGCACATGTTTAAACCATTATTGTAAAATATATTGAAAATATAAACAAAAATGTCCTTTTCTTTCAATTATCAGTAAATAAGAAAAAAAAATACTTAGGGTGACAAATAAAAGTATTTAACAATAATTTAATAATACCTAAATTAATGCTTTGCTACTGAATGACGAACCCGCATTCACAGTTTGTACAAACATTAGTAAACATAATTTTAAACAATAGTTAAATGTATCAGTGGTAAAAATAATTGTGTGAGTTTAGGAAACTGTACTGTTATAATTTCTCACTCATTGGTGCATTCTAGTCTTGTTTTTTTTTTTACATATATTGTTTCATCAGTGCTCAAAATCTTTGCTTGCCTTCTTGCTTAAGAGCAATATATGCCTTTAATGTATGGGTCCTGTCACATCTAAGTTACATGTAGTCCTGGTTAGACCCCTCTCCCATCTAGCTTGACCTGACAAGAGACATTACAAAAGCAGTTAACAAGCAGCCAGAACAGGTCAGAATACTTGCTAGTAACCCACGACTTGAATGGTGACGCCAAATTTAAAAATTTAAGGAAACAAGCAAGAAATGTGAGTATATATTCATACTTGTTATATATTATTTTTTATTTCTCTTAAAATTATATATTCTATTTCAATTGTAGAAATGAACATAATTTGTGCGTTTATTGTACATAACAAGATTCTCTACGTAGTATGCTCCCTCCATAAAATGTCACTTTTAAACACAATGGCATATGAAATACATGTATAGAGATATATATAAAAAAAAAAAAAAAACTCTTATTGCAATAAAAAAGTCTCTACGTGTTCAGTGGACATGTGCATAACATATGTGAGTGAAATTTATGCCAATTATTTCCAGTTATAACCTGGTCTCAGTTCAGCATGTAATTTGCTACATCTGCACTATATTATATAGCTGAAATTTCTCTTCCCATCTTACAAAGATGCTCACATTATGATTCAAGTCTAAAATTAATTAAATCCTTCTATGGTTCCATAATAAAACAGACATACATTGCTCACTCTTTGCTATATTGCCAAACTCAAACTGATTTCTTAGTTACTGCTAACTCTTAAGTTATTAGCAGAGCAAAGTGTACCTTTATAGTCCGTAGGTGTTATTTAATCTTGTTTAATAAGCCCCAATGGGCAAAGAGAGCCATTAATAATCCCCTGTTGAATTATAAATATTCCCTTGTAAAGGTCAATACATATTTGAATAGCTAATAAAACAAACATTTATTATGTTACAATTTCATTAAAACTGTTTTTACGAACTGTAAATTTAATGAACAGTTTTATTTTTCTATGCTACATAAGATAATGTCAATGGTAAGTCATACGTTTTCTTCACCTGTTAAGTAGTAGATGTAACCACTAAACGGAACATTATGTAAAGGGATTTTTCCTACATACAGGCAGTAATGGATTTCTATAAGTATTTGATCAGATTAATACAATAATTAATGTGATATACCTTGTTTGACTTTAAATACACATAAAACATGTAAAAATATTTCTTCTTTTTAATCTAATGCAATATGCAGATCCCCATTCGCATGCATACTTCAGGAAAGGCAGACTACAGTAACATCTGTTGTGTTATGGAAAATGTGATTCTTGTTAAAAAAGCTTACCCTAGGATATAGAAATCTGGATCCTTTACTAACTTCTAAAAACATTGAAATTATTTTTGGTTTTAACAAATTATAATTGTAATCATATCCATTCCACAAAAAAACATTGTTTATGGAACATCACACACACACACACACGATCCTCTCTTAAAATGACAAAGATCAAGCTAGGATACTAACCATTAATGTGTATCAACTTGTAATAATACTAGGCATACTATCTGAAAGATCACTCCAAGCACCATAACCACTACAGCTTGATGTAATGATTATAGTTCTAAGAGTGACCTGGTGCCCCTCCAGAGTAAGTAGTCAAGTAGACAACTTACCTGGGTTTTGCTTGGCCCCCACCATTGCCTACCTTTCTACCGGAAGTTCCTGTCTTTGCGCTAGGCTTGACTGCGAATACTCTATGACAGGGATAGGCAACCTTCGGCACTCCAGATGTTGTGGACTACATCCCCCATAATGCTCTTACACCCATAATGCTGGTAAAGCATCATGGGAGATGTAGTCCAAAACATCTGGAGTGCCGAAGGTTGCCTTTGCCTGCTCTATGATGTTCAAAGCTAATGAGCAGAAGGAGGGAACCAAGTAAGTTGTCAAACCATTCCTACTTGGTTTGACTACTTACCTTGAGTAGAATGGCACTTCTGGTATTAAACTGCAGCAGGCAGTAAGGGTTATGGTGCTTGGAATGTTCCTTTAAAAACAAACAGTATCTATAATTCCAACAAATTATGTGAACTTTTGAATACACAACATTTTACAGACAGAAAAAGTCAACAAGGTTTCGACAGTCCTCTCCACATGCTTGCTATCTAAACCAGAGCAGTTAAACATATTGGCTTGTGCTTTAATATGCTATTTAGATATTTAATTCAATCCAACAAGGTACTAGATATCAAAGCCACCCATTTTGTATAATAAATAATTTTTCAGAGCTTCATTAAATTCAGGGCAGATGTACCACATTTTAACCCCTTAAGGACACATGACATGTGTGACATGTCATGATTCCCTTTTATTCCAGAAGTTTAGTCCTTAAGGGGTTAAAGTACATTTAAGAATTATCCTAGTGTTCTGCTTTCTGAGATAACTGCAACTCTGCAAATGTTTTAACCAAGTTAAATGCAATCTGCATTGCTGCTATTATCTTTTACTGCTCTTTATTGCACCAAGTCCCTGAGGAAGTCCAAACCTAGGACGAAACGCGTAGGACGTTTTATGGTGACAAGCTGTTTGTTTTATACCTGAATGTAAGTCATTAAATACTTTTTTATTATACTCTGGAAGTGCACTACATTTTTGTGTATATTTTTCTCTTTTGAGATATATACATCCATTCGATGATGAATATGTGAGGAGGGACAATACATTGGATACTGAAGGAAAAGATACCATTCAAGGCTGTTTTAACTCCATAAATTTGTGAGTGACCAATTGTGATTACATATTAGTACCAGTCCCCACACAGTTAAGTGCTATGTTTCTTTATTGTATCTGTATTTAGCAGATTATCCCCTATTCTATTTGCACATATCTATTGAAGACAAGAGGAAGTCTTCGGGGATTCACCTGGATACTTCACCTAAAATATAAAGGGAAGTCCCGGTTTGCTTCAAATTATATATATATTTTCTTCACTGGGTTGTGTTCACATATATTGTTGTTTTTGTTAGAAAATAAGAAATGTTGTTATTTTTTTAGTTCTACATGACATTTTAACTGTCAATATCATAATACGGTTTGCTTTTACTGCAATAAAATACACATATTTGTATTAAGCAAAGTCTCACGTGTAAAACAGTACCCCCCATAGACAGGTTTTATGGTGTTTTGGGAAGTTACAGGGTCAAATATAGCGTGTTACATTTAAAAAATTGAAATTTGCCAGATTGGTTATGTTGCCTTTGAGACTGTATAGTAGCCCAGGAAATACATTTACACCCATAATGGCATACCATTTGCAATAGTAGACAACCCAAGGTATTGCAAATGGGGTATGTCCAGTCATTTTTAGTAGCCATTTGGTCACAAACACTGGCCAAAGTTAGCGTTAGTATTTGTTTGTGTGTGAAAAATGCAAAAAACGCCAGTTTTGGCCAGTGTTTGTGACTAAGTGGCTACTAAAAAAGACTGGACATACCCCATTTGCAATACCTTGGGTTGTCTACTATTGCAAATGGTAGGCCATCATAGGGGTAATTTTCATTCTTGGGCTACCATAGGGTCACAAAGGCAACGTAAGCAATCTGGCAAATTTGAATGTGAAAAAAATGAAACACAAGCCTTTTATTTGACGCTGTAACTTTTGAAAACACCATAGAACCTCTACATGAGGGGTACTGTTGTACTCGGGAGACTTTGCTGAACACAAATATTTGTGTTTCAAAACAGTAAAAAGTATCACAGCAATAATATCATCCGTGTAAGTGGTGTTTGTGCGTGAAAAATGCAAAAAACTTCACTTTTACTGGCGATATCATAGTTGTATTCCCTATACTTTCGGCATGGGTTGTCAGGCAGGTCCCACTAGTTGTAATTAATTAGGATACCTAATTGTGGAAAAATATGACATAAATATATGTGTAGAATTAATATATGTGTATATATATGCATATATATATATATATATATATATATATATATAATTTTTAAAAAATATTTTTATTTATATATAGGTATATATAGTGATATATACGTATATATTTATGTAGATAGATATTTATATTATTTTGTTCTACGTGTATTTTGATATAAATATATATATATATTAATATCACAATACAGTTAGAACGAAATAACACACATCTATATATTTTTTAATTATTTATTTTTTATTTTTTTATTTTTTTTGCATATTCACATATTTTTTTATATTATATATAAATATATATATAACAATAATTACATATATATATATATAATTAATCAGAATCAGTCTATTAGTATATATATTAATAGTAAAATACACCTAGACAGTGTATAAGTGTGTGTGTATATGTGTATATATATACTTAGATCATATATATTTTAATTCTTTTTATTTTATTTCCTGCCTGCAGGGGGACTAACTGTCATTACAGTTAGTCCCCCTGCTGGCAATGCCTGAGCCAGCTAACCCGGCCATGTGATTGTGAGGTCCTCGCAAAGACCTCACTCTCACATGGCTGGGGGGGAGGGGGGGCTTCAGGACGTTGGATGTGCCGCGGGGGGCTTCCTGGGAGTCCCCCCCACTGTGATCGCCGGCGTGGGATCACCGGCGACCGGGTAAGTAAGAAAAAACGGAGGATGTACAATTACGCCCGGCGGCGTTTAGAGCCGCTTAAAATAGGGCGTAATTGTACGCCCTCCAGTCTTAACTTTTGCACACCTTCCAAATTAGCTCACAGATATATACAGCTAAAATAACAAAGAAAGGAACATTTATTTTTATTCTTTTATAAAGAAATGATTCTGTAGTATGATTAGGCTTATTTTTCAAAGCCTTAAGTTAAACCATATTCTTACACCACTTCGGAATTTATATTTTGTTTATTTACGAGACTCTACTATCAGTCTAAAACAAACTCATATGCCACTCATTCCAACAAAGTAAAACCGAACAGAATTTGTCATTCTTGTGTTTGCTTGGAACAGAGTAATTACAATGGAAACATGTTGATTATGAAGCATCCGGATGATCCTTTATCCATTTTAAATCACATTTTAGGACAGTTGGATCACAATATGAATGATTAATTTGACACCTGGGAAAGTCAAAATACGATGTGTTAGGATCGGTTCACCAGTTAACTACAAACATCTGGAATTGTTAAATCAAACTTGTATATAGGGGTCTATATCCCGAGAAAGGAATAATATATGCTAGCAGCTGACTTAAAATAATATGTTTGGGAACATTCTGCAGTTGTATTTTGTTTTCAGTCTTTGTTATTGTGACCTAGATTTTGCAGGTCATTGCTTAAATCACTACAGATCCCTGTAAATTAGTACTAATTTAAAACATTATTGATCCTTTACATTATCTTTGAATGCATTGTAAAATAGTATTTGTGATTATTCCTTATACACTTGTACTGAAAATTATATCTTTCAAACTTGTTATTGTCACTGTCTGTCTATTTGTCTGTCAACCTATTCAGTTCAAATTGGATTTTTTTTTAATTATAATAAAGTGTTCTGCAGTTGTTTAAATTACTGGGTTTCACTAAATATATAAATAATAATGTAAATAAATAACCATTAACATATCTGTAATCCAGTGCTGGGTCAGACTTATCTCTCCTGTCTGATCCCCCTACTGTGAAGCTTTCCATCCTGATATCTTTGAGAAGGCCTGTGGTAGAACCGCCAATTTTGTATACTTTGCCATTGT
Organism: Pelobates fuscus; assembly: GCF_036172605.1. Taxonomy (NCBI): domain Eukaryota; kingdom Metazoa; phylum Chordata; class Amphibia; order Anura; family Pelobatidae; genus Pelobates; species Pelobates fuscus. The sequence continues at coordinate 310,308,110 of NC_086320.1, read as the reverse complement.
TCATGTGTTTTTCCCTCTTTCCGTTCGGGAGTTATTTTATACGAACGCCATCCCGAACAAGGACCACCCCTGTACCCCATTAGAATGTTTACACCAGCAACTTAAGTGCAAAACAGCAAGGGAATTAATTAATTAATGCTTTCACTGGGTGGCCACCATTTCGTATAACCGAATGCACATGGTCGACAAAAGAATGGCACTCAGATCAGGGCTATCCAGGGATATGACTTTTGTAGGGTTCCTATGTATGTTGGGGGCACTTTGGGGGTATTGTATATTTTGTATGAATTTTCTGTACCTGAGAGATAATTGATTTATAGTTTTCTCTCACGCAATTATCTCTGAGGCATAGAGGATCTTGGGATTGAAACCCCTGTGTTACTGTGTTAGAGACCCCATGTAGGGGTCTGTTCATAAAAGCCGTGTGTGGTCAAAAATAAATCAGTTGACTACCAGAGCTATGTTTCATCTGGTTACTGGGGGAATGGATGTCTGTGTGCTTTAATGGTTCCAGAGTGGCTGAGTAAAGGAAATAGCAGAGTTAACCAGTCGGTTTACCCGTGGTCCGCTACAAGGCAAATCTGATGCTTCTTATAAAGAAATAAATAAAATAAAGTCACAGACACCCCATGACTATTACTATTTAAATCAGAGATATGATGATGCTGGTGCTACAACACTGTCTAATGATCAAGTCAACTGCATCAACATAAGACACACTGCCCCTGTAGTATTCCAATCCTAATACATTTTTGTGCTTATAATTTTAGGGTCGTGGCCGGGTTATTACAAGGCAATAATGTAATCAAGATAATCAGATGGTTTTGATAAAGAGCACAAAATGCACGGAACACATACCGTATTTTTCGCTCCATAAGACGCACTTTTTTTCCCCTCAAAAGTGAGAGGAAATGTCTGTGCGTCTTATGGAGCGAATATGAAGCTTTACTTACCTGTCTTGCAGCGTTGGCCGGCAGCACAGGGCGCACCGCGGTAGTGGAACTTGAATTTCATGTTCCGGTTTCCTGCGGGACTGAAAGGAAGTGTTGGAAGTCTATGGGGAGGGGGGAGATGAAGTCTATGGGAGGGAGATGAAGTCTATGGGGAGGGGGGGGGAGATGAAGTCTATGGGGAGGGGGGGAGATGAAGTCTATGGGGGGGGGGAGATGAAGTCTATGGGGAGGGGGGGAGATGAAGTCTATGGGGAGGGGGGGGGATGAAGTCTATGGGGAGGGGGGGGAGATGAAGTCTATGGGGAGGGGGGGAGATGAAGTCTATGGGGAGGGGGGGAGATGAAGTCTATGGGGAGGGGGGGAGATGAAGTCTATGGGGAGGGGGGAGATGAAGTCTATGGGGAGGGGGGGGGATGAAGTCTATGGGGAGGGGGGGGGATGAAGTCTATGGGGGGGAGATGAAGTCTATGGGGAGGGGGGGAGATGAAGTCTATGGGGAGGGGGGGGAGTTGAAGTCTATGGGGGGGGGAGATGAAGTCTATGGGGAGGGGGGGGAGATGAAGTCTATGGGGAGGGGGGGGGAGTTGAAGTCTATGGGGGGGGGGGAGATGAAGTCTATGGGGAGAGGGGGGGGGATGAAGTCTATGGGGGGGGAGATGAAGTCTATGGGGAGGGGGGAGATGAAGTCTATGGGGAGGGGGGGAGATGAAGTCTATGGGGAGGGGGGGAGATTAAGTCTATGGGGAGGGGGGGAGACTATGGGACAGGGGAGAAAAAAAATATTCTGTACAAACTGTCCCATAGTAAGAAACACTATGGGACAGTTTGTTCAGAATATTTTTTTTTCTGGGTTTCTTCCTCTAAAAACTAGGTGCGTCTTATGGTGAGGTGCGTCTTATGGAGCGAAAAATACGGTAGATCCCATTGGTAGCACTAAAATTCAATATTTTTTCACAGTAACTAGCTGTATTCTATTTTTTTATATTTTGCCACATAAAGGATTTTGACTCTAAGAATCTACAGAGGTTGACTTTCTTATGGTGGGAGCCAAGACTCTTTACTTTTTTCTTAGCTTGAAAATATACAGAGCTGACCACTCACTAGGCTAACTGGAAATTATGACACAATAACTGAGCTAAAATAAGTTGGAATTATCAAGGAGAGGTATCGGTGTATCTATGTAAATACAGGACATTGTAGGTGCACTTAAACAGAAAGGGTAAAATTGTGGTAGAATGAATGCATGGGAAAAGTGCCAAAAAGGCCTTGATCACAAATGGGTTGCATCTCAAAATAGCCTTGGCCCTTAAGAGGTTAAATATCTTAATTTAAACAATTGGGTAACGGGTAAATGGGTGCTACAAGGTCTGACTTTTTCGGGTAGACCTACTAGTGCAGCATGGCACACTGATACAACAGGGATGTCTGCCATGGTGATACTTTGGATTGTGAACAAAAGTATAATTTGTGAAGAAATCATAGAAGAAACAAATGGAAGGCAGAACACTATAGAGGTAAAACTAGACCTCTGAAGACTGCAAAAATCTTATGATGTCTTTTAAAAAAGAAAATTATCATACAATTATATGCAGTTTTTTAGGATAGAATAATTGGCATATGTGATAGACCTGTCTGAATCACAATTATTCACTAACACATTGACAAATATGTTCATTGTTAACTGAAGCTATGCCAACTGCAGTTATAAGGTATACCAACAGTAAATGTATTTTTCCTAGAAAGTACAGGTAAATATGGGGCAACTCCTGTGGAGTGGATTCAGACTTAAAGTATTTTGGCTGTTTATCTCAAATGACTAGCAAAGGTAAGCATACTATTTTATTATTATTATTATTATCATTATTAACATTTACATGCGTCTTGAAAGCTCAGCATTTTTATTACAAGACACGGAGGCTCGTATTTGCATATCCCTTTCTTTACTGTCCACAATAGCAGCAAAGAACATTAACAGAATTGAAAAGAAAAGGTAGTACATGTCTCACACACCGGCCATGCCCCCTTATGTCCAGTATAACACCCTAGACCGCCTTCCCATTTCCCTCTTTCTTTGCTGCTACCACGTCAGATAAGTACCTTTTTATTATACGCTGATAATACTTAATTTTCTCATTACTATACGTTTATAATTGCATTAATCTTTTCCTTACATCCTGCTTTATGTATTTTATGTGACTGAATATTAGTTCTTCGTTGTACTCCCAGGTTCCCAGACCGTGTGGGGTGCCCTCATATTCACTAGGGGCACCCCACCTTTATTCCTTGTGAGAAATCCTGACCTCCTTCTCTCACTAGACTTTATACCTGTTTGCTGGTCTCTGTTCAGCGCTTTAGCGCCATTTTCTCCCTGGGTACTTCTAATTTTAGATGAATTTTTCATTCGAATGTTTTAGACGAACGACCAGGGCCGCCATCAGGGGGTGACAACCATGAAGGTTGTCACGGGCCCGGCGGTCCTGGGGGGCCCGAGCTGCTTTGGCAGTCCAGGGCCCCACAATTACTTTCTGCACCTATATATAGCGATGGTCGCTATATATAGGTGCAGCCGCGGGCCCCCCCCCGGCTCCCTATACTTGCAGAGGGGGCCCAGCGGACTGCAGCTGTACTATACAACATTTCCCTCTCTCTAACTCCCGCGAGATGTGCGGCCGTTAGAGTGTTGCCATGGCAACGCTCCGCGCGGCGTGCACACCCAATCTCGCAGGAGTGAGAGAGAGAGAGAAATGCTGTATAGTACAGCTGCAGTCCGCTGGGCCCCCTCTGCAAGTATTGGGAGCCGAGGGGCCCCACAATGGCACCGGAGCGGACCACCAGGGATCAAAGAATCTTCCCCCCCTCCCTGAACCAGGTAAGAAACAGGGAGGGGGGGAATAACTTTTATAACATTTACATGCATACACTACTAAACACACACACACTGCATCCACAACACTAACACACACCCTGCATCCACAACACTAACACACACACTGCACCCACAACACTGACACACACTCTGCATTCACTACACTAACACACACACTGCATCCACAACACTAACACACACACTGCATCCACAACACTAACACACACTGCATCCACAACACTAACACACACTGCATCCACAACACTAACACACACTCTGCATTCATTACACTAACACACACTCTGCATTCACTACACTGACACACACTCTGCATTCACTACACTGACACACACACACTGCATCGACAACACTAACACACACCCTGCATTCACTACAGTGACACACACACTGCATCCACAACAGTTACACACACTGCATCCACAACACTAACACACACTCTGCATTCACTACACTGAAACACACACTGCATTCACAACACTAACACACACTCCGCATTCATTACACTGACACACACACTGCATCCACAACACTAACACACACACTCCATCCACAACACTAACACACACACACCCTGCATTCACTACACTGACACACACACTGCATTCACAACAGTAACACACACACACTGCATCCACAACACTAACACACACACTGCATCCACAACACTAACACACACTCTGTATTCACTACACCAAAACACACTGCATTCACAACACTAACACACACACTGCATCCACAACACTAACACACACACTGCATCCACAACACTAACACACACACTGCACCCACAACACTGACACACACTCTGCATTCACTACACTAACACACACACTGCATCCACAACACTAACACACACACACACTGCATCCACAACACTAACACACACTGCATCCACAACACTAACACACACTCTGCATTCATTACACTAACAAGCACTCTGCATTCACTACACTGACACACACTCTGCATTCACTACACTGACACACACACTGCATCAACAACACTAACACACACCCTGCATTCACTACAGTGACACACACTGCATCCACAACAGTAACACACACTGCATCCACAACACTAACACACACTCCGCATTCATTACACTGACACACACACTGCATCCACAACACTAACACACACACTGCATCCACAACACTAAAACGCACTCTGCATTCATTACACTAACACACACTCTGCATTCACTACACTGACACACACTCTGCATTCACTACACTGACACACACACACTGCATCAACAACACTAACACACACCCTGCATTCACTACAGTGACACACACTGCATCCACAACAGTAACACACACTGCATCCACAACACTAACACACACTGCATCCACAACACTAACACACACTGCATCCACAACACTAACACACACTCCACATTCATTACACTGACACACACACACTGCATCCACAACACTAACACACACACTGCATCCACAACACTAAAACGCACTCTGCATTCATTACACTAACACACACTCTGCATTCACTACACTGACACACACTCTGCATTCACTTCACTGACACACACACTGCATCCACAACACTAACACACACACACCCTGCATTCACTACACTGACACACACACTGCATCCACAACAGTAACACACACACACACTGCATCCACAACACTAACACACACTCTGCATTCACTACACCAAAACACACTGCATTCACAACACTAACACACACTCCGCATTCATTACACTGACACACACCCTGCATCCACAACAGTAACACACACACACTGCATCCACAACACTGACACAAACTCTGCATTCACTACACTAACACACACACTGAATCCACAACACTAACACACACACACTGCATCCACAACACTAACACACACACTGCATCCACAACACTAACACACACATTGCATTCACTACACTGACACACACTCTGCATTCATTACACTAACACACACACACTGCATCCACAACACTAACACACACACTGCATTCACTACACTGACACACACTCTGCATTCATTACACTAACACACAGAGGCGGCTCTAGACTTTATGAGGCCTTAGGCGAAACACAAACATGAGGCCCCACTAACAAAAAAGTGTCACATATACACATTGATGCACTGTCTACCTGTGTATGTGCCTGAGAGTGTGTCTGACAGAGAGTATCCTTGTGTGTGCGAATGTATGTATCTGTGAGCATGTTTGCGTTTTTGTCTGAGACCCTATGTGTATGGGGTAGCTGATGGTGAGAGGGAGCGGGGGGTGTGATGGTGAGAGGGAGCGGGGGGTGTGATGGTGAGAGGGAGCGGGGGGTGTGATGGTGAGAGGGAGCGGGGAGTGTGATGGTGAGAGAGAGCGGGGGGTGTGATGGTGAGAGGGAGCGGGGGGTGATGGTGAAAGGGAGCAGGGGGGTGATGGTAATGTGAGAGGGAGCGGGGGGTGATGGTAACGTGAGAGGGAGTAATGTGAGAGTGAGAGGGGGTAATGCGAGAGTGAGAGGGGGTAATGCGAGAGTGAGAGGGGGTAATGCGAGAGTGAGAGGGAGTAATGCGAGAGTGAGAGGGGGTAATGCGAGAGTGAGAGGGGGTAATGTGAGAGTGGGGGGGCTAATGTGAGAGTGGGGGGGGCTAATGTGAGAGTGGGGGGCTAATGTGAGAGTGGGGGGCTAATGTGAGAGTGGGGGGGGGTAATGTGAGAGTGGGGGGGTAATGTGAGAGTGGGGGGGGTAATGTGAGAGTGGGGGGGTAATGTGAGTGGGGGAGGCTGAGGGTGGTGACGGAGGGTTATGCTGAGGGTGGTGATGATGAGGGTGGTGGGGGGTAATACTGAGGGTGGTGAGGGGCGATGCTGAGGGTGGTGAGGGGCGATGCTGAGGGTGGTGATGCTGAGGGTGGTGGGGGGTGAGGCTGAGGGGGGTGAGGGGGGTGATGTTGAGGGTGGTGGTGGGTGGTGAAGCTGAGGGTGGTGAGGGGTGATGCTGAGGGTGGTGGGAGGTGAGGCTGAGGGTGGCGGGGGTTTATGGGGGATGGTGAGGCTGAGGGTGGTGGGGGTGAGGGTGAAGGGGTAATGGTGAGGGTGGTGGGGGTGAGGCTGAGGGTGGGGAGGGGTGATGGTGGTGGGGGTGAAGCTGAGGGTGGTGGGGGGTGATGGTGGTGAGGCTGAGGGTGGTGATGGTGGGTGATGGTGGTGGGGGGTGAGGCTGAGGGTGGTGGGGGGTGATGGTGAGGGTGGTGGGGGGTGATGGTGAGGGTGGGGAGGGGTGATGGTGGTGGGGGTGAGGCTGAGGAGGGGTGATGGTGGTGGGGGTGAGGCTGAGGGTGGTGGGGGTGATGGGGGTGGGGGGTGAATCTGAGGGTGATGGTGGTGGGGAGTGAGGCTGAGGGTGGTGGGGGGTGATGGTGGTGGTGGGTGGTGAGGCTGAGGATGGTGGGGGGTGATGGTGGTGGGGGGTGAAGCTGAGGGTGGTGGGGGGTGATGGTGGTGGTGGGGGTGAGGCTGAGGGTGGTGGGGGTGATGGTGGTGGGGGGTGAGGCTGAGGGTGGTGGGGGTGATGGTGGTGGGGAGTGAGGCTGAGGGTGGTGATGGTGGTGGTGGGTGGTGAGGCTGAGGGTGGTTGGGGGTGATGGTGGTGGGGGTGAGGCTGAGGGTGGTGGGATGATGGTGGTGGGGGGGGTGAGGCTGAGGGTGGTGGGGGTGATGGTGGTGGGGGGTGAAGCTGAGGGTGGTGGGGGTGATGGTGGTGGTGGGGGGTGAGGCTGAGGGTGGTGGGGGTGATGGTGAGGGTGGGGTGGTGGGGGTGAGGCTGAGGGTGGTGGGGGTGATGGTGGTGGGGGGTGAAGCTGAGGGTGGTGGGGGTGATGGTGGTGGTGGGGGGTGAGCCTGAGGGTGGTGGGGGTGATGGTGAGGGGTGGTGGGGGTGAGGCTGAGGGTGGTGGGGGTGATGGTGGTGGGGGGTGATGGTGGTAGTGGGGGTGAGGCTGAGGGTGGTGGGGGTGAGCCTGAGGGGAGTGGGGGGTGATGGGGAGGGAGAGCCTACCTTTCCCTGGTGGTCCAGTGGGCTCCCTGGTGGTCCGGTGGCCACTGCTCACGGTCTGCAGCACACTAACACACACTCTGCATTCAATGCACTAACACATACTCTGCATCCATTACACTAACACACAACCTGCATCCACAACACTAACACACACACTGCATCCACTACACTAACACACACTCTGCATCCACAACACTAACACACACTCTGCATTCAATACACTAACACACACACTGCATCCACAACACTAACACACACACTGCATCCACTACACTAACACACACTCTGCATCCATTACACTAACACACACCCTGCATTCATGACACTAACACACACTGCATCCACAACACTAACACACACTCTGCATTCAATACACTAACACACACTCTGCATTCATTGCACTAACACACATACTGCATCCACAACACTAACACACACTCTGCATTCACTACACTGACACACACTCTGCATTCATTACACTAACACACACACTGCATCCACAACACTAACACACACTCTGCATTCATTACACTAACACACACACTGCATCCACAACACTAACACACACTCTGCATTCATGACACTAACACACACACTGCATACACAACACTAACACACACACTGCATCCACAACACTAACACACTCTGCATTTGATACACTAACACACACACTGCATCCACAACACTAACACACACTCTGCATTCAATACACTAACACACACTTTGCATTCATTGCACTAACACACACACTGCATCCACAACACTAACACACACTCTGCATTCACTACACTGACACACACTCTGCATTCATTACACTAACACACACACTGCATCCACAAAACTAACACACACTCTGCATTCATGACACTAACACACACACACACACTGCATCCACAACACTAACACACACTCTGCATTCATTACGCTAACACACACACTGCATCCACAACACTAACACACACTCTGCATTCATGACACTAACACACACACTGCCTACACAACACTAACACACACTGCATCCACAACACTAACACACACTCTGCATTCAATGCACTAACACATACTCTGCATCCATTACACTAACACACAACCTGCATCCACAACACTAACACACACACTGCATCCACTACACTAACACACACTCTGCATCCACAACACTAACACACACTCTGCATTCAATACACTAACACACACACTGCATCCACAACACTAACACACACACTGCATCCATGACACTAACACACACACACACACTGCATCCACAACACTAACACACACTCTGCATTCATTACGCTAACACACACACTGCATCCACAACACTAACACACACTCTGCATCCATTACACTAACACACACCCTGCATTCATGACACTAACACACACTGCATCCACAACACTAACACACACTCTGCATTCAATACACTAACACACACTCTGCATTCATTGCACTAACACACATACTGCATCCACAACACTAACACACACTCTGCATTCACTACACTGACACACACTCTGCATTCATTACACTAACACACACACTGCATCCACAACACTAACACACACTCTGCATTCATTACACTAACACACACACTGCATCCACAACACTAACACACACTCTGCATTCATGACACTAACACACACACTGCATACACAACACTAACACACACACTGCATCCACAACACTAACACACTCTGCATTTGATACACTAACACACACACTGCATCCACAACACTAACACACACACTGCATCCACAAAACTAACACGCACACTGCATCCACTACACTAACACGCACTCTGCATCCATTACACTAACACACACCCTGCATTCATGACACTAACACACACTGCATCCACAACACTAACACACACTCTGCATTCAATACACTAACACACACTCTGCATTCATTGCACTAACACACATACTGCATCCACAACACTAACACACACTCTGCATTCATGACACTAACACACACTGCATACACAACACTAACACACACTCTGCATTCAATACACTAACGCACACTGCATCCACAACACTAACACACACACTGCATCCACTACACTAACACACACTCTGCATCCATTACACTAACACACACACTGCATCCACAACACTAACGCACACTGCATCCACAACACTAACACACACACTGTATCCACTACACTAACACACACTCTGCATCCATTACACTAACACACACACTGCATCCACAACACTAACACACACTCTGCATTCATGACACTTACACACACACTGCATCCACAACACTAACACACACTCTGCATTCATGACACTAACACACACACTGCATACACAACACTAACACACACACACTGCATCCACAACACTAACACACACTCTGCATTCACTACACTGACACACACTCTGCATTCATTACACTAACACACACACACTGCATCCACAACACTAACACACACTCTGCATTCATGACACTAACACACACACTGCATCCACAACACTAACACACACTCTGCATTCATGACACTAACACACACACTGCATACACAACACTAACACACACACTGCATCCACAACACTAACACACACTCTGCATTCAATACACTAACACACACACTGCATCCACAACACTAGCACACACTCTGCATTCAATACACTAACACACACACTGCATCCACAACACTAAAACACACACTGCAACTACAACACTAACACACACTCTGCATTCATTACACTGACTTTGAATTACACAGACTTTGTGCTTTGTCAGGGGCCCCAAAATTTCTGGTGGCGGCCCTGCGAACGACTGTTCACCTTTTATTCACTTTACTTAAACCCTTCTATCTATTCACTACATTACGTTTTTTTTCTTTTCCCGCTCTTTTCTGGTCAGCTCAGTGACCCTCCTGTTTCTCCTCCCCCCTTTTGGGACCTGCCTTCCTCATACCAACGGTCTGGGCCCTGGTGAGAGTCTCTGTCTTCTGTCTGTCAGCATTTTTAAAATACCTTTCTCCTATCTGGTTTTGAATATTGCAATTCTACTATTACTTTAACAGTCAGTTTGGGTGAATTACTCTCACTGACTTTATCCCTAGCATTGTTATTACTATGCCTAAACCCAATATGCCTGTCTCCCCTGCCCATACGGATGGGGACAACACCACCCCATTAGGGGAGACCTCGGCCACCATGTCAAACCCACTCTCTTCGGGCGATAACCCCCATATTTCAGAGGGACCCCAATTCACGGCGCTTCAGCGCTCTATGTCCGACGCCATTATGGCAGCAATGGGATCTATGTCATCAGCCCTCTCTCAGTCCATTGCCCAAGCCCTTTTGGCACGGCCTATGGACACAGATCCCAGTGATTTAGGCGCAACCCTCACACGCCCTATGGGACAGCCTGGTGACCAGGCACATAGAAAGGCTACGCACAAAACATATTTCTCTCCCTGCCTCCAGAAACAGGAGGCCAAGATCGAGTCAGAGACCGACTCAGATACAGAGAGACCTGAGTGCGGCACAGACCTCTTTTCTTCCGCCCTAGTGGATCCGCTGGGAGAGCCATTATTTGACCCGGACGAGCTTCACCACCCAAGGTCCGCGGAATGGCTCCCAGCAGACCACGTTGCAGGCTACCTAGAAGCCTGGGTACGGCGCCCACTCAATAAGGCTGCAAGAAACAAGCTTAGGGCAGAATGCCCTAGACCAATAGTCCCCAATAAAGTGTGTGACACCCCAGAAGTGGACCCAAAAATGACCCAGTACCTAACCAAACTGGGCTGGAACCCACCCAAGGGTTTAGACTCAGCCCTGCGTGCCTGCCAAGACAAGCACTTAGACATATTTGGCCCCTTGGCCAAACTGTTTGACCTGGCGGAAGACGCCAAAGCGGAACACCGCATGGTTGACCCCGATGACCTTCGTGGCTGGGTCCAAAGAGCAATATGCATTGCCGGGAGTGTGAATACCTCCCTATCAATTGAACGGCGTGAAGCCATACTTTTTAAAATTTACCCCAAATTAGCCAACTTGGCCCTCACGGAAGACGGCAAAGATGGGCCATCTGTTTGGAGACTCATTTATCAAAGATTTGTGGCGTTACGTGGGCCCGTTCACTGCCCTTGATAAAGCACAAACCTCTATGATAAAGGTTTTCCAGGGATGGGTCTCTACCAGGGCCAGCAGATCTAGGAGCCGTCTGGCCGGCTGGAATTATTTCCAGTCCCGAAGTGCGGGACGAGGCTCCATTACTCAACGCCCCACCTATCACGACACAAGGAGCCAATCTCCATTCTTCCCGTCCTGCGGCCGGCAATGGCGCTCAAGAGGTTTCCGTGGATACCCCGGCTCAAGACGACCTTACGGTGAGTCTTTACAGTTCTCACACTTTGTGCACACATCTATGTTTTTCTCATGTTTGTGTAGGGGGCAGACTCCAACATTTTTTCCCAGCATGGTCGGGCCTGACGTCCGACACTTGGGTGCTCAACACAATACGGGGGTTTCACATAGAGCTAGTGGGGGATCCGGTAAGTATCCCCTCCCCCAGACCACTTTGCCTCTCTCGGCACGATCGCATGTTGATCAACGAGGAACTGCTCGACTACCTAGACAAGAGGGCGATAGAACAGGCACCCATAGGCAACGCTGGGGTCCTGAGCAATGTATTTCTCGTGGAGAAAAAAGGTGGCCTTATGCGCCCTGTTATAAACCTGCACCCCCTCAACAACTTGGTAAAGTATCGTCATTTCAAGATGGAGGGTATACACCTCCTGAGAGTCCTACTCCAGCACGGAGATTTGTTGGTGAAACTAGACCTCAAGGATGCCTACCTTACAGTCCCAGTGGCAGAAACATCTCGGGACCTCTTACGCTTCCATTGGCGCAACAAGACCTGGCGTTTTACCTGCCTCCCCTTTGGCCTCTCATCGGCCCCTTGGTGCTTCACCAAGCTCCTCCGCCCGGCAATGGCCTGGCTACGCAGTCGAGGGATAAGACTTAGCGTCTATCTAGACGACATCCTACTCATGGCTCAAGCTCACCAGGTCCTCTTATGACACATCAAACTGGCAATAGATCTCCTTTCCCGTTTAGGGTTCATCATCAACTGGGAGAAATCCCGTCTGACCCCTACGACACGGATAGAATTCCTAGGATTTATGGTGGACTCACTTCAAGAATCCTTGAGCCTACCCAAGATCAAGGTTCGTGCGATCCGCAAGGAGCTGTGCAGGGCACTCCTCCGACCGCAACTCACGTTGCGACAATTAGCTCGCTTGATCAGCCTCTTAACATCCTCCATTCAGGTGGTATTTCCCGCCCCTCTACATTACAGAGCCCTACAATGACTCAAGATTGCGCACCTACGGGATGGCGCATCCTACGCGGACCTGGTGACTCTGGACAGAGAGACAAGAGACGAAATCCGCTGGTGGATTCTCAACCTGTCCGCTTGGAATGGCAAGGCGATCTTCGGCTCCCTCCTGGAGTTCACCATAAAATCAGATGCGAGCCTACAGGGATGGGGCGCTCACTGTGCAGGCGTGTCTACGGGAGGCCGCTGGTCGGAAACCGAAGTCTGGTTACACATCAATGCCTTGGAACTCCTGGCGGGCTCCTTCGCGGTCAGCAGCTTCGTGAAAGATCAGGCACATGGATGTATCCACCTCCGCATGGACAATGTCTCAGCAGTGCGGTACATCAATCACATGGGCGGTACCCATTCGGCGCTCCTAGCCGGATTAGCGAAAGACTTCTGGGAGTTCTGTCTGGAACGGAACCTGATGGTTCAAGCAGAATATTTGCCAGGGTTACACAATGTCCAGGCGGACTGGAGTTCTCGCTATCTCTTGGACGCCAGCGACTGGAAATTGGACGTGGAGGTGTTCTCCACTACATCATCTCTGTGGGGTCCTTTTGCTATAGACCTTTTCGCATCCCGACTCAATGCCCAGCTCCCGCGTTTCTTCAGCTGGAGACCAGACCCATCGGCAGAAGCCGTGGACGCCTTCCTACAGAACTGGCAAGAAACCCCACTATATGCGTTTCCCCCATTCTCGATGATCCCCTGCACCCTCATCCAGACCCGCCACCAGCGGGCCGAACTAGTCCTCATCACCCCTTTCTGGGGGATGCAATCATGGTTCCCACAGCTATTGGAGATGGCGGTGGATCTCCCCAGATTGCTGCCAACCTTCCAGGACCCTCATGAACCCGTCAGGGGATTGTCACCCCCTCCTGGTGAATGCCTCTCTCAGCCTACTGGCCTGGCTCATTTCAGGGGACCCTGGGAAATCTGAGGTTTTTCAGACTCTACTCTACGACTCTTGGCGGATGCATGGGCTCCGGGCACTCGACGAGCATATGGGTCAGCCTGGAGAAATTGGGCTAGCTGGTGCATGGCTAGGAACGTGGATCCCGTTTCAGCCCCTGTGACACTCATTCTGGATTCCCTCACATCCCTCTTCGAGCCAGTCAACACCCACTAGTGTGCAGACTCCTAAGCGGCTCCAGACTTTCCCGACCACCCAGGGCCCGCTACTCCTCCACTTGGGATGTTTCCACTGTTTTGTCCTTCCTCCTCACCTGGCCTCCGAATCCGGATCTCTCCCTACGCCAATTATCGGCCAAATTACTTTGTCTCCTTTGCCTTATATCTTGCAAGAGAGTATCGGACATCCGGGCCTTGGACCTCGACGCTAGATCATACACCCCTGACGGGGTAACGTTCACCATCAATAGACGAACCAAAACATCTATTAGATCGGTTTCATACCCGGCTTTCCCATCTACACCAGCACTGTGCCCGGTGGCGTGTTTAAGAGAATACGAGGATCGCACTCGTACTAACCGGGTGGCGACTACACCCCAGCTCTTCCTCTCACTCCGTCCACCTTTTAAACCGGTGGTAAGCACTACCCTATCCCGTTGGTTGAAGTGGCTACTTGGCTCAGCAGGTATCGATACCTCCATCTTCGGGGCTCATTCAGTAATGAGCGCCTCGGCATCCGCAGTTATCACATCTGGGGCACGCCTGGAGGACCTTATGAGGATGGCTGATTGGTCTAGAGAGTCGACATTCCGAGAATATTACTTTCGCCCGACTACTCACCTGTTTACGGCAGTGGTGAACCAGCTAAACTTGCAAATATGAGCCTCCGTGTCTTGTAATAAAATTACATGATTTTGCTATTGCGTGACGAAAAGTCATGATTTTAAAAAAGACACGGAGGCGAGTATTGTCCCACCCAACTTGCGTAAGTATGTGAGGATTTTATTCTGTAAATATTCCCACCCACATCGTCTGCATACGGACGACTACGGACAGGTGGTAAGTGGGACATTTTCTTGCACTTATGTGGTTCTTTGTCTTATAGATGCAATTGCACTAGCATGACGCTCAGGTGAGATTATGTATATTCGGCCTCTTCCGGCCTTGATATAGATACACAGATCCGATTTAACCTTTGGGCTCCTGTCGCTTATGTTTTCACAGCCTGACCTGGACCTGCACGAGTCAGCCGGAGACACGCTGCCACTCCTGGATGAAACGACCCTTCTCATCCAGTGGAAATGGCTCATCATCACCTATTTATGAACTTGCTTCCATGGGACTCACAGTTATGCGAGTTACAGAAAGCCCGAAGTTTTGTTGACAGTTACCTACATGTTATATTCTTACGTTTGTTAAATTTTTCGTATAGCAGCTTCAGAAAGAGGGAAATGGGAAGGCGGACTAGGGTATTATACTGGACATAAGGGCTGTGTGTGAGACATGTGCTACCTTTTCTTTTCAATTCTGTTAATGTTCTTTGCTGCTATCGTGGACAGTAAAGAAAGGGATATGCAAATACTCACCTCCGTGTCTTTATTAAAATCATGACTTTTCGTCATGCAATAGCAAAATCATGTAATTTTGCAACAAACTGGAAAAAGATTCATTCATGACCCTTGAATGGCAGTCACATCTCTCCTTGGACCCATAAGCTGTTACCACACATATTAAAAATTTTATCTCTCAACATTATGTTTTTGCAAGTTTTTTCAAGTCATCCAGTTACTGTTTAAACATCTGTACATACTCTGCTAAAACCACCTATTCAGGCAGAGAAGTCCACATCCTTATTGCTTCAACTGTAAAAAAAACCTTTCATTTGCTTTAGACTAAATTTCCTTTCTTCCAGTCTAAATACATGACACTGTGTCCTATTTAGTTCAGTTTATGAATAGATTTCCAGACAATGTATAATGCTATAATAACTGTCATTTTTCTAAACTAGACAGATTTAAATGTGTTAACCATTTTTCATAACTAAAATGCTCCATTCTTTTTATTAGTTTGTAGCATGCCCCTGCACTTTTTCTATAATATCCTTCTTTAAAACAGGTGCCCAACATTGCACAGCATATTCAAGTTATGGTCTTAAAATTGATTTATAAAGAGGCAAAACTATATTTTCATCCTGAGTATTAATACCCCTATTTATACATGCCAATACCTTACTGGCCTTAGCAATTGCTGATTGACATTGCATATTGCTGTTTAGGTTGTTGTCTATAGCAATGCAATTACCAAATCCTTCTTGAGTTTTGTTATCCCTAATTTACTACCATTAGTGCATAACTTTGCATAACTTTGCATTTTTCTACATTTAATTTAATCTGCCATTTGAGTGCCCAGTCCCCCAGGTTATCCAAATCTATCTGCAGCAAAGTAATATCTTGCTCACATTGTATTACTTTAAAGAGTTTTGTGTCATCTGCAAACACTGGAACATGACTTCCAATGCTTATTTCAAGATCATTTATGAATATGTTAAATAGATGTGGTCCCAGAACAGAAACCTGAGAGACACCACTTACTACTTTTGTCCAGCTTGACAATTTATTCTCTATACTCTGTTTTTAATCCAACCTTCTACTCAAGAACAAGAATTTTCATCTAGACCAATTTCTTTGAACACTAACCTATTGTGTGGACCTGTATACAGCACCTTGGCAAAATCCAAGTAGATTTCATCCACTACAACACCCTGATCTATACTTCTACTTACTTCTTCGTAGAATGCATTTTGATGTTAGTTTGACATGACCTATATATCATATAATCCTGATAATCTTTGCTGATAAACATGTTCTTCTCAATGAATTCATGAATATTATCACTTAAGACATTTCAAATACTTTCCCAGCCACAGAAGTTAAGCACACAGGTCTATAATTTCCAGGCAAGGATTTTGAACCCTTTTTAAATATAGGAACCACATGTGCCTTCCTCAATCCTCTGGTACAATTCCTGAAAGAAAAGCATCTTAAAAGATAAAAACCGAGGTTCACTTGTTTCCACACTTAGTTCCTTAAGTACTCATGGGTGAATACCATTAGGCCCTGGAACTTTGATTATATTAACTTGCTTTACTTGCTGCAGTGATTTATCTTGAGTCATCCAATTACAATTTGTCTGTGCTTTATATGCCCTTTTCTTTTTTAAAATCTCTTGGTTTATTTTCCCACTAGGCCACATTGGTTTCAGTGTGCTTATTTTATATTTATTATCCAATGGTACAAACTGAGAAATGTACCTTTATAATATTTGTTTGAAGATATGTCATTTATCCTCAGGTTTTTTTTCACTAAAGAGCTTATGCCAGTCAATATATTGTAAAGCTGCCCTTATTTTATAGAAATTGGCCTTTTTAATATTATTTGTTTTAGTGTACCCCATTGGCTTTCGTTTTAAAAAAAAAAAAATAATAATTTATTTTATAAAATACAAACAATATGTGCTGTTATAGAGTTACATTTTAGAGTTTTAGAGTTTTTTTTTAGTTTATTTTAAAGGACACTGTATTGTGATCACTATCCACCCCCCCATCTCTCCCCCTTGTGCTGAGCTAAAGCTCATCGTCTGTTCTATGCCCTTAACAGTTATACAGTTATATTATTTATATTGATATCAGATGTTTGCATTTTTGAGATTTTTTTTTCCTTTTTGAACCTCAGTTTGATTTAATAGTTTTCATATATCCTTAACCATAGATTACACACATAAGGAGCTTAGCTTAATTCTCGATCTTCAATATGCTCAAAGCTTTTTTTCCTGTAAATAAATGTACTTACAAAATGACAGGAATTCTATTTAAAACTCAGTGTTAGAATTTGCTTAAATATTACAACCCAATCAAGATCATAAATGAAAGAATACATTTAGTACATTTCAATAACTTATTAATAAAATGTATATTTTATTTGTGTTAAAAGTTTTTAAACTTATTACTCAATATTTAAGTTAGAAAAAAGTTTCAAAATCTGCTGAGTTGAAGTTATTCCATACAGCCTATGATTTAAAACTAACTTATTAACTAATCTAATCTGACTGTTTAGTCATTTTTAGATCGAACTGCAGAATCTTGACATATTGCAATAAAAAAATGTGGGTGGCCTATGATAAGTTTTAAACAATTTGCCTGTTATTTCCAGATATTACAGCATATTTTATTTCGACAGTAATACTGTCTTTGCTTCTATTCTCAAAGCAGAGGTTCACATATTTTTAAAATGAGAGCATACATTTGTTCAACCATCATTTTTCTTAACATCTGCAAGCATTTAAAGTGAAACGTTACATCCAAAATTGATTATTTTCTAATGCATATCATTGCAAAAAAATAGCACTTAAAACATTATAGTACTTAAAACATTACATTTTGTTAACCATGGAACTGGTCTCCACAGCTAATGAAGATTAGTTCGCGAACGGCGAACGCGAACTTCCGCCATAGACTTCAATGGGCAGGCGAATTTTAAAACACACAGGGACTCTTTCTGGCCACAATAGTGATGGAAAAGTTGTTTCAAGGGGACTAACACCTGGACTGTGGCATGCCGGAGGGGGATCCATGGCAAAACTCCCATGGAAAATTACACAGTTGATGCAGAGTCTGGTTTTAATCCATAAAGGGCATAAATCACCTAACATTCCTAAATCACAGTGGATATGGATTGACACCTGACATATGGATTGACACCTGTCCTCAGAGACCCTGATACACACTGAAACAGAGCAGAATAGGGACTGTTCCCCCTATATAGGGTCACTTGGCAGATATGGATTGACACCTATCCTAAGGATCCCTGATACACACTGACACAGAGCAGAATAGGGACTGTTCCCCTTACATAGGGTCACTTGGCAGATATGGATTGACACCTGTCCTCAGGGACCCTGATACAAACTGACACAGAGCAGAATAGGGACTGTTCCCCCTACATAGGGTCACTTGGCAGATATGGATTGACACCTGTCCTCAGGAACCCTGATACACACTGACACAGAGCAGAATAGGGACTGTTCCCCCTACATAGGGTCACTTGGCAGATATGGATTGACACCTGTCCTCATAGACCCTGATACACACTGACACAGAGCAGAATAGGGAATATTCACTAAATGCCAAACATTGTTATACAGGGGAATATTCAGTAAATAAGGATAAGGGGGGGACCTACTGTCCTCCCCCCCGGCCCCCACCCCGTGAGCGGTGGGTGGGGGCCATAAAAATAATGAGGGGGGGACCTGCTGTATGATGTTGTATCGATCAGGTAGTGTAAGGGTTACGCCCGCTTCACAGTGACAGACCAAACTCCCCGTTTAACGCACCGCAAACAACTGCAAACAGTCCATTTGCACAACCGCAAACTCCCCATTTTGCACAAGCTAGCCATGTCCGTTCCTTGTCCTCACTGATGTCATTGAAGGTCTCTTCCTCCACCCAGCCACGTACAACACCAAGGGTCCCTGAAAGTATGCTAATAAACTGAAAAAAGAAAAAATCTCCCAAGAAGGAGATCTAAAACTGGCAAAGGAAAAGGTTAGACAACTATAATAAAGTGATACCTACAAATCCTAGTGAGCATAGGTGTATAATAGAGGGAGAAAGGGAAAGCAGAGTAATGCTTCCTAATACCGTGGTTAGTACCCTTTGTTAAAGTAAATTGAGTAATGGACAAAAGTCTTTATTGTATCATTTATATAATATAACAAAGGGATACTATACTCATTCCCCTATAGTGGCTAATTGTGTAATAATGGTAATACTATTACCTATTATATAATATTGGCAGGGGCAAGGAAATTCCCTCTAAATAGATGGGTCTAGGCAGAGAGTATGGAGACCGGAGTGATAAAGTGTCAATAAGGTGATATAAAGTTAAATGTATCACAGACACACAGCCACCCTTACTCTTAGCTAGTTTCCAGAAATGCTGTATAGGTAGAAGGGCTATAAAGACTCAGAGAGGTCTAAGAAGAATCCTCTAAACTAGCCCTAATCTCCTTAAACACCTTCAAGGGTGTTCTAAGCTAAAACTCAATCTAAACGTTTAGATGACTGCCTGATTTCCCATCACAGATGCTGGCTAGGAATAACACTGTGCAAGACAAAGAGTGGGTCTAAGTGCCCATAGTGCAGTAAAGTGTCCCTAGTGAAGTGAAAAAGAGAATAACGAGCTGGCGCCCAAGAGAATAACGAGCTGGCGCCCTATCAGGGGCGTGTATATGGCATAGATTTTAGGAACCGGGAGATGGAAAAAGATGCTTGGTCGGTCCTCCTACTTCAAATTTGGGGCACTGCGCGTGCAATCTAATGTGCCACCAGATAGGAGTGGTGTGTTAAGTAGTACTATTCCTATCAGTTTAATCCCTGTTATGTGCCTTTTTTTTTGTTTGTTTTTTGAAGCCACAGTGCAGCACCAGAGGGCCGAAAAATTAGGCATGTACACATGCCTGAAAAATTAGGTATTGTTGCAGCCGCCGCTGTAGCAGCAGCCAGAACAATTGATGTTTGTTTCCCAGGCAGAAAGTGCCCTTAAACATTGCAGCTTGAACCCTAGTTGGTGGCGGATAAGTCACGCAAGTCAACCGGCATTCAGAGCTAAAATACAGCAGCGTGTGGACCATTTTTAGCCCAAGGCAGCTCATCTCATCAGGCCTTTTTTAGTCGAATGTATCGCCCACTGTCAGTCCCTTCGGGATCCATCCCTCACATTGATTGGCATGCTGTCGGGCTGACCCCGGGTGCCGATGCATGCTGTCTGACTGTGCCACTAGCTCCTTGCGACGACCTCCCCCTGCTTCCAACTCGTCTCCTCCTCCTCTCTGTCTCCCCATCTGAACTTTCGCCCTGTTTTTCTTCTTGCCGAGCGGGCACCCATGTGACATCCATGGACGCACCGTCATCATCAACCGCTTCACTTGTATCTGACAACTCAGCAAAGGAAGCAGCAGCGGGTACAACATCATCATCATCACACCATATGTCCATGTGTGTAATGCTGCCTGACTGAGACATATTCCTGTTATCTACATCCTCTGGCAATAATGGTTGTGCATCACTCATTTCTTCAAACGGATGTGTAAATAACTCCTCTGACAGATGAAGTGAAGCGACTTTGGTGCTAGTGTTGGTGGTGGCGGCAGGCGGTTGAGTGGTATCTTGAGAGGTGCCTGAAGCTAAACTTGAAGAGGATGGTGCGTCAAGGTTCCGAGCGGAAGCTGTAGAAGATTGGGTGTCCTGTGTTAGCCAGTCAACTATGTCCTCAGAACTTTTCAAGTTCAGGGTACGTGGCCTCTGAAAATTGGGCATTATTCTAGGGCAAAAGGGAATCACAGCACCATGACCACGACGGCCCCTACTGGGTGGCCTGCCTCTGCCTGTCATTTTTTTTGGATTAGTGGTACTATGCATGCAAGCTAGTGTGAGACCAGATATGAGTGGCAATGTGCACTGGCAGAGGTTGGCAGAGTACACGCTGTAGGCCTGACACCCGCTTGAAGACAACTCACTGCTATTCAATCTATTACAGTGAAAAAAACTGTTTTGTTTTTAAATGCAAGCTATTGTGACACCAGCTATGAGTGGTGGCACTGGGCAAGTGGGCACAGTATCCACTGTGAGCCTGACACATAAGCTGGCAGGCAGGCAGGCAACTGTAATTACGTTACACAAAAAAAAAAAAAAAGCAGACTGATGTTCTAGCCCTAAAAAGTGCTTTTTGGGGTGCTGTCCTTACAGCAGAGATCAGATGAGTCCTTCAGGACTGTAGTGGACACTGAATACCCTAGCCTAGCTATCAATTTCCCTATCAAATGAGCAGCAGCTACACTTTCCCTCCTCTATCTAAGAATGCAGCTTCAGAATGAATCTAAAATGGATGCTGTACAGGAGGTGGGAGGGTCTGGAAGGGAGGGTCTGCTGCTAATTTGCTGGAATGTGTCTGCTGACCGTGAGGCACAGGGTCAAAGTTTACTCAATGATGACGAATAGGGGGCGGATCGAACCGCACATGTTTTTGCCCGCTGTGGCGAACGCGAACACGCTATGTTCGCCAGGAACTATTCACCAGCGAACAGTTCGGTACATCACTAATGAAGATACACCAACTTTTTGTCATTTACTTACTTCCTTGTTAGTACTTGCCATTGTACAGCCAAATGCTTCTCATAGAGAAGCATTTAGGACAGGTATCCAGTCCAATGCTTCTCATAGTGATAGCTGGTTTTATAAATATTTAGGGTTTAATATTAACATATATCATGCTTTTTGGCTGTATTAGTTCAAGTGACATTTTTAAATATACATTTCTAGGTGATACTTAGAATGGTGACTTGTTATATAATATGCTTGCAGACTAAAATTCCTATTGCAGTCTGCCA
This sequence comes from Pelobates fuscus, assembly GCF_036172605.1. Taxonomy (NCBI): domain Eukaryota; kingdom Metazoa; phylum Chordata; class Amphibia; order Anura; family Pelobatidae; genus Pelobates; species Pelobates fuscus. The sequence goes on along the minus strand of NC_086320.1, from coordinate 310,285,537 downwards.
CGTAAGCTGTTTATTAAGTGGTTGACTCACTAACCCATTAAATCAATAAACTTGGGGGGTGTGGCTAACCGCCGGACAAGATGGACATGTGATCCTCAGCTCCGGCACCTGAGCTTCCAATCTGTTCCAATCCCAGCACACAGAACAGCATCAGCGATTTAAAAATGGCGCACAGCAAGGGAAAGAAGAACTCGGTGAAAGCCGAAAAATTCTACTTTTTCCACCAAAAATCACAATCCCTGAACGTGGGTCTACAGGCCACGATCCAAGATGGTGGCGATGGCTTGGAGGATGGGAGCATGTCACAAACTCACCATGGCACTGAGGATAACCTGACCAAAAGCTACCTCTCTCAAGCACTGGAGAACCTCTTCCAAAAACAAATAGGTTCCTGGCCACACTCCAAGGACTCACTACGCAAAGAAATTGGCAAAACACATCCCATATGGAATCCAAAAGGGAGGAGTTCGCAACAGCACATAACGACCTCGCTACCCACGTGGAAAGCCTGGAGAAGAAATTAATACTCACCGAAACCAAGCTGGCGGATCTGGAGGATTGGGCGCAGCGAAACAATATGCACCTCAGAGGTGTACCGGAAACTGTGCTCCCTGCAGACCTGCCAGTGTATGTGAGGGGCCTACTACACGTCTATGCCCCAGAAATACCTGCTGACATGCTACTGGTGGACAGTGTAGACAGAATACCTCGCCTGCGCCACCTCCCTGACTCCCCACCCAGAGATGTACTCCTCCACGCACATTATTACCGCATAAAGGAACACATCTTGTGCGCCAGTAGAAATAAAGCCAAACTGCCAGAAGACTACCCGACGGTACAACTATTCGCTGACATATCGGCGGCAAAACTCTGCAAGCTAAAATAATTCCTGTCCATCACCGCTGTTGTGCACACCAATGGCCTGAGATACAGGTGGGGGTTCCCACACAAAATTATTTGTCATCAAGGCTGGCGGCCTCAAGCCCATACTGTCACCGGATGATGGGATTAAAAGCTGAGTGCCTGGCGCATCGATCCCCAACTGGAAAACAAGCCTACCTCACCTGCAGGATGAATCCGGCTGGAAAGGCATACAGTGAAAGGGAGCCGTTGAAGTATTGAGCACGCAAGTATTGCACACCACAACACCCCCACATTATAGTGAAGCATACCAAACCTGAACATCCCTAACAAGACTCTAAGCCCCAAGCTATTACAATAACCTGCTTGACACCTGATAGACTCTGCCAGGACTTCCATACCACTCAAGTGTGACGCAAGTGAGCTCACCTCCTGGGGGCACTGCCATCCATGAGGACCATTGAATAGCTGGAATGCTGAGGCCTCAAAATGAGACATGGCTCTGGTCCTGTCTGCACAGACAGCTACCTCCCAGTACTGTGCTCTCTCATGCAGGACTAAATTTTATTTTTTGTGTTCAACCTTACATTTTACCCTCCTTCAATGAATGTTTGTGTTTCCTAACTGAGCATCTGTGTGACCATTATTGCTTTGCCAGAAACTCTGACACCGATCACACAACTGCCCATATGGCCTTGGTGGAACGAATGCCTTAACCCCGCAGCTCTCCACCTGCACAGGCTGGGGGGAGGGGGCCAGGGCGACGCGCTGCACTCCTCAAAAGAACCGCAGCTGGGCAGGGAAATATGGTCATCCAGGGAAAAATGTATGATACCATGGGGACTTACAGGGTGCCCTCACCCTTCAAAATGACCACAGGGGACTCTAAGGCTCACCAACATTTGGGCCATAGGTACGCAAGGTTATACAATTCAGTTCCTTTATATTCTTTTTTTACTGTTCTGTTAAACATATAAGCAACAAAATAGCTCACAAGTCACACCACAGGAGACGTTATGTTTCCAGACCCCACGGTGCACAGATGTCGCACCAGCTCCCTTTCCTAGGAACATTGTAAATACCCCTCCCCCACCCTTACCCACACCCTCCACCCAGTTTTAAACCTCACTGGCCAAGACAGATCCATTTACCCCCCACTGACACTATCTAAACACGAAATACCTGTGATGATTTACCACACCACTGTAACACCCACACATTATGAGAATACAAACTATTAACGTACCGGTTTGAACACGCCGCAGAAAAGACCTGTTCTTTTGGAAACTGCTAAAAAAGAGAAAATTTACATACTATGCGTCCAAGAAACGCACTTCGCTCATGCAAGGATACCTACCTTCACAATGCGCGATTTCCCTACCCAATACCACGCCATACACTCATTTAAATCCAGGCTGAGTCTCCATATTTCTACATAACTCCCTTTCCTTTGAGCAACTACAACTCAAAAAAGACACCCAGGGACGGTACATTATACTCCACTGTGTCATAAATGACACTACGTACACACTAGCATCAATATACAGCACGAACCCAAACTAACTGAACTTTTTACACAAAGTCCTCTCTAAAATCCCAAGCCCACAATTACCATATCTGATCCTATGCGATGATTAAAACCACATGCTAGACCCACGCCTGGACACAACAGTCCCAGCACACACCCAGAGACATGCCACTCTCACGCCCCAATGTAAAGCACTCACAAAATTATTACTTAAATTCAATATCTATGCTACATGGTGCACAGCACATCCAAATGGTCACGAATACACACACTACTCCCAAGTCCAAAAAACTAGCTCAAGAATTGACTATATCCTCATAACCAGTAACCTTCTACCCTTGGTGAAGGACTGCCAGATCGGTGACCTGGTATGGTTGGATCACGCGCCCACAACCATCACACTACGAGACAAATTCCCATTTAGAGGTAAGACTCCCTGGAAACTTAACAACACTATAATACATGACCCCATTTTCAAACAATCTCTAGAAAAGGAGATATATCACTACTTTGAGGCAACTGTGTACCACACATGCAACCTCAAAACGTATGGCTAGCCCATAAGGCGTTCATACGGGGCCTGCTCATTTGTCGAGCTGCATACCTGAAAAAAATCGGCACAACACAAATACACCACACTACTCAAAGAATTAAGAGACCAAACGAAAGCACAACTCCTCTCACCAACAGAAGCAGGACAACTCAGACTTAACCACATAAATAAAGAACTGAATGACCTACTATTAAAAAAAACACATATATACTCAATAAGCTAAAAATGAAGAGGTACTCCCAAGGCAACAAAGCGGGAAAAGCCCTAGCATCCTTACTAAGACATGCCCAAGCCCAATCCAAAATCCAACACTTAATCTCCCCTGGAGGAATCAAAATACTCAAGGCACAGAGCATAAATAACACAATGGTGAACTTCTACAACACACTCTATAACCTAGCAACAGGCAAAACAACACACCAACCAAGAAATTCAAGAACTCCTCTCCCACATCTGCCTTTCCTCACTAACCCCAACATAATGTGAAACACTCCAAACCCTGATTTCGCTACAAGAAATAGAAAATGCCATCCGCTCCCTCCCATATGGGAAATCACCTGGCCCGGATGTTTTCACAAATTCTTAAAACTCTCTGCCCCATCCTGGCTCCCCACCTGGAAAAAATATTTAACCATATTATACACACGGGCCACATGCCACCCAAAATGCTGGCTGCTTACATTGCCACGCTTCCAAAACCTGAAAAAAAAACAACAGACCCAAAACTCTCAAACCTATATCGCTGCTGAACACGGACACGAAACTCCTAGCAAAAATCTATGCAAACAGGCTCTCAATCATTATACCTACTGTGATACATGGGGACCAAGTGGGATTTGTAGCAGGGAGACAGGGCTCATATGGCATAAGGAAGCTGCTAAACCTGATGTCCAGTGCGCGAGCCATCTGGAAGACCAAGTGTGCTCATCTCCCTAGATGCTGAAAAAGCCTTTGATAAGGTACACTGGGACTTCCTCGAGGGAGTATTACAGAAATGTCAATTCCCACCAAATTTCATGTCCTTAGTGTCGGCACTTTACTCCAACCCATCAGCCCGAGTGGCGAATAATGGCTTCATCTCATCGGAGTTCCAGATTACCAATGGGTCATGCCAGGGATGCCCACTGTCTCCCATACTATAAATCATCACCCTTGAACCCCTAGCGCAACTCATACGGTAGAACACATATATTAAAGGGATACGAATAGGCAACGTCGAACACAAACTCATGATGTTCGCGCACGATATTATGCTATCACTCGAATCCCCTGACACGACACTCCCACAACTCCATGAAACCCTGGCTAAATGTAGTGCCTGCTCATACTACAAACGAAATATAATGAAAACACAAGCATGAGCATGCACCTACCAACCCACATTCAAAACAACATAAAAAGCAGCTATGCATATGAATAGCGCAATGATCACCTAACTTTCCTAGGAGTAGCCTTCACGTCCAACTCTCATGCACTACTGCAAGCCACCTCTGTCAAACTAGCACACAACATCAAAAAACAAATGATAGGATGGCGAGGCAAATATATTTTCTGGATGGGATGCATGGCAGCGGCTAAAATGATCCTCCTTCCCAAACTCCAATACTTATTCCGTAACCTGCAAGTCAAACTTCCAAAGAACTTTATTCCGGATAGACAAAAGATGCTTAAAGCATTCATATGGGACAACAAAAGGCCAAGGTTAGCGACGTCCACACTGTATAGACCTTTCAGACGCGGGGGTGTGAGAATCCCTCATCTCGACCCCTACTACACAGCATCCCTTCTTAGCCCACTAATCATGGCATTTTACCAGGACACACTACCTGCATGGCTCCAAATGGAAGCCGTTTACATGGGAGGACAAGACATTGCAACACTAGCTTGGATCCCAACACACCTCAGACCCAAATACAAGGATATCCTACCCACTACTACTTTAACACTATTAGCATGGGATGCACACAGGTCCAATATACACTCCACTCTACACCTATCACCAGTCATGAAACTTAATGCACTTAAAATACTCATACCAAACTTCAACACCAAGGGGTGGACCACTCATGGTATTCCCTCCTTGATCCATATTATCGACACAGATGGACTCCACACCTTTGAACACTTGCAGACACTGTATGATATGCCTACCACAATGAAATTCTCATACATGCAGATAAAGCAGTGGTTTAAAAAAACACAACTTCCCCAGCACGCCTTCCACAGAGGGCCACCACTTATCATACATCGAAAAACTATGCGTACAATGCAAACCACCCACAAAATTAATGTCCCAACTGTACCACAAGGCAAATTAAAAAATCCTACACTGCACAAATCCCATTTACTGCAACTTGAGAATCAGACTTCGAGAAACAACTATACGATGCCCAGTGGTCCAGCATATTCCTAGCAAACAAAAAACTCACACTATGCACCTCACATGTATAATTGTCCAGAAAGCTTTTGTACTGCTGGCAACTAGTGCCAACCAGATTGAAACATATGACCCCCCTGCATCGGAAAAATGCTGGAGATGACTCACGCACTCGGGCACTGTGTACCACATATGGTGGACATGCCCAAATATCACTCGAGTCTCAAACTTGATTGCGCACGCCACTAAAGTGACATTACCCCCTACACCAAGTACTGTACTTACTACAACTTCTCCCACTGAACATACCAGAACGAAACAGTACCTGATTTACCACATACTTATAGCGGCATTGTACAATATTAGCAGAACTTGGTTGTCACCTTACACTCCGCTAATCACATCCTGCACCCAATCTGTGGACTCCTCCAAAAAATAGGAAATTATATAAAAATCACTTTTTAAAAGATGTCAAAAAAGATATATACCTTAGGCATTTATTGCATGTAATATCATTGAAATTGTCTCATTCATTAAAAAGTTATTGATTCCTCAAACCCTATATATACAGGGAGTGCAGAATTATTAGGCAAGTTGTATTTTTGACATAAAACACGAAAACAGAAATGAAAAGGGTGCGCCTAACTTACATAAAAATAATATTATGCATAAATAAAATAATAATAAAATAATAGTCCAAAGTCCTACAATAAGTCCGAAGTGGTAAGTTCCACAAAGTATGGAGGATGCTTGAGGATGATGTCAGTCTTTACGCCTATGCACTTGTAGTTCGGTGATGATATGTGAAGATAAAAGCAGGAAAACAAAAATCCCAATGGTACAGTATGTCAGCAAGGTGAAAGGGGATAAAATAGTGATAATGAAAATTACTCACAATTTTCAGAGCTAAAATCCAGCTCTGATATTATATGCGTGAAGTGGAATGATCCCCACTCAAGGATATATAGGGTGACGCTGGTCAGCAAGTAGTGCAGGTGAAAAGTCCAGCGATGATCCGGCTCGGCCGATAATAAGAGAAAATAAAATATAGTGCTCTCTGTATGGCAGATAAAAATGCTAGAAGAAAATAAAAATATACTGTTTTTTTTAAATGCAACAAGTGCATAGTATGTAAACGCACCAGTGACATTATTAAGTCTAAAACTACTTATTTTAAATCATCAATTACACAAAAAAACTATCAGATAAAACACTTTATTCACTGCAATACAAAAAACGTCATTTATCTATTAGAATGCCCATGTGGCTTACAATATGTAGGTATGACCACTAGAGATCTAAAAACAAGACTGGCCGAACATTGTCGCAACATTGCAAAAGGCTATGATAACCATTCGGTATCTAAGCACTTTCTGAAACACGATAAAAATCCAAAACTTTTAAAATGCATTGGTATAGATATATGTAATGTCCCATGGAGAGGAGGTGACATCAAAAAGATTCTGGGAAAAAAAGAAATGGAGTGGGTCTATAACCTAAAAACCCTTACTCCAAAAGGTCTCAATATAGACTTTGACCTTTTTAACTTTTTATAAAAATAAAAAATGCCCCTCTAATCCTTTATGATATTAATGATGGTAGCAATAATTTTTTTATTACACAGTAACAATAACTTTTTATTACACAGCAACAATAACTTTTCTACTACTTTCTGCTCCTCATTCCAATCATTGTTTATCTACACAAATATTACTTATATGAGTATGTACTAACTACATTTCATATATATTTTTATTAATTTTATTATCTTTATTATGTTTTTATAAACTTTGTATTTCACAGTTTAGTTAACCTTCCCCAAGATATGCATATATGATGTTAACCTTAATCAAATTTGTTGACAATTATAATTTCCCTCACTGTGCCTAAGTTTTATCCCCCCTCCCTGTTTATATCCCCATTATCCCCTCCAGGGAGTATGTTAATTTATCTAAACATCAGTCAAGTGACGCGGAAGTATTCTAGTCGCGCGTCACATGACCCGTTTTCTTTCTTTAATTTATCAAGCTACAAGCTTCGTTTTTATAAACCAATATTACCACTCAGTTAGTTTGAGTTATAGCTTCACTTTTATACCTGTAAAAGTAATTTTTATTTTTTTATGCTAATTTCCGAATTCGTTCTTAATATATCATTTTTTACAGGATTAAAGCCTCTTTTCCTGTTCTTTCTGGTCCCATAAGATTGGCCTCTTATAATATTTTATCCTATTGTGTTTAAAAAACACTTTTATTATATTTTATGTTTTATGCTAATTATGGTAATGACGCCATTTTGGCGGGATATTCAAATTTTACTAATACTATTGTACCCTATATAAGTTCATGTATGTCAGGTTATGTTTTCTATTATCTACTTGAAGAAGCCTCTTTAGGCGAAACGCGTCTAGATATTATACATTTTATATTTTATATTTTATATTTGTAATAAAGGAATTTTTGGCACCAAAATATCTTGTTTGCCATATTCCTTTAAATATCCTTTTTTTTATTTTTTTTTTTACCTTTTTTAACCTGACCTTACTTATAATTTATAAACCCACGCAATAGCGCAAAGAATCCATAGGTGGGGATTATACCACCCATACGCTTACACCGAGCAGTTCAGCCTGCTCTATATACTGTGAGTATATTTTTATTTTCTTCTAGCATTTTTATCTGCCATACAGAGAGCACTATATTTTATTTTCTCTTATTATCGGCCGAGCCGGATCATCGCTGGACTTTTCACCTGCACTACTTGCTGACCAGCGTCACCCTATATATCCTTGAGTGGGGATCATTCCACTTCACGCATATAATATCAGAGCTGGATTTTAGCTCTGAAAATTGTGAGTAATTTTCATTATCACTATTTTATCCCCTTTCACCTTGCTGACATACTGTACCATTGGGATTTTTGTTTTCCTGCTTTTATCTTCACATATCATCACCGAACTACAAGTGCATAGGCGTAAAGACTGACATCATCCTCAAGCATCCTCCATACTTTGTGGAACTTACCACTTCGGACTTATTGTAGGACTTTGGACTATTATTTTATTATTATTTTATTTATGCATAATATTATTTTTATGTAAGTTAGGCGCACCCTTTTCATTTCTGTTTTCGTGTTTTATGTTACTTATATAAGGGGATTAGGGGAACTCCCCTTTTAAGGTGTGCAGCCGTTCTAACCTATATTTCTCTGTGGCTACGTAGCGCTGACTCTTCACCCCATTCCTTTTTAAGTTGTATTTTTGAGGATTAATTTTATTATTGAACAACAACCATGTTCTCAATGAACCCAAAAAACTCATTAATATCAAAGCTGAATATTTTTGGAAGTAGTTTTTAGTTTGTTTTTAGTTTTAGTTATTTTAGGGGGATATCTGTGTGTGCAGGTGACTATTACTGTGCATAATTATTAGGCAACTTAACAAAAAACAAATATATACCCATTTCAATTATTTATTTTTACCAGTGAAACCAATATAACATCTCAACATTCACAAATATACATTTCTGACATTCAAAAACAAAACAAAAACAAATCAGTGACCAATATAGCCACCTTTCTTTGCAACGACACTCAAAAGCCTGCCATCCATGGATTCTGTCAGTGTTTTGATCTGTTCACCATCAACATTGCGTGCAGAAGCAACTACAGCCTCCCAGACACTGTTCAGAGAGGTGTACTGTTTTCCCTCCTTGTAAATCTCACATTTGATGATGGACCACAGGTTCTCAATGGGGTTCAGATCAGGTGAACAAGGAGGCCATGTCATTAGATTTTCTTCTTTTATACCCTTTCTTGCCAGCCACGCTGTGGAGTACTTGGACGCGTGTGATGGAGCATTGTCCTGCATGAAAATCATGTTTTTCTTGAAGGATGCAGACTTCTTCCTGTACCACTGTTTGAAGAAGGTGTCTTCCAGAAACTGGCAGTAGGACTGGGAGTTGAGCTTGACTCCATCCTCAACCCGAAAAGGCCCCACAAGCTCATCTTTGATGATACCAGCCCAAACCAGTACTCCACCTCCACCTTGCTGGCGTCTGAGTCGGACTGGAGCTCTCTGCCCTTTACCAATCCAGCCACGGGCCCATCCATCTGGCCCATCAAGACTCACTCTCATTTCATCAGTCCATAAAACCTTAGAAAAAGCAGTTTTGAGATATTTCTTGGCCCAGTCTTGACGTTTCAGCTTGTGTGTCTTGTTCAGTGGTGGTCGTCTTTCAGCCTTTCTTACCTTGGCCATGTCTCTGAGTATTGCACACCTTGTGCTTTTGGGCACTCCAGTGATGTTGCAGCTCTGAAATATGGCCAAACTGGTGGCAAGTGGCATCATGGCAGCTGCACGCTTGACTTTTCTCAGTTCATGGGCAGTTATTTTGCGCCTTGGTTTTTCCACACGCTTCTTGCGACGCTGTTGACTATTTTGAATGAAACGCTTGATTGTTCAATGATCACGCTTCAGAAGCTTTGCAATTTTAAGAGTGCTGCATCCCTCTGCAAGATATCTCACTATTTTTGACTTTTCTGAGCCTGTCAAGTCCTTCTTTTGACCCATTTTGCCAAAGGAAAGGAAGTTGCCTAATAATTATGCACACCTGATATAGGGTGTTGATGTCATTAGACCACACCCCTTCTCATTACAGAGATGCACATCACCTAATATGCTTAATTGGTAGTAGGCTTTCGAGCCTATACAGCTTGGAGTAAGACAACATGCATAAAGAGGATGATGTGGTCAAAATACTCATTTGCCTAATAATTCTGCACTCCCTGTGTATATATATATATATATATATATATATATATATATATATATATATATATATATATATATATATATATATATATATATATATATATATATATATATATATATATATATATATATATATATATATATATAAAATCCAACAAGGTAGCAGCACTCACGGAGTAATTTTAAAATCCAATCTTTATTTAGAACATGTTAAAATGAGGTCGACGTTTCAGTCCCACAAACAGGACTTTCCTCAGGACAAAACACCTGAGGAAAGTCCTGTTTGTGGGACTGAAACGTCGACCTCATTTTAACATGTTCTAAATAAAGATTGGATTTTAAAATTACTCCGTGAGTGCTGCTACCTTGTTGGATTTTCTGGATATTCAAGCCCTGGCAAAGCACCCGGTTCTCAAGGCATATTACAGCGTGAGTGCAAGAACTTTCTCCTTTTTTCTTTATATATATATATATATATATATACACACAATAAACAATACACAAGATCCAGCGCACTCTCCTATCTACTAAACAGCAACTTCAATGTTGACAGATTTTATCAGTTTTTAAAAGTTTTTTTTAAAAACACCTAATCTAGGCAATAAAAATAATGGGGATTTAGTTACATTATATGATCATACATTGCATAAGCCTGCCACAACGTCAATGTACCCCATCTTTGGCAGGTCTTACTCTCACAGTCTAATGTCTGCTCTTATGAGAGTAACCCACTTACTTGGGAAAAAAATTCCATCTGAGGCTCTCTGCAGTACAAAAAAACAAAATAAAGTGCACAAAAAATGCAAAAAAAACAAAATAAAGTGCACAAAAAATGCAAAAAAACTAAATAAAGTGTCTCTGCAGTACAAGGCTAAATAGGGACCTGAGATGAGGCACCTGTAACAGGGAGCGGTGCAAAACCAAGGAGTTGGCTAGACTCCCAAATATAAATATATATATATATATATATATATATATATATATATATATATGAAATATGAGGGGTGGTTGCACTCACCTGAACATGCTTAAATGGGGTGCTGCTGGGGGCCATATTATACAATAAACAATACACAAGATACAGTGAACTCTCCTATCTAGTAAACAGCAACTTCAATGTTGACAGATTTTATCAGTTTTCATATATATATATATATTTGGGAGTCTAGCCAACTCCTTGGTTTTGCACCGCTCCCTGTTACAGGTGCCTCATCTCAGGTCCCTATTTAGCCTTGTACTGCAGAGTTAAAAATTAACTTTTATTATAACATTTTAAAATCAGGATCAATGTTTCAGTCCTCTCCAAGGACTTTCATCAGGATCATGATCCTGATGAAATTCCTTGGAAAGGACTGAAACGTTGATCCTGATTTTAAAATGTTATAATAAAAGTTAATTTTTACTTGGAAGACCGTGAGTGCAGCCATCTACTTTCTGCTACACACATATATATATATATATATATATATATATATATATATATATATATAGTGATGTCGCGAACATGAAATTTTCCGTTCGCGAACGGTGAACGCGAACTTCTGCAAATGTTCGCGAACGGGCGAACCCGGCAAACCGCCATAGACTTCAATAGGCAGGCGGATTTTAAAACCCACAGGGACTCTTTCTGGCCACAATAGTGATGGGCCCCCACCCACCTAAGCGGTGGGTGGGGGCCCTAAACAAGAATAAGGGGGGGGACCTAATGTCTTCCCCCTGGCCCCCACCCCTGAGCGGCGTCTGGGGAAACTAAATACCAATAGGGGGGGACCTATTGTCCTCCCCCTGGCCCCCACACCTGAGCGGCAGGTGGAGGCCCTAAATACCAATAGGGGGGGACCTATTGTCCTCCCCCTTGGCCCCCACCCCTGAGCGGCGGGTGGGGGCCCTAAAAACCAATAGGGGGGACCTATTGTCCTCCCCCCGGCCCCCACCCCTGAGCGGCGGGTGGGGGCCCTAAATACCAATGTGGGGACCTATTGTCCTCCCCCCCGGTCCCCACTCCTGAGCGCCGGTTGGGGAACCTAAATACCAATAGGGGGGTACCTAATGTCCTCCCCCCGGCCCCCGGCCCCCAACCCTGAGTGGTGGGTGGGGGCCCTAAATACCAATAGGGGGGACCTAATGTCCTCCCCCCGGCCCCCACCACTGAGCGGCGGGTGGGGGCCCTAAATACCAATGGGGGGCATAATGTCCTCCCCCCGGCCCCCATCCCTGAGCGGTGGGTGGGTGCCCTAAATACCAATGGGGGACCTATTGTCCTCCCCCCCGGCCCCCACCCCTGTGCGGCGGGTGGAGGCCCTAAATACCAATAGGGGGGGACATATTGTCCTCCCCCGGCCCCCACCCCTGAGCAGCGGGTGGGGCCCTAAATACCAATAGGAGGGACCTATTGTCCTCCCCCCGGCCCCCACCCCCAAGTGGCGGGTGGTGGCCCTAAATACCAATATGGGGGAACCTAATGTTTTCCCCCCCCGGCCCCCACCCCTGAGCGGCGGGTGGGGGCCCTAAATACCAATAGGTGGGGGACCTAATGTCTTCCCCCCGGCCCCCACCCCTGAGTGGTTGGTGGGGGCCCTAAATACCAATAGGGGGGACCTATTGTCCTCCCCCCCCAGCCCCCACTCCTGAGCGGCGGGTGGGGGCCCTAAATACCAATAGGGGGGACCTAATGTCCTCCCTCCAGCCCCCACCCCTGAGCAGCGGGTGGGGCCCTAAATACCAATGGGGGCACCTATTGTCCTCCCCCCGGCCTCCACCCCTGAGCAGCGGGTGGGGGCCCTAAATACCAATAGGGGGGGACCTATTGTCCTCCCCCCGGCCCCGACCACTGAGTGGCAGGTGGGGGCCCTAAAAAATGTCCCCCCAGGTGACTAGGCATCCCCAAACCCCTAGTCACCCCCTCCCCCCCCAAAAAATGAACCCCCTACCTACCCTCCTCACCCTTAAAATAATGAGGGGGGAGTCATTAAAGCTAAAAACCTGTAAATAAATACAAATAAACTTACCATTAGATGTCTTCTTTTTTCTAAAATCTTCTTTCTTCAGCCCCCAAAAAGGCCAAATAAAAAGCCAATATAACCGTCGCATTTAAAAAACAAAAAACAAAAAAAACAAGCGCAAACAAAATTAATCCTTGTTCACCCTTTGAGGGCACGCCGTGTACTGAGCTCCGCAGGGCGGGTCAAGGCATATAAAGCCTTGCCACGCCCTGCAATTAGGCTTAGAACACTCTAATTGGTTGGTTTAAGCCAATCAGAGTGCTCTGTGTCATTTTACACAGCGTGGGAAAATTCCAAAGAACTTTCCCACGCTGTGTAAAATGACACAGAGCACTCTGATTGGGTGGATTTCAAGCCACCCAATCAGAGTGCTCTGTGTCATTTTACACAGCGTGGGAAAGTTCTGTGGAATTTTCCCACGCTGTGTAATTTGACTCATAACTCTCTGATTGGTTACTTAATCCACCAATCAGAGTATTATGAGTCAAATTACACAGCGTGGGAAAATTCCACAGAACTTTCCCACACTGTGTAAAATGACACAGAGCACTCTGATTGGCTTAAACCAACCAATCAGAGTGTTCTAAGCCTAATTGGAGGGTGTGGCAAGGCTTTATAAGCCTTGACCCGCCCTCCGGAGCTCAGTACGCGGCGTGCCCTCGAAGGGTGAACAAGGATTAATTTTTTTTGCGCTCGTTTTTTTTTTTTTTAAAGTGCGACAGTTATATTGGCTTTTTATTTGGTCTTTTTGGGGGCTGAAGAAAGAATATTTTAGAAAAAAGAATCTAATGGTAAGTTTATTTTGTATTTATTTACAGGTTTTTAGCTTTATTGACTCCCCCCTCATTATTTTTAGGGTGAGGGGGGTAGGTAGGGGGATCATTTTTTGGGGGGGGGCTGTGACTAGGGGTTTGGGGACCCCTAGTCACCTGGGGTGGGCGACATTTTTTTTAGGGCCCCCACCCACCACTAAGGGGTGGGGGCTGGGGGGGAGGACAATAGGTCCCCCCTATTGGTATTTAGGGACCCCACCCGCCGCTCAGGGGTGGGGGCTGGGGGGGAGGACAATAGGTCCCCCCCTATTGGTATTTAGGGCCCCCACCCGCCGCTCAGGGGTGGGGGCGGGGGGAGGACAATAGGCCCCCCTATTGTTATTTAGGGCCCCCACCCGCCGCTCAGGGGTGGGTGCCGTGGGGAGGACAATAGGTCCCCCCATTGGTATTTAGGGCCCCCACCCGCCGCTCAGGGGTGGAGGCCGGGGGGAGGACAATAGGTCCCCCATTGGTATTTAGGGCCCCCAAGTGCCGCTCAGGGGTGGGGGCCGGGGGGAGGACAATAGGTCCCCCCTATTGGTATTTAGGGCCCCCACCCACCGCTCAGGGGTGGGGGCCGGGGGGGAGGACAATAGGTCCCCCCATTGGTATTTAGGGCCCACATCCGCCGCTCAGGAGTGGGGGCCGGGGGGAGGACAATAGGTCCCCCCTATTGGTATTTAGGCCCCCCACCCGCTGCTCAGGGGTGGGGGCCTGGGGAGGGGGACAATAGGTCCCCCCATTGGTATTTAGGGCCCCCAACCGCCGCTCAGGGTTGGGGACCGGGGGGAGGACAATAGTTCCCCCCTATTGGTATTTAGGGCCCCCACCCGCCGCTCAGGGTTGGGGGCCGGGGGAGGACAATAGGTCCCCCCTATTGGTATTTAGGGCCCCCACCCGCCGCTCAGGGGTGGGGGCCGGGGGGAGGACAATAGGTCCCCCATTGGTATTTAGGGCCCCCACCCGCCGCTCAGGGTTGGGGACCGGGGGGAGGACAATAGTTCCCCCCTATTGGTATTTAGGGCCCCCACCCGCCGCTCAGGGGTGGGGGCCGGGGGGGAGGACAATAGGTCCCCCCATTGGTATTTAGGGCCCCCACCCGCCGCTCAGGGGTGGGAGCCGGAGGGGAGGACCATAGGTCCCCCCTATTGGTGTTTAGGGCCCCACACACCACTCAGGGCTGGGTGCCGGGGGAAGGACAATAGGTCCCCCCCATTGGTATTTAGGACCCCCACCCGCCGCTCAGGGTGGGGGCCGGGGGGAGGAAAATAGGTCCCCCCATTGGTATTTAGGGCCCCCACCCGCTGCTCAGGGGTGGGGGCCGGGGGAAGGACAATAGGTCCCCCATTGGTATTTAGGACCAACACCCACCGCTCAGGGGTGGGGGCCGGGGGGAGGACAATAGGTCCCCCCCTATTGGTATTTAGGGCCCCCACCCGCCGCTCAGGGTTGGGGACCGGGGGGAGGACAATAGTTCCTCCCTATTGGTATTTAGGGCCCCCACCCGCCGCTCAGGGGTGGGGGCCGGGGGGAGGACAATAGGTACCCCCCTATTGGTATTTAGGGCCCCCACCAGCCGCTCAGGATTGGGGACCATGGGGAGGACAATAGTTCCCCACTATTGGTATTTAGGGCCCCCACCCGCCGCTCAGGGGTGGGGGCCGGGGGGAGGACAATAGGTCCCCCCCTATTGGTATTTAGGGCCCCCACCCGCCGCTCAGGGGTGGGGGCCGGGGGGAGGACAATGGGTCCCCCATTGGTATTTAGGGCCCCCACCTGCTGCTCAGGGTTGGGGGCCGAGGGGGAGGACAATAGGTCCCCTCCCCATTGGTATTTAGGGCCCCCACCCACCGCTCAGGGGTGGGGGCCGGGGGAGGACAATAGGTCCCCCCTATTGGTATTTATGGCCCCCACCCAACGCTCAGGGGTGGGGGCCAGGGGGGAGGACAATAGGTCCTCCCCCCTTTTTTTACTTTAGGGCCCCCACCCGCTCAGGGAGTGGGGACCCTTTTTTTTTTTAACATTGAGCAGCCACAGGCTGCTCACTGTTTAATAGACATGCCCCTACTCGCGGTATTGCGAGAAGGGGCACAATTTACTAATACTAAGTAATTTTTACTTAGTATTAGTAAATTTGGCTGAAAGACCACAAAAAAAATTAGGGGGCAGACCGAACATCGCATATGTTCGCCATCCGTGGCGAACGCGAACACGCTATGTTCGCCTGGAACTATTCGCCAACGAACCGTTCGGGACATCACTATATATAAATAATTGTGTGTGTATATATATATATATATATATATATGGTTTTTCTTTATTAGGGAGTTACAGAGTTAAAGATGTTCAAAAATATGTCATGCTTCATAACTTTAAAACTTGAAGATGCATTCATACCTACTATATGTATGATAATGTTAAAATATTTGTGATTAACATTTTCTGAAAATATTGAAACTCTGGATGAAAACAGGTTTCCACCCACCCTCCCTCTCTCTCTTGGTGTTTCCTACCCTTCCCCAATGCTCTCTTCAGACCTGTATTTTGCCTTTGTTTACTGTTGCCTTTTGACTCCTCGCTTTAATGTGTGATTCTCATTAAAATCCAATTGTTTATTTGTTCCTCTACTTCACTATACTGAACAAATCCTTGATAGTACTAATAACATGGTAATAACAAAAATGTTTGTAAGATTAGTTATTAAAATTAGTTTCTTATGATTTTAAAATTAGTTTCTTATGATGCCAGTGGAAGGAAATTATAGGAGAAATATTATTATGGTAAAAATACTTGCAGCTAAAGAAGACTCTTATATTGCCCTAAAATATCAAATTATTTATTTATTTATTTATTTATTTAAAACATATTTTACTTGGAAGGATACATTGAGATTTCTCTCTTTTTTAAGTATGTCCTGGGTCCACAAAATGAATCACTTGAAATATATTTATATATGAAGTATATAATTATTAAAATTTAGATTGAATAACTTTTAAACATTTTTATGTTCATCCCAAGAACCCCCAATTGTTTTTTTTATATATATACTAGAATTTATAAGTGGTAAAGGATTTCCCTAGATGGGATTATGGAAGAATAAACTGTTTCCTGATAGTGTGACCAGAGAATTTGAAACAATATATCAATGTATTCCTTAGTGCATATTAGAGAAACATACTTCCATCCAAGACTCAATTGGTGCTCACATGAACTAAAGTTGGCACGGCCTCCTAAAACCACAGTAAAATCCAATGATGCTCGTGTACACAACAGCCTATGTGTGTCAGCTTTTACTTATTCAAAGCACATTTCTGAAAATTAAATCTACTGTGAATATGTTGTTGTGTGCCCAAACATCAATGGATTGGATTGAACTACTTATTCTTTACTGCAGGAAGATATAATGTTACTGCACAACCTGCATGTGATGTTATAGAAAAGGAGAAAGAGTTTATGTGTGTAGCTATAAGTTACAGGTCAGGTTAAAAAGGCCCAGCACTTGAATCGGAAGTTCTTACTATTATCAGTTATGGAGAAAATCTTGGCCCTTCACAATGGGTTTTACACCACTGGTGGGTTAGTGTCATACCTCCTACCGGCCTGCACTGCTCCTATCTTGCTGTCTCTGTAGACACTGACTCTCCTCTCCTCTATGTTTAAAAAGACTATTGGTGCCTGTTGCGACTTGTAACAGGAACCATTCGAACTTTCGAAGTGGCATTCGTACTGTTGAACTCCCGAAGCCATTCGAATTGGCATTCGAAAACGTGGCGGGGGCCATCTTGTTTAGTCGAACACATCCAGCGGTGTTTGGTCGTCGAGTGCATGGAACTCAAATCGGACACTCGATGGTACGAACACCGCTAAAACTTTACCTTCCATGGAGGTTCGGCTATTCGAACGGGAAACGATGCCCCAGAACAAGAGACATACTCTAGCTATATCCACAAACAGCTTTGTTCTGTAATTCGAACGTTATTTCGAACAGGCCGCACAGCCTGATTATCTGGAATGGTTTTGGACATGAAACCATGCGTGTGGTCAGTCAAAATGGGACTTCCATAGAATTCCTAAACCCCTGTACTGATCTGGATGATTTTTGGATATGTTGGTCACCCAGATCAGGGCTATCAGGGGATGGAACAATTGTGGGGATTTTATGTTTTATGTTTTTGGGGTACTTTTGAGGTTTTGTAAAATATGTGTTTTTTCTGCCTGTAGATAATTGGGTTAATGCAGTATCTGCCTCAATTGTATCCCAGGCAGAGAGGAGGGATTGTATGTTGACCTACTGGAAAATAAATCCTGGTCTTAGGTCCAAGGTGGTTGGAGGATGGCGAGACCACAACCAACCTGAGGCACTTTGTGGGGTTTACTGTGGTTATGGTGTTCCGGTGCAGTGATTATGGTACTCACAAGTACTAGGCAGCAGTGATACACGTAGATACCCGGTTGGGGTGACAGCCAGTCTGTCACATTGGTGGAAGCGGCGGGATGGCTTCCTAGTAGTTTAGAAGCATCTTGGAGACACCGGTATCGTTGGATTTATACTTAAGGGTAATGCTAGTATTCATACAGCGCCCCTGACCACAACAAATTGTCATTTGTTGTGTTTGCAGCATATTTACTGAAATCAAACGCTATTTCAATCAAACTTATAACAACATTATAACCAATGTGTGAGCGCTAAAATCCCATGCAGATAATATGGCAGCGTTCAAAAATACAATGCACAAAAAATTGTGAAAAGCAAAACAATAGTTACCAAAAAGAACGCGCTAAATTAATCTGTAAATACAAAGAAACAAATAATGGTGCAGACCATCTAGTAATAATAATATGGGGAAAAGGAGTTATATGTAAAAAACTCACATGTCCCAGAGCCCTATCACCCCTGGCTCTGGGTTTGAAATGCTCCTTGGGAGAGGGGATATTCCCACACTGTAGGGTAGTCAGGAGGATATGTCCACTGATGATTCTGTTGTGCTGTATATAAAAGGAAGAAGGGCAGGACCTCCAATTGAATAGTATCACAATTCGTTTTATTGTATAAAATAGGTTAAAAACCCTTACTTTGGATGTGGTGGGTATGAACTCGCAGAGTCACCCACATAAAAGCATAAAACACATGTACTCGAAAAACGCTTCCTGGTTGTAGTCCGGTCACGTGATCGCTTCCGGGTCCGCCCTCCAATGACGTCCGTGTGACGCGTTTCGCCCGCCTCCACAGGCTTCTTCCGACAACGTCATGGGGTTCCAGTCTTCTTTTTAAGTCCATAGTGCCGCCCTTCTTTCGCCTCATTGGCCGGGGGGCGTGGTTTCGCACGATCTTTTTTTTCCTCAATCATTCAATAACACAATAGTAAACTTCATAGACTTAACCCCTTCCAGCAACCACACTAAATCGGTTATATTCAGTGCCACATTTTAAAAACAGAATCATCAAAGTGATATTAATCACAATTATTTCTAATACATACATAGACCATATCTAAATTATTCCACATAGTAATTCTTCAGGGCTTTATCAAAGAGACATCTTCTTACTTCATTAAATTAAGTTTTTAGGTATACATAATGGACATTATACGAAGGTAATTAATTCTAAATAAAAATTACAAATAATATAAAAAAGATCAATTCTAGACAGCAGGAACATTTATTGGGATAGAAAGAGTGAGTAGAAATTGGAGGGGTGAAAATCTGGACAATAAATTGTCAAAACAAGAAATGAGGTGGGTGTTTAAATTGAAATCGCTGTTCCCTAGGGGTTTAAATGGAGAATTTGAAATCTGTCATTTTTTGTGAATAAATTATAATGCTTCTTTTTGTTTTTTTTCCAACCTCTCCTTTTTAATCAGCAGGCACCCTATAATATTGCCAGTCTGTATTAAGTATAGGAATTGAGTACTTTCGAAATGAGTATAAAATATAGATTTGTACTGTCTATTTTAAGGGATATTGGAAAAGCGAAGGCTTTTCCTGCTGTCTAGAATTGATCTTTTTTATATTATTTGTAATTTTTATTTAGAATTAATTACCTTCGTATAATGTCCATTATGTATACCTAAAAACTTAATTTAATGAAGTAAGAAGATGTCTCTTTGATAAAGCCCTGAAGAATTACTATGTGGAATAATTTAGATATGGTCTATGTATGTATTAGAAATAATTGTGATTAATATCACTTTGATGATTCTGTTTTTAAAATGTGGCACTGAATATAACCGATTTAGTGTGGTTGCTGGAAGGGGTTAAGTCTATGAAGTTTACTATTGTGTTATTGAATGATTGAGGAAAAAAAAGATCGTGCGAAACCATGCCCCCCGGCCAATGAGGCGAAAGAAGGGCGGCACTATGGACTTAAAAAGAAGACTGGAACCCCATGACGTTGTCGGAAGAAGCCTGCGGAGGCGGGCGAAACGCGTCACACGGACGTCATTGGAGGGCGGACCCGGAAGCGATCACGTGACCGGACTACAACCAGGAAGCGTTTTTCGAGTACATGTGTTTTATGCTTTTATGTGGGTGACTCTGCGAGTTCATACCCACCACATCCAAAGTAAGGGTTTTTAACCTATTTTATACAATAAAACGAATTGTGATACTATTCAATTGGAGGTCCTGCCCTTCTTCCTTTTATATACAGCACAACAGAATCATCAGTGGACATATCCTCCTGACTACCCTACAGTGTGGGAATATCCCCTCTCCCAAGGAGCATTTCAAACCCAGAGCCAGGGGTGATAGGGCTCTGGGACATGTGAGTTTTTTACATATAACTCCTTTTCCCCATATTATTATTACTAGATGGTCTGCACCATTATTTGTTTCTTTGTATTTACAGATTAATTTAGCGCGTTCTTTTTGGTAACTATTATAACAACATTACATTACATTTTAACATAGGACCCCTTATTTGATAGCAGCTTCACAAGTTTTGCATCCATTGAACTTGTGAGTTTTTGGACAGTTTCTGCTTGAATTTGTTTGCAAGATGTTAGAATAGCCTCCCACACTCATAGATCTTTTGCTTGAGGATGCTCTGAAGGTTCTCAATAGGATTGAGGTCAGGGGAGGATGGAGGCCACACCATGACTTTCTCTCCTTTTATCCCCATAGCATCCATTGATGCAGAGGTATTCTTTGCAGCATGAGATGGTGCATTGTCATGCATGATGATGATTTATTACGGAAAGCATAGTTCTTCCTTCTGTACCAGGGAAGAAAGTGGTCAGTCAGAAACTCCACATACTGTGCAGAGGTCATCTTTACACCTTCGGGGACCCTAAAGGGGCTGACCAGCTCTCTTCCCATTATTCTGGCCCAAAACATGACTCCATCACCGCCTTGCTGACGTCGCAGCCTTGTTGGAACAGGGTGGCCGTCCACCAACCATCCACTACTCCATCCATCTAGACCATCCTGGGTTGCACGGAACTCATCAGTGAACAGGACGAACAGTTCCCGGTGAAATTAGCGTGTTCGCGTTCGCCGCGGCGGGCGGACACATGCGCAGTTCGATCCGCCCCCTATTCGTCATCATTGGGCAAACTTTGACCCTGTGCCTCTC
Organism: Pelobates fuscus; assembly: GCF_036172605.1. NCBI lineage: Eukaryota > Metazoa > Chordata > Amphibia > Anura > Pelobatidae > Pelobates > Pelobates fuscus. The sequence goes on along the minus strand of NC_086320.1, from coordinate 310,264,060 downwards.
GGTCAGCAGACACATTCCAGCCAATCAGCAGCACTCCCTCCCTTCCACACCCTCCAACCTCCCTCCCAGCATCCATTTTCGATTAATTCGGAAGATGCATGCTTAGTGAGAGGAGGGAAAGTTTAGCTGCTGCTGATTAGATAGGGAAATTAATAGCTAGGCTAGGGTATTCAGTGTCCACTACAATCCTGAAGGACTCATCTGATCTCTGCTGTAAGGACAGCACCCCAAAAAGCCCTTTTTAGGGCTATAACATCAGGCTGCTTTTTTTTTTTTTTTTTTCCTGTGTAATGTAATTGCAGGTGCCTGCCTGCCAGCTTCTGTGTGAGGTTCACATTGGATACTGTGCCTATTTGCCCAGTGCCACCACTCATATCTGTTTTAACAATAGGTTAAGCTTTACATTTAAAATAAATACTTTTTTTTCACTGTAATAGAAGAGCAGTTGCCTGCCTGCCAGCTTCTGTGTGAGGTTGGATGCCTTGCCCATTTGCACAGTCAGTGCCACCACTCATATCTGTTTTAACAATTGGTTAAGCTTTAGATTTAAAATAAATAAAAAAAAATTCACTGTAATAGAAGAGCAGTTGCCTGCCTGCCAGCTTCTGTGTGAGGTTGGATGCCTTGCCCATTTGCACAGTCAGTGCCACCACTCATATCTGTTTTAACAATTGGTTAAGCTTTAGATTTTAAATAAATCATTTTTTTCACTGTAATAGAAGAGCAATTGCCTGCCTGCCAGCTTCTGTGTGAGGTTGGATGCCTTGCCCATTTGCACAGTCAGTGCCACCACTCATATCTGTTTTAACAATTGGTTAAGCTTTAGATTTTAAATAAATCATTTTTTCACTGTAATAGAAGAGCAGTTGCCTGCCTGCCTGCCAGCTTCTGTGTGAGGTTGGATGCCTTGCCCATTTGCACAGTCAGTGCCACCACTCATATCTGTTTTAACAATTGGTTAAGCTTTAGATTTTAAATAAATATTTTTTTTCACTGTAATAGAAGAGCAGTTGCCTGCCTGCCAGCTTCTGTGTGAGGTTGGATGCCTTGCCCATTTGCACAGTCAGTGCCACCACTCATATCTGTTTTAACAATAGCTTAAGCTTTAGATTTAAAATAATTTTTTTTTTTTCACTGTAATAGAAGAGCAGTTAGTTGTCTGCAAGCGTCTGTGTTTCAGGCCTACTTCAGCGTGTGCTCTGCAGACCTGTGCCAGCGTGCTTTGACAGTTGCCACTCATATCTGGTGTCTCTTTAGCGTGCTTTTACAAAGAAAAAAGGTTTCCAGTGTAAGCTAATAGCAGACAGTCAGTGTCCTTCAAGCGGCTCTGTCAGGCCTTCCTTCAGCGTGTGCCCTGCACAACCCTGCCAGCGTGCTTTGACAGTTGCCACTCATATCTTGTGTCTCTATAGCGTGCTTTTACAACCAAAATGTTGTTTCCACTGTAATAGAAGAGCAGTTGCCTGCCTGCCAGCTTCTGTGTGAGGTTCACATTGGATACTGTGCCCACTAGCCCAGTGCCACCACTCATATCTGTTTTAACAATTGGTTAAGCTTTAGATTTAAAATTAATATTTTTTTTCACTGTAATAGAAGAGCAGTTAGTTGTCTGCAAGCGTCTGTGTTTCAGGCCTACTTCAGCGTGTGCTCTGCAGACCTGTGCCAGCGTGCTTTGACAGTTGCCACTCATATCTTGTCTCTCTATAGCGTGCTTTTACAACCAAAATTTTGTTTCCACTGTAATAGAAGAGCAGTTGCCTGCCTGCCAGCTTCTGTGTGAGGTTCACATTGGATACTGTGCCTACTTGCCCAGTGCCACCACTCATATCTGTTTTAACAATTGGTTAAGCTTTAGATTTAAAATAAATATTTTTTTTTCACTGTAATAGAAGAGCAGTTAGTTGTCAGCAAACGTCTGTGTTTCAGGCCTACTTCAGCGTGTGCTCTGCAGATCTGTGCCAGCGTGCTTTGACAGTTGCCACTCATATCTTGTGTCTCTATAGCGTGCTTTTACAACCAAAATTTTGTTTCCACTGTAATAGAAGAGCAGTTGCCTGCCTGCCAGCTTCTGTGTGAGGTTCACATTGGATACTGTGCCTACTTGCCCAGTGCCACCACTCATATCTGTTTTAACAATTGGTTAAGCTTTACATTTAAAATAAATAATTTGTTTTCACTGTAATAGAAGAGCAGTTGCCTGCCTGCCAGCTTCTGTGTCAGGTTGGATGCCTTGCCCATTTGCACAGTCAGTGCCACCACTCATATCTGTTTTAACAATATCTTAAGCTTTAGATTTTAAAGAAATCATTTTTTTTCACTGTAATAGAAGATCAGTTAGTTGTCTGCAAGCAAGCGTCTGGGTGTCAGGCCTACTTCAGCGTGTGCTCTGTAGACCTGTTCCAGCGTGCTTTGACAGTTGCCAATCATATTTGGTGTCTCTATAGCGTGCTTTTAAAACCAAAATGTGTTTTTCACTGTTATAGATTGAATAGCAGTTACTTGTCTTCAAGCGGGTGTCTCAGGCCTACAGTGTGTGCTCTGCAGAACTGTTCCAGTGCACATTGCCAATCATATCTGGTGTCTCTATAGCGTGCTTTTAAAACCAAAATTTGTTTTTCACTGTTATAGATTGAATAGCAGTTACTTGTCTTCAAGCGGGTGTCTCAGGCCTACAGTGTGTGCTCTGCAGAACTGTTCCAGTGCACATTGCCAATCATATCTGGTGTCTCTATAGCGTGCTTTTAAAACCAAAATTTATTTTTCACTGTTATAGATTGAATAGCAGTTACTTGTCTTCAAGCGGGTGTCTCAGGCCTACAGTGTGTGCTCTGCAGAACTGTTCCAGTGCACATTGCCAATCATATCTGGTGTCTCTATAGCGTGCTTTTAAAACCAAAATGTATTTTTCACTGTTATAGATTGAATAGCAGTTACTTGTCTTCAAGCGGGTGTCTCAGGCCTACAGTGTGTGCTCTGCAGAACTGTTCCAGTGCACATTGCCAATCATATCTGGTGTCTCTATAGCGTGCTTTTAAAACCAAAATGTGTTTTTCACTGTTATAGATTGAATAGCAGTTACTTGTCTTCAAGCGGGTGTCTCAGGCCTACAGTGTGTGCTCTGCAGAACTGTTCCAGTGCACATTTCCAATCATATCTGGTGTCTCTATAGCGTGCTTTTAAAACCAAAATTTGTTTTTCACTGTTATAGATTGAATAGCAGTTACTTGTCTTCAAGCGGGTGTCTCAGGCCTACAGTGTGTGCTCTGCAGAACTGTTCCAGTGCACATTGCCAATCATATCTGGTGTCTCTATAGCGTGCTTTTAAAACCAAAATTTATTTTTCACTGTTATAGATTGAATAGCAGTTACTTGTCTTCAAGCGGGTGTCTCAGGCCTACAGTGTGTGCTCTGCAGAACTGTTCCAGTGCACATTGCCAATCATATCTGGTGTCTCTATAGCGTGCTTTTAAAACCAAAATTTATTTTTCACTGTTATAGATTGAATAGCAGTTACTTGTCTTCAAGCGGGTGTCTCAGGCCTACAGTGTGTGCTCTGCAGAACTGTTCCAGTGCACATTGCCAATCATATCTGGTGTCTCTATAGCGTGCTTTTAAAACCAAAATTTGTTTTTCACTGTTATAGATTGAATAGCAGTTACTTGTCTTCAAGCGGGTGTCTCAGGCCTACAGTGTGTGCTCTGCAGAACTGTTCCAGTGCACATTGCCAATCATATCTGGTGTCTCTATAGCGTGCTTTTAAAACCAAAATTTATTTTTCACTGTTATAGATTTTATAGCAGTTACTTGTCTTCAAGCGGGTGTCTCAGGCCTACAGTGTGTGCTCTGCAGAACTGTTACAGTTCACATTGCCAATCATATCTGGTCTCACAGTAGCTTGCACGCATAGTACCACTAATCCCCAAAAAAATGACAGGCAGAGGCAGGCCACCCCGCAGGGGCCGTCGTGGTCGTGGTGCTGTGATTCCCTTTTGCCCTAGAATAATGCCCAGTTTTCAGAAGCCACGTACCCTGAACTTGAAAAGTTCTGAGGACTTAGTTGACTGGCTAACACAGGACACCCAATCTTGTACAGCCTCCGCTCAGAACCTTGACGCACCATCCTCCTCCAGCTTAGCTTCAGGCACCTCTCAAGATAGCACTCACCCGCCTGCCGCCACCACCAAAACTAGCACCACAGCCGCTTTACTTGGTATGTCAGAGGAGTTATTCACACACCCGTTTGAAGAAATGAGTGATGCGCAACCATTATTGCTAGAGGATGTAGATAACAGGGATATGTCTCAGGCAGGCAGCATTAAACACATGGAGGTACGGTGTGATGATGATGATGTTGTACCCGCTGCTGCTTCCTTTTCTGAGTTGTCAGATACAAGCGAAGCGGTTGATGATGACGATGCGTCCATGGATGTCACGTGGGTGCCCGCTCGGCAAGAAGAAGAACAGGGCGAAAGTTCAGATGGGGAGACAGAGAAGAGGAGGAGGAGACGAGTTGGAAGCAGGGGGGGGTCGTCGCAAGGAGCTAGTGGCACAGTCAGACAGCATGCATCGGCACCCGGGGTCAGCCCGACAGCACGCCAATCAACGCATGCTGTGTCCACCACCAGAATGCCGTCATTGCAGAGCTCAGCAGTGTGGCATTTTTTTTGTGTGTCTGCCTCGGACAACAGCGATGCCATTTGCAACCTGTGCCAAAGAAAACTGAGTCATGGGAGGTCCAACACCCACCTAGGTACAACTGCTTTGCGTAGGCACATGATCTCACATCACAAACGCCTATGGGATCAACACATGAGTACAAGCAGCACGCCTACTCTAAGCCGCCATCCTCCTCCTGGTCCAGCATCTTCAGCCACGTCAACCACTGCTGTCCTTCTTGCCCCCTCTCAACCATCCGCCACTCCGTCTCCCGCCTTGAGCAGTTCCCGCTCATCTGCCCACAGTCATGTGTTTCTGTCAAGGACATGTTTGAGCGTAAGAAGCCAATGTCACCAAGTCACCCCCTTGCCCAGCGTCTGACAGCTGGCTTGTCCAAACTATTAGCCCGCCAGCTTTTACCATACAATCTGGTTGAGTCTGAGGCGTTCAAAAAATTTGTAGCTATTGGGACACCGCAGTGGAAGGTACCCGGACGGAATTTCTTTTCACAAAAGGCAATCCCCAACTTGTACTCGATTGTGCAAAAGGAAGTCATGGCATGTCTGGCACACAGTGTTGGGGCAAGGGTCCATCTGACCACTGATACCTGGTCTGCAAAGCATGGTCAGGGCAGGTATATCACCTACACTGCGCATTGGGTAAACCTGCTGACGGCTGACAAGCAAGGAATGCGTGGCATTGCAGAGGAGTTGGTGACACCGCCACGAATTGCAGGCAGTCCTGCTGCCACCTCCTCTACTCCTCCTACTCCATCCTCTTCCATAACCTCTTCGGCTGAGTCCTCTTGTGCCGCTGCTTCTTGCTCCACATCAACGGCACCCCCCCAGCTCCCCAGGTACTATTCCACATCCCGGATACGGCAGTGTCACGCCGTCTTGGGTTTGACTTGCTTGAAAGCAGAGAGTCACACCAGACAAGCACTCCTGTCCGCCCTGAACGCACAGGTGGAAAAGTGGCTGACTCCGCAGCAACTGGATATCGGCAAAGTGGTGTGTGACAACGGAAAAAATTTAATAGCGGCATTGAAGTTGGGCAAGTTGACACATGTGCCGTGCATGGCACATGTGTGTAATCTGATCGTACAACGCTTTGTGCATAAGTACACAGGCTTACAGGACGTCCTGAAGCAGGCCAGGAAGGTGTGTGGCCATTTCAGGCGTTCCTACACGGCCATGGCTCACTTTGCCGATATCCAGCGGCGAAACAACATGCCAGTGAGGCGCTTGATTTGCGACAGCCCTACACGTTGGAATTCAACACTCCTAATGTTCGACCGCCTGCTCCAACAAGAAAAAGCTGTTAATGAATATTTGTATTACCGGGGTGCTAGGACAGCCTCTGGGGAGCTGGGAATTTTTTTGCCACGTTACTGGACGCTCATGCGCAATGCCTGTAGGCTCATGCGTCCTTTTGAGGAGGTGACAAACCTAGTCAGTCGCAGTTGTGTGTGTGCGTGTGTATGGCTGTCTGCCTGTGTGTGTGTGTGTGACAGGGTGAAGATTTCTTGCCCCGGGGGCGCCCAAAGGCCTAAGGCTGGCCCTGCGCATGGGTCAGTGGCTCTGCACCAGACTTCCCTCCAATTGATCAAAGTTAAAGGATTTCAAGTGGACTGATTACAATTACAGGGCCTCTAAAGAGTCCTGTATTGTTATTTGTCGTCACTACCTTCCCGCGTCGGGAGTGGGTCATTTGCGCCCCTGCTGCCTTCCTTGCATGTGGTAGCTGTTTGTCAGGGATTTGTCAATCCATATCTGCCAAGTGACCCTATGTAGGGGTAACAGTCCCTTTTCTGCTCTGTGTCAGTGTGTATCATGGTCTCTGTGGACAGGGAACAGTCTCTATTCTGCTCTGTGTCAGTGTGTATCAGGGGTTTTGAGGACAGGTGTCAATCCATATCTGCCAAGTGACCCTATGTATATCTGCTGTCAGTACACAGGAAAAGTTTAAATATTTCTTGTTCTACGTTCTCTGCAACTCCACGCACCGACTCATCCAATACGTGAAGATCTGGGGTTTCTCTGACTCTCCTCAGTAGTGTATCAAACAGAGTCTGCACTGTGGTAACACGGACATATTCAGGACATAACTCAACTATTTGCAGATAGGCAGTCTGCAGCTTCTCTTTCACCTGTTCTCTTCTTTCTCTTATGCGTATTCTTGTCTATATGCAGGTGGTCTCTTGCCTTTCTTTTAACCAATTCGTTCCTTCCATATGGTTTCAAAAGATCTCTGGCATCATTACTTTCAACGCAAATAACGTCATCATAGTTAGTCTCCTCATTATTCACCGGGAAGAGAGTGTTTGCACTGACTACCCACAGCATGCTCTTGCCATTGCCTACTCCACCTTCAACGACAGGGTGCAAGTCCCAAGGAGAAGGATCATTCACTTTATTATCTGTCTTTATTTCACAAGTAGTGCCTGGAACATCCTCATGGGTCACAAGATGTAAATCTGGACTAATGTCAACCCCAGGGTCTGGAAAATCATCAATTTGAAATTTTTCGAATAATCCCAGTGGGCTGCCACATTCTTCCTCCTCTGATGGTATTAAAGTTTGCAGAGATTCACTATGGGGTGGTGTCAAGCATTTTGGAGAACAATTAAGCATCTCCATCCCAATACGTTTCAGATGTCCTATCAGCTCTTCCACCCTATGCGATACTATGGGCAGGCTACCCGTGACGTCATTACTCACGGCCCTATCTCACGCGGACACTCTGTGTCAGTGTGTATCATGGTGTCTGTGGACAGGGAACAGTCTCTATTCTGCTCTGTGTCAGTGTGTATCATGGTCTCTGTGGACGGTGAACAGTCTCTATTCTGCTCTGTGTCAGTGTGTATCATGGTCTCTGTGGACAGGGAACAGTCTCTATTCTGCTCTGTGTCAGTGTGTATCAGGGGTTTTGAGGACAGGTGTCAATCCATATCTGCCAAGTGACCCTATGTAGGGGGAACAGTCCCTATTCTGCTCTGTGTCAGTGTGTATCAGGGGTTTTGAGGACAGGTGTCAATCCATATCTGCCAAGTGACCCTATGTAGGAGGAACAGTCCCTATTCTGCTCTGTGTCAGTGTGTATCAGGGATCATTAGGATAGGTGTCAATCCATATCTGCCAAGTGACCCTATGTAGGGGGAACCGTCTCTATTCTGCTCTGTGTCAGTGTGTATCAGGGGTTTTGAGGACAGGTGTCAATCCATATCTGCCAAGTGACCCTATGTAGGGGGAACAGTCTCTATTCTGCTCTGTGTCAGTGTGTATCAGGGATCATTAGGATAGGTGTCAATCCATATCTGCCAAGTGACCCTATGTAGGGGGAACAGTCCCTATTCTGCTCTGTGTCAGTGTGTATCAGGGGTTTTGAGGACAGGTGTCAATCCATATCTGCCAAGTGACCCGATGTAGGGGGAACAGTCTCTATTCTGCTCTGTGTCAGTGTGTATCAGGGCTGGGCTTTGAGGACAGGTGTCAATGTTAGGTGATTTCTGCCCTTTATGGATTAAAAGCAGACTCTGCATCAACTGTGCAATTTTCCATGGGAGTTTTGCCATGGATCCCCCTCTGGCATGCCACAGTCCAGGTGTTAGTCCCCTTGAAACAACTTTTCCATCACTATTGTGGCCAGAAAGAGTCCCTGTTGTTTTTAAAATTCGCCTGCCCATTAAAGTCAATGGCGGTTCGCCGGTTCGCGAACATTTGCGGAAGTTCGCGTTCGCCGTTCGCGAACCGAAAATTTCGGGTTCGCGACAACACTATCTGTTTGCTGCTATGTAATGGTATTTTAGCAGCTGCTCTCTTGATCCAATGCATGGATCTGGCAGAAATCTTCCTCAATGTGCCTTTATCTGCACAAACCCGTCTGTGCTCTGAATCAGCCACAAATCTCTTAATAGTGCGAAGATCACGCTTAAGTTTTCATGAAATATCTAATGTTTTCATACCTCGTCCAAGGCATTGAACTATTTCACTCTTTTCGGCAGCAGAGAGATCCCTTTTTCTTCCCCATATTGCATGAAAATGGTGCTCTGCTTAATAATGTGGAACACCCTCCTTTAGTAGTTTTTCCTTAAATTGGGCTCACCTGGCAATCTAATTATCACAGGTGTCCTAAATTGTTTTCAGTGATCAAAAGAGCCCTGAGACACAATGCCATCCATGAGTTAAACTGAAAAACTAAATATTTAATCTTTGTGACACTTAATAGAATTTGCATAATAATTTGGAACAGGGTGTAAACACAATGGGCTAACTTAATTATCACAGGCAAAAAATACACAGTTGTACACAATATTCATAACTCTCAAACTATACATGCAATTCACATAAAACATACATTTTCAGAACAAGCATACTTGGGGGAACAACATATTAGAAAATCAGGGCTATCAGTTCAGGGGTTCAAAAGTTAGCAGGAAGCCATAGATGACCGACTGCAGCATGGCTTTCCTGCCCAAAACGGTTCTACAGATTTGGGCTGTGCGGCCGGTCTATTCCCCATAGTTCACATAATGTTCAAATTTCTTTTGAATGCACGAACGGGGCCATTTGTGCGAATAGCTTATGTTAACCACACCGTTCGAATCCCGCCGAAGCGTGGAAGTTCCAAAGAAGGTAAGGTTCAGCGGTGGTCGTGCCTTTGTGTAGCCGATTTCAGTTCCAGGAGATTGACGGCAAAACAACGCTGACCGCGTTTCGACAAAAAGACATTGTCGCCACCAAGTGTTCGACTATTTGAACGGGGGCCACCCAGCGTTCGACGATTAACTTGCGGTTAACCACAGCTTCTGGGAGGTAAATTGCCTGCATACTCCACGTGCAGGTGGTCTGGCTGTTCGGTTGTTTGTTCAGTAAATTCCATTTACCAAACCCCATAGTAACAAAGCATAAACAAGTATTTGCACAGTCTGGGGACACAGTTTTAAAGGGGCATTGTTCCCAAAAGTCTCCATATGCCCCAATAACAGTTTTAAATGGCCATACACCACAGGGCCATAATCCTGAGGCAAAATGCGAGCAACCAGGCCCCTCCAGAACCCAGTGGCGAGGTTCTTTTCGCCACAGTGGAGATAGTCAGTCTTTCTACCCAGCACCAGGCAGTTTTACCAGGAGTAGGGACAGTCCCAGTATGTTACTGGGAGAAGAGAAAATTGATCTCTCTCCCCAGCGGCAGTGTATCCTACAGGGAGTGGCGACAATCGGTTTTCTGGTATTTGACTTTGGCTTCATTTTGACTTCCCTGAATTCTGGTATCCTTAATAGAGTTGAGCGGACACCTGGATGTTCGGGTTCGGCAGGTTCGGACGAACTTCATAAAAAAGTCCGGGTCCGGGATCGAACTTGACCCCAAACTTGACCCTGAACCCTATTGAAGTCAATGGGGACCTGAACTTTTGGGCACTAAAATGCCTCTAAAAAAGTCCTGGAAAGGGCTAGAGGGCTGCAAAAGGAAGTAAAATGGGGCTTAAGAGTGGGACAAGTACCCTGCAAACAAATGTGGATAGGGAAATCACTTAAAATAACATAAAATAAGCAGCTGCTTAGTTGATAACTGCCTAATTCCCACGGTATTAGGGAGCTATCTACCAAAAGGCTGAAAGACCTAAATTGGTCTTTCAGCCACATTTACTGATACTAAGTAAAGATTACTTAGTATTAGTAAATTCAGACCCTACTTGCTATACCGCGAGTATGGGCATGTCTAGTAAACAGTGAGCTGCCAGTGGTTGCTCACTGTAAAAAAAAACAACAACAAAAAAAACCTATTGGCCCCCACGCCTGAGCCGTGGGTGCAGGCCCTAAAGTAAAATAAGGGGAGGGGGCCTGTTGTCCTCCCCCCTGCCCCCAACCCTGAGCAGTGGATGGGGGCCCTACATAACAATGAGGGGGTGGACCTACTGTCCTCCCCCCCAGCCCCCACCCCTGCGTGGCAGGTGGTGGCCCTACATAACAATGAGGGGGACACTTACTGTCCCTCCCGGCACCCACCCCTGCGCGGCGGGTGGGTGCCCTACATAACAATGAGGGGGGGCCTACTGTCCTCCCCCCTGGCCCCCACCCCTTTACCATTTGATGTCTTCTTTCTTCTAAAATTTTCTTTTTTCAGCCCCCCAAAAGGCCAAATAAAAATCCATAATAACCGACGCACTTTAAAAATAAAATAAAAAATAAAATAGAATAAAAACAATCAATTTTCACCCATGGAGGGCTCAGCGCAGACTGAGCTCTGCAGGGCGGGGGAAGGCTCTGCAAGGCAGGAGTCGAGCGGCGTTTGGTAAGAAGATGCCCCAGAACAAGAGACATACACTAACTATATCCATAAACAGCTTAGTTCTGTAATTTGAACGTTATTTCTAACACTCGAAGTAGAGCGGCCGCATAGCCCCTTCAGCAGCTTACCTTATTCCAGCGCCAGGCTCCCTCGGTGCTGGTGACCTCTCCTCCCCCGTCATCACTTTCCAAGTGGAGCGTAATGCAAGTGCCGCACGTGCATTCAAACAGTCCATAGGAAAGCACTTCTCAAAGCTTTCCTATGGACGCTCTGCGCGATGGATGCGAAATTCGCATCCAGCGTTGCAGATGCGCCTCTAACTGCTGTCTGGAAGACAGCCACTAGAGGTTGGCTTAACCCCTAATGTAAACATAGCAGTTTAATTAGTTCCCTAGCCTATCAGTACACATCTAAGTCTATTTACACCTCCCATAGACATCACTTCTTTGTCCAGTCATGGGCTTTGTAGCCTGAGAGTGCGTTTCTATTACTTATATTTTTCTGGTTTCTGACTTTGACTTTGTATCTTGATTATCTGCATTTCTGGTATCCTTGATCCTTGACTTTGTTCTACATTTATTCTTCAGTCTCCAACCCTGACCTTGGCCTATCTGACTATTCTCTATAATTTTCTGTACATCTATATACGTTTAAGTGCGGCCATTCTAAGATTTGTGTATAGGAAACTTGCTCCATAGCTAGCATGTTAGGGTGTTAGACATTGACAGATAGCAGCTCAGACCTTTACATAGAATGAATAAAGATTCTATTGCTTTGAAATTTATCTTTGACACAAGCCTTTATTGTAGCTTTGAAATATCCATAACCTGTTTTGTATGGTCGTACACTGTTCTTATTCATGCATTCTATATAACATTTATACTCAGTATAAGAAATAGTGTAAAAATTTCACGGACAACATCCAAAAAAAACAGTTACAGGATAATAGACATATTTCAATAGTCGCATAATTATTCCTGTGTATACATACTGTGAAGGTAAAATCCATATCAGTACAGTAATGCCCTTTTCTTTTGATAATTTACTGTGTCTGTGCAGTCTGTACTTAGACTTTTGAAACTAAATTATGGGATAGGCATTCATTTAAATATTACCTCATATAACCTTGTGGATAACACAAGTTATGACTAAAAAAAGCATTGCATCTCTTTTGGATATAATACAATTGTTGCTATTTTATCATTAGTTTTAATTTCCCAGATATGCCCCAAGTATTGTTTTATTATAGAAATCATCGCTGGCAGCCTGTCATCATATAGAGGTACGGGGAACATGACTCATAGCTGACAAACTGTCACAATACAACTGCTCATAAAACATTACATGGTGTCAGGAGCTGAAGGTGCCTGAAACCCTTGAAGCCCTGTATATACAAATCTGCAGCCAAGAACATTTGGAAATAAATGAGTTTGTAGGCATGCCACTGCTCTCAATGACCTGGGCCAGCAAAGACCTTCCACGGTTGTGGCCAAGTTTTTACAGCATGCTGAGTTCATCACGAGAGGAGACGAATGGAGCAAGTGCATGCTCATGCTCATTTACTTTGGAGAATTATATACATGCATATTAATGTACTTTATGTGGAAATTCTCTAACTCCAAATGCTAAATTAATATTTATCGTTCTTCTTAAAAACACAATGTTGCATGTGTATTTTTGCAATGTTGATTTTAGGCAAAATTTGTTTGGACCACAGTACGTTTTATTTGTAGTCTCTTGACTGGCATTTAAATTGTTTTACGAAAATGAGAAGTTACTTAATATTTGCATGGAGATTTTTTAGGTAAAATTAATCTGCTAAAATTGTTGGAACTATAAGATAGCATTGGACATGATATGGTTGCTAAAACACAAATGCATGCAAATGTACACTTAGAAAACTTCAATAGGGGTTGTGTGAGGAGACATGCTTCCTCGGGCAATGAAGAGTAGAACAAGGGTAGATGTACCTATTTGGGCAAGATAATAATTGGATGCAACAGAAACCAGAAATTTTGACAACAGTTCACTCAGTGAGAATACATAATGAGAGGCACACAACTGATGTGTAAACAAAACTGGAAAGATATTGTAGAGTATTGTAAAGAAAAATGTAGAGCTAATGCAAAATTGCAGTGCCAATTGTTACAATATACTCCATGGATGAGCAAGAAGGATTCAGAGAGAATCCATGAAATTACTATTCTTTGATTGAAGGTGTGCAATGTGTTTTCCCAGTTCCAAACCCACACACTGATGAGATACCATAGAAGTAAAAGTGCAAGAAGTGCAATGCTCTCGATTGCAAAGGTCAAGATCACCATTGGTACCAGTAGCATACTGGCTATATGCTGGGATTAAGGTTACTGACCATGATAGAAGAGAAAAAGCTGCCATTCTATTCTGACAATTAATTAAGCATTTCTTTTCCATAACAAGTCAGTTTTCAAGTACCATTACAAATTCCATTACACTTGCAATTCTATGAACAGTTTGGCATTCAGTGAGGATGTGTTTGATTCTATAAAAAAAATAATGATAACAAAAACTGTAAAAAAAAAAAAAAAAAAAAGTAATTCCTACCAATAATAGCTAGATTGTGGAGAATTAAACAATATGGATATAAATTCATTTTATCATACTGGTGGCAGATGGCATCACCATAGGAAGTAGAAAGATAAAAGTAATTTCTTATACCTAATCTCAAGACTTAATTATTGCCATGCACTAGTTATTATGCCATCAGTGTCCTTGTGCCTTGTGAGGTATGTAGTCAAATTTTTAAAAATAGTTTAACAACTTATCTGTGCTCTTCTGTACTCCAGTCTCATCATGCTATGCAGGGACAGCGCACTGGTTGGCAACAATCAGCTGAGCACTCCCAGCTAATAAGCAAAGCGCTTCACCACCATGCTGGTTTGGAGCATAGAGATTTCCGTTATTTAGAATAACTAATAGTTAGTTAGTTTAGAGATTATTTCTATAGAACTTTAGGTAGTTGTCTTTTTTATGCAAATGTGAAAAATAATACATTGTGGAGAATATTAGATATAACAAAAAAGTAAACTAGTTTAGCATTAATGCATCCATCTTGCCACGATTTCAGTTAAAAGTGACTCAATGTCGTGATTAGTTCCAATATATACAGTATATGGACATGTCAATGTTTTTGTTTTTTTTCCCTCAATAAAGAATTTACAGCTGGCAGCAGGTCACAGTAAAGAGAACATTACACTCTGTAACAATTTAGATTAACAGATGTTCAAATTAGACGAAATTTCACTGCAATAAAACAGGTAATGTGCATCATTATAACTGTTAATATATTCATTACATTATATCGTATTATCAATCATCACGTGAAAAAAAAAAAAGAAACCTCTAAATGGCTTTGTTGATATGTACAGGTAGTAAGTGTCATATTTGAAAAACAGGTTTAGCTGTTGGTATTTTTCTAACACACTGTCAATCTTACTATGCTGGCAGCACAATTCTGTCATTTGGCACTGATGTGTGAGTATGCTTTTCAATGACCTTTTACATATACAGTGAAACTTATGGAGGTTTTTGCTGCATGTCCGTGTAGGATCTATGTTTTATGAAGTTGAATCTTCTGGCTATTTTCCACTTCCAACATCTTTTAATACAGTTTCAAGTTGTTTATTTCATGGAACAAAACAAGAGAATTAATGCAATGGTTATGTTCATATTATCCTCTGCGTCACATAGAGGAATTTGGAATCCAGATTCTATGTTTTTGGTGTTTAAGTGAGAGTTATGGGTTTAGCTTGAGCTGTCCTTGAGCCTTTTCCTTTATTGTTCTGTATCTTTGTCCTTCTATTGGGTTAGAAACAGATTGCCTGTTGTGACGAAGTGCCCTTCACCACTTGTGCCTGGAGGGGACTACTGGCTAGCCTCCTGCCTTCCGACTATGGCCCCTGTGCTGATAGCTGTATTTTCCCCTGCAGAAAGGTTTATTTGTGTATTTCTGCATATTTCTGAATTTTAGTATGTGAGTAGTGCTACCCCAGATAGCTATGCCATGGAGCCTATTCGTGTAACAAAAGACTATGGAAAAGACTTTGGCTCCATGGCAATTGAACTGTATGTATGTGATCTAAGCGCCATTTGGTAATAATGTGCACTCAGATCTAAGCTATCTGGGGATATGTTGCATGTATATGTTTTTTTGTAGTAATTGTAACATTGTGTAATTTTATGTCGTTTTGCAAACATGTGGTTAATGGAGTCTTGCCTCTGTCCTGGGAGATAATTTGATTACTTCCCAATTATCTCCAGGATAGACAGGAGGGATTGTGATGTCACTGTGGGAGTGTTTTGTTTGTATTGTCTGTGATTGGCTAATATCCAATATATGTCCCATTGTTCCATCAGGTCCCGTAGGGGAGTGTCCACCTGGTGGACACTTGCATAAATACAGGGAAGGTAGCCCTCAATAAACCAGACCTACTTGCACCTTTCTTGAAGCCTTGGCTCATGCTTGGGGGAAGGGATACCTACACTCTGGGGATTGCTATAATCACTTACTCCCCAGAGTAAGCTCTTGTAAGAGCTTGATTTGTTCCTGCTACGCTCTCTGGATTTAGGAGAGGTTCACCCACTGGGAGCTGGATCCTGGTCGTGGATCCAGGGTGGGTGAGAGACGGCGAGACCCTGGCGCAGCTGCATCGCTGGAAGTGGGGTCCGCAGTGCTGATGGTGTTGGTTGGAGTGCTCAGAGTCCTCGGCAAGCGCTAGGAGCATCGATTGGTGGAGGTACTCGGTCGGAGTGCCAGCGTTCCGTCACACCTGTAAAACCTGGTGTAGGTTGGGGAACCTCTGTAATAGCAATAAAACACCTTAATTGCCTATATCTAATATTTCTTAATTTACAAAATTGTCTAACAGTCAAAGATAATGAATTTTTTGTTTATTTTTTTATTTTGTCACATCCAATAGCTTTCACCTGCACTAATCTCCTCCTAGGACAAGGGCAGGTAACTTTCGTGACTCCAAATTTTGCAATTTTTTTTTTTTAAATTATTATTGCATATGTTCTTGTCAACTGGGATTTACCCACTTATTTCAATTGAACTATTTAGCAAAATTATTCAGCTGATATCTGCTTAATATAATATTAACTACATTCTTCTAAAGTTTTTCTTTGTAACCAGTCAGTTTCTTAAAATAAACTTACATTTTATGTGCTGAAATATCCACTCCATTATAGCCTTAAAGGCACACTCCAATGCCAAACAAAAATACAAATTACTGTTTAATAGATATACCCCCATTGAAATATGCATGCATTGTGTATTGGGGTATATCTTAAAAACAGCTTTCAAATTCTTGTCTTGGACCACATTCTTGTCCACTTGTCTGCATCCTTTGCAACCTAGCCCAGATTTCCATTGTCTTTCCAATCACATACCTCCCAATGCAACTCAATGGGAAGTATTTGCAAGGCAGGTATTTGCAAGGCAGGTATTTGCATTAAGCCAAACAACCAGGAAGTAACATGACCAATTGCCTGATTGACAGTAAAGCAGTGTAACAAGGTTAATTTATAAAAAAAAATAACACACACATTTAGAAAGCTGAAGTGCTTTAGTGGCTTGGAGTGCCATTTTAATTTTTAATTGTTTTAGTCTTCAATTCTAAATTAAGCCCCTGTTACAGTATACACTTAGGGGTGATCTCATTGCTACATTATGATTCAAGCCGGCAACTATCATAAGCTACCTCCAACTTACTCCCCATCTTTCCATTTCTAAACATTTGCCAAACATTATCGCTTTATAATTACAAAATTATATGTTTTAAGCTATACATTATGCTGGAATGCTTCTTTTCCCCTCTCAATTGTTTAGCATGTAAGAAATATCACGTTATCCACTTAATAAAGGCAGAACCTGTTATATACTAAAGTGAGAATTCATTGTGAATTCAAAGTGAATTTCAAATTTAGGGCCATAGTAGCTCAGCTGACAGCATAGCCGAGAATTTTTCAAGTTTTCTATTTTGACGTTAAATGTAAAATGCACTTTTAATTCTCATTTTAGCTAATGTTCAATCCATCTACAATGGTTCTACCAGTTTGCATGTGGATGGAAGGGAGAGAGTAGATTACAATCATGGTGTAATGTATCTTGAGATATCAAAAATACATCCATATGGTTCCATTGGTCTCAACATATTGAATCATTTTAAGTAATCTGTTGGCATTTGAAGCTTCCTATACATACTTCTTTCTTTCCTTGTGCAAAACTTACCTTACTTTTCCCTCTATTCTAGTCATAAACGTCCCTTCTCACTATCCACCTTTCCACCATCTTTCTTTCGGTCTATCTCCCCATTTCATTGTGGAGTGAGGGATGATGATTCCTTCCCACTTTTAATCTCGTTCATTTTTTTCCTTCCTTCCTTTTGGTTTTCTGTCTCTATTGCCTTCACCCTTGGTCTTTTTTTGATATCCAAGCTTTTAACTTGAAAAGTAATTTATCATTATTGCTAAATACATGCATAATTATATTTTGTTTATCTTCTGGAAACTTTCTAGATTCTTATTTCTTCTAAAAACATTTTATATTGTCAAAATGTTTTTTTATTAAAATCAGTTTTGAAAATAAAATATATATATTAATTTTACCACATGACAGGAGGCTTCATATTTTGCATAAACTCTCTTTACTAACTCACACAGCAGTAAAGAAAAGTGAAAACATTAACCAATCAAAAAATAGTAGGAGGTATAGTATTCACAGAGATGAGGCTCCTCCCCCTCTTTCTTTACTGCTCCATCAGCAGACAGGTCAGAGTTTCAGGCTCTTCCCTTTATTTACATTGTATTCATATTATATATGTGTATTTTCTTTTCTATATTACTGTATATGTGTATTTTCTTTTCTTATATTACTGTTTTTCCTCTGGGGGACTTCCCCCTCCTATCCTGAGGGGGCTTTACCCCTTTATTACATGTTTACCTCATGTTCGATTTATTTCGTTTTTTCCCCCTTTCTTTCCCCTGCCCTCAGGGACCCCTCCGTTTTCCCTCCGTTTTCGCTGGCCTCCCAGCTCATTTCTCCCTCAGGGTAACGCTCACCCTGTCTCTATTACTCCCATGCGGCTCCCCAGCCGCATTTCTGTATTGCCGACACGCAGGGAAACCTCTTCCCGGCTTCCCGGCGGCCATCTTGGATCTCGCGTCTCGCGAGATTCTCGGCCGCCATTTTGGGAGTTCCGCGATCTAGTGCAGGCTTCCGACCGCATAATGCTCGCTCTCCTCATATCCCAGCCGTCTGGGATACAAGATTTGTGCCGAAAAAGCTTCTTATCGCTCTGGCAGGGGTCACAATCGTCCTGTAAGGACTCTGAGGCTGCTGGCCCTACTCAGTGGTGAGTCCACTGTCAATTTTGTTGTTCCCTACTTATTTACTGGGTGGATTTCGTGCCACCCTTAATTCTACAGGGTGAAGCCCTTATTACACTGCTGCCTTCAGGTGGATTTCGTGCCACCTATATATGTATATGTTAAAGGGACAGTCCAACCCCATATTGATATCAGATTAGGTGGATTTCGTGCCACCCTCACAGATATATACATATACATTCCTGGGTGCGGGGTGTTGTTATTGCTAACTTTATTGTTACTGAGTGCATACCTAGTTACTTGACCCCTAGCCATCTCCCCTGTGCCAACATAATCACGATGGAAGCATCCCAAACCCCTGCGGACTTCCAGTCTATGATTGCGGAAGCCATCTCCGCCTCTATGGAAAGAGCACTGTCCAGAGTTATGTCGGCATCTACCGACAAATCTAAAAAAGCCACGCTGACCCAACCTCAGGACGAGGACTCTGAGGCTTCGGAGTCACACGTACTGGCGGACCCACGCCCCACCAAGCGTCACTGGAAAGGTGAGAAAGCGGGCGACGCACCGGGCAAGGGTAAGGCGCCTAAACGACATAGGCCAGCCCCACCTACACCTGCCCGCTACTCCTCGGATGAGGGGGAAGAACACACGCGCTCTATGGCCGTGTTGGACGAGTGGCAAGCCGCGGACTCTGATCCGCAAGATGACAACTGGGACTCGGACTCTGGCTCCCATACGGGCCTCCTACGAGGCACCTTCCTAGATGACAGTCAGTTACCAGATGACCTCACACCTACTCAGGAAGAGGAAGCCATCCTAGGGCAACGTCTTTTTGACCCTCGAAATATCCGCCACCCACGCTCTGGGGACTGGACACCCCCCGACCACCTCTCCCAATTTATGCACCGCTGGCTTCGCAAACCATTTGATAAAACGGTGCGCAACCGTCTACGCTCGGAATGCCCGCGCCCCTCGCTTCCCGACCACGTAACTCAATCCCCGGAGTTTGACCAGGTGATGAACACCTTTATGGCCCGGGGCGGCCGCGACCCTCGATGGGGCGTGGAGAAGGGATTCCACGGGGTCCAAGACCAGCTGCTGGACGCTATCGGCCCACTCTCACGCATATTATACCTGGCAGATGATGCTTTTACCAGAGCCGACCAATTTGACTCTAGCATGGTCAAGGAATGGGCACATGACATCAGAGAATGGGCACAAAGGTGCATCTGTTTCGTTGGCAACACCAACGTAGCCCTCTCCTCTGAGAGGCGCAAGGCAGCTTTACTCCGTATTGACGGAAAACTGGTGGAATTGGGCACCAAGGAACTGGGACCGTTGGCACAGGGCAAACTATTTGGGGAACCCTTCTTAAAAGAGCTGAACAAGCATGTTAACATTTTTACGTCCCTGAATAAAGCTCAGACATCCATGAAGCGAGTCTTCAGAGGCTACCCCAGTCGGGGTGTTTTTGGACGGGCTGGCCGCTACAGGGGCCGTGCAGCCAGCCGTTTCTGGCCTTCTGGCCCCCGGTCACACAGACCACAACCCTTCTACCCGGAAGTGGGCTTCAGACAACCCTTCTCCTATACCCGAGGAGCAGACCGAGGCAGAGGACCTCGTAGCCGTGGCAGAGCACGCTTCCCCACAGGTAAGCAATATCTCTCCTCTGGTTTCACTTACCCCTTATACCGCAGGCCGTATTGCTCTGTCTTTTCAGAACTGGATGACCATCTCCACAGATGCATGGATCCTCCAGACGGTTCGGGGCTACGTCATCGACTTCATAGAACCCCCCTACCAGCTCACTCACCCACACCCCATTCAATGCTCCGAGGAGGACCGCCGCCTGATCAACGGCGAACTACGAGAGCTCGAAACGAAAGGGGCGATAGAGCCGGCCCCCGACGGACAGGGTTTCTTCAGCAACATTTTTCTAGTAAAAAAGAAATCCGGAGACTTCCGTCCGGTTATAAATCTGAAGGGGCTCAACGCTTTTGTAATGTACAGGCACTTCAAGATGGAAGGCATTCATCTTCTGAGAGATCTCCTCCAAGACAGGGACTGGTTTACGAGGCTAGACCTCAAGGACTCTTACCTGTCGGTCCCCATCCACGCATCTTGCCGTCAATTCCTCAGATTCCTATGGCGAAACCAACCCTGGCAGTTCACTTGCCTCCCTTTCGGCCTAAGCTCAGCGCCGTGGTGCTTCACCAAGCTTCTCAAACCAGTCGTTTCACGACTACGAACTCAAGGAATTCGGTGCATTATCTACCTGGACGACCTGCTACTGTTCTCCTCAGACAGGTGCAGTCTAACGCAACACACACGATATACCATTCAACTCCTGACGTCCCTAGGCTTCGTGGTGAACTACCAAAAATCAGAACTATCCCCAACCCAGACGATACAGTTCCTAGGTTTCGAGATCGACTCCAGGACCAGCACCCTACGACTCCCGTTCTCAAAGATCACAGCCATCAAGAAGGAACTGCGCAGAGTCATCCGCTGCCGCACCATTCCACTACGCAACCTAGCTCGGATCGTAGGACTTCTGTTCGCATCCATACAGGCAATCTTCCCGGGCCCACTACACTACAGGGCGATGCAACATCTGAAGGTCTCCTTCCTCCGCCAGAACCCGTCCTACGACCAGTCCATTCCAGTAACGGAAGAAGTCAAGGAAGAACTCGGATGGTGGTTGGACAGCATGGAAGCCTGGAATGGCCGAGCCATCTTCGGGAATACTCCCGACATCGTCCTGGAATCGGACGCCAGCCTTTGGGGCTGGGGCGCCACAGGAGAGGGCGGATCGACAGGAGGCACTTGGACTTCTCAGGAAACCAACCTCCACATAAACTGCTTGGAACTCCTGGCGGGGTCATTCGCGATCCGCAGCCTAGCGAGGGATCGGACGGACTGCTGCATCCTCCTCCGGATGGACAACATCTCGGCGGTCCGCTACATCAACCGCCTGGGGGGAGCCCGATCCAGGCTCCTTTCAAAGATCACCAAGGACATCTTCGAATTCTGTCTACCCCGAAGAATCTCCCTCATGGCAGAATACCTCCCGGGAGAAACAAACCTGACAGCGGACTGGTTCTCACGCCACTGGCGGGACATCAGCGACTGGAGACTGGACCCAGCGATCTTCCAACGTCTTTTGGACAGGAGGGGTCCCCTCCACCTCGACCTTTTTGCTTCCCGCAACAACAGGCAGACAGACGAGTACTTCAGCTGGCTCCCGGATCCAGAGAGCAAGGCAGTAGATGCATTTCTCCAACCTTGGCCTCCCTTGGGAGCGTATGCCTTTCCCCCATTCGCCATGGTGGCAAGGACGATGCAATACCTGAAAGCCCAACGTGGCTCCCTGCTCCTCATCTCGCCCCTATGGCCGGGTCAACCATGGTTTCCGGACCTCCTAACAGCATCCTACAAGGATCCTCTCCTCATACCGTCTTATCCGACGCTCCTTACGGACCCGAGAGGGAACCAACACCCGCTCATCCTGGAAGACCGTCTCACGCTGGTGGCTTGGACGCTTTCAGGGGAACCTGGCAAACCGAAGACTTATCGCAAACGTCTCGAGACCTCCTATGGGACTCATGGGCGCCAGGAACCAGACGATGTTACTTATCAGCATGGAACTCCTGGTCTACTTGGTGCAGTGTGCGGAATTTCGATCCCTTTACGGCACCAATAGCAGCCATCTTGAATTTCCTCTCCCACCTCTTCTCCACGGCCCGATCTTATCGGTCCCTCAACGTAGTACGCTCCGCAATTTCGGCAGCCCACGTACCGGCCCGGGGGATCCCCGTTGGAAAAGACCCAATGGTATGCCGTCTTCTCAGGGGCATCAGACTACAGAGGCCTCCAAGACCTAAATATTCCCGACTGTGGGATGTCGAGATCGTCCTACAATTCCTTAGGGACTGGCCGGACAACAACAGACTCTCGCTCCGACAGCTATCAGCTAAACTGACGCTTCTGCTTTGTTTGGTCTCGTTCCGCAGAGTCGCGGAAGTACGAGCATTCGACATCGATGCTTTCTCGGTCTCCCCGGAGGGAGTTACCTTCCAAATTTCACGCCGTACGAAATCCGACTCCACATCAGTTTTCTACCCCTTTTTCCCTACAGAACCGCTTCTCTGCATGGTGTCCACCCTTCATCGGTACGTGGAAGTCACATCCCGACTGCGGGTCTCACCTTCGGGCCAACTCTTGGTGTCCTACGTTAGACCCCACGTACCAGTCTCTACCACCACCCTGGCCAGATGGGTAAGATGGATTCTATCTCTGGCGGGCGTAGAGGAGACCTTCGGAGCCCACTCCGTCCGGGGTGCGGCGGCCTCATCAGCTTTCGTCGCAGGAGCGTCCCTGGCAGACATCCTACGAGCCGCAGATTGGTCACGAGAATCAACCTTTCGGACCTTCTACTTCCGCCCGAACTCGGGGGCAGCCACGTCTCTCCTGTTTCAGCGTTAAAAATGCAAAATATGAAGCCTCCTGTCATGTGGTAAAATTGAAGATTATGCTAGCGCTAGTGTACTTATAATCTTAATTTTAATAATGACAGGAGGCGAGTATTTTCCCACCCTCCGCACCCTCGAGGGATGAGATCTCATGTAAGTATACCTTTACTCTCATGTAAGTATACCTATACTCTGAGTTTTCCTTCCTTTCTCTATGTTCCATTCTCACCTTGTATAGGCGGACTTGTACCTTGTTTAGCTACAACCTTGTTACCGTTCAATGTATTACCTAGACTAATTATATCTCAGTGGAGTTTGTGTTGGGTTTATTACAATACTGCAAACAGTTGCCAAACCGGTTCCTAACCTCTCCCACTCTCTTTTTCAGCTTAACTTCAAGACATTACAGTTTACGCTCAGGATGGACATGTTTGGACCTTCCTTCAGCCACCAAGACTTCGTAATTTGGAAAATCAACCATTGGTACACGTTCGGACCATCCTCCAACCTCAAGGAATTCGTACTTTGGATAGTCACCCGTTGGTGCATGTTTCAAGACTTTATCCGTTTTTCTTAAATATGTTCTCTTGTATTTGATGTCGCTTTCGAAAGAGGGGGAGGAGCCTCATCTCTGTGAATACTATACCTCCTACTATTTTTTGATTGGTTAATGTTTTCACTTTTCTTTACTGCTGTGTGAGTTAGTAAAGAGAGTTTATGCAAAATACTCGCCTCCTGTCATTATTAAAATTAAGATTATAAGTACACTAGCGCTAGCATAATCTTCAATTTTGAACTGTTGGCATGTTTAGTATAATTTAGAAAAAAAACTTAATTATACTTAAACGTTATCAATTTTTCCCTGGGAAATTAACTAAATATATATTTTTAAGACTTGTGAAGTTGTAAATGCTTTTATTTCAAGATATTAAATATATCGGCATGAGAAAATTTTGACCTTTTAACTCATCAGAAGTTATTTATATATTAAGTTACTATAACTTTTCATGGTCCTTTATATGAATAAAATAAAAATATAAAAAACTTTGAATGCACTGTTTGTAAATCTTTAAAGTAATGAAAATATTAACTTTATTCAACTATTTTGTGCAAAAAATTTTTGAACACACTTACTTTATAACTGTTTTATTTAAATTGTAAATGTATTGTTTAAAGGTACAATCCACTACCCAAATAAAAAATGCAGTTTAGTAAATATATAACCCCAATGAAAGCATGCATGAATTTAATTATACATTTTTTTCATTGGATATATAT
Organism: Pelobates fuscus; assembly: GCF_036172605.1. NCBI lineage: Eukaryota > Metazoa > Chordata > Amphibia > Anura > Pelobatidae > Pelobates > Pelobates fuscus. The sequence goes on along the minus strand of NC_086320.1, from coordinate 310,239,992 downwards.
ATATAAAAAAAGAAAAACAGTGTGTATGAAAATACTGAGGATAAAATACAGCTCAGATAGCAAGCCCTTCATTGGATCTCAGTTCAGTTCTCAAACTGTTTTTCTTGTGCCATTACAGGGAGAACATAAACCATTTGCACATCAGACTTATTCCTTGTGGCGGTACAAATCTAAAATGCTGGACAACTCTTACTGCACAAGAGATAGAGCAACCCCACAGTTGTGTACACACAATCCATGGGGCCCCGGTGCAAAACTGATCCCTGGTCCCACCACCACCCCATACAGACACACACAGAGATACACACAGACACACATCCATACATACAGACACACATACATACAGAGACACATACATACACACACACACATACGTACAGACACACATACATACATACATACAGGCGGGCACATATATACAGACACACATACTTACAGACACACAGACACACATAGACACATACATACAGACACACATACACAGACACATACATACAGACACACATACACACACAGACACATACATACTTACAGACACGCAAACACACACAGACACACATACACACACAGACACATACATACAGACACACACAGATACATACAGACACATACATAGACACACACACATACAGACTCACAGACACCAACACACATACATACAGACACACATGCACACACACAGACACACATACACACACACACACAGACACACATACATACAGACACACATACATAGACACACACACAGACACATACATACAGACACACACACAGACACACAGACACACACACACACACACAAACACAGACATACACACACACACACACACAAACACAGACATACATACACACACACACACAGACACATACACAAAGACACACATACACTAACACACACACACACACATGTACACTAACACACACATGCAAAATATTTTAGTCACCCACCTATTACCTATGTTTTAGGTGCAGGAGAATGACTTCCCTGGGGTCCAGTGGTTCATGTTGATGGGAGTCACTCTGACTCCCTCTCCTTCCACCTGTGCGGTTCCCGGTGGTTGCTGAGAGGAGTGACCGGGGCGGTCACTTCCTCCCAGCATCTGACATCATCAGGGTGGGCCCGGTCGCGCTGTTACCGGGCCCACTCTGATGATGATATTCATTTCCATTGGGTGGGCCTTACAACACCACCCGTTGGGCCCCTTCACGTGCAGCCCCGGCAATTATACCACACGGCCGGGGCCACAACACATGACGGCAGGCACCCGGTCGCAGGGGTCCGCAGGGCGGCATGGTCACCTGGAGTAATGGGCCCTGTCGCAGCTGCGACGCCTGCGACCACTGTATGTACGCCACTGCAACCCCAAATGAAACAGCCTTGTTTGGACTCGTCAGTGAGGTGTAACCAGTGGCGTACATACCGGGGTCGCAGGGGTCGCGGCTGCGACCGGGCCCGGTCCACCAGTGGGCCCGGCCGCCCTGCGACCCCGGTATGTATGTCACTGGGCCAGCCTCTTCTCCTGGGGGGCCCAAGAGCCGGCCACCTCAGGGCCCCCCGAGGCTGGCCCTGCTGTCACCCGGCTGGCCGGTCCTGCAGGCGCGCGAGGGAGCACTGTCTCCTAGGTGCTTCCTCTTCAGCTCCCTCGCGCACCGCACTGATACCGGAGCCGGAAGATGACGTCATCTTCCGGCTCCAGTATCAGTGCGGCGCGCGAGGGAGCTGAAGAGGAAGCACACAGGAGACCGTGCTCCCTCGCGCGCCCGCAGGACCGGCCAGCCTGACTGCTCGCCGGGTGACCGCCCCCCCAGGAGCCCAGCAGCACCACTGGACCCCAGGGAATCCCCTCAGCTCTCCCACAGGTAAGGAGGCTGGGGGGATTTAAAAAAAAATGTGTTTGTAAGTGTTAGTGTATGTTAGTGTTAGTGAGTGTGTGTGTATGTTAGTGTGTGTTTGTGAGTGTGAGTGTATGTTAGTGTGTGTGAGTGTATGTTAGTGTGTGTGAGTGTGTGTTAGTGAGTGTGTTAGTGTGTGTGAGTGTGTGTTTGTGAGTGTGAGTGTGTGTTTGTGAGTGTGAGTGTATGTTAGTGTGTGTGAGTGTATGTTAGTGTGTGTGAGTGTGTGTTAGTGAGTGTGTTAGTGTGTGTGAGTGTATGTTAGTGTGTGTTTGTGAGTGTGAGTGTATGTTTGTGAGTGTGAGTGTGTGTGAGTGTATGTTAGTGTGTGTTTGTATGTTAGTGTGTGTTTGTGAGTGTTAGTGTGTGTGAGTGTATGTTAGTGTGTGAGTGTGTTAGAGTGTGTTATAGTGTGAGTGTGTTAGTGTGTGTTTGTGAGTGTGAGTGTGTGTTAGTGTTAGATTGTGTGTGTTAGTGTTTGAGTGTGTTTGAGTGTTAGTCTTAGAGTGTGTGTGTGAGTGTATGTTAATGTGTGTGTGTTAGAGTGTGTGTTAGTGTGTGTGTCTGTTACTGAGTATGTTTGTGTGCATCTGTTAGTGAGTGTGTATGTATGTCTGTCACTGAGTGTGTGTCTGTCAGTAAATGTGTGAGTCTGTTCATGAGAGTGTGTGTGTCTTAAGCACTTACCTTTCTCCAGCGCCGGACTCCCTTGGCGCTGGGAATCTCTCCGCCCCGATCCGCCTCTCAGCTCCGAATGCGCATGCGTGGCAAGAGCCACGCGCGCATTCAAACCGCCCATAGGAAAGCATTATTCAATGCTTTCCTATGGACGTTCAGCGTCTTCTCACTGTGATTTTCACAGTGAGAATCGCAGAAAATCCTCTAGCGGCTGTCAATGAGAAAACATTTATTTTAATTCTCTCTATATTTACTTGATTACACATTGATTACTGCTCCTATGAGGAGCAGTTTATCTGCTCCTCATAAGCCATTTTTTTGGTTTGTAGCTATCCACTTACTTACTTAACCCTTTAAGGACCGAGGAAATGCTAGGTACGTCCGACAAAAAACGGTCCTTAACAACCGCAAACGTTATCAAAGTCTTACTTACTTACCCGATCGCCACCATTCCCATGCCGGGGATTGGTGTTCCTCCTGGTCTGGGGGGACTGTCTGACAGCCCAGGCAGTCCCCCCTCTGCAAATTAAGCCCCTGCAGGCCATGTGATCGCTCCAAAAGACAGGCCGTCTCCCTGCATTTGTGAAAAAAAAAATGTTAATAAAAAAATAATAATAATAATATATGTATATATATATATATATATTATATATATATAACATCATACTAAGTGTATTTTTAATATATATATATATATATATATATATATATATATATATATTAATATAAAAATACACTTAGAGTAAATTTGCACACATATATATGTAATATATAATAACTACTATTAATTAAAAATGAATTTAACAAATTTAAAAATATTTTTTTCAAATTACAAAAATATATATATATATAAATGTAATTTTATTCTAATTTTATTTTTATATTTATATATATATATATATATATTTCATCAATATACACTTAGAATAAAATTATATATCTATGTATATATAAATAAATAAAAAACGAAATACACACTGAGCGGAAACGTCGATCTACTCTTCGCAATAAATGAAGATTTAACTATATGAAAATCCTAGAGTGCCGGTATTTTTCTTCTATTATATATATATATATATATATATATATATATATATATATATATCCATATACATAATTACATAAATAATTTCAGAAATATATACATAGACTTCAAATATATAAATATGTATATATATTTAAATTCTACGTGCATATTTATGTAATATTTTTACATAATTAAGTAATTTTATTGATTGCAATTTGAGGGACTTGCCTGACAACCATAGAATTTTATTTGCTATCACTGTATTTAACCCTGTAATTTTCCATGAAACATTTAAACTTGTACATGGGGGGTACTGTTTTACTCGGGAAACTTCGCTGAACACAAATATTAGTGTTTCAAAACAGTAAAACATATCACAGCAAAGATATTGTTAGTGAAAGTGAAGGTTTTTGTATTTTTCACACACAAACGGCACTTTCAATGATGATATCATTGTTGTGATACGTTTTACTGTTCTGAAACACTAATATTTATGTTAAGTGAAGTCTCCCAAATACAACAGTGCCCCTCGTGTACAGGTTTTATAGTGTTTTTGAAAGTTACAGGGTCAAATATAAGGTTTAATTTTCATTTTTTTTTTACATTGAAATTTGCCAGGCTGGTTATGTTGCCTTTGAGAGCATATGGTAGCCCAGGCATGAGAATCACCCCTATGATGGAATACCATTTGCAAAAGAAGACAGCCCAAGGTATTGCCAATGGGGTATGTTCAGTCTTTTTTAGTAGCCACTTAGTCACAAACACTGGCCAAAATTAGCCTTCATAATTTTGCATTTTTAACATACAAACACATATAAATGCTAACTGTGGCCAGTGTTTGTGACTAAGTGGCTACTAAAAAATACTAGACATATCCCATATTGAATACCCTGGGTTGTCTATTTAAAAAAAAAAGGTGTGATTCAGAGATTTATGACAGATAACAGTGTTACAATGTCACTATTGATACATTTTAAAAATATACATCTCCTACATGTCCTACTTGTACTTATAGCCCTCTAACTTGCAAACAAAAGCTAAGAACATATTAACATTGAGTATTTCTAAACTCAGGACCAAATTTAGAAACTATTTAGCATTGGTGTTTTTTGGCGGTTGTAGATGCGTAACAGATTGTGTGGGTCAAAGTTAGAAAAAGTGTGTTTTTTAAATGTTTTCATCATATTTTATACATTTTTTATAGAATATTTTATGATATGATGAAAATAATGCTATCTTTAGAAAGACAACTTAATGACGTGAAAAACAGTATATAATATGTGTGGGTACAGTAAATTAATAAAAGGAAAATTACACCGCAGAAATGTAAAAACAGCCCTGGTCCTTAACGGTAAGAAAATTGAAAAAATGGTCTGGTCACTAAGTGGTTGAAGGCTTTTTGTTTTAGTTTGTAACTCATGCAAGTCTCGAGAGAAGTGAGATTTGCCTGAAAGAGCTCTCTGCTGAGTTGTCTTACAAACCAATTAATCAAATCACTCTGACTTAGCTTGCATATTTTTTTAAAGCCCTTTTTCTGCCATTAGCTATATTATGATTGTGATATATTGGGATTGATTAACTAAATACCAAATTGTTTTGAAGAGAAATTTGAAAAAAAAAATGGAAGAATTTTAGCAACTCACTAATTTAGTCAAAAATATTTGTTTGTTAATTATTTTCTTTATTTTACAATTTTGTAAGAAGTTTTTCCAATGATGATCTCAGAATATTCTTATAAACATAACACCCCGTTATTCCTCTGATCCAACAATGTATGAGTTATTTTTAAAAGATTTTTTTTGGACAGCATCTTACATTTCTTGCTATATTATTTTTTTTTTCATTTAACAATCTATTTTACAATAAAAGTTAACATTTTATTGAAAACACACAGTAAAGGTGTCTCAGTGATTTTTGTTTAACTTTGATCTTTTTTTGGTAAGTCTTTCTTAATTGTAAAAAAATGTGTGTATATTTATAACCTAATACTATTTTTACCATTTTCTTTTTACAATGCCAAAAGTGCATCAAGCATTTGTTCTGACAAGCTGATGATAGACAACAATAACTAAAATTGACTGCATTTCTCTAAGGAACAAAATAATAAAATAAAGTATCTGACACATAACAAGCTCATAACAAGCTCATGAAGTTAGGTCAAAACAGAAATGATGTATGTATAGAATACTGTCTAGGAATACCTTTAAAAAAAATGCATATTTAGCATTTTTATTTTTACCCTTTACAGAAAAATATGACAGAGCATGATATAAAGTATATGCAAGATTTCATATAATCGATTAGTAAAATAATCATAAAAATAGCTTAACCCCTTAGTGACTAGACCGCTTTTCAATTTTCTTTGAGACGGTATGGCAACCCAGAAATGAAAATTAGCCCACCATAACATACCATTTAAAAAAGTAGACAGCCCAGGGTACTCAAAATGTGGCATGTCCAGTTTTTTTGTAGTAGCCACTGGCCAAAATTATAATTTCTATTTGTTTGTATGTGAAAAATGCAAAAACAAATATGAACGCTAACTTTGGCCAGTGTTTGTGACTTAGTAGCTACTAGGAAAAACTGCATATACCCTATTTGCAATATTTTCGGTTGTCTACTTTAGCAAATGGTATGCAATCATGGGGGTATTTCTTATTACTGGGCTACCATACGATCTCAAAGATAACATAACCAATCTGGAAAATTTCAATGAACAAAAGGAAATGGGCAAGTCTTATATTTGACCCTGTAACTTTCAAAAACACTATAAAACCAGTACATGGGGGGTATTGTTATACTCGGGAGACTTCGCTGAACACAAATATGAGTATTTTCAAAACAGTAAAACGTATCTCAACAATGATATTGTCAGTGAAAGTGTTTTTAAAAAATGCAAAAAACAAATAAAAACGCTAACTTTGGCCAGCGTTTGTGACTAAGTGGCTACTACAAAAGACCCCTGCTATTGCGACCATGTAATCATGGTGATCACATGGACCTGGAGGGCCGAAAAGGTTCTGACCGGGATTGCCATGGATCACCAGTCCAGGTAAGTACCAGGGTCATTTTGGCCTCGGATGTACAAGGTATGCCCGCGGTCATTAACTGCTGTTTTTTTGTCAGACGTACCCTGTACGTCCGAGGTAGTGATGAGGTAAAAAGGGTACATTTTAAATATCAGTAGATGAGACACAGAAATGGTTAAGTGGCATGTCAACAGTATATGTATATAATCTGCTTCCATTTTTGGAAGTTCAACTTCTCAAAATGCCACCAGAATGTCTACAGTATATGTATATAATCTGCTTACATTTTTGGAAATTCAAATTCTCAAAATACCAACAGAATGTAAAAAATTATAAACACAGTTACCTCAACAATACTAGGATGTGTCTTTCATTAGAAATTGCAGGTAGTTATGGAGCCCCATACAAATTAATTTTTGTTGAGTCTTGCAGGCTCCAGTGATATAAAGGGGAATATCATTTACAGTTATACTACTTGAGATTGGATGATTACCAGAGCTCCAGCATATACATATGTTTCTCAATCATATGAAGACCATATTGGGAGCAGAAGGAATGGTAATTAAAATTGGATTCAAAAATGTGTTTTTATTAGCAATGCAAAGCATACTAAGGCATGAGTATGCAATGTGTTTACATGTTTTTGGTAGTGGTAGCATTATTTAGGCTTTCATCTAACAATACATTCAGTAGGATCACTAATGCATTGTGTAAAATAAAACCATTGTTAAATGTAGGAAGAAAAAGTACACAAAATAATGCTTTGTTTTATATTTATTATTATTTTAACTACATTGTCTTTTATTTGTCCACATTCCCTAACAAATTAACCTTGTAAGGGCTGAAGCAGAATCATCTCTGAAAAACAGAAAAGCTTGTTGCTTGAAAGAAAATACACAACTCTCCAACAACGTACAAAGATAATTGCAGATTGGTATAGACAAAAAAGGAATAAGGAACTGAAACACCAGGGAAAAGCCTACACTTAATGCATTTCAAACTTAAAGTTGCGCTCCACTGGCCATATTAAAAAAATAGAAATAAATAAAAATCACTGTTTAGTAGAGATACCTCCAGTGTATACATGCATGCATTTTTAATGCATATATTCATTGAGGGTATATTTTAAAAGAGCTTGCAAAGGCTGCAGATCTTATGAACAGCAGCCTTAGCAATCCCTCCCTTTTTTTCCCCAGAAGAGACGTATAGTCTCTTCACAGAAAAAAACCCAATCAGAGACTTCTCAATGAGAAGCCTCTGACTTGGTGCTCACGTACGGACGGGTGCTGGCTCATGCATTAAATATATAGTATATAAATATATATTTTTTTTACTACTCCCTTTTTCATTCTATTGGTCATTTCCCATGTTATCTGTGAACAGAATCAACATATAGTGATGTAACCTAACCATCAATAATCTTTTTTCCTATCAATCATTTCTAATACTGGTGCCACTGGTGGAATTCTGACTCACAAATAAAAATGAGTCATTTGTGATTGTAGCGATAAATATTAGCAGAACACTAATAGGAATGGTTTTTACAGTTTTTTTGGATAATGCAATTTGCTTCTCAATTTTTTTGATGAACAAAATTCTGTTGAGCCAAACTGCAAAATGGACAAAGTTCTGCCATCTTAAAATTTGTTTGTCTTTTTGGATGAAGTGGTTCAGCCGATTTAGATTTTTTTTTCCTCCTTGCATAAGTCTACACTTGAGTGAAAAAAAGGCATCAGTTTAATGTAGTAAATATAAGCTAAGAAGATAAGACAAAACATGACTTTTAAAGGCTTAGAACTTTTAAGATTTATAGCAAGATATTAGGAATAAGTGCTCATACCATTTAATCAAAAAAATTCAAAACAATACAACATATTTTGCACATGCGCAACATGCCATTTTTTGTCATCCATTTGATTATGCTTTATTCAGACATAACTGAGCCAATGTTGCAGCGTTATTCACTATACAGTGAATTGCCGGGAATTGTCCATCGAAATTCAGATAGTAGGCCATACTAACCAAATAGAAAAAAACTAATCTCCAGTTGCATTCCAGTTCAGTTTTTTCGGCTTAAAATTTCTAATTCTCTGGCCAATGAATTTACCTGACAATTTTTGGCTTAGTAATTACCAACTCTGGTGTTATATGAATAGACACATCACACTTCTATATTCTGACGTGTCGCTTCACTGTTATAACTGGGGTTTTATTTAAACATTTTAAAATATATATTTATTACATTGTTTGAAAGGTTTGATATGTACATAAATGGCAAACCAGTGAAAAGCAGATGTTCATTTTTTTGTGGATAAACAGCTGTGTTTAATTTCCTTGGCATATACGAATTGCGAAGGAGATGAAACAACTTTGATAAAACAGAGGTTTTATTTTTTTGTAAGACATATTTTTTAACTTAGAAAAACAAAACAGAATTGTGCATTTATAGTTCTTAAATGTCCACAATTGTTTGTTTGTTTGTTTATTTATGTTAGCAATCCTTTGTACTTGAATAATAAGACATTTGCTAAGTGCCGTATTGTGGATAATTTCTGAAGCTCAGCTGATTTCGTGTTGTATGCTCTTCTAGCTACAAACTCCAAAATATTCAAAAGAACTGACTTTTGGAAACAGAGAGTTGCATATAGGCAAATTTGAAAAATAAACAAAGTGGATGCCCCCCTCTCAAAATATTGTAAAGCGCTATGGAATCTGCTGGCGCTATATAAATGGCAATAATATTAATAATAATGACCATCACCAAATATAGTTGCTTTCACAGTTTTCACACCATTCACAGCAATGGAAAAGCGAGGAAGAAAAGTGCAAATGTCCATTGGGCTTCTTTTTAACCCCTTAAGACCGGAGGCGTACTATTACGTCCTTTTAAAAGCGGCTCTAAACGCCGCAGGGCGTAATAGTACGCCCTCCGGTTTTTAGTAACTTACCCGGTCGCCGGCGGTCCCACGCCGGCGATCGCGGTTGGGGGGACTCTCAGGGAGCCCCCCCGCGGCACATCTTCCTCCTCCGGTCCCTCCCGGTCATGTGAGAGTGAGGTCCTTGCGAGGACCTCACAATCACATGGCCGGTATAGCTGGCTCAGGCATTGCCAGCAGGGGGACCAACTGTAATGACAGTTGGTCCCCCTGCTGGCTGAAATCAAATAAAATAAATGTTAAATAAGTGTAAAAAAAAATTTTATACTTAGATCATATATATATATATATATATATATATTATATATATATGATCTAAGTATATATATACACATATACATACACACACATACACCGTCTAGGTGTATTTTAATATTAATATATATATATATATAATTATATATATATATTAATATCAAATTACACGTAGACTGATACTGATTAAATATATATATAATTATTGTTATATATATATATTTATAAATAATATAAAATAAATAAATATGTAAATACGTAAAAAAATAAAATAAAAAAAATAATTAAAAATAAAATATTAAAAAATATATAGATGTGTTTTATTTCGTTCTAACTGTATTGTGATATTAATATATATATATATATATTTATATCAAAATACACGTAGAACGAAATAATATATATATCTATATACATAAATATATACGTATATATCACTATATATATATACCTATATATAAATAAAAATATAAAAAAAAAATATATATATATATACGTATATATACACATATGTATATATATACATATATTCATTCTACACATATATTTATGTAATAATTTTACATAATTAGGTATCCTAATTAATTACAATTAGCGGGACCTGCCTGACCACCCATGCCGAAAGTATAGGGAATTTAATTTGCTAGCACTATATTTAACCCTATAACTTTCCAAGACACCATAAAACCTGTACATGGGGGGTACTGTTTTACTCGGGAGACTTCGCTGAACACAAATATTAGTGTTTCAAAACAGTAAAATGTATTACAACCATGATATCGCCAGTAAAAGTGACATTTTTTGCATTTTTCACGCACAAACAGCACTTACAGGGACGATATTATTGCTGCAATACTTTTTACTGTTTTGAAACACAAATATTTGTGTTCAGCGAAGTCTCCTGAGTACAACAGTACCCCTCATGTACAGGTTTTATGGTGTTTTGGGAAGTTACAGGGTCAAATATAGCGTGTTACATTTGAAATTGAAATTCGCCAGATTGGTTACGTTGCCTTTGAGACTGTATAGTAGCCCAGGAAATAAATTTACACCCATAATGGCATGCCATTTGCAATAGTAGACGACCCAAGGTATTGCAAATAAGCGATGTCCAGTCTTTTTTAGTAGCCGTTTGGTCACAAACACTGGCCAAAGTTAGCGTTCGTATTTGTTTGTGTGTGAAAAATGCAAAAAACGCCAATTTTGGCCAGTGTTTGTGACTAAGTGGCTACTAAAAAAGACTGGACATACCCCATTTGCAATACCTTTGGTTGTCTACTATTGCAAATGGTAAATGGCGAATTTCAATTTCAAATGTAACACGCTATATTTGACCCTGTAACTTCCCAAAACACCATAAAACCTGTACATAGGGGGTACTGTTTTACACGTGAGACTTTGCTGAATACAAATATGTGTATTTTATTGCAGTAAAAGCAAACAGTATTATGACATTGACAGTTAAAATGTCATGTAGAACGAAAAAAATCAAAAAAAATCTTATTTTCTCCCATTTTTTTCATATTAAATTATGTTTCATAGCTAAATATTTGATATTAAATGAAAGTCCTGTTTCCCCTGAATAAAATGATATATAATAAGGGGGGGTGCATTTAATATGAAAGAGGTGAATTACGGTTGGACAGACATATAGCGCAAATGCCAGGTTTTGTTTACGTTTTGTTTCGTTCACAACTTGTACATTTGGCTGCGGTGGTAAGGGGTTAAACTTGGTTACATGATTATTGTTTCCTTATGCAACCTTTACCATGTGAGTTAATGAGTGAGCGGGCTGATATTATAATGAGTGGTCAACTTGTTTCATTGTACATACTGTGAGGTTCTCATCATACTGTATGTACCAAAAACCATTCCTAGTAAATGCAGTTGGCATTAAAAGTGCCCAACCCGACTCATCATGTACTGTGTTTTGCGTATCCTGTAATTGCTGAGGTTCTGTAGTTATCTCCATGTTTGTATAGCTCTCCTTTCCTCCTCTCCCTCCTGGCTATTGAAATGCAACTGTGAAGTTTAACAAAAAAAGGTTGTTGTAGAGTATGTTAAAAAGGAGCACTAAAAAACCCCACAAGAAATGTATCATATTATCAGATGTTTCTTTTCAAATGGATAAAAGCAATAATTCAAGTTTGGTACATAAAAAGTAAAGAATACAATTATAGTGCAGATGGTGTTATAGCATAAGGCTCCTACACATTCACATATAAACCATTAATGCCCCAAATTTCTAGTTTTTAAGTATTCACAACTTTACTGATAGTCACCAACCCTTATACTTAAGATTCCCATATATGCACCAAAACATATTTAATTTATTTATACTTAAAAGTATTAAAAGGAAAAAAAATAACTCTTACAAGCAAAAATCTGTGAGCCTAAAGCAGCTTGGAAGCCGCCACTCACATCTCATGCATAAGGTTTATCTACTCGAAAGTTCAGCACAGCGCCACTTGTAAAACAAATATTGTAGTTCTTCTGGACTGCCCACTCATGTGCTGTCACCACATCTATGATTTTCCCCCATAGTGTTAATTGTCAGCTGATCCACAGCTGAGAGTGAGATGATTTAGCCTCCTCATGACAACTCCTCCTGTATCCTTACTGGTGAATATTGCAACTCCTCCATCTAAGTTAATTCTACAGGAAACTTAATATCCATATGTATACATCATTTTTTAATGCATATCCATTTTTTACTGTTAAACTAAATGACAAATTCAGTTTTTCAATTAATGACAACTTTAAAAATAAAATTGTAACATTAACTGGAGATGGGGACAATAAACCAGTAATTTATTTAGAATTGAAGGGATACATTTAATTTGTTATCTTGATATAATAAAGGAGGACTAATATAAGTATTTCAATATTAAACAATGAGTACTAAATACAATTTTAAGCAAGGTTCTTTTAAATAATGTTCTTAAATTTAGTTTTTGATTTTGCAAAATGATTGTAATACCTACTCAACCTCAGTCTGATCTTCTACAGAGTGCTAAAAGTACTTATCGAAAACATTATAAGATTTTCATTAGAGTAGGCATGGCAAGTCTATAATGATTAAGGTAAACTATGAAAAAAATCACTACATTCACATTTGTCTGACTTTTTTAAATTCCCCAATGTAAGCTTAGTTTAAGATTAAATACATTCACTAATTTGTAAACCAGTGAGCAAAAAAAAAATTAGATCAAGACAGAATGTACAGTTTTCAGTGATTTATCTTGACTAAACCATGGCATTACAAACTACAGCTTACTATGGAAAGATCTCTGGCTAGAAGACAAAACCATAATCCTTAGCAATTACTCAGTTTCATAAATAATTATGTGAAGGTTTAAGTGGTTAATGTGGTTGAACAATAGCTATAGAGTTTTCATATTAGTGTGCGTCGAAGTGAATATCACTACCACTTAAAATGTTAACAAATATATTGTAAGAATAAATCAAACATTTTTATTTGTATGTTCTGTACATTATATCATAAATAGTGCATACGTTTAAAATTGAAGAAAAGATAAGAGTTAGTATCAGACCAAAACTCCAAATGTTTCCACATAAGTATATAAATAGTTCATTTAAACATAAATTAGTTTAAAAAAAAACAAACAAAAGACTTTTTGGGGACGTGTTGAAAAGCCACAAAACCAAATGGAAAAAATAGAAAACACTAAAGAAAACAACCTCAAATAAACAAAAACTATGATGTGTAAGAAAATATTGTGATATGAAGTGATTTGAAGTAATTTAAAAGAGAGAATCAATGGGTCTCAGAGCTGAATATTTGAATATTACGAATTCAAATAAATTAAAGAAATCAGTGAATATCACCCAATCATGGTGTAGGTATAATTTAGAGGTTATTGGAATTCACTAACTGCAATATCAAATAAGTTTGAGATTAATTTAAACCGTAGTAATACTTGGTTATTGTAGCAGTATAGTATAAATAGCAAGTATACTTTGGGGGGGATTTGAAAAGCTATTAGGAATAAACTAGAAACACCTTTGATTACGCTATTATGTAGCTCAGAGGGTAAATAGTATCATTAAAGATGTATTTAGCCATTTAGTAGCACACTGTGTTTAGATACATAGTAGCAGAGTAGGTATATATATGTGGAATAGTCTGGGTTTAAGAAGTTTAAGATTTGGAAGTTAAATATCTGTGGAAACTGGGTTATGGTTAACACCAAAAGACTATGTTGAACATACTTTCACATTATGGCTAAAACTCTCCATATTCATAGTGCCCATTCGCCATTCACACTATTCTCAAGCAGATCCAAGATTTGATTAAATCTAAATCGTCACTAACATCTAAGCTAAAACTAAGCTCGCTAGAGGATCCCAGTCTCCAACCACCTTATTGCTTCGTGGCAGTTCCCCTCAAGGTCTGAATTGCTAAATAATAAACTCAAAAGCTACATAAGGGGTTATCAGTATTGATTCCCTCGGATAAAACAACACCCAGTGGCGTCTGCTCGTTTTGGCGCTAGACTGCACCTTTCTCAAGAGCTATAAAGACGGTCTCAATCTCCCGGTCTTTTAAGGGGTTGGGACCCGCCTTCCTACACATCACCAATAACCAGCATCAGCCACAGATCATAGCGCTCATTACTATTGCCGATGTTGGAGGTGTCCTCTTTACACCTTTGTAAGGCTACCCTACTATCACATAGCATTGAATAAAATATCTAAACACTGCTTTAATTTAAGGCTCCATCTCTAACTTCTAATGAGGAATTACAGAATGTTATATTGGGCTAATACATACATAATACATAACTCCTGCCAGAAACATACCGGCAAGGCAGGAGTTACTAACCTCTGCTGGAGACACCTCCAACATCAGCCGATTGAGAAAGCACAGAGATCTGGGAGAAATATGTCGTGACAAGAGGAGCATTTTTTGGGACAATTTTTATGATTGTTTATTATGTATTTATTTTGTTTATTTATATGTGTTTTAATACACAATAAATCTGTATTTTAGTCCTACCCCGGCTTCCTCCACTTCTGCTTCCTAAAGAAGGGTGGTGCCCTATTTACAGGCACCCAAGCGTTGTTATCCAGAGCCAGGTTCCAATGGCTCTAAGAAAGGTGAGCAGTAACTTGCACTTTATAGTTTAAGCACCTATTGACAGAACGTACTTCCCTTTTGTGGTCTCTATTCTTATCTTTTATCCGTTGACACCAAGAAAGGGTAAAGTGCCACCAGACGGCACAGAAGCTGTTGTGATTTGAGTCTGTCCTTTTAGAGGCTCTAATAAATGTGAGTTACATCTCATAGTTTCTGTTATATAGCACGTATATAACACGTATTTATGCTATGTTGTGTCTCCTCTTTTCTCCCATATTTATATTCGTCTAATATACAACGTGGCACTTGTAGTATGTGAATACCACTTTCCTTCTTCTACTTAGCTCTCCACTCAAATATGCAACATAGGGGTGAATCTATTTCAAACCTTGTCATATATAATATTCTTTTATAAATGCTTATATAGTGGGTAAGAGAGATTCCCATTAGAGTGTGAAGCGGCTGTCACTTATGCACTGTTGTACAATAATTAAAGCGCACTAATCACAGGTTTATTTGGTATTTGCTTGACATTATATGCTCTTTTTTTCTAATTTTGAAATTGACTTACGTATATTATGTTGAGTATGCTGAGTCTCTACCTATCTAAAATTGCAAAACACTTTGGTTATTTGTAGCAGCTTGCACTTATTCATCTCTGATTATCTCAGACATCAGTGGATGACCAGATCCTGTCATGTACCACTAGTGTTATGTAGTGATACAGGTGCATATTAATGGACACTGTAGGCAAATATATATTGTTTTTAAAGGACTGATATGACATTCTTCTGATTCTAAACTTGCATTCATCCGAATTAGGGCCAATCAGGTGAACGTTTGAATTCCCAATCTCGAAGCTGAAATAAAGCCGTATAATGTACCGAACGATTTGAGCAATGGATGAGCCTGTTCGCTTGATTTGTGATTTGGCATGCCCATGAAATGAAAAAAAAAAAGACTGAAAGGAAAAAATACTTGATTTGTGAACCTAATGGTAGGACAATGTGTTTAAAATATATACATAATACATATGTATTATGTGGCAAATGCTCCTTTCTCCGTACTTTTGCCACGGTCTTCTGGAGCAGCCGGCTGGCTAGCCTCCTGCCCAAGGACTATGGGCCATGTAAAAGGTTATGGGAGATATTCCTTTAAGCAGTATGTCCTGGAAATCTTGTCCAGCAGTTAAAAGAGGCTGCAACAGCATGCCTCCACTAAGCAGAACAGTGCAGTATAAAAATCCCAGTGGGGTTCACCCCAGGTGCACATGACGTCCATCGACGTCAGCTCCCGAGTGGAGCCGAATGCGCATGCATGGCCAGTGGCATGCAAGCATTCAAACCTGCCTATAGGAAATCATTACTCAGTGCTTTCCTATGGGGATCTTTTTTGAGGCTGGAGGTCCATGAGGACATGAGGGTATCTTTAAAGCCATTCCACGAATAGTAAACCTTCCCTATTTTGAAATGTGCAAATTTCATAGGGCAACCATTTTAATTTGGTTTTGAACCTGTATCCAAACCAATTCATCATCATTTCTCTAGAGTTTTGCTATTAAAGTTTTTACAGCCATAAACATATGAATTACTAATATTCTATACTTGTGAGGTATGAAATCAAGATCATAATGAAGCAGAGCTCTCCCTGGCTTTGGGGGGGAACAAAACACCCAGAAAGGTCAGATATAACTTTAGAAACTTTATTTCATAATTTTATGACCTTTTCACAAGTCCATCATATATGCAGAAAAGAGCCTGAGTAGTGATGTCACGAACATAAAATTTTCCGTTCGCGACCGGCGAACGCGAACTTCCGCAAATGTTCGCGAACGGCGAACCGGGCGAACTGCCATAGACTACAATAGGCAGGCGAATTTTAAAACCCACAGGGACTCTTTCTGGCCACAATAGTGATGGAAAAGTTGTTTCAAGGGGACTAACACCTGGACTGTGGCATGCCGGAGGGGCATCCATGGCAAAACTCCCATGGAAAAATGCATAGTTCATGCAGAGTCTGGTTTTAATCCATAAAGGGCATAAATCACCTAACATTCCTAAATTGTTTGGATGTTGTATCGATCAGGTAGTGTAAGGGTTACGCCCGCTTCACAGTGACAGACCAAACTCCTCGTTTAACGCACCGCAAACAACCGCAAACAGTCCATTTGCACAACTGCAAACTCCCCATTTGCACAAGGTTGGATACCAAGCTAGCCATGTCCCGTTCCTTGTCCTCACTGATGTCATTGAAGGTCTCTTCCTCCACCCAGCCACGTACAACACCAAGGGGCCCCGAAAGGTGATAACTAGTGATGTCGCGAACATAAAATTTTCGGTTCGCGAATGGCGAACGCGAACTTCCGCAAATGTTCGCGAACCACTGACAAAGAAATGATCAGTCTACGAATTTAATAATAGGTGTATTTTAACAGTGAGAGACAGATTAACACAAATTATGTTACTTGTATAAAAGACACCTGTCCATAGAAACAATCAAACAATCAGATTCCAAACTCGCCACCATTGCCAAGACCAAAGAGCTGTCCAAAGATGTCAGGGACAAGATTATAGACCTGCACAAGGCCCGAATGGGCTACAAGACCATTGCCAAGCAGCTTGATGAGAAGGTGACAACAGTTAGTGCGATTATTCCCAAATGGAAAAAACACAAAATAACTGTCAGTCTCCCTCTGCCAGGTACACCATGCACGATCTCACCTCGTGGAGTTTCAGTGATCATGATAATGGTGAGGAATCAGCCCAGAACTACATGGGAGGATCTTATTAATGAACTCAAGGCAGCTGGAACCATAGTCACCAAGAAAATAATTGGTAACACACTACAGCGTGATGGACTGAAAGGTCCATCCCTGCAAGGTCCCCCTGCTCAAGAAAGCACATGCACAGGCCCATCTGATGTCTGCCAATGAACATCTGAATGATTCAGAGGAGAACTGTGTGAAAGTGTTGTGGTCAGATAAGACCAAAATCAAGTTCTTTGGAATCAACTCAACTCGCAGTGTTTGGAGGAGGAGGAATGCTGCCTATAACTCCAAGAACATCATCCCCACTGTCAAACATGGAGGTGGAAACATTATCCTTTAGGGTTGTTTTTCTGCTAAGGGGACAGGACAACTGCACCACATCAAAGGGACGATGGACGGGGCCATGTACTATAAAATCTTGGGTGAGGACCTCCTTTCCTTAGCAAGGGCATTAAAAATGGGTCGTGGATGGGTATTCCAGCATGACAAAGACCCAAAACAAACAGCCAAGGCAACAAAGGAGCACATTGACTCAACAAGAAGCACATTAAGGTCCTGGAGTGGCCTAGCCAGTCTCCAGACCTTAATCTGACAGAAAACCTGTGGACGGAGCTGAAGGTCCGAATTGCCAAACGTCAGTCTCGAAACCTTAATGACCTAGAGAGGATCTGCAAAGAGGAGTGGGACAAAATCCCTACTGAGATGTATGTAAACCTGGTGGCCAACTACAAGAAATGTCTTACCTCTGTGATTAATAACAAGTGTTTTGCCACCAAGTACTAAGTCGAAGAGGTCAAATACTTATTTCACTGATTGACATGCAAATCATTTTATAACTTTTTTTTACATTTTTTCTGGCGTTTTTCTGGATTTTTTTTCGGTTTTTTTATTCTGTCTCTAACTGTTTAAATACACCTACCATTAAAATTATAGACTGATCATTTCTTTGTTAGTGGGCAAACGTTCAAAATCAGCAGGGGATCAAATACTTTTTTCCCTCACTGAACCTACATTTTGGAACCACTACACATGGGGTTAATCACTAAAGTGAAAATTAAAAATGAATTTCAAACTCAAGACCAATATAGCCAAATTAGAAAAAGTCTCTAAGTCAGCTACGATTCAAATCCAGCTATATTTGCCAAGAATTTGAATTCACTTTGAAATATCACTTTAGAAAATAACCTTAACAGTATTTCACAAGGGTTTATAAAAAACCCACTTGTAGTGAACTGAAAACTAAATGTTATCATTTAGGCTTAAATAGATGCAACTATAGCTGAGTTAGACATTGGAAAGATTAAGAAACATTTGGATAAATGAACATGGATCAGTATATCCTAAATATTTAGATTAAAAATATGATCTGTCATATTATATTTCTTTCATCTCTTATTTCTGTTATGTCTTAATTCATATTTGTGCAATATTTCACTCAATAGTTTGACTTTTTCTGGTCACTTTTTCTGTCAGGTCATTGATGATTTTAATAATAATAATAATAATAATAATAATAATAATAATAATAATTAATATGGGACCTCTACAAGAGTTCTTTAAATTGGATGGTATTTTAAAGCATATCTGATATGGTAGGGTGGGAGTTTTCCCCTATTATTTCTGCTGTAACCTTTGGCATCCTCAAAAAATATTATTTAAAAAATAAATAAATATAATATAAGTAGATATACTGTACTGTACATAACATAAAATTATATATTTTTTTTTATATAAACACATTTTATAAAATCAGACTTATTGGTGGAATTTACTGTTTATTTCATGACCTTCCTTTCCAAAGTAAAAAAACATTCAACACTCGTTGAACAATGGCAAATTTGAAAAGCAATTTCAAATGTTCAACTATAGGTCTTATTTTGAATAGCTTGTCAGTCATCATGCACAGTTGACTTGTGCATGTGTTTTTAACCCCTTAAGGACACATGACATGTGTGACATGTCATGATTCCCTTTTATTCCAGAAGTTTGGTCCTTAAGGGGTTAAACTAATTGGGATATGCCACATGGACAAATTTTGGTACAAACAAACAATTACATTTTTAGTTTTTAGACAAATGTTTTCTTTGTGCACAATCTAATGTTCAGTGTTTTCTACATAATGCCTGATAGCTATAAAACATTTTCTAAACCATGCATTATATCATTATAATTATATCATCATCTGAACCATCAATCCAATGAGGTTTTTAGTCTGTGATGGTGTTTGTAGTGCAGATCTTTTTGATCTGGTTACATCATTGTAATAATTCATAGCAGCTTCGACATTACAGGTTGGTCTGTAATGGGAAACCCTTGTGGTCTTAAACCTGCACAGATTGGCTCATTGTCAAGGCTAGTGTACTCCTCGTCTTTATCTTCAGAGTAATCAGCCGTATTAACCTACCCTGTTTCCTGACGAAATGCTGATATCAGTTGACTCTAGATGAAAAAAAGTCCACTAGAAGCTCATTTTATGATGTAAGACACACAAGTTATATTAGGAAATCACAAAATAAAGCTTTTGAACATTTTGTGTTTGTGCTCTTGATATATGCGATTTTGTGTTTGTGCTCTTGATATATGCGACAGTCCTCTCCATATGATTTCTCTTCTGGTTAATGTTCAGGCTGTCAGTACAATATTTCTCTGCACTCTACTTTCAGTAAATAATGACAGTATTGAATGGCATGATGCAGTCGGCTTCTATCAGTCTAAAACAGTCTATGTTTGTAAACCAATTTTCCTTCAAATGTCAGTTGAACAGTTGGATTTTTGTACATTAACAGTGAGAAAAAATTATTATAATGTTTTTACTCAATACAAGGAGCAATAAAAACATATTCTTTATATTCAAGTCCACCAAGAATACTTCCGTCCATGTAGCAAGTTCAAGTAGAATTCCATTTATGGGCACACAAATACACGTTAGTATATACTATTTAAATAGAATAGAAATGCCTGTGTCATCCAGCTCCTTCATGTGTGTGCATGTTACTTGGGGTGTGACAGCACTTTCTAATACAGTACACTGCTTCACCACCATTTCTTGGATTTTGTGTGGAATGGTTCAATATTTACTGCTAATATGTTTGGAGTTTGTTTTCTTCTTTTTTCTCTTTTTTATGACTTCAAATTGAAGACACAAAGGGACTCTATAGACAACCATAACATAATCTAAATAAAATGGTCTGGGTTCTTTTTAACTCTGCAAAAGAAAATGTTGTTTTGAAGGAACGGCAACGTTTTCATTGCAGGGTTGCCTCTAGTGGATATCAGTAAGACAGCTACTAGAGTATCTTCCTCAGCTGTAAGTGAGTTAAAGTTGATTATAGATCAAATGATTCTCCTAGAGAGCTTTTTATTGGCACAGTGCTGCATTTGCCGAGCATGTGTAATAACCTTCAATGCTTCTCTAAGGGGAAGCATTGATTTGGCTGAGAGCACTGAGATTCAGAGGTGGAGTGACAACATGGAGACAAGGATGCTGTGGGATGTAACAAAAGTAAATCTTACCTTAGCGGGTGTGTAGCAGAGCTCCCTGTATCCCTTAGTGGGTACCTCCGCCAAGGATCACTTCCTTGCTGGAACAGGGGACAAACTGCAGCACTTCTGCCCACAGTCAACATGGCTTGACTGGGGCCCTGGAACCACTCTCTCCTGAAGCCGAATGGGGAACTCACTCTAGCAACCCCGGGCACTGGACGACACTCAGTCCTGGGAGCTCTAGTCCTCAAACCGCTCCCTCCTGGAGCCGAATGGGGAATTCGCTCTAGCCACCCACAGGCGCTGGACAACACTAAGTCCTGAGAGCTCTAGTCCTTACAAGGACTTTCCCCGTTGAATCATTCACACTGTAACAGTGATTAAAGAATAGCCCTTTCCCCTCCCAGTAACCAGACGACACATAGTTCTGGGAGTACAAGCTGGAAATCTTTTTAATGGGAGCCACAACTGGCATTATATGCAGGTCCCCATGCAAGGGGTACTCCTCCTTGGATCTGAGAGTAGACTACAGTAAAAACATACACACGATTACATTGGCTCTTAGGTCCAGGACACTTAACAAGACAATCCCTCCCCTGTGCCTGGGAGATAATCGAGTCAAGCACTGTACAAAACTCAATTATCTCCAGGCATAAAAACACACATTTCCCAAACACTCCAAAAGCACCTTAAAAAATGCATAGAACCCCGCAAAAGTTACATATAGCCCTGATCTGGGTGACCAGCATATCCAAAAATCACCCAGATCAGTTCAGGGGTTCAGGAATTTCCTGGAAGTCATAATTTGACCGAACGCACGCATAGTCCCATGCCCAAAACAGTTCCAGAGAATCAGGGCTTGCGGTCGGTCAGTTTAAAAATGAACAACTACCGAACATAGTCAATAGTCTTACCCTGGAGCTTGATCTCCTTCACGTGGGAACATTTTCACCGAACAGTGTCTTCCTATAAATTGTTATAAAACCAAACACAGACGATCATGGAAGTCCAGTGGTGTTCGGGAGTTTCAGTGTCTGAAAATAGTTCCATGAACTCGATGACCAAACACCGCTGCCTGTGTTCATGCGAACAAGATGGCCGCCACCTCGTGGTCATCCATAGGAAATGCGGCCACCGAGACGAACACTTAGAACACTGCGGTGGAAATTGCCACAAAGTATCAATTAGGCTTAACAAGCTCCAGGGTGGTCTCCGGTTCGTGCGGCTGTTCGGTTCCCGAACCATATAGCCCAAATACACGAACTGAGACTTTTACATCACATTTTACAACGTCCATAGTCTGTGGGCAGGAGGCTGACAAGCAGGCTCCTTCAGGAACGCATGGCAAACTCACTTGAAAAGGGTAGTTTGTCACAGGGTGACACCTACATAGGGGACACCTATATTGATAGAGGCACATGTTTTTTTTTTTAGTAAATATCTATTAAACAATGTATTACTGTAAATAGGAAGCATAAGCTCAGTACATATTTTTCTATAACAAGTCTACCTATGAAGTAAAAAAAAATGTTGCAATTAACTTAACAATACAAAAGTATATACCAAAATATTTATGTTATTCCACCATTAAAGATGGACAACGCAATGTTGTAAATTGATATTTTTTCAGTCAAAAACTCACTGGGTCCATTGGTTATGGTGGAATAAAAACATCACATTCAAAGAACATCACTTGGTTTTGCTGAATTACCATTGGTAACCCAACTGGTTTCCTCCGCTAATCCCTTCCTTCAGCCACTCAGGAACCCTTACAACAAGCGGACATCCTTTTCCCCCCAGTAACTGGACGAGACACTGCTCTGGGCGTACAACACAACTAACTCTTTATTCAGGGCCACCCACGGCCTTTTATGCAAAAGCCTCCCATGATCCTCTGTGCCTGAGAGAGAATTCAGTCTTCTCTCAGGTACAGAGAAATCCACTTATGAAAAAGCCCCATGGAGGGGGTTTACAACCCAGTCCCCCAGGGCAATCCCTCCAATGATCCTCTGTGCCTGAGAGAGAATTCAGTCCCCTCTCAGGTACAGAGAAATCCACTTATGCAAAAGCCCCATGCAAGGAATTTCCAACCCATCCCCCAAGACAATCATTCCCATGATCCTGATGGGAGATGGAGGAGGGACAAAGAAGCTAGTTTAAAATGGGCTGGCAGTGTCCCTGGGACAACGCCCTGCTAGGACAGGAAAAGGAAGGGTGAGGAGGAGGGGGAGGGGGAGGGGAAGAGGCACAGACAAGTAATACATTTTAAAAAGGGAGGGAGAGGGGGAAAGGCTCAGACAAGCAATACATTGTTAAATAGTCGTAACCTGAAACCAATAAGCAGGCAAGCATCTATAAGGCTCCTAGTGCCCAGACTGCCACTACAACCACTTACACATCTATAGAGCTCCCAGTGCCTGGACTTCCACCACAACCACTTACAAATCTATAGGGCTCCCAGTGTCAGGACTGCCACCACAACCACTTGCACATCTATAGGGGCTACCAGTGCCAGGACGGCCACCACAACAACTTACACATCTGTAGGGATCCCAGTACCAGAATTGCCACCACAACCACTTACACATCTATCGGGCTCCCAGTGCCAGGAATTAGGTTACTGGTCAAGATTCCTGTCCTCATTCACATAATTTTCCCTCCCTCTCTCTTGTTTTACCACTTTTCAGAAATCCGAAGCACTTCAAAACTTCGGCACTTCGGAACTTAGGCAATTCAGAACTTCGTCAATTTGGCACTTCGGACATTCGTAAGCATCCGAATGTCTGAATTTCACGAAATTCGTCCGAATTTACATTCAGAACAAAAGGAATTGCACATATCTAGGTTGCACTCATAGGCTAAATGCAGTCATCTGATACTCTCAGCCAATCACAGCTGTCTATTGCTGCTCATACTAATGCTTCCTCGTTAGCACAAGCAGCATTGAGGGATGGACTGCTGTAGACCCTTGTTTAGCACTAAAACATAGCAGCATTAAAAACTGTTTAATGCTGAATGAAAGGACGGCACTAGGGAACTCCAGACACTATAGCCAATTCAATTAAATGAAGCAGATACAAAGCCTAGGGTGTCCCATTAAGTTAACAGAAGCATTGGAAGCAGTTTAAAATTGTGGTCAAAGAATCCTCTAGGAACATTCAGGAATAGTTATATACCCTCATGTGTGAATAACACAAGTACTTACATGGGTTTATGCTTTCATGATAACTGGCATGATATAAGATATTTATGTCAATGCTTATTTCTCTCTATTTGAATGCTAAATAACATTGTATAATTACTTCTCCAAGTCTACAGTATACTGTTATAAATTCTAAAATATCTTTTGCCCTTTCAGTGGAATAATTTTCACCATGGGACAAGGTACTGTTTGCTCTAGATAATGTGTTTTTATGTATTTATTTTTGAATAAGCAGCTCTACAATTACTATTTGGCATTTGTTGATTTGCCGGTTGTATTTCAGTCAAATATCACAAGTGACTGATGTTCTCCCTCAGTTATATAAATCAGTTTACTTTTAACAGGACACTTGTCAAAATGGTAATAGGTTTTCACTGTAAACATGATGAGAAAAGAAAATAGCAGTACAAAGCAGCATTTATGTTGAGGAAAAAGGAACGGCTAAGGAATTACAAACAATCTTTTAATTAAAACACTCAACATTCCAATTTTCTTCAACACATGCAAAAATAAATAAATAATTAGAGTATGACCTATGTAATTATGATTTCTTTTAGTGTATATCCTTTATCTTCTTCATAGATGACACCTATCAGAAGCTAATCTAATACAAATATGTAAATTGAAAATACTCATGTACTAATGCTCTTTACTAAAAACACATAGGTTAAAAACATAATCAGGTTTCATTAAAAACAATCACAAATGTATTACTTATCTTCATTAAGTTTATAAAAGAATAAATATTTTATATATTAGTTTTTCATATATATTTTGAAATTACAGCAATTATATCTAATAGTTTTTTTTGTTTTTTTTTTCATAGAAAGAGTGATCTTACAAAAGAAACTAAATTAATGTAATTGCCCAATTTGAAATTATTAATAAGTAAATATTTTAACAAAATTATAATTATTATAACTAATAGGTGGTTGGGGTTGTTTAAGTGCTTTTACTTTAACCTTAACCATGAATACATTAAAATAATTACTTTTTTCCACTGCCCTTGTTTATTTCAAGTTAAAAACAAAATACAGGCTTCCATTTTTAAAGAAAACACTGTATTAAATAAAAATAATTTTATTTTGCTGTTGGAAAAGAGAGATCAATGAACATGTTATGATAAAATATAAGTGCAAGAATTTTTACTGCAGATGAGTATGTTTTATATAGAATAGTTTGAGGGATTATATGGACATAGTAAATTATATGTGTTTGTATGTTGAGATAGGAAATGAAAACAACATAAAAATAAAAGAATGAAAGAGGCAGTTATTACTAACAAAATATAGCATCACCTACAAACTGCTTGGATGGAGGGAATAATAATGAAAATTATACTCTCATACAGTTTACGTGAATGTTTTTCAATTGTACACTTTATACGCATATTTCTACATTTATAAGAGTGAATTTTAGATACACATGGATGTGGTTATTTATGGCAGTACGCCAAAGGTTGTGCTAAAAATTTCTAAACCAGGGTATAAAATAATATAACCTAGGATTACATTTGAGAATAAACTCCCTTAAAACCAGTTGCTTTTAACTCCGTATAACATTTGAGATAAATACTGTTCACTTCCTAACAATCTAAGAGGGATATAGGCAGGTAAGACACAAGCTGGTATAGAAAGTTTGAAAGATATAGATAAGAACACAGAAGCAATCAGGGTTTCCCGAAAGATCATGGCCATATGCATGGCTTGAGCAGATTACGATATCCTTTGAATATGTGGAATTTAAAGAATGTTTGGAAAAATTAAAATTACAGGAACAACGTGCGGATATTGGTGGGCATATTAGTATACAAGTTGTTTATTTGTATAGAGTAAATGAAATTGTCAGTTTGGATTTTGACATAGTAGCTAGCATCAGGGCCGGACTGGGGATACAAAGCAGCCCTGGAAAAAAAATCTATGCCAGCCCCATAAGTCATTGCGCCATATATTGTCGCATGTAATATGTAAGGCTATGTCTTGCCACCCCAGATGATTGAGTAATATATATATATATATATATATTGCTTTTTCTAATATAAAATATTGGTCCTTTCATAGTAAAATGTTTAATTATACAGTAAGCATACTCACATGCAGACACAGACAATCTCACTGACACACACAAGCTCATTGATACACAGCCTCATAGACAAACAATTTCACTAATATACATAAGCTCAATAATGAGGGCTCCCCCGCCCTCGCGTGCAGCTTAATGAGACCGGGGACGGAATATGATGTCATATTCCGGCCCCGGTCTCTTTCTAGCGCGTGGGGGGAGGGGGAGCAGAGACAGAACAGCCTGCTCCCCGAGCGGCCGTCAGAAGAGCTTCCCCTGCGGCCGCCATTCAAGTTCTCCCTGCGGCCGCAGCTCACCGAAATGTCTCCCCGGCCCCAGGTGCCGACGGCCCACCGGGAAATTTCCTGGTATCCTGGTGGGCCAGTCCGGCCCTAGCTAGCATACCAAAATCCTTAAATCCAACAAGTTAAATGTATTATGCATTCCTGCTGCTCTTGTTGATCCAAAATTAAGCAAACAAAACAGATTTGATTATCGGCATTTTACCATTTAACTTTTCATGTTCCATTGGCTTACATATGATATTGCAAAACCAATGTGGTAGGTATACCTTTGACACTCAGATGGTTAAAATAAAAGTCCCTAGTGGTTGCTGGGTGTTCTCTATGGTCGATGTTGTGCATCCACCTCCTACAGAGCTGCAGAAGCTGGATGCTGATCCCACCTGCCATTCATTAACTGAGAATGTCAACTCAGCCAACAAATGTCAACTCGGTGCATAGAAATATACTCTTGTTCTAGGCTGGCTATTAATAATACTGGAAGTGAATGACATCTCCAGAAGCAAAGAGGTTAAACTCCATTTGTGCAATCTATTTTAGTAAAACACTGCAGATCCAGACTCCAGGCACCATGACCACTTCAAATCAATAAAGTGGCCATGGTGTTTTGAGAAAAACTTTAACTCATATATTCTACTTTGATTCTACTACTATAGCCCAGTAAATCTTGCTTTCACAAAAAAAGATACTGGTCTGTCTACAGTTGGTTGAGATAATGTCATCCATTTGCTTTTCCAGTTTGTTTGTTTTTTTGGGAAGTTCCCTAAGTTAATTCTTTGTTGAATTAATGTTGTACTAATCTTTTACATTTATTTACGAGAAGTTAGATAAGAATCATGGGAGATATTATTTGACTTGCATTAAATGTCCTGCCAGTCTCACATAAAAGCCACATTATTGTATATACAAAGCACAAATATTATTTTTCCCTTATCAGAAGTATGACAGATCTGCTTTATAAGCAATGTATAATCATTTCCATAATTAGAAATGGCTCAGTGTACAGTAGTTATCATTGGATATATTATGGTTACGAACACTCAAAGTAATGTTTAAAAAAAATATCTGTGCATGAAGTTTGCTTACACAACTTTGATATAAGTCTGCACAAGCTGTTTTAGCCTTCCTGAACAAACAGTGTGGTATTGTGGTTAAATAAAGTATTTAACAAGGTGTCTCATGAATTCATTAAATGCTGTTGAATCAGTCTCATGGATATGTTTTCCACTTACATCTATTACTGAAAATGTAACCGGTGACCCTACCTAATCCTGTTGCAAGTTTAAAGATTAACAGTACTTATTGTTTTAGAATTGTAATTAAAAGAACTTTTATGGTAAAGATACTATTTTCATTTTTTAAGCTACTTGTGAGTTGGTCTTAGGGAGTAAAATGCAAGCACACATAGGTACTCAATGTATGATTATATGAGCTATTATATAACTATTATTATTTCAAGAAAAAAAATGTTTTGTTTCTCTGGTTTGCTGTGTGCTTTTCTTATTATTTTTCAGTTTGCCTGTTTTTCATTATTATGCATTCTTTATCTGCAGGCAGAATGTTTGATTTGAAATGTAAATGCAAACAAAACATTTAAAATCGTCCTGTGGAGTTTACAAATAATTTATCTGCTTTTAATTTGCGCAGTAGCTACACGCGGGTAAAAGTTTTGTCTCAGAAATGTTAGCGTTTCCAATAGAGAATTTTTATTTTCATTACTCTGCCAGTGGTTGAATTTCATTTTAAAAGAATTAAAGGAGCACTATAGTCACCTAAATTACTTTAGCTAAATAAAGCAGTTTTAGTGTATAGATCACTCCCCAGCAATTTAACTGCTCAATTCACTGTCATTTAGGAGTTAAATCACTTTGTTTCTGTTTATGCAGCCCTAGCCACACCTCCCCTGGCTATGATTGACAGAGCCTGCATGAAAAAAAAAAAAAAAACTGGTTTCACTTTCAAACAGATGTAATTTACCTTAAATTATTGTATCTCAATCTCTAAATTGAACTTTAATCACATACAGGAGGCTCTTGCAGGGTCTAGTAAGCTATTAACATAGCAGAGGATAAGAAAGTCTTAATTAAACAGAACTTGCAATAAAGAAAGCCTAAATAGGGCTCTCTTTACAGGAAGTGTTTATGGAAGGCTGTGCAAGTCACATGCACAGAGGTGTGACTAGGGTTCATAAACAAAGGGATTTAACTCCTAAATGGCAGAGGATTGAGCAGTGAGGCTGCAGGGGCATGTTCCATACACCAAAACTGCTTCATTAAGTTAAAGTTGTTCAGGTGACTATAGTGTCCCTTTAACATTTGATTTATTTTTTCGAACGTCTTGCTCTATGATATTTCTTTGTACACAGAATAAAATAAACATGTGTACGTGTGCCCAGGGCTTCACTTTACTATTTACTCATTTATGGATGTTATCAACTGGCCAAATATGAAAATGAAAGACATGTTAAAAAAAAATACCATGAAACAATGACACACTCAACTCCCCAAAACCTTACCCTTCTTTTACAGTGAGAAGAAGGAAATAGGCCCTTGATGAGAACAGGAATGGTCAGAGTGTTGAGAGCCACTAAAAATAACTCTTACTTGTATGAGATATTTTTACCTCACATCATGAAGTTTGAGAGTGATAGGAAGAGGAGCTATGTCATGATGATATGATCATAAGCTTTGGATTGTACTTGTCACCAGTTTCTTTCAAAAACAGAACACCCATGGTGGGGTTGATATATATCTTCAGACACCATGTTGCTGGGATCAGGCCATAGATATAACCGTAGTATAGACAAGGATTAGTTCTTGAAATATTAGAGAGGACAACCCTGTTCCAACACTCATTGGCTTGGATTTTGGGTTGTGAGAGAATAAGAGAGAATCCACCTGGCTCTAGGGGTCTAGAAGACACAGATACAGAAGTAACTATACTTCATACAACCATACAAATAAATCAGGGCTTACACTGAGGAGATTTACACAGAAGGCAATGCAGGATGGCATGACATTGTGTAAATAAAAAGCAAAACAAAAACATTTAAGTTAAAAGCATTAATTTCCGAATTGCCAGACACATTTGAACTGCAATTGATGCTCCTTTGTGACTGATATCCAGCGGGAGATGGCAATTTGACTATTTCCACAAAAAACATACTGGTTCCTTCTAACATGCATGTTGCCTTTCACGCAGTAACAAAGACTGTAGGTTATAAAAAAAAATTGGAAGCAGAGTATAGACGCTAAGACCCCAAATATTGCTGTGAAATGGGGATGATTCAGCCGGGTAGTTAAGTGTACATTGGTACCTCCCAATTGTATTCCCCAGCAATGAGTATACATCTAGAGCACTTTTGCCTAAGTTGATATCTCATCCATTACTCCCTGAGCCCCTTTCAATCTCCTCTTGCACAGTTTTTGGGTGATTTTTTACTTTAAGTATCCACATTTTGTTGTTTTATTTGTTCATGGTTAAGTATACCTTATTAAAGATTATTAATTTTAGCAGGCTTCTGAGATCCGTATCTTACTTGTGTTACCTAGACCTTGGGTCTTAGGCATACACTACCTTTACTGTCCTACTGTATATAATACAAGGGTTACCCCCTATAAAGATACGATCTGGACACACTTACCCTATCCCCGCAAGGGGGTACTTTCTTTTTCTTAAGTTATCTACTTTATAGAGGTTTCAATACCTACAAGTGTGTCAGTATAACTCTAATTGTGAAGGTGAATTTTGCCCAATCTAACATGGCTAACTTTTTATCCCAATTAAAAGAAGCCAACTCATGGTGCATTGGTGCTGAAACTGTTTTCTCAGACAGCCACCAAACCCTACTACCGGAGCATGACAATATAAACTATAAATTCAGGACCCTGAGTAATCTATGCAAACAACAGATCAGAGTGGGGTGGGAAATTACTTCCTTAAAGAACTATCTGGCTAAATCAATGATTCCAAGGGGCTTGAGAATACAAACCACACCTAATACACAAATGGAAGACCCGGCCCTATTAAGAGAATGGGAAGATGCATCCAATGTGTGTTCAATTAAATATATGGAGATTCTAGTTAAATTTGAATCAGAGAGGCTAAAAACGATTGACGAGAAAGTGAATACTGCGGTAGAGGAAATACAAAAATGCACTAGTGATCCCTCTTTCCAAAATCAAGAACAGAGATTACAAGAAAATCTCAACAAATACCAAAGCGTTATCAAACTACGCAAACATAAGAAGTTTGTTAGAGATAACGATGATTACAGATCAGGGAGAGTTTACAGACACTTTAGGAAAATCTCAAGAGTTGACTCAGATTATTGCACAACATCAGAATATGAGACCTCAGATACAGACAGTGAAGTTACATCAGCACCCCAGACTAGACAAAGCACTCAAAAAGGAAAAGGGATTCTTAAAAAAGGAGTGTCTTTTTTAGGACAACTCCCCCGGGAGGGGGAACAGCAAACGCAATACAGGCAAACACGCAACAGGGGGAGAGCACGCAGACGGTATTAGAAGGGGACACTAGAATCATTAACATCTCAGATACTCCTCTCACGATCACACAGGAGCAAGTTATTATGAAGGGCCTATCTTTCGTTCCAACTCCACCATTCTGCAAATTCGAATGGATTAAGGATATAAACCTATTTGGGAGGAAACTTGCCCTTCATAAATTCTTTCAGATAAAAAATGAGAAAAAAGCCAAAGACTTAGGCTTTGACAATAGGGAATACCAATGCCTTTTGGATTTAGTATCCCTTCTTGAGTCTAACGACAATGTGTCCCCACAACCATACACTGATCTGCACCCTAAGAGTAAATTCACTCCAAACATCCGGGATTATAAAAATATTGACATGTTCGTCGAATCAACCACCAATTTGATCAGAAATCTAGATATAGATACCCTAAAGATCAAACCCAGTAACAACCTTAGCAAAAAAGAATGGAAAGCTATGACTGATCTGAGAGACAACGAACATGTTATTATTAAACCGGCAGACAAGGGGGGTAATATTGTCATTCTCAATAGACCCCACTATATTCAGCTGGCTGAAAGAATCCTGAATGATGAAAGTACATATAAAGTTCTACCATCCAATCCTACCACTAAATTTCTCTCTGAGTACAAAACCCTACTAGACAGAGCATTTGATGATGGAATACTTACAAAGGATGAACATGCAAGCATTTATGTGAAAAATCCAGTAATATCGACATTCTACTGCCTCCCTAAAATACATAAGGGTTATGAACCACTTACAGCCAGACCTATTGTGTCAGGCACCAATAACCTTACATGCATAGGCAGTAAATATGTAGACAAAATCCTTCGTCCGTACGTGGAGGAATTACCGTCCTACCTTAGGGACACCAAAGACACCCTAAGATGTATTGCATCCATTGTAGTACCCCAGGGAGCCATGCTATGCAGCCTCGATGTGGAGGCACTGTACTCCTCAATACCACATCTGGGGGGAATACAGCATACAGGCTCTTTTCTCGAAACAAGGGGCCCCAATCACTCACGTCACACCACGTTTGTCCTCGACCTCCTTAAGTTCATCTTGACCCATAACTTTTTTCTCTTTGATAATAAATTTTACCACCAGGTGCAGGGGACTGCGATGGGGACGTCTTGTGCCCCCTCATATGCGAACCTGCACCTTGGTTGGTGGGAAAAACATATCGTTTATTCTGAACGCATGAAATATTATATGGACTATGTCCATACCTGGAAACGTTATATAGACGATATTATGGTCATCTGGACAGGTACAAAGGAACTCTTCATCGAATTTGTGGGGGTTCTGAACGTAAACGATCTTAATCTACGTTTAACTATGGAAATTGGGACATCCTCATTGAACTTTCTTGATTGCACCTTCACCATCACGAGCGATCTTAGGATACAAACTTCTCTTTACCGAAAACCGACATCAACCAACAATATGCTCAATTGGTATAGCTACCATCCTAACCCTCTGAAAAGGGGTATCCCAGTGGTACAATACCTTCGACTAAAAAGAAATTGCTCCACTGAGAAAGACTTCATAGAAAAAGCAGCACTGCTAAGAACAAGATTCAAAGCCAAGGGCTACCCTAACAGGTGCCTCAAACAGGCTTATCAGCGGGCACTTCTTAGTGACCGTGAAGTGCTGCTAGACAACATCCCCAAACCCGCACCCCCGAAAGTAATCCGCTGTGTGGCGAATTTCGACGCTGGCTGGGATATATCTAAAAAGATTATGGCTAGATTCTGGCCATTACTCACACAGGACAGACATCTTAAAGATGTGATTCCATCACACGTCTCCATAACAGCGAAGAGGGGTAGGAATCTAAAGGATCTGCTAGTTCCAAGCCACCTGTCCAAACACAACAAACATAAGAAAAATTGGCTTAATGTCTATGGTACCTATCAATGTGGACGCTGTGTAGCCTGCAGCTACGTAGATAGAGACTCTAAATCCATAACTGACTCCTCTGGTGCACATAAGACATTGATAAAACAATTTTTCAATTGCAATTCAACTGGACTAGTTTATCTCCTCACATGCAAATGTGGTAAAAAATACGTAGGGAAAACTATACGTCCCTTCAAGAGGCGCATGATGGAACATGTTCATTCAGTCTCATCGGATAGAGATACCCCTGTAGCAAGACATGCTAGAACACATCAAGGGGATACCTCTAGAGGCTTCAAATTTGCAGGGATAGAAAAAGTCCATGTGGGCAAAAGAGGGGGAGACCTGGATCTCATCCTAAGGAGGAGAGAGTGTTTCTGGATTCAGACATTAAACACCATGTCCCCTAATGGCCTCAATGAAGGCTTTTCCTTCACCCCCTTTATTTTATAATGAGAACTATTTTATAATGAGAACACTGTTCTCAATAGTCACTTTTCCTTCACATTTCGTTATACTTGTGGTCTGCTAATGTGCATACTCCTCTGTACATATCACTTCTTTATCAGGCCATCATCATGAACCATACTACCAGCGACCGATTTTAAGTTCTACCAATCAGCAACTAATATATAGTACGAAGGTATCCATATGATCCTCTCCAACTTTGAGGCTATATGGATACAGCAAGATTTACCTTCGGCTGGGTAATACTTATTTAGTTCCCAGTCTGTCCTATATGTACCAAAATAAGAACGTCACCTCGGCTGGATAATAGTCAACATGTTCCCAGTCTGTTCTATATGTACACAATTAGGACGCTACTATTATGCACTATAATGTCCACCATTGGGTTATCCCCATTGATGTGTTTTTTAACCAGTCCACTGCTGTCACACTCATATTGCGGTTTAGCCTATGACCCTGTCAGCACTTTACACTGGATTTTGGTTTCGGCACTTAGTCCCGCCCCCGCCCGCTCTGATTGGTCAGAGCCTATAAGACGGACAGCTCTAACACACATCACTGCTGATGGGTGTATCTAACTATAGCTCCGGCATTAAGCCCCACCCTGGACCCGCTCTGATTGGCCAGAGGCTGCAAGACTGATGTCTCTTACACCTATCATGAACAAGGGGCGGATCGAACTTTATACTCCGCCCATGCTGTTGCTGATTGGACGAATTTCGGCTATGATTTATACTTAATAAGCTCTCTCGAGCATTTGCTCAATGACAGCCTTTGAGAAAGGCGCTTTTGTACAGCGCCGAAACGCGTTAGGCAGACATGCAGAGAATTTAGATGATTTTATAATCACAGTTTTCTCACGATTTTTCACTTCACTATGTTAGGGGTGTTGTATTAAGATAAGAGGAGCTGGGGCCTGTTTGGAGATTTTTTTTGGAGGGAAGATGGGAGCTGTACTATTATTACTACTAACTGTTGGCTTTCAGCTATTAGACTAAGAGTGTAATACGACTTTACCAGCCTTGCTTTGACCAGTCAGTGCATACAGCACTGTGGATAGTTCCAAGAAGTATTGAGTTCGTTTATATTCAACAATCTAACATCAACAACAATCTAACAATCTAACAACAATCTAACATCTAAGTATCCCAAATCTACACTATCTACCAGTCAGTGCATACAGCACTGAGGTTAGTTTAAAGTAGTGTTGAGTTTGTTTATATTCAATAGGGGAACATCTAAGTATCCCACATCTATACTATCTACCTAGTACTTTATGTTACTATCCTGTATTTAGCTATAAAGGTGTGACCAAATGTATATTTCTGCACTATTTTAAGTTGCAGTACCCTCTTGTGCTACTTTGTGACGGCCATATGATCCACCTGTGACCTCTAAGCAAGTATTTAACATTACCTGTTGCAATATCTTGAAGTGTTATATTGTTAAGAGCTCATTGGCTCTATACCTCCATACGAATATACACTTCTGCGGTCCAGTGTTAAGGGTTTGGCTCTGTTACGATTCAGCCGGGTAGTTAAGTGTACATTGGTACCTCCCAATTGTATTCCCCAGCAATGAGTATACATCTAGAGCACTTTTGCCTAAGTTGATATCTCATCCATTACTCCCTGAGCCCCTTTCAATCTCCTCTTGCACAGTTTTTGGGTGATTTTTTACTTTAAGTATCCACATTTTGTTGTTTTATTTGTTCATGGTTAAGTATACCTTATTAAAGATTATTAATTTTAGCAGGCTTCTGAGATCCGTATCTTACTTGTGTTACCTAGACCTTGGGTCTTAGGCATACACTACCTTTACTGTCCTACTGTATATAATACAAGGGTTACCCCCTATAAAGATACGATCTGGACACACTTACCCTATCCCCGCAAGGGGGTACTTTCTTTTTCTTAAGTTATCTACTTTATAGAGGTTTCAATACCTACAAGTGTGTCAGTATAACTCTAATTGTGAAGGTGAATTTTGCCCAATCTAACATGGCTAACTTTTTATCCCAATTAAAAGAAGCCAACTCATGGTGCATTGGTGCTGAAACTGTTTTCTCAGACAGCCACCAAACCCTACTACCGGAGCATGACAATATAAACTATAAATTCAGGACCCTGAGTAATCTATGCAAACAACAGATCAGAGTGGGGTGGGAAATTACTTCCTTAAAGAACTATCTGGCTAAATCAATGATTCCAAGGGGCTTGAGAATACAAACCACACCTAATACACAAATGGAAGACCCGGCCCTATTAAGAGAATGGGAAGATGCATCCAATGTGTGTTCAATTAAATATATGGAGATTCTAGTTAAATTTGAATCAGAGAGGCTAAAAACGATTGACGAGAAAGTGAATACTGCGGTAGAGGAAATACAAAAATGCACTAGTGATCCCTCTTTCCAAAATCAAGAACAGAGATTACAAGAAAATCTCAACAAATACCAAAGCGTTATCAAACTACGCAAACATAAGAAGTTTGTTAGAGATAACGATGATTACAGATCAGGGAGAGTTTACAGACACTTTAGGAAAATCTCAAGAGTTGACTCAGATTATTGCACAACATCAGAATATGAGACCTCAGATACAGACAGTGAAGTTACATCAGCACCCCAGACTAGACAAAGCACTCAAAAAGGAAAAGGGATTCTTAAAAAAGGAGTGTCTTTTTTAGGACAACTCCCCCGGGAGGGGGAACAGCAAACGCAATACAGGCAAACACGCAACAGGGGGAGAGCACGCAGACGGTATTAGAAGGGGACACTAGAATCATTAACATCTCAGATACTCCTCTCACGATCACACAGGAGCAAGTTATTATGAAGGGCCTATCTTTCGTTCCAACTCCACCATTCTGCAAATTCGAATGGATTAAGGATATAAACCTATTTGGGAGGAAACTTGCCCTTCATAAATTCTTTCAGATAAAAAATGAGAAAAAAGCCAAAGACTTAGGCTTTGACAATAGGGAATACCAATGCCTTTTGGATTTAGTATCCCTTCTTGAGTCTAACGACAATGTGTCCCCACAACCATACACTGATCTGCACCCTAAGAGTAAATTCACTCCAAACATCCGGGATTATAAAAATATTGACATGTTCGTCGAATCAACCACCAATTTGATCAGAAATCTAGATATAGATACCCTAAAGATCAAACCCAGTAACAACCTTAGCAAAAAAGAATGGAAAGCTATGACTGATCTGAGAGACAACGAACATGTTATTATTAAACCGGCAGACAAGGGGGGTAATATTGTCATTCTCAATAGACCCCACTATATTCAGCTGGCTGAAAGAATCCTGAATGATGAAAGTACATATAAAGTTCTACCATCCAATCCTACCACTAAATTTCTCTCTGAGTACAAAACCCTACTAGACAGAGCATTTGATGATGGAATACTTACAAAGGATGAACATGCAAGCATTTATGTGAAAAATCCAGTAATATCGACATTCTACTGCCTCCCTAAAATACATAAGGGTTATGAACCACTTACAGCCAGACCTATTGTGTCAGGCACCAATAACCTTACATGCATAGGCAGTAAATATGTAGACAAAATCCTTCGTCCGTACGTGGAGGAATTACCGTCCTACCTTAGGGACACCAAAGACACCCTAAGATGTATTGCATCCATTGTAGTACCCCAGGGAGCCATGCTATGCAGCCTCGATGTGGAGGCACTGTACTCCTCAATACCACATCTGGGGGGAATACAGCATACAGGCTCTTTTCTCGAAACAAGGGGCCCCAATCACTCACGTCACACCACGTTTGTCCTCGACCTCCTTAAGTTCATCTTGACCCATAACTTTTTTCTCTTTGATAATAAATTTTACCACCAGGTGCAGGGGACTGCGATGGGGACGTCTTGTGCCCCCTCATATGCGAACCTGCACCTTGGTTGGTGGGAAAAACATATCGTTTATTCTGAACGCATGAAATATTATATGGACTATGTCCATACCTGGAAACGTTATATAGACGATATTATGGTCATCTGGACAGGTACAAAGGAACTCTTCATCGAATTTGTGGGGGTTCTGAACGTAAACGATCTTAATCTACGTTTAACTATGGAAATTGGGACATCCTCATTGAACTTTCTTGATTGCACCTTCACCATCACGAGCGATCTTAGGATACAAACTTCTCTTTACCGAAAACCGACATCAACCAACAATATGCTCAATTGGTATAGCTACCATCCTAACCCTCTGAAAAGGGGTATCCCAGTGGGACAATACCTTCGACTAAAAAGAAATTGCTCCACTGAGAAAGACTTCATAGAAAAAGCAGCACTGCTAAGAACAAGATTCAAAGCCAAGGGCTACCCTAACAGGTGCCTCAAACAGGCTTATCAGCGGGCACTTCTTAGTGACCGTGAAGTGCTGCTAGACAACATCCCCAAACCCGCACCCCCGAAAGTAATCCGCTGTGTGGCGAATTTCGACGCTGGCTGGGATATATCTAAAAAGATTATGGCTAGATTCTGGCCATTACTCACACAGGACAGACATCTTAAAGATGTGATTCCATCACACGTCTCCATAACAGCGAAGAGGGGTAGGAATCTAAAGGATCTGCTAGTTCCAAGCCACCTGTCCAAACACAACAAACATAAGAAAAATTGGCTTAATGTCTATGGTACCTATCAATGTGGACGCTGTGTAGCCTGCAGCTACGTAGATAGAGACTCTAAATCCATAACTGACTCCTCTGGTGCACATAAGACATTGATAAAACAATTTTTCAATTGCAATTCAACTGGACTAGTTTATCTCCTCACATGCAAATGTGGTAAAAAATACGTAGGGAAAACTATACGTCCCTTCAAGAGGCGCATGATGGAACATGTTCATTCAGTCTCATCGGATAGAGATACCCCTGTAGCAAGACATGCTAGAACACATCAAGGGGATACCTCTAGAGGCTTCAAATTTGCAGGGATAGAAAAAGTCCATGTGGGCAAAAGAGGGGGAGACCTGGATCTCATCCTAAGGAGGAGAGAGTGTTTCTGGATTCAGACATTAAACACCATGTCCCCTAATGGCCTCAATGAAGGCTTTTCCTTCACCCCCTTTATTTTATAATGAGAACTATTTTATAATGAGAACACTGTTCTCAATAGTCACTTTTCCTTCACATTTCGTTATACTTGTGGTCTGCTAATGTGCATACTCCTCTGTACATATCACTTCTTTATCAGGCCATCATCATGAACCATACTACCAGCGACCGATTTTAAGTTCTACCAATCAGCAACTAATATATAGTACGAAGGTATCCATATGATCCTCTCCAACTTTGAGGCTATATGGATACAGCAAGATTTACCTTCGGCTGGGTAATACTTATTTAGTTCCCAGTCTGTCCTATATGTACCAAAATAAGAACGTCACCTCGGCTGGATAATAGTCAACATGTTCCCAGTCTGTTCTATATGTACACAATTAGGACGCTACTATTATGCACTATAATGTCCACCATTGGGTTATCCCCATTGATGTGTTTTTTAACCAGTCCACTGCTGTCACACTCATATTGCGGTTTAGCCTATGACCCTGTCAGCACTTTACACTGGATTTCGGTTTCGGCACTTAGTCCCGCCCCCGCCCGCTCTGATTGGTCAGAGCCTATAAGACGGACAGCTCTAACACACATCACTGCTGATGGGTGTATCTAACTATAGCTCCGGCATTAAGCCCCACCCTGGACCCGCTCTGATTGGCCAGAGGCTGCAAGACTGATGTCTCTTACACCTATCATGAACAAGGGGCGGATCGAACTTTATACTCCGCCCATGCTGTTGCTGATTGGACGAATTTCGGCTATGATTTATACTTAATAAGCTCTCTCGAGCATTTGCTCAATGACAGCCTTTGAGAAAGGCGCTTTTGTACAGCGCCGAAACGCGTTAGGCAGACATGCAGAGAATTTAGATGATTTTATAATCACAGTTTTCTCACGATTTTTCACTTCACTATGTTAGGGGTGTTGTATTAAGATAAGAGGAGCTGGGGCCTGTTTGGAGATTTTTTTTGGAGGGAAGATGGGAGCTGTACTATTATTACTACTAACTGTTGGCTTTCAGCTATTAGACTAAGAGTGTAATACGACTTTACCAGCCTTGCTTTGACCAGTCAGTGCATACAGCACTGTGGATAGTTCCAAGAAGTATTGAGTTCGTTTATATTCAACAAGGGAACATCTAAGTATCCCAAATCTACACTATCTACCAGTCAGTGCATACAGCACTGAGGTTAGTTTAAAGTAGTGTTGAGTTTGTTTATATTCAATAGGGGAACATCTAAGTATCCCACATCTATACTATCTACCTAGTACTTTATGTTACTATCCTGTATTTAGCTATAAAGGTGTGACCAAATGTATATTTCTGCACTATTTTAAGTTGCAGTACCCTCTTGTGCTACTTTGTGACGGCCATATGATCCACCTGTGACCTCTAAGCAAGTATTTAACATTACCTGTTGCAATATCTTGAAGTGTTATATTGTTAAGAGCTCATTGGCTCTATACCTCCATACGAATATACACTTCTGCGGTCCAGTGTTAAGGGTTTGGCTCTGTTACGATTCAGCCGGGTAGTTAAGTGTACATTGGTACCTCCCAATTGTATTCCCCAGCAATGAGTATACATCTAGAGCACTTTTGCCTAAGTTGATATCTCATCCATTACTCCCTGAGCCCCTTTCAATCTCCTCTTGCACAGTTTTTGGGTGATTTTTTACTTTAAGTATCCACATTTTGTTGTTTTATTTGTTCATGGTTAAGTATACCTTATTAAAGATTATTAATTTTAGCAGGCTTCTGAGATCCGTATCTTACTTGTGTTACCTAGACCTTGGGTCTTAGGCATACACTACCTTTACTGTCCTACTGTATATAATACAAGGGTTACCCCCTATAAAGATACGATCTGGACACACTTACCCTATCCCCGCAAGGGGGTACTTTCTTTTTCTTAAGTTATCTACTTTATAGAGGTTTCAATACCTACAAGTGTGTCAGTATAACTCTAATTGTGAAGATGAATTTTGCCCAATCTAACATGGCTAACTTTTTATCCCAATTAAAAGAAGCCAACTCATGGTGCATTGGTGCTGAAACTGTTTTCTCAGACAGCCACCAAACCCTACTACCGGAGCATGACAATATAAACTATAAATTCAGGACCCTGAGTAATCTATGCAAACAACAGATCAGAGTGGGGTGGGAAATTACTTCCTTAAAGAACTATCTGGCTAAATCAATGATTCCAAGGGGCTTGAGAATACAAACCACACCTAATACACAAATGGAAGACCCGGCCCTATTAAGAGAATGGGAAGATGCATCCAATGTGTGTTCAATTAAATATATGGAGATTCTAGTTAAATTTGAATCAGAGAGGCTAAAAACGATTGACGAGAAAGTGAATACTGCGGTAGAGGAAATACAAAAATGCACTAGTGATCCCTCTTTCCAAAATCAAGAACAGAGATTACAAGAAAATCTCAACAAATACCAAAGCGTTATCAAACTACGCAAACATAAGAAGTTTGTTAGAGATAACGATGATTACAGATCAGGGAGAGTTTACAGACACTTTAGGAAAATCTCAAGAGTTGACTCAGATTATTGCACAACATCAGAATATGAGACCTCAGATACAGACAGTGAAGTTACATCAGCACCCCAGACTAGACAAAGCACTCAAAAAGGAAAAGGGATTCTTAAAAAAGGAGTGTCTTTTTTAGGACAACTCCCCCGGGAGGGGGAACAGCAAACGCAATACAGGCAAACACGCAACAGGGGGAGAGCACGCAGACGGTATTAGAAGGGGACACTAGAATCATTAACATCTCAGATACTCCTCTCACGATCACACAGGAGCAAGTTATTATGAAGGGCCTATCTTTCGTTCCAACTCCACCATTCTGCAAATTCGAATGGATTAAGGATATAAACCTATTTGGGAGGAAACTTGCCCTTCATAAATTCTTTCAGATAAAAAATGAGAAAAAAGCCAAAGACTTAGGCTTTGACAATAGGGAATACCAATGCCTTTTGGATTTAGTATCCCTTCTTGAGTCTAACGACAATGTGTCCCCACAACCATACACTGATCTGCACCCTAAGAGTAAATTCACTCCAAACATCCGGGATTATAAAAATATTGACATGTTCGTCGAATCAACCACCAATTTGATCAGAAATCTAGATATAGATACCCTAAAGATCAAACCCAGTAACAACCTTAGCAAAAAAGAATGGAAAGCTATGACTGATCTGAGAGACAACGAACATGTTATTATTAAACCGGCAGACAAGGGGGGTAATATTGTCATTCTCAATAGACCCCACTATATTCAGCTGGCTGAAAGAATCCTGAATGATGAAAGTACATATAAAGTTCTACCATCCAATCCTACCACTAAATTTCTCTCTGAGTACAAAACCCTACTAGACAGAGCATTTGATGATGGAATACTTACAAAGGATGAACATGCAAGCATTTATGTGAAAAATCCAGTAATATCGACATTCTACTGCCTCCCTAAAATACATAAGGGTTATGAACCACTTACAGCCAGACCTATTGTGTCAGGCACCAATAACCTTACATGCATAGGCAGTAAATATGTAGACAAAATCCTTCGTCCGTACGTGGAGGAATTACCGTCCTACCTTAGGGACACCAAAGACACCCTAAGATGTATTGCATCCATTGTAGTACCCCAGGGAGCCATGCTATGCAGCCTCGATGTGGAGGCACTGTACTCCTCAATACCACATCTGGGGGGAATACAGCATACAGGCTCTTTTCTCGAAACAAGGGGCCCCAATCACTCACGTCACACCACGTTTGTCCTCGACCTCCTTAAGTTCATCTTGACCCATAACTTTTTTCTCTTTGATAATAAATTTTACCACCAGGTGCAGGGGACTGCGATGGGGACGTCTTGTGCCCCCTCATATGCGAACCTGCACCTTGGTTGGTGGGAAAAACATATCGTTTATTCTGAACGCATGAAATATTATATGGACTATGTCCATACCTGGAAACGTTATATAGACGATATTATGGTCATCTGGACAGGTACAAAGGAACTCTTCATCGAATTTGTGGGGGTTCTGAACGTAAACGATCTTAATCTACGTTTAACTATGGAAATTGGGACATCCTCATTGAACTTTCTTGATTGCACCTTCACCATCACGAGCGATCTTAGGATACAAACTTCTCTTTACCGAAAACCGACATCAACCAACAATATGCTCAATTGGTATAGCTACCATCCTAACCCTCTGAAAAGGGGTATCCCAGTGGGACAATACCTTCGACTAAAAAGAAATTGCTCCACTGAGAAAGACTTCAT
Organism: Pelobates fuscus; assembly: GCF_036172605.1. Lineage (NCBI taxonomy): Eukaryota > Metazoa > Chordata > Amphibia > Anura > Pelobatidae > Pelobates > Pelobates fuscus. The sequence goes on along the minus strand of NC_086320.1, from coordinate 310,196,960 downwards.
AGAAAAAGCAGCACTGCTAAGAACAAGATTCAAAGCCAAGGGCTACCCTAACAGGTGCCTCAAACAGGCTTATCAGCGGGCACTTCTTAGTGACCGTGAAGTGCTGCTAGACAACATCCCCAAACCCGCACCCCCGAAAGTAATCCGCTGTGTGGCGAATTTTGACGCTGGCTGGGATATATCTAAAAAGATTATGGCTAGATTCTGGCCATTACTCACACAGGACAGACATCTTAAAGATGTGATTCCATCACACGTCTCCATAACAGCGAAGAGGGGTAGGAATCTAAAGGATCTGCTAGTTCCAAGCCACCTGTCCAAACACAACAAACATAAGAAAAATTGGCTTAATGTCTATGGTACCTATCAATGTGGACGCTGTGTAGCCTGCAGCTACGTAGATAGAGACTCTAAATCCATAACTGACTCCTCTGGTGCACATAAGACATTGATAAAACAATTTTTCAATTGCAATTCAACTGGACTAGTTTATCTCCTCACATGCAAATGTGGTAAAAAATACGTAGGGAAAACTATACGTCCCTTCAAGAGGCGCATGATGGAACATGTTCATTCAGTCTCATCGGATAGAGATACCCCTGTAGCAAGACATGCTAGAACACATCAAGGGGATACCTCTAGAGGCTTCAAATTTGCAGGGATAGAAAAAGTCCATGTGGGCAAAAGAGGGGGAGACCTGGATCTCATCCTAAGGAGGAGAGAGTGTTTCTGGATTCAGACATTAAACACCATGTCCCCTAATGGCCTCAATGAAGGCTTTTCCTTCACCCCCTTTATTTTATAATGAGAACTATTTTATAATGAGAACACTGTTCTCAATAGTCACTTTTCCTTCACATTTCGTTATACTTGTGGTCTGCTAATGTGCATACTCCTCTGTACATATCACTTCTTTATCAGGCCATCATCATGAACCATACTACCAGCGACCGATTTTAAGTTCTACCAATCAGCAACTAATATATAGTACGAAGGTATCCATATGATCCTCTCCAACTTTGAGGCTATATGGATACAGCAAGATTTACCTTCGGCTGGGTAATACTTATTTAGTTCCCAGTCTGTCCTATATGTACCAAAATAAGAACGTCACCTCGGCTGGATAATAGTCAACATGTTCCCAGTCTGTTCTATATGTACACAATTAGGACGCTACTATTATGCACTATAATGTCCACCATTGGGTTATCCCCATTGATGTGTTTTTTAACCAGTCCACTGCTGTCACACTCATATTGCGGTTTAGCCTATGACCCTGTCAGCACTTTACACTGGATTTCGGTTTCGGCACTTAGTCCCGCCCCCGCCCGCTCTGATTGGTCAGAGCCTATAAGACGGACAGCTCTAACACACATCACTGCTGATGGGTGTATCTAACTATAGCTCCGGCATTAAGCCCCACCCTGGACCCGCTCTGATTGGCCAGAGGCTGCAAGACTGATGTCTCTTACACCTATCATGAACAAGGGGCGGATCGAACTTTATACTCCGCCCATGCTGTTGCTGATTGGACGAATTTCGGCTATGATTTATACTTAATAAGCTCTCTCGAGCATTTGCTCAATGACAGCCTTTGAGAAAGGCGCTTTTGTACAGCGCCGAAACGCGTTAGGCAGACATGCAGAGAATTTAGATGATTTTATAATCACAGTTTTCTCACGATTTTTCACTTCACTATGTTAGGGGTGTTGTAATAAGATAAGAGGAGCTGGGGCCTGTTTGGAGATTTTTTTTGGAGGGAAGATGGGAGCTGTACTATTATTACTACTAACTGTTGGCTTTCAGCTATTAGACTAAGAGTGTAATACGACTTTACCAGCCTTGCTTTGACCAGTCAGTGCATACAGCACTGTGGATAGTTCCAAGAAGTATTGAGTTCGTTTATATTCAACAAGGGAACATCTAAGTATCCCAAATCTACACTATCTACCAGTCAGTGCATACAGCACTGAGGTTAGTTTAAAGTAGTGTTGAGTTTGTTTATATTCAATAGGGGAACATCTAAGTATCCCACATCTATACTATCTACCTAGTACTTTATGTTACTATCCTGTATTTAGCTATAAAGGTGTGACCAAATGTATATTTCTGCACTATTTTAAGTTGCAGTACCCTCTTGTGCTACTTTGTGACGGCCATATGATCCACCTGTGACCTCTAAGCAAGTATTTAACATTACCTGTTGCAATATCTTGAAGTGTTATATTGTTAAGAGCTCATTGGCTCTATACCTCCATACGAATATACACTTCTGCGGTCCAGTGTTAAGGGTTTGGCTCTGTTACGATTCAGCCGGGTAGTTAAGTGTACATTGGTACCTCCCAATTGTATTCCCCAGCAATGAGTATACATCTAGAGCACTTTTGCCTAAGTTGATATCTCATCCATTACTCCCTGAGCCCCTTTCAATCTCCTCTTGCACAGTTTTTGGGTGATTTTTTACTTTAAGTATCCACATTTTGTTGTTTTATTTGTTCATGGTTAAGTATACCTTATTAAAGATTATTAATTTTAGCAGGCTTCTGAGATCCGTATCTTACTTGTGTTACCTAGACCTTGGGTCTTAGGCATACACTACCTTTACTGTCCTACTGTATATAATACAAGGGTTACCCCCTATAAAGATACGATCTGGACACACTTACCCTATCCCCGCAAGGGGGTACTTTCTTTTTCTGAAATGGGGATGATCTACAAAACATCACTCTAAAACAGGTATAAAGGGATACCATACAAATCCCAAAGTACAAGACATCAGTTAACAGATTACCCCAAATATTAATTAGTAGTACAACCAGGAGCTGGTACTTAGTCAAATCCAAAAGAAAAAATATATAGAATAAAATTAGTAAGATATAGCACACAGCATGTCTCCATAACGTTTCACACTGAAAATATGGTTTAAAAGGTCCACAAAAGTGCTGATTGCAACAGATAAGTTCAAAGTTAGCAGTCTAAACAGAAAATTTAGAAGATGACAGCCAACTGAGGAAGCCTTTTAAAAGGGCGAAACGTGTATTGGACTACTGTTAAGGACTATTAGTCTATCCAGACATCTATCTGGTAAAATTCTTTTAAAAATTTAAATTTTATGTGTAGATTTTTTATCAATAAAGTACCCTTTTGGAACCCATCCCTCTGGACCTGGCATTTCTTATACTTTAAACTGGCCAAAGGGAGGAAGGGAGCACTTTAAAGAGGAAAGCACAAAGCACTTCTTAAAGAAAGCACCAAGCCCTAAAGGAAAGAAAAAGGATTTGGACATCCTTGAATGGTCCAGAAACGCATACCACCTGAGTCATATGAGGGTATGATTCTAGGCTTGTGAGTTATAATACCTTATTATTTACCCTTGAACCTGTATATTTACTGTGTTGCACTATTTGTTGTACTATTTTGTTTTACAGAACATTGACTGAACATTTAAAAGCTCCACCTTTTTATATGTATGTATAACTATGTATTTTTAAGTGGTGTAGGGGATACCACTTTTTAGGTGTTTGAGTACTTTCTTTTATTCACTTCCATATTGTGCACATACCAAATTGTATTATCTAATCAGAAAATTTAGCAATTTGGCTGATATGGCTGTTGAGTGTACAAACACTTCAGTTCTAGTAAACAACATCATTGTTCAATATTCTAGTATTAAACACACAAATTCAGCCACAATCGTACAGATAAAATGCAAAGAAATCCCTAAATCTACATGTGTATAAATTCTAGGGAAGAGTTAAATGCAATCATTGATTTGTGAAAACAAAAAAGAGGAAACTATAGTGCTCTCTGTAAACAAGACACATTTATTGTAAAAAGGATTAAAAACACCCACAGATATATCAATCCAAGATCGCCTATCGGAGTGCTTAACCCCTGGCTGATGCAAGTCTAAAGTCCCCATTCCATGATAGGCCAGCATAAACATGTGAGATGCCTCTGTAGTAATGTAATAATGTGGATACAGTTTTCCACCCGTGGATCAGCATGTGTTCCACTGCCCTGGTCTGCGTTCCACTCCAAGATCTCGAATACAACATAGATGCAAACCAACTGTCTGATGTGCGTTTTGTGGATGAAGGTCCACTTTATCTCAGGGGAAGCCCACTAACCCAGGGGCTGAGTTTCCCGATAGGCAATCTTGACTTGACAAATCTGTGAGTGTTTTGTTAATCCTTTTTGCAATAAATGTGTTTTATTTACAGAGAGCACTATAGTTTTCTCTCTTTTGTTTTAATAAATCAAGAATTGCATTTAACTCTTCCCTAGAATTGTATATCCATGTAGATCCTGGAACTTCTTTGCATTTTATCTGGAAGATTGTTGCTGAATGTATGTAGTTAGTTTCACTGTGTTTAATACTACCTACAAGCACTACAATATTGAGCAATACTGTTGTTTACTAGAGCTTGAGTGTTTGTACACTCAAGTCAACAAAGAAATTCCCAAGGCACTCAAGGTGTTAAAGTCGCAGGCAGTTTTAATGAAACAAAAAAGAACAGCAACGTTTCGACCTCCTAAGAGGTCTTTTTCAAGCTTAGCTTTTTTCTGGAGTGACCTATTCTGTCTTTATTAGATCCTTAATGGATCTATGTACTGGAAAGTTTTCTCTTTTATGTCTCAAATCTCAAAAGTATTTGTGTGAGGCAGATGTTTCCTGCACCTCTTTTGGAATCCCCAAGCTTTCCCTGACTAAGGTGTTCTACAGCCCTAGAGCCCAAAGGACATGAGCTATGGGAAAATTCTTCTTCACTGGAAGAGATCTGTTTAAATTCCATTGATTCAGCTATTCCTTTTCTCTCTTCTTCAGATGATTCAGAATCAATTTGAAAGGATTCATGTCTAGGCCTTTTCCCTCTAGGATTCATGTCTAGGCCTTTTTCCTCTAGATGACTTGAATACCTTCCATCCATTGTTTGTACATACCTTTAATCAGACCTCCAATCTGTATCTTTACTACTCCTTGAGATCTGCCTTTGGTTTTACATGCTCTCACATACACTCCTTTTGAATCATTGGAAGACATTTGTATCACTATGCTTTCCCAGAAATTGTTACTTCTACTAGCATTAGTGTCAGCCAGAAGAATAGCAGACATTAAAGCCTTCTCGGTTGAAGAACCTTTCATATCCTTCTTCTATGAGTAATTCTTGTCCAAGACCTGAATTTTGTATTCAATAAGGGTGTTGTTATTTATAAAGACATGTTTTTGGAATGGCTGGCACCTACTGTGGGCAGTCTGTTAGTTATTTTGTAATTGGAAACGGGAAATTCTTATGATTAATATTTGGAGTAATCTGTTCAAGGCTGTAGGTTATGAACCATCAAGAATACACTTGCGCCTAAAACAATGAAAGATGCTGTTAGGTATTTTTAGATGCTGGGATGTTTTCTACTTCAGCTTGCACTTTTGCTGTTTCCCAAACATAGCATTTACGAGAAATATATATTTTTCCAGCAACAAAAACAAGAGACCATTTAAGGTTTTGGCCTTTTTCATTTAAGAGCTCCATTCAAATTACAAATGATATTAACAGAAAATGTAGCAACTCACATTTGAACATTAGTAACATGTCAAAAATTTGATGTATTGGGAAGCAATAAGGTTTATTGAGGAAGGGGGTGTCTTTTATGTTTGAGCTAATTCAGCAGTAGTGCAAGTTCACATATATGAAATGAAGTATTCCCATGAAGTATTCCCAAATTCTCCATGAGTCCATGTCCATGAGACATGTCCTACAGTTATGACTCTTTCTATTCCTCTTCAGACACCATGCTGCTGGGTTCAGGTCGTAAGGTATAACCGTAGAATTGGTCATGATTAGTTCTTAAAACATTAGAGAGGATAACTCTGTTCCAACACTTATTGGCTTGGATTTTGGGTTGTAATATTACAGGTGCCAAAAAAAGAGCATTGGCATTAAATACAAAGTTTGGGAATAGTAAGTGAGGCAAAGAAAAGAGCAAAAACTGTAGAATGAGACCACAAAATAAATGGTTGATAATATAGAAATCAAAAGAAGACATTTGGCAAAGCAAATGCTAACCAGCAGAAGGTGATAGATTGAATAAACATGCATAATTGCAGTTAATCCTGGCTTTAGGGTAATGATTATGCTGCTATGTCAGATCTGTATTAAGTGCAATAGCATTTTGCCAAAATTATGGCAGAATCTAAATGAGTCTGACAAACAAACTCAATACTTGACTTCTACGGCTCATTTTACCCATATATGCACCATAAATAGTGTGTCATAATAATGTAGTCCATTGTAGATTGAAGTTTATTTGTTACTTTGCCAAAAGCTTTCGGCAAAAAAAGAATCACAAAGAGTTTATTAAAGAATAAAATTGAAGCTTTAAAGTTTAGCATGTGCTTCAGGGAATTTGTTCTAGCCAAGGAAGAGTGAGGGTGCTGAATACATTTTTAATTATAGTTCATTATTTATATTGGAACAGATAGAAAATCACACCTCGTACTGAGTTCTGTATTCAATAAGAGTGTTGTTATTTATAAAGACATGTTTTTGGAATGGCTGGCAAGTCTTCAGAGTAGTTATTTCAATTTGTATGAATGCACCTACTGTGGGCAGTCTGTTAGTTATTTTGTAATTGGAAACGGCAAACATTGGGGTACATTCATCAACTTCCTTAGCAACAAAGAGTGTTTCTACAAAACACAGAAGAAAAACACTAGAGAAAGTGATGATAGGAAATTGGCTAAGATAGTGGGTAAAGATTTCTATAAAGATAATTCTGACAGCTAAGCTGCAAGTACAATTAAAAATAGAAACAGAAAAATGTGAAATATTTTGTCGAAAAGATATGAAACATCATCATGCAAAAAAACTGTTCTTAAGATCTTATGGTGTGGATCTGTCTCTGCAAGAAATTGTAGAATTAAAAATAAGCACATTACGGGAACTATATATATATATATATGTGTGTGTGTATTTATCTGAAGCAAATATATTAAACTCAATTTATTGGTGGTGTGTAAAAAATGCTTTTAATAATAAAAAAGTACATACCAACAGAGTTGTGGTGGGGTAAAAAGTGTTGATGAAAACCCCTTCTACCTAAAGTAAGTGGATAGTTAATACATTGTATATATTAACTATCCACTTACTTCAGGTGGAAGGGGTTTTCATCCACACTTTTCTTCCCCACAACAACTCTATTTGTATGTATTTTTCTTCTAGTAGCACCAAGCCTCCATAGCAAGCCAGTAACCAGCCTACAGGTGATACTTGAAAAATGTGAATATCATGCAAAAGTAAATTTATTTCAGTAATGCAACATAAAAGAGGAAACTAATATATGAGATAAACTCATTACATGCAAAACAAGATAGTTCAAGCCGTGATTTGTCATAAGTGCGATGATTATGGCTTACAGCTCATGAAAACCCCAAATCCACAACTTAGAATATTACATGCAATCAAAAAAAAAAAGAAGTGGACATAGAAAAATATCGGACCTCTGAAAAGTATAAGCATGCATATGGACTCAGTACTTGGTTTGGGCCCCTTTTGCAGCAATTACTGCTTCAATGCGGCGTGGCATGGAAGCTATCAGCACTGCTGAGGTGTTATGGAAGACCAGGATGCTTCAATAGTGGCCTTCAGCTCTTCTGCATTGTTCGGTCTCATGTCTTTCATCTTTCTCTTGGCAATGCCCCATATATTCTCTATGGGGTTCAGGTCAGGCGAGTTTGCTGGCCAATCAAGCACAGTAATCCCACGGTCATTGAACCAGGCTTTGGTGCTTTTGGCAGTGTGGGCAGTTGCCAAGTCCTGCTTGAAAGTGAAGTCAGCATCCCCATAAAGCTAGTCTGCGGAAGGAAGCATGAAGTGTTCCAAAATCTCATGGTAGATGGCTGCGTTGACCCTGGACTTAATGAAGCATAGTGGACCAACAGCAGCAGATGACATGGCTCCCCAAATCAACACAGACTGTGGAAACTTCACACTGGACTTCAAGCATCTTGCAGTGTGTGCCTCTCCATTCTTCCTCCAGACTCTGGTCCTTGGTTTCCAAATGAGATGCAAAAGTTGCTCTCATCAGAAAAGAGGACTTTGGACCACTGAGCAACAGACCAGGTCTGTTTTTCTTTAGCCCAGGTAAGACGCTTCTGACGTTGTTTGTTGTTCAGGAGCGGCTTGACAAGAGGAATACGACATCTGAAGCCCATGTCCAGGATCCGTGTGTGTGGTGGCTCTTGATGCACTGATCTACAGCCTAAGTCCACTCCTTGTGAAAGTCCCCAACACATTTGAATGGCCTTTTCCTGACAATCCTCTCCAGGCTGCGGTCATCCCTGCTGCTTGTGCAACTTTTTCTTCCACACTTTATCCTTCCACATAACTTTCTATTAATGTGCTTTGATACAGCACTTTGGGAACATCCAACTTCCTTCACAATTACCTTTTGAGGCTTTCCCTCCTTATGGAGGGTATCAATTATGGTTTTCTGTACAACTGCCAGGTCAGCAATCTTCCCGATGATTGTGATTCCTACTGAAGCAGACTGAGAGACTGTCAAGGTTAAATTCCCCCAACACGCTAACTATAGGACTAACAGACAACTAGCTAGATGTATTACCGGTCCTTAAAGTGGCCGGACTTATAGTGAATAGAAAATAGGAAAAAAACAGAATGGTCAGACAAGCCAAGGTCAGGGTAGGAGAAGTACGAATAAACGATAATCAAAGCCAAGAGTCAGGGAAACTAGAAATACGGAAAATCAGACACAAGCCGAAGTCAGATACTAGGAAAAGACAAGTAAACAGAACACACTCTCGGGCTACAATAAACCATGACAGGGCAAGGAAGTGATGTAAGAGGGAGGTATAAATAGGGTTAGGAGAGAGCTGATAAAATAGGGCAGTATATAAATAGAGTACCAGTTCCTAGGTAAAACATGGTACTGTCACTTTAAGGAGCCGGAGGCATGCCGTACAACCCTAGCGCGTGTATGCGCGCGCGCCCGAGCGTGTACCCGGTCGCACGCGTGCACCCGGACGCATGCGCACGCGCGTCATCGGCCGGACGGCAGCAGAGCCTGGAGGAGCAGTGCGGATGGCGGGACCGGAGCGGCGCGGCTGTGAGGAGGTATGACAGAGACCATTTAAAGGCTCATAAACCCGTTGCAGGTGTTATGGCTTACTTAGCTGATTAGAGTGGGACACTGTGAGTCTAGAATATTGCACCTTTTCACAATATTTTAATTTACTGAGATGGTGGATTTGGGGTTTTCATGAGCTGTAAGCCATATTTATCGCACTTATGACAAATCACGGCTTGAACTATCTTGCTTTGCATGTAATGCGTCTATCTCATATATTAGTTTCCCCTTTTATGTTGCATTACTGAAATGAATTAACTTTTGCACGATATTCTAATTTTTCGAGTATCACCTGTATGCTGATAAGTTGCATTAAAATCAAAACAGCTGTCCATGAGTGTTTCACTGGCTTTGCTCCGCTCCATGAGTTGTATTTCAAAGCTGTTGTATACATCAGACACATACTCCAAGGAATCCATGTATAAAGTGGAATTATGAGGCAAAAATGTGGTTCTTTGTTCATCTCATTTGCATATGCCTACCCAGAATCCCTTGTAGTAGTGAGATTTCTGTAGGAAAAGCAAGTCTTATGGCTTGACTGGTGTGTGTATTTGTGTTTTTCAATGTATTAACTACCTAGAATAAAAAGCAAAGAAGAGCCAACGTGGTAGGACATAGAGGACTGAGTAATAAACCTTCTAAAGGGAAGCTACCACGAACATTTAAAGGGACTCTATAGTCACCATATAAAAGCAAGAAAGACAGGTCCCCCAGCCTTCCTTCTTGCTTTTATATGAACTTTCATTCATTAAAAAAAAAAAATCGGTGTTTTTATATTAAAAACTTACCTCCGTTCCAGCGCCGAGCTCCCCGCTAGGCCGCGCCCCCTTTTTCGTCAAAATGACGAAATCGCGGGGCCCAATGGGACGGCTTCGCGCTGGACCAATCGCGTTCTTCATAGAGCGGCATTGAATGCCGCCCTATGAAGAACCTGAGCGCTTTACCGCGCATGTGCGCGGAATGCGCGTTCGCGAGCTGAGCTGTCTGACTGACAGCTCAGCTCGCTTTCTAAAATTATCAATAATAATTTAGGGCCCCCACCCGCCCTGTGCGGCGGGTGGGGGCCCTAAAATTATCAATGAGGGGGGGACCTACTGTCCCCACCCCGGCCCCCACCCCTGTGCGGCGGGTGGGGGCCCTAAAATTATCAATGAGGGGGGGACCTACTGTCCCCCCCCGGCCCCCACCCCTGTGCGGCGGGTGGGGGCCCTAAAATTATCAATGAGGGGGGGACCTACTGTCCCCCCCCGGCCCCCACCCCTGTGCGGCGGGTGGGGGCCCTAAAATTATCAATGAGGGGGGGGACCTACTGTCCCCCCCCCCGGCCCCCACCCCTGTGCGGCGGGTGGGGGCCCTAAAATTATCAATGAGGGGGGGACCTACTGTCCCCCCCCCGGCCCCCACCCCTGAGCGGCGGGTGGGGGCCCTACAATTATCAATAAGGGGGGGGACCTACTGTCCCCCCCCGGCCCCCACCCCTGTGCGGCGGGTGGGGGCCCTAAAATTATCAATGAGGGGGGGGACCTACTGCCCCCCCCCCCGGCCCCCACCCCTGAGCGGCGGGTGGGGGCCCTAAAATGATCAGTAAGGGGGGGGGACCTACTGTCCCCCCCCCGGCCCCCACCCCTGTGCGGCGGGTGGGGGCCCTAAAATGATCAATAAGGGGGGGGACCTACTGTCCCCCCCCCCGGCCCCCACCCCTGAGCGGCGGGTGGGGGCCCTAAAATGATCAATAAGGGGGGGGACCTACTGTCCCCCCCCCGGCCCCCACCCCTGAGCGGCGGGTGGGGGCCCTAAAATGATCAATAAGGGGGGGGGACCTACTGTCCCCCCCCCGGCCCCCACCCCTGAGCGGCGGGTGGGGGCCCTAAAATTATCAATAAGGGGGGGGACCTATTGTCCCCCCCCGGCCCCCACCCCTGAGCGGTGGGTGGGGGCCCTAAATACAAAGGGGGGGGGGGACCCTAGTTAACCCTCCCCCCCCCCCCAAAAAAATATCTCCCTACCTACCCCCCTCACCCTAAAAATAATGAGGGGGGACCATTAACTAAAAACCTGTAAAAAAATGAGATAAAATCAACTTACCATTCGATGTTTTCTTTCTTCTAAAATCTTCTTTCTTCAGCCCCAAAAAAGGCCAAATAAAAATCCATAATAACCGACGCAATTAAAAAAAAAAAAAAAAAAAACCGAGCGCAAAAAAAAATAATCCATCTTCACCCATGGAGGGCTCCGCGCAGACTGAGCTCCGCAGGGCGGGGGAAGGCTTATAAAGCCTTGCCCCGCCCTGCAATTAGGCTAAGAACACTCTGATTGGTGGGTTTAAGCCAATCAGAGTGCTCTTTGTCATTTTACAAGCGTGGGAAAGTTCTTTGGAATTTTCCCATGCTTGTAAAATGACACAGAGCACTGTGATTGGATGGATTTCAAGCCATCCAATCACAGTGCTCTTTGTCATTTTACAAGCGTGGGAAAGTTCTTTGGAATTTTCCCACGCTTGTAAAATGACACAGAGCAATGTGATTGGATGGCTTGAAATCCATCCAATCACAGTGCTCTGTGTCATTTTACAAGCGTGGGAAAATTCCAAAGAACTTTCCCACGCTTGTAAAATGACAAAGAGCACTGTGATTGGATGGATTTCAAGCCATCCAATCACAGTGCTCTTTGTCATTTTACAAGCGTGGGAAAGTTCTTTGGAATTTTCCCACGCTTGTAAAATGACACAGAGCAATGTGATTGGATGGCTTGAAATCCATCCAATCACAGTGCTCTGTGTCATTTTACAAGCGTGGGAAAATTCCAAAGAACTTTCCCACGCTTGTAAAATGACAAAGAGCACTGTGATTGGATGGATTTCAAGCCATCCAATCACAGTGCTCTGTGTCATTTTACAAGCGTGGGAAAATTCCAAAGAACTTTCCCACGCTTGTAAAATGACAAAGAGCACTCTGATTGGCTTAAACCCACCAATCAGAGTGTTCTTAGCCTAATTGCAGGGCGGGGCAAGGCTTTATAAGCCTTCCCCCGCCCTGCGGAGCTCAGTCTGCGCGGAGCCCTCCATGGGTGAAGATGGATTATTTTTTTTGCGCTCGGGTTTTTTTTTTTTTTTTTTTTATTGCGTCGGTTATTATGGATTTTTATTTGGCCTTTTTTGGGGCTGAAGAAAGAAGATTTTAGAAGAAAGAAAACATCGAATGGTAAGTTGATTTTATCTCATTTTTTTTACAGGTTTTTAGTTAATGGTCCCCTCTCATTATTTTTAGGGTGAGGGGGGTAGGTAGGGAGATAAGTTTTTTTTTTTTGGGGGGGGGGGTGGGGAGAGGGTTAACTAGGGTCCCCACCCCCTTTGTATTTAGGGCCCCCACCCACCGCTCAGGGGTGGGGGCCGGGGGGGGGCAGTAGGTCCCCCCCTTATTGTGAATTTTAGGGCCCCCACCCGCCGCACAGGGGTGGGGGCCGGGGGGGACAGTAGGTCCCCCCCCTATTGTGAATTTTAGGGCCCCCACCCACCGCTCAGGGGTGGGGGCCGGGGGGGGGGGGCAGTAGGTCCCCCCCCTTATTGTGAATTTTAGGGCCCCCACCCGCCGCACAGGGGTGGGGGCCGGGGGGGGACAGTAGGTCCCCCCCCTATTGTGAATTTTAGGGCCCCCACCCACCGCTCAGGGGTGGGGGCCGGGGGGGGGGCAGTAGGCCCCCCCCCCTTATTGTTAATTTTAGGGCCCCCACCCGCCGCACAGGGGTGGGGGCCGGGGGGGGGGCCAGTATGTCCCCCCCCTTATTTTTTATTTTAAGGCCCCCACCCACCGCACAGGGGTGGGGGCCGGGGGAGGACAATAGGTCCCCCCTTATTGATAATTTTAGTGCCCCCACCGGCCGCACAGGGGTGGGGGCCGGGGGGGCAGTATGTGCCACCCTTATTTTTAGGGCCCCCACTCACCGCTCAGGGGTGGGGGCCGGGGGGGGGGGGAGGAGAGTCGGTCCGTTCCCCCCCCCCCCCCCCCTTCAACCACTTTTGTGGCCAGACAGCATCCCTGTGGGTTCGGGCTTCAGCTGTCAGCTGAAGCCACGCCCACAGCAGTGCTGACAGGCTGTCAGCACACAAAGCGCGTTCACAGTGCTTTGTGTGCTGATAGCCCGTCTGATGCATTCACCCAGAATGCATCGGACGAGAGGCCTTTTTAGGGCCTCTGAACTCGGAAGTCCCTCTGGTGGCCGTCTGATTGACTGCAACAAGAGGTGTTCCAAGCTTCCAATGTAAACACTGCATTTTCTCAGAAAATACAGTGCTTACAAGAAAAAGGCTCCGGGTAGCTGTAGCACTCACCTAAACAACCTCATTAAGCTGAAGTTGTTCAGGTGACTATAGTGTCCCTTTAAGTTTTCATATGCTGAGACATATATTAATACCTGCTGATGTCCTAATGACTAAAACTAATAAATTATCTCCTGTTCGAAACACCGCTAAAAGCCTGATATGCTACCAAAAAAAATCAATAATACCACACTCACCAAAAAAAACTAATATTAATATACTACCAAGACATCAATAATACTGCACTCTCCAAAAAAACAAATATAAATATACTACCAAAAATAAATGTATTTAGTTTTTTGGTTTAAAAGCCTGACATATATTGCTTAAAAAAAGTAATTTAAACTCCCTCTTTGTGTTTTTGAAGTGATATTTTCAAGAAAAGTTGAAGGAGGCCATAAATAACTGAAAATAAAATGTGGGCTCTTGAAAAATGATATATTGATATATATATAACAATTTATCAAAAATTACATTTTATGAGAGTTCTCTTTTTAGGACAAATAGCGATCCCTGAAATTATAACAATCTGGGAATGCCTTTACTCTATCTATGAAAATACATTTAATATATTTTTGTTTTCAGATTATTTAGGCCTGGATTTTTGTTGATAGCTCAGAAAGCCTGCAATAATTGTGTAATAAAAATAGTTTTATAACATTTCATGAAAATAGATTTACCAGTGTATGACTATGAAAAATATAAGTCTTTTTCAAATGAAATACGTTTTTTAAGTGTGTAATAGTAAGCGTTTTAATTTATTTTCCAATATTATCTATTTGTTCTCACCTTTATAGTTAAAATGATTTGACACATTTTAGTAAATAACTTCAGCAGGCTAACAGTGAAGTGTATACCACACAAGAGGCAAAAGTATCAGTATCTATTTAGACATAGCAACAAACACCCCAAAATGTCAATATCTGCAGTTGATGTGAGCATCAACATAATAACCAAATGCATGCAAGAGACATTATGACATAAAAGTAATTATGAGACATGTGAGACATTATGTGAGACATTATGACATAAAAAAACAAGATATGCTGTCCGATATTTGATTTGATTGCTTTTACCTCAATCCAGACAACAATATGAAGATTTTTGCAGAACATGTTTCATGAACTAACAAATTGGTTTGAATCATACCGTATATACTCGAGTATAAGCCGAGTCTGTATTATGGCAATTTGCATTGCCATAATACAGACAGGGGGGAGAGGGGGGCTGTCAGAGCTGTAACTTACCTTCACAGCAGCTCCTGTCAGCTCTCTCCTCCTCCGCGCCGTCCGTTCAGCACCTCGGTCAGCTCCCAGTGTAAGTCTCGCGAGAGCCGCGGCTCTTGCGAGACTTACACTGGGAGCTGACAGAAGAGCTGAATGGACGGCGCGGAGGAGAAGGGAGCTGACAGGAGCTGCTGTGAAGGTAAGTTACAGCTCTGACAGCCCCCCTCCCCCTCCACTGAACTACCAATGACACTGGACCACCAGGGAAGGAGAGCCCCCCTCCCTGCCATGTATCAAGCAGGGAGGGGGGACGAAAAAAAATATAATAATAATAAAATAAAAAATTATATTTTAAAAATAATATTTTAAATATATTTTAAAAATAATAATAATAAATTATAATAAATAATAAAATAAATAAAAATAATAAAAAAATTAATCTTACAAAAAAAAAAATATTACCATTATAATAATTAAAAAAAAATAATAAAAATGCCCACCCCCCACCAAGGCTCTGCAACACACTGCACACACACACACACACACTGCACACACACTGCACTCATACACACACACTGCACTCATAAACACTGCACTCACACACACACACACACACACACACACTGCACTCACACACACTGCACTCATACACTGCACTCATACACACTGCATGCACTCACACACACTGCACGCACTCACACACACTGCACTCATACACACACACTGCATTCATACACACTGCACTCACACACACACACACACTGCATTCATTATATACACACACTGTAAATACATATTCAATTTATATAATTTTTTTAGGATCTAATTTTATTTAGAAATTTACCAGTAGCTGCTGCATTTCCCACCCTAGTCTTATACTCGAGTCAATAAGTTTTCCCAGTTTTTTGGGGTAAAATTAGGGGCCTCGGCTTATATTCGGGTCGGCTTATACTCGAGTATATACGGTAATCATACAAGCACAATATTTTATTTTTTTATATTTGTAATTGAGGCAACAAACAGCCTTCATGTTGTAAGGCCGCTGTCAGCTGAAAAAAATCTCTTCTAGAACTGAAAGATTGCTGAGCAACTATCCAATTACCGTCAGGCATATAACTGCAACAGGCTAACACACACCGTACTGCATAAGCCTATTGTGTCAGCAGTGATCAGTGGAAATAAAACGTGAATAGGGGAAGGCACAGAAGTGTGCGAAACTCAACATTTAATATTCAAACAGTTCAATGTTCAACTATGATACTTAATCTGTTGGTGTATGTGTGAAGGAGAAACGAGGTTCATATCCTATCATCCTAAACTATGTGAAATAACTAAGTTGTCTCTCATACAGAAAGTTTAAAGTTATGAAAAGTGGTAATAAAATTCAACTCCAGGAAGTTTTAACTATGAACAGATCCAGAAGTGAACAATTGTTTTCTTTTATAAAATCTTAAATTGCCACCACCAAACGCTGCTGTACAAGTAGAAAATTAATTTATGATCAATATTTTTTTTCAAATTTGTATTTTATTGGTTTTTGTTGGTTAAGGGTATTAGGAGTACAGAAAAAAGAAAGTGGGAGGGTTATTCAAACATGAGATACATTCATCTTGACAACAATGGTGATGTAGCATTATACAACCAATAAAGATACAGACATATGTGTGGTTCAATGTAGTCTTTGTACATTTGTTATTTTAAGGTATATTGCTAGTATGTGAGAACCGTATATAACATCCTTGCTTTTGACTTTGCAATACTAACATTTGGGTAACCTTGCAAGTGTTGTCTCGTCTGCCTCCTTAGAGGTCTGGATGTCATGAGCCTGTAGTTGAGGTCAAGAACTAAGTAAGGGGGTTGTGGTGGGGGAGTGAAAACTGGTGGGTTAGGAAGGTATTCAGAGGGATATGGGGGGTGTGGGAGTATCACCATGGTTGTTGACCGATGACGTTTTCTATGTCTAGGGTACTACAAAAGGGGGCCAGGGGGGAAGATCGGGACTAACTCTCAACGTCCCTTCTGTCTTTTCCTGTCTGCATCTGTACTCTTTCACTTATACCTCCAAATTTTTCTATCCATTTGTCCCAAGAAGCCACAAACTGTTGCGTTTTAGTCGGGGATGAAATTGACATCCTCTCGTATAGGTAGAATTGCTGTACTTTGTCTGTCAACTGTGACCGAAGTGGGCAGTTGTTTGATTTCCAGTTAAGTGTGATAAGAATTCTTGAAGCTAGTAGCACTAGCGCCACTATTTGTTTTTGACCTGGATTTAGGTCTTTTGGAAGTAGTGGCAATAAGCAGATTGATGCCGTCAGTTCAAATTGTGGGATGTCTAGTGTGTCTAGGAGTGACCTCGTTGTGGCCCATAAGGGTCTTATACTTTCACAGGACCACCATATATGATGTAATGTGCCTGTAGCTGAGTTGCATCTCCAGCACTTCGGGTCTGACTTGGGGTATATCTGGTGGAGTCTGTTTGGTGTCATGTACCACCTGTACAACAGCTTTCTGTGGGCTTCTATGTGTGTGAAGCACTTTGTCCATTTGGACAGCCCGTTTAGTGCGGAGAGCCATTCTTTGTCTGATAAGGTCAAGTTACAATCCCTTTCCCAATGTGTTTTATGTGAGTGTGGTTTGGATGGCAGAAGTTCTTGCCACGCGTTGTAGCATAGTGAAAGTGCTTTGGGTTTGGTAGGTGCGGACCAACATCTTTCAATGAGTGAGCAGGGGGCGACCCGCACTGAAGGTGTTAGGCTGTGCGGGGTTACAGCATGTGCTTGTAGGACACTTTTCACCTGTAGGTATGAAAAGGTGGTTCTGCTAGGGAGTTGCCACTTTAATTGCAGGGCCGGGAAGGGTGTTACTTTCTTGTCAGTCATCAGTTGAGATATACTTTCGATCCCCGCCCCGTGCCATTCTTGTAGTGGTATGCCTGGCACTATTGCCTTGAGGGTCGATATGGGTGCCCTGGGGTGGAAGGAGGCGCTGTGACCCATGGCTCCCATGAATTCGTCCCACATTGCGACTGTGAGTTGGGTGGTAGGGAAGAGATCATTGCGCGGGGTCCTTAACTGTTTGGGTGTCCATAAGTAGTCAGTGAGCGAATAGTTGCCAAATTGTGCTCTCTCCATGTCTACCCATTGGATCGTGTCAGGTGGTGTGTGCAGTAGTACACTAGATGTCAGGATTGCTGCCCTATAGTATTGTCTGATGTTAGGGAGGCCTACACCTCCGGAGCGGGTGGCCGTTTGCAGTAGTGCCATGGATACTCTAGGTTTTTTGCCCCCCCCCCCCAGATGAATGCGCTTAATAGTTTTTGGAGTGTTTTGCAGTAGTGGTTGGGGATTTTGAGGGGAAGCATCCTGAAGACATAGAGGATGCGGGGTAGGATCATCATCTTGTATGCGTTAATTTTCCCTAGCCAGGATATCATGGTGTGTTTCCACTTGTTCATTTCTGTTTTGCAGAGTGTCAACAGTGGTGTGTAGTTAAGTGTTACTGTGGTTGGGATAGAGGGTGCGATTTTTATCCCTAGATATGTGATGGATGAAGATCTCCAGTCAAAGTTGTAGGTGGTGCGGAGGACGTCTATTTGGGTTTTTGGCAGGTTAACGGGTAGGGCTTGGGTTTTATCTTGATTTAGTTTATAGTAGGATACCTTTCCAAATTGTTGTATGAGAGTCAGCATATGGGGCAATGACTGGGAGGGGTCTGTTAATGCCACAAAGATGTCGTCTGTGAATAGGGCTAAGTTGTACCGTGTGTTGCGTATAGGAATTCCTTGTATTTCAGGGTGTAATCTAATTTTACATGCCAGTGGTTCGAGGGCCAATATGTATAGCAGGGGGGAGAGGGGGCATCCTTGTCGGGTGCCATTTGTGATGGAGAAGGGGTTGGATAGGAAGCCACCATGTGAGACCCTGGCTGCTGGGTTGTGGTATAATGCCATTATACTCTTAATGGTTGGCTCAGGGAAGTTATATTTGCTGAGGGTTTTGGCCATATAAGTCCAATTCAAGCGGTCGAAAGCCTTCTCTGCATCTAGTGCTAGAAAGAGGCCCTCTGTGCCGCCCGCATCAAGTGTTGCTAGCATGTTTAGGATTTTCCTGGTATTGTCTGACCCTTGCCGACCTTTTATAAACCCTGACTGGTCATTGTGTACTAGTTTATGGAGGAGAGGGGCTATGCGGTTGCTGATAAGTTTGGCGTATATTTTGGCGTCTCCATTAAGTAGGGAGATAGGCCTGAAGTTTTTACATATGGTGGGGGGTTTGCCAGGTTTGGGGAGAGTGGAAATGTGGGCTAGCAGTGTTTCATCTGGCAGTGCACCTTTGGTAGCGCAGTGGTTCATAAAGTTTAGTAGGTGTGGTGAAAGGATGGTGGAGAATTGTTGGTAGGAGGCATTCGTGAAACCATCAGGGCCTGGGGATTTGTGTGCTGGAAGTTGGGAGATAACCTCCGTGAGCTCACTAGGGGAGAAGGGTCTTTGGAGCAAGTCCCAGTCTCCATTTTGTAGTTTCGGTAGGTCGAGGCCTGTCAGGAATTTGTCGATGTCTTCGTTTGATGGTATGAACATGTTGGGGTCATTTTTTAAATTATATAATTCCCCGTAGTATTGTGCGAACAGGTCTACAACATCTTGTGGATTCAGAACCTTCCCCCCTTTGTTATTGATTAGGAAGGCAATCCTGGAGGCGACTTTTTTCTCCTTTAATTGGGAGGCCAATTTGGCACCTGCCCTGTTCCCATTGGCAAAGAAGTTGTGATTAGCTTTGCGCAAGAGATAATTTGTCTTATTTAGTTCTATATTTCTCAATTGGTTTTGGAGAGCCAGTAGGGTGTTTTGGGTGTTCTTGCATGGGTCTCGCTTGTTAGAGTGTGTCAGTGTGGCAATCTGCGAAACCAGTGCGTTGTATTCTGCTAGTCTTAACTTTTTGGCTCTACTGGCGTGTTTTATGAAACTGCCTCGGATGACTGCTTTGTGTGCTAACCAAAGCTGTTCTAAAGAGGTGTCGTGTGACATGTTTTCCGCAATGCTGGAGGTCTGTGGTGATTTGTGTAACTATGGAGGGGTCTGCCAGAAGTGTCTCATTTAGTCTCCATGAGCCTCTCCCTTTATTAGGGAATGTTTAATTGATGCTAAGGGTGATAGGCGCATGATCGGACCATGACATCGTACCGATAGAAGCCTCTACTACTTTCGGCATTAATGTGGCAGGAATGAGAAAGCGGTCGATGCGTGAGTAGCTGTTGTGCACTGTGGAATGACATGTATAATCCACTTCTGTGGGGTGGAGGATACGCCAAGGGTCCACTAAGTGGTGGGAGGTTAGCGTAGTGCATGCCTTAGTTGCTAGGGCAGTTCGTTGTCGCATAGTGCCTCGTGAGAGACCTGTGGCAGTGGATGAGTCAGATTTGGCATCCAATAGGAAATTAGTGTCGCCTCCAACTATTACCTCCCCATATCTGTACATATCAATTACTGCCAGGGTTGAAGTTAGAAAGTCATGTTGATTATCGTTTGGGCCGTATATATTAACTAGAGTGTACGGTGTATTATTAAGTAGGCATTGTAGTATTAGGTATCGCCCTTTCCTGTCCGTGATCTTGCGGACCAAGGAGAAGATCGCTTCTTTACTTATTAAAATGGAGACACCCCTCTTTTTGGCTGTGTAACATGTATGGAAATCGTGGGGGAACCATCTGGATGTGAATTTGGGCCTATCTTTCCACCTGAAGTGTGTCTCCTGGAAGAATGCTACTAGCGCACCACATTTCTTCGCTTCTTGTATGGCCAGTCTACGTTTGTTTGGGGAATTAAGCCCTTTTGCGTTTAAAGACATAATCTTAATCACCATATTGTATTCGTAGGATGTGTTGTCCCCTTAGGCAGCGGGGTCCCAGGGGGCTTTTGGGTGTACTCACAAGGGAAGGGGGGAGGGAGGGGTAACGGGGGGAAACTATGTACAATACTCCGTGTGTCACCTCTCGGTGACGAGGGATGCTCTAGGCAACGGAGAAATATGGCTACTGGAGCCTTGGGGGTATACCTCTCGGGGTTAGAGTATCGATATCCTGTTGGGGATCGGATCTACGATAGTCTGAGTCTGAGCACGCAGCGACCGGGTGTGATCCACCCTCCGCGGCATACGTCTTCAACCTTCTTGTAACATTGCAATATATAAAAAGTTAAACATTAGTTGTGCATTAAATTGAAACGCAAAATAAGAATAAACCTGTATGATAAGTCCACTTGGTTTTGGTGGTGTGAGAACAGTCTATAGACTTTTCAAGTCGGTGAAGACTCCACTTCTGCCGGTATGTGAGAGGATCTGGGCACTTGGGACCATTCCCTGGTAGATATCTTCGAAGCTTGGACCTTCATTTGTGCTTTCTGTGGGCTTTTGGATGGGATCGGTACTTCCCACTCTTGGAGCAGTCTTTTGCCTTCTTCGGGATGAGTGATGACTTGGATAGAGCCATTCTTCTTGACCAGCAGCTTTGCGAGAAAGCCCCACTTATAGGGGATGTTCGCGCTTCGTAGCGCCTCTGTCACAGGCGCAAAGGTACGGCGCTTGGTCATGGTAGCCGAGGAGAGGTCTGTGAAGAGCTTGATGTTAGTGTATGGTTCTGGCCATGGGTTGGTGGTTCTAGCTTTTTGCATAATTCTGTCTTTGACCGTAAAGTGGTGAACCCTGGTTATGGTGTCTCTGGCGGTGTCCGGGGGGAGGTGTTTGGGCTTGGGGAGCCGGTGTGTCCTGTCCAGGATGAGGTCAAACTCCGACAGGGAGGGGATTAAGGCTTTGAATAGGTCTTTGACATACCTGGGGAGGTCTGGAGGTGTGATATTTTCGGGTATGCCCCTTATTCGGATGTTATTCCGCCTGCTCCTGTCTTCTTGGTCTGTCACTTTTTCTTCTAGTTCTCTGACCTTATTTTTCAGGGAGGAGTATGCATCTGCCATTGAGTTGTGCGCCTCCACTAGTTCTTCTGTTCTTTCCTCCAGGCGGGTAGTGCGTTCCCCCATGCTATGTATATCTGCTTTGATATCAGCAGTCATCTGCAGGAGGTCTGCTTTGAAGGAGGTTTGTAGTTCTTTCATAATCAGCCTGATAGAGGCATCTGTAGCAGGATTGCCAAGTGCTTGCTGGCTGTCTCCTGTGTCTGGGCTTGGGCCTGGGTCTGGTGTTTGCTGCCCGTCGGCGCCATTTTGTTTTTGCAGCTCCGAGGTTTGCGGCCTCTCCAGGAGGGAATTGAGCATTTTTTGCTTTAGTTTTTTGTTAGCCATGAGGTGTTGGGTAATTCACCTTGCAGGTTGTGGCGTTTTAGGGGGTGTTCGGAAGGTTTACACGCTGTTAGAAGCCGTTTTCGTGCCGCGGTCCGGGAGAGCTCCGGTAAGCACGTCCGATCAAATGCGCGGCTAGGACACGCCCCCCATGATCAATATTTTAAAACCGAAAGGATAGGGGGTATTCTACAAAGCATCTATTGAAAACGGAAAGTGAATGGATAGAAAAGGATAATAGAAACCGGGGCTTTTGGGTACCTTGTCTCTCATTCCACGGATTTTACAAGTTTGATTGGTAACACCCTGGTGAATATCTCACAGGGGAGGATTTACTAAATGCTGACACTGTGGTTTACAACTTTTAAATAGGTACATAACAGGCTGTATATCATACAGAAAAATTATTATAAAGGACCACAGTCCCTACTGCATCAAGTCTCTTTCATGAAAGCATGAGTATAGCAATCACAAATATGTAACTGATAGCACTCTATTCTATGTATTTTTTAATCTGGTGAAATCCACTGGTATGGTTTGTCAATTCATCTGTATATAATCTGGAAACAGGTTGGACAACCAATCATAATGTAATCCTTAACCTTGTGTAGATTAAGTTAAGATTAAGATGAAGATGTTCCCTCTATTTACTCCATGTGGTTATTACTAGGATTGAGACTTCAAAAATGTTTGGCTCGGTTGAAACATATTTTGTCTGAATGTTGGTTGGCTTGGCAGAATGAAGATACCAAAAACCCGGTTCAAATGCCATATCAGATAAATCAAAGGTCCAGGAAAATAGGCCAATCAGTGTACTGCAAACTATATACATAATATATTATTATGTATATATTTTACAGTACACTGATAGGGGCATTATCCTGCCATCTTTTTTTTCCCATTAATCATCTCTTTTTTTGGCACCACAAGTGAAATTCAGAAACACAACCTGAAACAAACATCCTCGGTCATTGTGCATTCCAGTTGGTTAATGAGTCACTAACACTTCAGTTTGGAGTTTGAGAATTCACTGATAACCTAATTGGCCCAAATTCAGAAAAAGTGCAATTTAAACCTTAATGAATTTCCAAGTCTGGTTATTATAACTAAATTTAAAATAGAGGAATAGGTGCAATGTTGGGCAGCTTGAATAGAACATAGCAAAAGCAAAGTAGCATAAATGTTTGTCCATACATCTCATATAACACTTTATCAAGACTAATTCGAGCCAAACAGATGCTTTATTTAAATAGAGACAAATGTAAGAAACATTAAAGGTAGAAGATCTTTGGGTTGTTGGTAATATTTCGATCACAAGTATTAATTTTGTGAATAAACTTTTTTGGAGTTTTTTACTAAACATTGAGGTGTCTGTAACCAACTGATAAGCTAGTAAAGTGTTTGTGGTATTCCTTATACTCACGATCGTTGCTTAACGTTAAGTATAGGGCACTTTTTTCACATGTCCAATAATGGTAAAAGTGGTGACAAAAAATTTTGAAATTGTGTGATTATGTTCACTTTGACATTGTTAATGGCCATAAATGTTTCAACAAATATTTGATCTGAGATTATAATTTCCATAGGAATTTGTAGACAATTAACAGCATTCAGAACATTTATTTATATATATTTTATAACTCAGTCATCAGCTCAGCCTAGCTCACTTATTATATGTGTCTTAGGCTAAGTTACATGAAAGGCGTCCAATGTTAGTCATTTCTTCATTCTTTGCTTGTTCAGTTTGGTCTGTCCAGTCTAAGCTCAAACCTGCTGATCGGCATGAAACTAATTCCCAATGTATGAGGAAGTAACTTACTGATGATACCTGTCATTGAAACTTTCAGGTATATGACCACATTGGATGCTGTTAGTAATCTGTTGCAGGCTTACATATAAACCTGACGAAAACCTAATCAATATAGAATTAGCACTGGATTGGTGTAAATAATCTTTTGTTTTGGGTGTTACTCAACATAGACCACTGGCATAAATCACAGTAATGCATGCTACATTTTCTATTTGGTGAACAAAAAACATTTCCATTGATATTATGTTTTTATAAAATCAAATTAATTTATTTTTATTAGTTGGATAGAGTTCTCTCTTAATATGTTTTTCCTTATATTCTTTGTATGAAACATATTTCCCAATTTCTTTTATTACGGGTATATCAATTAATTTACTGTTATTTTTAAATTCTAATATCAAGTGAAACCCAAGAGCAGAAAAAAAACACTGTGTGTTCATGTAAAAAAACAAAAACAATATAATGTATATATATATATAACATATCAAACAGGACATTACCTATACAGAAATGGCACATTATACATACTGTAGTTCATTCACTTTAAAACAACCTATGATACAGTAGTAAATCTTTAAGACAAAAAGCACAATACTTCTTCCCAGTTTGAGTATGCTATGCACTTTCTCTTGGGCACTAAATGAGCTTATTGACCACATAGATCTCTGCCACTGTGACCTGCTTACAATTGTAAAGACAGTATGTTATTTGTGTCTTTTGTGTCTCTATTATAAATTTAATGTTACTGAGTCATAGCACGACTATGTTACATGGACATCCACGGTATCAAATGGGTCTGGATAAATAACCAGTAACTTCTGACTTGGCATGGAGATTGAAAATGGTAATACTATTCACAGTGTTTATTTTTTTTAACGACACAGAATGAATTATCGTATGTGCATTAGAATTTGATAATGCCCTTAACAAAATGTAAAGTTCCTAGAATAAAGCTGGAAAGACATAGACAGGGGATTAGACTGTTTTATCTACAGGTCACAGCAAACTTAGCAACAGAAAAAAACACCACGTAAAGTAATGCTCTCATTTAAGAAAATACAACCTTTCTTGATTAAATCCAACTATGAAAAGTTCTGGCATACATATATTTTCATCTATAAATAAACACTGCATAGTTCATATTTTTTTATTGTTTTGTTTTTTTGGAAAAATTATTGCAGTACAATGATCCCTGCTTGAAGTTCAATAAGGGGCAAACAAAACAGGTGTGTGGGTGGTCCGTATTGGCCCTGGTGCTGGTCGCAGAAATGCAGGAAGTGTTGGCGTTTGAAACAGAGTAGTTGTTGGCGTGGTCCGGAGATTGAATGGCGAATTAACAGCAACAGCTGCAGCTGCTGCAGCAGCTGCCAAGGGATTTGGTAGTATACGTGGAGTCAATGGCTTTAGGCGCTGTTTTGAAAAAGCTAATTTTATCTGTGAAAATAGAAAAATACATATTAGAGTATATGCAAATATATTCATAATTATTTTTAAAAATGTATCATGCATTAAAAAGGGTAATTACAATATTACCCCTCTCCCCCCCCCCCCCAACTCCATGTACACATGGGCTTGATTTATTTTTGTGTTGCAAGACAATGTAAAATAAAGTCAAGATAATAAATCCTCTGTTAAATTTACCTTCAGCTCCATTGCCTGTCTTGAACTTATCAAGGAACACATACAGGGTTATTCATTAAAATTAGAATTGGCATGAATTTAACATGAGTAACGTAATATATCTGCTGGAACTCCATTGGTATTGATATATCATATTATATAGCTTACTCTCTCCCCATAGTACTAAAACGTAAATGGTTTAAATTACAGTGGTTACATTCTACAACCCGGTGAGTGAGGAAAGTTAAATGTGCATCAGTCACCTCCTTACAAAAACATGTACCTGGCATTTTGCACAGAATTTTGAGCATTGTTTTTTATTTTTATTTTTTTACATCTTTTTATTTGTATCTATGTATGTTTCACAAATAGGTCCTGCAGATCTTTAAAAGGAATCTAACTATTTACTCTAATGGGAATATTGTGTTAATTACTAACATGTGATGAAAGGACAAAAAAAAAAATCACCAATACAAAAATCATTTGTAAGCAATACAGAAGGAAAGAAACAAAGAAATCTTTAAGGGGACACTTCAGACTTCAAAAGCACTGCTGCTTGCTTTAAGGTTTAACTGCATGTCTCCTAGATGCTTTTTACATAAGTACTAATTTAAAGAGAAATGTCATCTGTCTCTGAGACAGCCATGAGAATGTGGCTATTGCTCAAAAAGGACGTGAGTGCTTCTCATAGAGGAGCATTGTATTAGCAACTGCGGCAATTGGCACATACTTCGAAAAATATAATAAAGTATTTAAGCAGGAGAGGTACATTGAGATTACTCAGGTTTTCAAACAAGATCCTACTGATGACGCATTAGACCGCTGAGCTATAGAGCCTTCCCAGTAAAATATTTCTTAAATACATCAATATGTACTATGTATGAAAATGCTTCTCTAAGAGACGCATCAGATTCGACAGAGATAATTAGTGGTCTCACATTAGGCCGTCTTTGCACTGAAAAAAATATGTGACTTGCTTTTTTGAGGAAAAAGGGTGGGGGCAAATCAAATATAAAAAAGTAACCGCTCATTGCTAAATATATATATGAATTTAACCTTGGAGTGTTCCTTTAAGTATCGTCATTTTTTTTTCCTTTCCTGTTTGCATATACAAATGATGTCCATGAGTATTTTAAAACACACATTTGTTATTCTTGTCTTGATGACATCAATTAAAAGACCTTGTTAAACCATCACAGGTAGGAGGTGAACTCTGTACAGTTGTACTCCAATTATATTTTGGTTTATTCTGATTACAAACCTGTCTTCTAGATACTGCAAATTGATATTTTCATTGATAAATGTACCCTTGTCTCATAGCACAGAGCTAAAACCAGACTTTGATAAACTCCTTCTGTTCTCTGAGATTAATGAACAATTTAGAAAAAGGAAAGAGCAATACTACAGAGGAATAGAATAAATGCAGAAAGAGCAATTAGAGGAGAAATTGAAATCGGAATTCCCCGGATATAGATACTGTATAGCTATGGTAAGATATGTGTATAAAATGCTAAAAACAACCAAATTATTATGTTAGCTAAGGGAAAAAGATTAAATATAAAAAAATATGTTATGATACATTAAATAAAATAACATGAAAAGTGTATTTTTTAGCAGACATGTTATATTTAGATAAGAGAAAATGGCTTTACAGAGCGCTTATCTCAATTTTACAGTGTAACACCCCGGAGGACAAAAAATCCATTTTTGTATGCAGCGTGTTTTAATAGCTGCAGTTATTTTCACGGGATGATTGAGAATGTTGAAAAGATGTTCTTTTAAGATAATAATTTCTATCAAAGGATTTACTAATATGAAAAAAACAAGTCTACTAAATAATTATCTAAACTTCTGTATAGCTTAGCAAAGTATTTTTGTTTTGTGAGTTTAGATGCTGTTTGATTGTTAAAGACTAAAATGTTTGCACAAAAGCAAAGTTGACTTGAATTTAGCTATTAGTTAAACTGTTCAATGGTGCATATTAACATTTTGTAATCAATTATCTTAATTAACTTAATAATGCAATAATGAAAAAAAAATCACTGAATTAAAAATGAGATAGAGGTCCATTCAAAAATCCAATCACAATCCAATTAACAAAAGTAAGGGGTACATAATTAATGTTTCTCTGAATTGCAAAGTATGGGTAAAATAAAAAAAAAATGTATATGTCCAAATGGTAATTTAAAATCTCCACTCCACTCAATTTGTTTTTTATTTGCTAAAAAAAAAAAGAAAATAGAAGTCATTAAGTGAGTCATTTAAAGCTTTAATTTTCAAGTATAATCTTAATTTAAAAAACAAACTTTTTTGAGTAAAAAAAAAAAACACCTACATTTAATTTAACAGTGAAGTGGCTTACAAAGTCCACCATATGTTATTAATTCTGATGTAATTATCAAATAAGTTTGAAATTATTATCTGTAACAATTCAGAGAGTGCAATAAATAGAAATGTTGCACAAATGCAAATTTCAAAATTACGTTTTGTTCTGAAATGTTTAAATTATTGTTTTTATTATTTTTTTATTACTTTATTGTTCATATTTATATGTATGCGGGTTGCTTACCCCAAGAGGAGTCGTCGTCCTTTGTACTTTATTGTAGGGACTGTATTTCGGTTTAGGAGGCTTCCCTGCAGCTCTGTCTTTGTGCCGTCTACTGCTAATGTGCTGTAACAGATTGAAAAAAAAAATCACTTACAAGTTAATTGAAATAAAAATAACGGTTAATAAATAAATTGTTGGGATCTCTTGCATAATGGCATATTAGATGAGCCTGAGACATAAGCACAAGATATGAAATATTATGAATTTATTTATTTTGACCTCTTATCATTGTTCCTTCATTACTGTAATTTCCTTATAGAACACAAACAGATTTTACACTGTGCTAAATAATGTAGATTCATGGCTAAATTCATTGTATATATTATATGGATCAACAACCTCAACTGCCCTGATGCCTCTCGTCTGCTCTCTGTAACCTCCTCCTTCGACCTCACACAGTGGTCTACTTCAGCAACTCATACAGCAGGAAAAACTCTTGACCTCATCTTCACCAATCTCTGTACCACCTTTAATCTCACCAATATTCCATTTCCTTTATCTGACCACCATCTGTAGACCTTTGACATTGGCATACCCCGTACCCAAATTTCACCACTCTCAACTCTCCAATCTCGCAGAAACTTCCACTGCCTTGATCTCCAGCATTTTTCCTCCAAACTCTCCTTTTACCCATCTCAAATCTCGCTTGCCCTAACTCTGCAACCTCACTCTACAACTCCACTCTCTCCTCTAAACTGGACATCATGGCACCTCCTACATTTAAATGCAACAAGCGTTCTCAATTACAACCGTGGCACACCAAGCTGACCCGATATCTCCAAAAATGTTCTAGAACTGCTGAACGCTGTTGGAGAAAGTCTCACTCTGCACCTGACTTCCTCACCTATAAATTTATGCTGCGCTCCTACACTCTGGCTCTTTCTTCTGCAAAAGTAAATTACTTCAACACCCTCATAAGTACACTGTCCCGCCAACCCAAATGCCTATTTCACACTTTTAATGCTCTCCTTTCGCCCTGTTGCTTCCTCTCCTCCCACCACCCTGTCCGCCTGAAACTTTGCAACTCACTTCACTGAAAAGATTTTAACAATCAGGGAAGAGATCTGTATCCTCTCTCCCTCCCTTTCCAATATATCTTCAAATACATCACGCAACCCCACTCACTCCACTCTTCTATGCTCATTCGCACCTACTGCAATGGAAGAGGTTTCTGCTCTGCTCAGGTCCTCCCACCCCAACACCTGTTCCCTTGATCCTATTCCCTCATATCTCACTTGCACTCTGTCTCCCTCTCTTGCTCTTCCTCTCACTAAAATTTTCAATCATTCCCTTTCCTCTGGCACATCTCCTTCACCCTTCAAACATGCAACCATAATGCCAATTATGAAAAAGCCCAACCTTGACCCCAACTCCCCATCGAACTTCCTCCCTATATCTCTACTGCCATTTGCCTCCAAGATCCTTGAGAGAGTTGTGTATGCGAGATTGACAGACTTTCTCGAATCCAACACTCTGTTTCATCCGCTTCAGTCTGGATTCCACGCCTTGACCAAAGTCTCCAATGATTTAATTGCTGCTAAATATCATGGCAATTACTCTATCCTAATTCTCTTTGATCTTTCTGCTGCCTTTGACACTGTTGATCATCAACAGCTTCTTCTCATTCTCCATAATCTCGGTCTGCGAGATACTGCTCTCTCCTGGTGCTCCTCCTATCTCTCCCAGTGCTTTTTCAGTGTTTCTTTCTCTGGATCTGCCTCTTCTCCCCAACCCCTCTCTGTTGGTGTTCCCCAAGGTACCCTACTGTTCTCCATCTATACTGCCTCCCTTGGTAAACTCATCAACTAATTTGGCTTCCATTATCATTTATATGCAGATGACACACAAATCTACCTGTCCTCTCCACCCATCTTGACTCGTGTCTCTGACTGCCTCTCTGTGATTTCCAACTGGATGGCTGCTCACCTCCTTAAACTCAACCTGTCCATAACAAAACTTCTGGTCTTTCCTCCCTCAAGTGTTGCTACTCCCATGTCTATCTCCCTCCAAGTCATCGGCGCCACCATCACCTCCACCTCACAGGCTCACTGCCTAGGTGTTCTCTTTGACTCCGACCTCTCCTTCAGCCCTCATGTCCAGTCAATCGCCAAATTCTGCCGCTTCCATCTCAAAAACATAGCTCGCATTCGCCCCTATTTAACACCAGATGCAGCTAAGGTGCTGGTCCATGCCGTTGTTCTTTCTCGTCTTGACTACTGCAATCCCCTTCTCAGTGGTCTAAAGGGTTCCCAGATTGCACTGCTACAATCTATAATAAATACAGCGTCAAGGCTCATTGTTCCTCTCCGCCCTCACCTCCCATGCTTCCCCCCTCTGTCAGTCCCTACATTGGCTTCCAGTTAGATATAGGGCTAAATTTAAGATTCTGGTGCTGCTTACAAGTCCCTACATAATGCTGCTCTAAGCTACCTATCTTCCCTAATGCACAAGTATGTCCCGTCGAGGTCCCTGCTTTATGCCGAAGACCTACGTCTATCCTCTGTCCGTACTTCCACATCTGATGCTCGCCTCCAAGACTTCTCCAGGGCTGCACCTTATCTGTGGAACTCCCTTCCTTTCTCCGTTAGACTTTGACCGAGTCTCTACTCATTCAAAAAAATCTTTGAAAACATACTTCTTCAGGAAAGCATGTAATTTAAACTGTTAGCGGGGTTTCATCCCCGCCCCCCCTCCCCCCATGACTCCTCTCCTGCAAATGTCAAAAATAACCTACTAAGTTCTCAGCAAATACTTTTCTAGCAACCTATTTCATTACCCCTACTTATACCCTTTGTGTCACTATACCCCACTCCCTCTAGCATGCAAGCTCATTGAGCAGGACCTTCAACCCCTCTGTTCCTGTGCATCCATTTGTCTGGTTACAATTACGTGTCTGTTAGTCCATGCATTGTACAGCACTACAACATTTGCTGGTGCTATATAAATAATAAAATAATAATAATATGGATATAAATGATAAGATCATTTTTTTCCCTTTAATTCATATTTTTACTAAATAAGTTTTTAAAATTCGTAATAGGAAAAGTATGCCATTTACATCAACTGGATATGTTTTATTTTATTTAGTATATAAGATTAATTTGTTTTTAATTCATCGTTCCATGTGCCCATTCATTAGCAACTAAAATTTAGTTTTATGCAAAAAACAGATAACACAAGTCTACAATCTAGAGATTAAGTAGTTAGTTGTAAAGATATTTATTGATAATAACATATGCTTGAGATAAAGTTGCTTTGTTAAAGATTTTGTATATAAGCTTTGAGGGAATAGACTTTGTGAAACACTTTAAACTATTGATGAATATACATGATGATGTCGGCAAACCAACTAGCCTTTTAACTCTGGGACTTCAAAGGTACTTTCATGCCATTTGTTAATACTTAACTAACTTTTATTTCTGTGAAGACTAAGGAAGAACTCTAGCACAAAATTGCTAAAATATATAATAAAAAGAAAGGAAATGTTGGTGCAAACAAGACCCCCAACGATCTGTCCCCTCTTTAACTCAAATCTGTGTATGTTCAAAAATCATGTCAATGTCCCCTGGCTGTGACTCACACAGCTTCACTGAAAAAAGGTATCAGATTTACAGCACATTTTGTTTACTGTAAAAGTTGTTATCTCCTGCTCTGCTACTTGAACTTTAAGCACACATAGGAAGCTACAGTAGAGTCTAGCAGGCTATTAACAGAACAGGAGATAAAAACATTTTAATTAAACACACTGTTCAATAAGGGAAGCTAAAGTTCTTTATCAGGAAGAGTGTAAGGAGTCTCAGCCAGAGGAGGTGTGGCTAGGGCTGCCTTAACGATGTGATTTAAAATCCTAATTGGCAGAGAAATTAGCCAGAATACTGCAGGGGTAGTATCTATACACCAAAACTTCTTTATTCAGCTGATGTTGTTTTGGTGCATAAAGTGTCACTTTAACCCCTTAAGGACACATGGTATGTGTGACATGTCATGATTCCCTTTTATTACAGAAGTTTGGTCTTTCAGGGGTTAAAGAACTTTATTTATGCATAATGTGTACAGAGGACAATAGGTTTATGTTCACCTTATGCTTAAAATTAAGGCTAAAATGTACATGGTCATTTACCTTCTTATATTGTGATGTCCATTCTAAATAATTGGTTGAGAACATGTACCTGCCTCCACTGCCAAAAATATAGCAAAGATGGTGGCCAGATACTTTTATTTAAAACAAAAAACAAACTAAAAAAACATTAGTCTAAAATGTGAAATAAAAAAATCCAGCATTGCTAACCAATATGCACATGTCCTACATCTTGGCTCATTGAAATTGTCCTCCCTAAAAATGTCTAATGTAAAATTTGAAACTTCAAAACATTACAAACGATAAAGAATTAGAAAGAGAGATTAGCTGTAATAACCCAGGTATTTGGAGGTTGGGAACACATCTTATTATTTCTTCATGGATATTTTTGGCCCACAACAATGGGAAGATTTGTCAAGGCTGCAATTTTTTTTATCACATTGTTTATCTATAAAGTGTTGCTTCTATTATATAGCACATTTAGAGATGAAAAGAAGGAAGTCCCTTGAGATTCGAAAACACTCTTTTTATTTACCATGTATTTTCCCGTAAAATAATTGTTTTTTACTCAGCATGTTCTTGAAGGTGAAGGTGCAGAAGATCATATTTCTACCAAAATTGAGTTGCAATCTTTTTAGTGAGTCAATACAAAGAAAATGTCTTTCCCTTGACAAAATTTGAAACAAGACAAGTTTCATCATTCAGAAAAATTGAAAAGTCTGAGCCATTAACACATTTGACTAAAATTCAGTAGGCACCACCATTGGATATTGAAAGAAGCGGATGTGCAAGCCAATTAAGTTTTT
This sequence comes from Pelobates fuscus, assembly GCF_036172605.1. Classification (NCBI taxonomy): domain Eukaryota; kingdom Metazoa; phylum Chordata; class Amphibia; order Anura; family Pelobatidae; genus Pelobates; species Pelobates fuscus. The sequence goes on along the minus strand of NC_086320.1, from coordinate 310,164,068 downwards.
CCACATCACAATACTAGTATATGTTCCCCACATTGTGCAGAGAAGCACTGTTATACCAAGAAAGGAAAAACATTGTCCCAAACTACACTGCGTGCAGAATTATTAGGCAAATGAGTATTTTGACCACATCATCCTCTTTATGCATGTTGTCTTACTCCAAGCTGTATAGGCTCGAAAGCCTACTACCAATTAAGCATATTAGGTGATGTGCATCTCTGTAATGAGAAGGGGTGTGGTCTAATGACATCAACACCCTATATCAGGTGTGCATAATTATTAGGCAACTTCCTTTCCTTTGGCAAAATGGGTCAAAAGAAGGACTTGACAGGCTCAGAAAAGTTAAAAATAGTGAGATATCTTGCAGAGGGATGCAGCACTCTTAAAATTGCAAAGTTTCTGAAGCGTGATCATCAAACAATCAAGCGTTTCATTCAAAATAGTCAACAGGGTCGCAAGAAGCGTGTGGAGAAACCAAGGCACAAAATAACTGCCCATGAACTGAGAAAAGTCAAGCGTGCAGCTGCCAAGATGCCACTTGCCACCAGTTTGGCCATATTTCAGAGTTGCAACATCACTGGAGTGCCCGAAAGCACAAGGTGTGCAATACTCAGAGACATGGCCAAGGTAAGAAAGGCTGAAAGATGACCACCACTGAACAAGACACACAAGCTGAAACGTCAAGACTGGGCCAAGAAATATCTCAAGACTGATTTTTCTAAGGTTTTATGGACTGATGAAATGAGAGTGAGTCTTGATGGGCCAGATGGATGGATTGGTAAAGGGCAGAGAGCTCCAGTCCGACTCAGATGCCAGCAGGGTGGAGGTGGAGTACTGGTTTGGGCTGGTATCATCAAAGATGAGCTTGTGGGTACTTTTCGGGTTGAGGATGGAGTCAAGCTCAGCTCCCAGTTTCTGGAAGACACCTTATTCAAGCAGTGGTACAGGAAGAAGTCTGCATCCTTCAAGAAAAACATGATTTTCATGCAGGACAATGCTCCATCACACGCGTCCAAGTACTCCACAGCGTGGCTGGCAAGAAAGGGTATAAAAGAAGAAAATCTAATGACATGGTCTCCTTGTTCACCTGATCTGAACCCCATTGAGAACCTGTGGTCCATCATCAAATGTGAGATTTACAAGGAGGGAAAACAGTACACCTCTCTGAACAGTGTCTGGGAGGCTGTGTTTGCTGCTGCACGCAATGTTGATGGTGAACAGATCAAAACACTGACAGAATCCATGGATGGCAGGCTTTTGAGTGTCCTTGCAAAGAAAGGTGGCTATATTGGTCACTGATTTGTTTTTGTTATGTTTTTGAATGTCAGAAATTTATATTTGTGAATGTTGAGATGTTATATTGGTTTCACTGGTAAAAATAAATAATTGAAATGGGTATATATTTGTTTTTTGTTAAGTTGCCTAATAATTATGCACAGTAATAGTCACCTGCACACACAGATATCCCCCTAAAATAGTTATAACTAAAAACAAACTAAAAACTACTTCCAAAAATATTCAGCTTTGATATTAATGAGTTTTTTGGGTTAATTGAGAACATGGTTGTTGTTCAATAATAAAATTAATCCTCAAAAATACAACTTGCCTAATAATTCTGCACTCCCTGTATTTTACAAAGTTAAAAAAATAAAATAATCCAGAGTGGCATTGTATCTTGTAGTGTAAGATGTCCTTCATTCAGCATCATGTCCAGCATTGACAAAATGTCCTAAATATTTCCAGTAGCATGCCACAAAAAGTCAGTAAAAAGCAGTTAATCTACAGTCATAGCATTTGATAACATATATGCATCTGTATTATAAAAATGCCGAATTCAATAATTGATCTGCTTTCCTTTAGGTTGGAATTAAGGTTAGGAGTAAGGTTATGGGTATGGTTCATTTTAGGTGTAGAATTATGGCAGGGTTAGAGTTAGGGTAAGCTAAATGTTAATGCTGGGTTAGAATTAATTCTGTTTTAGGGTTAAGGATAGTATAAGGTAAAGGTTTGGGGTAAGTTTATGGGACATATATAGAGTTATAGTTAGTTTAGTTTTTAAGGTTTAATTAATTTTTGAATTTTAGGGGGTTGCTTTAGGGTTAGCGTTAACTACCAAAAAATAATTTAGATCCAAGATGAGGTATTGTATAAAGACTGATACATGAATCTAGTTTCAGCTATCTTTCTCTGGTAACACTAGATGTGTAAACATTATTATAAGCAAAAATCATTATTTTCCAATAGTTTACTTTTTATTCATATTTAATGCTGTGTTAGGTATACATATATATTATAAGAAAACCTTTTCTGTTCTTTAAAAAAAACCAATATATAATATGTGTGGGTGCACTTAAAGTGAAACCCTTACATTTTGTTTGAATAAAGACAGCAGAAATTCTAGGTTATTTTTCAGGTGAGAATTTGGACAATTGCCTCTGTCCTTAAGGGGTTAATACATTCTTTAAATAACTGAATGTTTTGTATTTTTTTTCAATACACAGCATATATATATATATATATATATATATGTACAAAGATGTCCTGATGAAAGCTCCGTTTAGGGGCTGAAACGTCGACCATTGGAATAAAGAAGATTGATTAACTAATAACCTTGGAGTGCCGGTATCTTTGTACTACTATATTCCTTATGTGACCAGAGCACTAGGTATTGAATATTTTTTACACTGGAGTGCAAGAGCTTTGAAGAAAAAAAAAAAAAATATATATATATATATATAATGTAACAATGTAGCAAATGTAAATTGTAATGTAAAAATAAACAGATTTCAGATCTGAATATTATTAGTTTGGACTGGTCAAAGTATTATTTTGGGAACGTTTTACATTTTCTAAAAATATATATTTTTTCTTATCTCTCCATAATAACTTTCCATCAGATAGTTCCTTTGCATTTTACATAATATCCAGTGAAAATATAGTAGGGCAGTGTTAACATTTGATTCAGAACATTTAAAACACTTTTCCACTATTTAAATATCCTTGAGAAAAAAATAAAAATAATCCATAAACAATAGCCATGCCAAATGTAATGAGTCATTCAGACAGGGCTTTTAGTTTTTACTCACAATTAGTAGTGAGAGTTATACTACCAAGCTGCTTCTGCCGTTATAATCTAGTTAATTCCTAAACTGAATTTCAGCTGCCGCCAAGAACTGTTCATGCAGCTAAGCTTAAATAACACTATGGCAAGTATGTCTTGTGCTGCCGTTACAATAAAGACCTCCTCTTAATCCCTACACTACTCTAACGCTTACATTACACTGATTCTTAACTCCTATCACTAACCTATCATTTACACTATACTAAGCATTGAAACATACACAACCTCACACTCACACTACCCCTTTCCCCCTAATTCTTAAATCACCCTACACTTACATATTCCTATCCTTTAACCCCTAAGCTGCCCTAACGCTTAGACTTTATGGACCCTTATCATCCGTAACATCTACATTACCCTAACACTTTTGCAATCCCTTATTCTTAACCCATATACTATCCACACTTACACTACTCCTAGCCATTAGCCACAACACTATCCTAACATATTAACCCTCGCTAATATACCTTACCAATGACCTAATCCTAAACATCACTTATTATAAAATATATACATAATGTTGAAGCATGTAATGGAGGTTCAGTAGACATTCACTAGTGACACAATCTTTGATCTCGTGGTATATTACAATGTCTCAGCATTATTTTCCAAAAATAATCCATACATTACTATTCTACATAGAAAGTTCAGACAGACAGACAGACAGACAGACAGCTAGCTAGCTAGATCTAAATATCATTCATCTTTCTGGACATGAGGACAGCATAAGAGACAAACCTGTAAGAGAGTAAGATACATTTAAAGCGGCACTGTCATGCCGAACTTACCTTTCCTCAATCTCCTCCTCTGCTCCCCCTCTCTCAGGATCTGTTATTCTTTTCTTCCTGTCTTCTTTAGTTTTCTTTAAAATCATAAGACAAAGTAGGGACTCTTTGCCTTATGGAGGATTCCTCCGCTTGACCAGCTCTGACCAGCGGAGGAGCAAAATGTGCTTCATTTCCGCTGGTCAGATCAATTTTCCCACAATCCTTACCTTTCCTCCCTGTTCCCACGATGCTTCCTGTCATTTTAGACGAAACTGCCGAATTGCATTCTAACTGAATGAGAACAGTATGTTTGTTTCTTTTAGAACCCAATTCGGCACTTTGTTCGGATTGCAATTTCATTCTAATGAATGAAACTCCGATCCTATTCATTGCCGCGGCTGCATCTTGCAGCCGCTTAGTAGATAACTTCCTAATTCCCACGGTATCAGGGAGCTATCTACTAAAAGACTGAAAGACCTAAATTGGTCTTTCAGCCAAATTTACTAATACTAAGTAAAGATTACTTAGTATTAGTAAATAATATGCCCCTACTCGCTATACCGTGAGTAGGGGCATGTCTAGTAAGCAGTGAGCAGCCTGACGAAAAAGAAAAAACCCGAGCGCAAAAAAATAATCCATCTTCACCCATGGAGGCCTCCGCGCAGACTGAGCTATGCAGGTCGGGGGAAGGCTTATAAAGCCTTGCCCTGCCCTGCAATTAGGCTAAGAACACTCTGATTGGTGGGTTTAAGCTAATCAGAGTGCTCTTTGTCATTTTACACAGCGTTTGAAAGTTCTTTGGAATTTTCCCACGCTGTGTAAAATGACACAGAGCACTGTAATTGGATGGTTTTCAAGCCATCCAATCACAGTGCTCTGTGTAATTTTACACAGTGTGAGAAAATTCCAAAGAACTTTCCCACGCTGTGTAAAATGACACAGAGCACTGTGATTGGATGGCTTGAATTCCATCCAATCACAGTGCTCTATGTCATTTTACACAGCGTGGGAAAATTACAAAGAACTTTCCCACACTTTGTAAAATGACACAGAGCACTGTGATTGGATGGCTTGAAATCCATCCAATCACAGTGCTCTATGTCATTTTACACAGCGTGGGAAAATTCCAAAGAACTTTCCCACGCTGTATACAATGACACAAAGCACTGTGATTGGATGGTTTTCAAGCCATCCAATCACAGTGCTCTATGTCATTTTACACAGCGTGTGAAAATTCCAAAGAACTTTCCCACGCTGTGTAAAATGACAAAGAGCACTCTGATTGGCTTAAACCCACCAATCAGAGTGCTCTTAGCCTAATTGCAGGGCGGGGCAATGCTTTATAAGCCTTCCCCTGCCCTGCATAGCCCAGTCTGCGCGGAGCCCTCCATGAGTGAAGATGGATTATTTTTTTGCGCACAGGTTTTTTTCTTTTTCGTCAGTTTTTAGTTTTTATCTTCATGGCCCCCATCCGCCGCTCAGGGTGGGGGAGGGGGGGAAGGACAATAGGTCCGCCCCCTTATTGTAATTTATAATATATATTGCTCACTGTTTAGTAGACATGCCCCTACTCACAGTATAGCGAGTAGGGGCATTCAGGAGATTTTATTCTCCTTTATGCTATTTTATTCTCCTTTATACTATTATGGGGGTCATATTGACCCCCATAGAGTGAGGGGGGACATGGGGGGCTTATGAAGTGGCGGGGAGCACTGCTCCCTGCCGCTTCTATCTGTACATATAACAAGGAGGGAGCTGCGCGCCGGTAGCTCCCTCCTTGTAATAACTGAACGAACAAGCGAACACTGATACTCAGTGTTAGTTTGTTCATCTGATTTTTTCTATTCATTCATTCGTCTGTCTGATGAATGAATGAATAGATGAAATTCCCGTTCGCATGTCCAGGTGTTTCACTGGGCATGTGCGGCAATCTCAGTGCTATCTAGTTTGGGCAGATGACGTGTCCCACAAGGACTTCACCTACCCACACAAAGATGGCGGTGCCCTGAATAAAGATCGGGGCAGAAGATAAAGATTAAAAAAGAGGTAATCTGGGGGGCTTAGGGGTATTTGGGGGTGACTAGGGGGTCAATTGGATGTAGTGGAGGCGGGAGGGGGGTTAAAAAAAAACGGGATTCGGCATGACAGTTCCGCTTTAAGACAATGGTAGAGTATTTTTTTAAAATGAAGGTAAATAATTGTAATTGATGGCTTCCTTTCTTCTTTCGTGTGCTTTCCTGATATAAGATGATGGATAGGGTATTATTCTGAAATAGTCTGACTATGCTAGGATATTTTATATATGTCATTATCATCTTTAAGGTGCTGTGTTACTGAGTCATTGTGATGACTTGCCCCAAGGACTGAAATCTGCCATTTTGCCATTTTACGATATAGACTACAAAAGAAATTCAGCAATGATTGACTCAAAAACTCCATTGTGAACCTGAAATATCACAGAATCTATTAATTGATGATTACCCTTTTCATATAGGTTTGTAAATGTTAGCCAAACTCTTTCCGTGAAGAGAAATGTATATTTTAGCATTTTCAATTTGATTTCTTTATTTTATGTTGCGTTTCTTGTTGGTCTGTTTTTTGTAATGTTCAGGCAATGTTTAAAAGAGATGAAAGGAATAGTATAAAAAGAGCAATGGCATTTCTAATAATATGACTCATAAATAAATAGGTATCAAATATAATGTTATGACATTGTGTGGGAGACAATATAAACATCATATTGGTCACAGACATTGTGCAATGGAGTTATGGAGCCGTTTGGAAATTTCCAGTCAATTCAATTATGGTTGATTTTTAGTTTTGTTTAATAACAGATTGTTTACATCAAATCCAGATTGTTAACATCAAATCTAATCAACCCAAAAATGCATCACTGAAGCAGTTTGGTATATTCATGCGTTGTGTCACTTGACATTAAAGTGACAGTTTATGCATCATAACAACTTCATTAAATTAAGTTGTTATGGTGCAAGGAGGTCCCTGGTGCAGGTTCAGCTGAAACCAAAGTTTTTGTTCTAGCCCCAAATCTCCCTGTCTCTCTGCCCTTCTGTTTTCTAAAAATCTCTAAACCGGAAGGCTCTTGCAGAATCGGGCAGCAACGCCGCTGATTGGCTGAGATTAGTCAGCTGGCACTCTCAGACAATTAGTGAATCCCCATTCATAAAACTGTCTTGAAAAAGATATGTTTTAATTAAGTTGTTATGGTGTTGAGAGTGTACTTTGAACAGTATTTTTATTAAAGACTGGTAAAAAAAGTTTTTGAAGAAAGTTAATATTATTTTAGTTATACTTCAAATCCATTCTAAACCCCCACCACAACCTCAGGTGATATATTCAATCTTATCAATAAGTTACAGATGATACTCTACCAAGAACAATACTCAATTGTTCAAGATTTGGATTACATTGATAGATTATAATAATATTCAAATAATCTAAGGAACAATGTTAATACTGTCAAAACAACAGCACATGGAGAGACAAAATAGTATAAAAATAGCCAGGTGCAAACCATATAAACACTCCCTCAAATGTTTCAAATATCCAAATATCTGTAGAATACAGAATGCACACTATAACAATCACAAAAAACTTAGCTTTATTATGTACAAAAAGTACCAAAGTGAAAATATACAAAAAGAATAAACACAATGACAGAAGCAAGGGCAAATACAATAAAATAATGGTAAATTACAAAAAAAGTCCACAACATTTTTTTTACAAGCCACAAGACAGAAACGCGAGTCACCAAACCCCCCCAAAGTTTCGGCACCAACTGGCTGCCTTTATCAAGGGTACCCCCAACATTTCGGCACCAACTGGCTGCCTTTATGAAGGGTACCCTTGATAAAGGCAGTCAGCTGGTGCCGAAACGATGTGGGGGTTTGGTGACTCGTGTTTCTGTCTTGTGGCTTGTAAAAAAAAGAATTTAGGTAATTTACCATTATTTTATTGTGTTTGCCCTTGCTTCTGTCATTGTGTTTATTCTTTTTGTATATTTTCACTTTGGTACTTTTTGTACATAATAAAGCTAAGTTTTTGTGATTGTTATAGTGTGCATTCTGTATTCTATAGACAATGTTGATCAGTGATGTATTTACCACAAGGCAAACAAGGCATTTGCCTAGGGCGGCACTTTCAGGGGGGGGCGCCAAAAAATGCCACTCCAAGCTCCCAGACAAATGCCTTGTTTGCCTCGTGTTCTGGGGCTGTCCACCTTACTGTGAGTGAGTGAGTGAGTGAGTGAGTGAGGGTAGCTGTCATTGTGTGTCTGTTAGTGAGAATGGGAGTGCCTGTGAGTGTGTGTCAGTGTGTGTATGTCATTTTATGTGTATCTGAGAGTGTGTGCCTGTCAGTGAGTGGGTGTGTCAGTGTGTGTCTGTCAGTGAAAGTGTGTGTTGGTTAAACAGTGTGTGCCAATGACTGTATGTGTGTTCCAATTGTGGTGACATTCTGTCATCAAACTAATATGGTGACCAGGGGTCATGTGACCAAGCTCATGTATGCCTTTCTCACAGTGGGATAAGCTTTACCTTTGATATGGTAATTAGGTAATTCAATACCTTTACAGGTCAGGAAAGAGATAACCACTTCCCCCTATCCCCATTCCTTTCTGTTCCTTTTTGGCTGTGCTACTGAGCAGACATGGGCTAATTTTTATCATAGTGAACTGTGAGTGGGATCTGGTGATTTTATAAGATATAGTTGTTATTGTTAGTTAGGTTGTTGTTGCTGTTGTTGTTGTTGGTATAGTTAGTTAGATTGTGTGTCATTATTTTTATGTTGTTGTTGTTTTGTCTCTGAATAAATATTTGTTAAAGTAGACGGACCAGAGTTTATATATGTATGCGTACATAATAATTATAGAGTTTGGTAATACACCACACCAATGACTGTGTATCTGTCAGTGAGTGTATATCAGTGCATGTATCAATGAGGGCATATGTCTGTCAGTCAAAAAAAATGGCCTTGACACTAATTGGGGAGCAAATTTTGATTTTGGGGGTGCCCGAATTTAGTCGTGCCTAGGGCAGCACAAATCCAAAATACACCACTGATGTTGATACTGACCATTAACCGCTGACCGCCGAATGACGGTCCGTCATGCCGGGGAAGCAGTTAATGCGATAAAGTTAGCCCCAGGTCGCCACGATCGCGGGGTTAACGCTCCTCCCGTCTGCCTCGGTATTTGAGGTAGATCGGGAGCACCCGATCGCGCTGTCCCTGCAGCAGTGATCGCCCTGACAGCCTGTCAGAGCGAGCAAATGTGCTGCAGGGACTACTGATCCGCCTTCCTACTCTTCTGCGTCCAGTGTGAAGTGCAGGGAGATGGATCAGCAGTGATCTTCTCCCTGTGTAAAAAATAAAATAAAGATAGTTTAAAATCCCACCCCCCTTTATGCATTTTAAATAAAAAATTAACCCCTTCACTGCCAATTGATCACTGACTACAGTGATCAATTGCCAGGGACTACATTTTACTGTCATCTGATTATTATTTTATTAACCCCTGAGGGTCAACTTTTATTTTTTGTAACAATCAGGGGGTAATTTTCTTTTATTAATTAATTTAAATATATTAAAATTACATATTTAGCTAGCTGGGGTAGATGGAAGTTAGTGGGGAATTGGGGAATTTGGTGTTAGGCTAGCTAGGGGTTAACGTTAAAAAAGTTTTTACAAAGTTTTACAAAGTAATTTTTTTTAAATAACATTTTTAAAAAAAGTTTAAAAAAATCCCAACCCCCTTACCCAGTCCTAATAAAAATTAACCATTTCCCTGCCAATTTATCCCTACCTACAGTGATCAAAATACAGAACACAGTATTATACTGTGATCCGATTTTATTTTTTAACCCCTTAGGGTTAACTTTTTTTAACCCTTTTTTTTAAATGATATATTTTGCTAGCTGGGGTGGGTGGGAGTTATGGGAAATAGGTGAATTTACTGTTAGTGCTGCTTAGGGGTTAACGCTAAAAAAAGTTTATAAAAATGTTAAATCTGTAAAAAAAAGTTTTAAGAAAGTTTAGGAAAGTTTAAAAAATTTAATAAGCAAAATAAAATTTAAAAACGAGTTTTAAAAAGTAACAAAAAGTTTAAAAAAGTAAAAAAATACATTCTAAAATGCTCATTACCACTACACCTGGAAAAAACTAGAGAAAAAATGATCCCACGCTAAGGTTCAAAATATGCCTTTTGAATTACCCCAGGGTGTATTTTTCAATAAATAGTATGTGCTTGTGGGGAAGTTTGAATAACCAACCAGCTAAACTACTCCAAAATGAAACATGGACACAGTGTAAAGCTTCAAAGTTAGAAAAAAACTGAATGGCTTCGTCTCAAATGTGCCTCTTTAACATCCACATATACTTGGCAATGGTACATACGGTAGTATTGTTGTACTCAGACGACATAGCTGAGAAACATATGTAGTATTATACAATCGTAACACATATAAGGTTTGCAAAATCTATTGTGCAAACTCACTTTGTGTGTCAAAAAGGCAGAAAAAAACGCTTATAACCACTACACCTAGTACAAGCTAGCAGAAAAAGTATCCCACGCCAAGGTTCAAAATATGCCTTTTGAAATACCCAGGGATGTCTTCTTTAAGAAATGGTATGCCTTTATATGGTAGTTGGATTATATAGCCTGCTAAAATACTCTAAAATAGGACATGGACACAGCGTAAAAATTCAAAGTTTGAAAAAAACTGGAATGACTGTGTCTCAAATGTGCCCCTTCCATGTCCACATATACCTGGCAAAGGTACATATGGGGGTATTGCTGCACTTAAGATGACATAGCTGAGAAACATATTAAGTATTATACAGTCGTAGCACACATACGATTTTCAAAATATACTGTGCAAACTCACTTTGTGTTTCAAAAAGGCAGAAACAATGCTTATTACCACTACACTTGGTACAAGCTAGCGGAAAAATTATCCCACGCTTAGGTTCAAAATATGCCTTGAAATACCCTGGGATGTCTTCTTTAAGAAATGGTATGCCTTTATGGTATAGTTGTAAAATGTAGCCTGCTCAAGTGCTCCAAAGTGGGACACGGACGCATAAAAACCCTCCATGAAAATTCACACTTAAAAAGCTTAACTTGTCACATCTCTTTTACAACACTGTAACTTCACAAAATAGTGTGTAGGTCATACATTAGGCATATTGTTTTACTCAGAAGATATAACTGAGCATAATTTGGGGATTTTTATGACAGTGGTATATATCAAACATAAGAAATACTCAGCAAAAATGCAACATAAAAATTCAATTCCCCCCCCCCTCACCACAAACATTGACATAAATTGGTGAAAAAATGGTGACACGTTAAGGCACAATATACACCATATAAGATACCCTGGGGTATCTGCTTTATCAAATGAAAGCCCTTTGTGGGGTTATTTGAACAGTCACACTGCTATAAAACCCTAAAATGAGACATAGGCCCGTCAAATCCATCTACAAAAATTCTAACTATAGAAACTGAAATAGCCTTGTCTCTTATATGGCATTGTAGCTTTACAGAAAAGTTCCAAAGGCATACAATGGAGGTATCGTTATACTCAGCAGATGTAGCTGAACACAATATGGGGTTCTGTGAAGGAATAGCACACACCAGCTTTATGAAATACACATTACAAAAACCTTGTTATATGTGTTTATTTCATAATAAAGAAAAAACACAATTTTACTCCAATATTTAGCAGAGATTGGCGATGAAATGGCTACGTAAAAAGTGTCAAACTAACCTTAGGTAAATAGCCTGTGATGTCTACTTTATACAAGTATATACTTTTGTATGGCAATTTTTTCTGTGATGTCTACTAAACCTACAAAACAAACATACCAACTTTTAAAATTGTTGCAAATTGAATTTGATTTTAGTCCTTGCATTTTGTGACCTGTAACTTTCAAAATAATCTGAAATCCTATACATATGATGTACTCTATAAATCAAGACACTTAAATGAATTTATTTTGAATTACTTTTTTCTAAGCTGGACATATTATGCACATGCTTTTATGGCCAAAACTGTTTCACTTTTTCAATTTTTTGGCATTTTATTTTTTATAATTAATGAGAATGTATCTATGTATATGTGACATCAAATTAAAGCCCTGTTTGCCCTCTAAAAAACTATATATAATATGTGTTTGTGCAATAAATGACAGAGATGCAAATTGTGTTTGAACACAAACAGCAAAAAATGCAAAAATAGATTGTGTCCTTAAGCGCAAGACAAGCTTCTGAAGCTGTGTCCTTAAGGGGTTAATAGATACTATTTTGCTTGATCTGTGCACAGTATCTGACAAGTTAGCTCTCAACTGTTTTTTTTTCTTTTGTTCAATTGTTCCAAAACCAAATAAAAATGATATATTAGCATATCAGGTCTCATCTACAGAGCCCAGTACTTTGATGTTAGACAAGTCTCTTCACCACAAGGGAAACAGACCCAAAGATGCAGAAATAGTGTATCTTAATTATTATTAATTACTCCGGATCATAAAAAAATAAAAATAATATATAGCTTTCAAAAGCAAGATTAGCTATGAGAATATGAACTTGATTTTGCAACCAATTTCCAGTATAATAAATTATGGTTATTTTATTTATTTATTTATTTATTTATTCATTTATTTTTTTGGTATCAGAGTGTTTACCTTGAATCCAAGGTTTTGATAATGAAAGATTTAAAAATAGGTCCAAAGTTGTGCAGATGTGTCTAAATGCTGCCTACATTAATAAAATTCCTTTTTGCGAAAATGTGTTTTCAGCTAGTTAAATGGTTAGAGCTCCAGCTGCCTTATCTCTGTCACAGTTTTAATTCCTGACAAGCTCTACTTAGATTCTCATCCTTTGGAGGTCAATAAAAAGATTACTATTGAATTTGGCAGTACTAATAACACACAATGGGAATATAAAAATCAAATAATAATGACATTCATTTTCAGGAATGTATTTGCAAAAAATAGTAAATCCTAAATTGACTATAATTTCAAATACTATACCAATTAATTTACTAGTCAAACTTGATGCTAGCACAATTGTTGTTTTGTGCAATGGGTAGTATCTATATTATTTAATATTATGATCTCTCACAATGACATGCAGAGAAGCAGAAGACGTTAAATTGTCATTATACTGATGACACGAAGAAAGTGGAAACATCACAATAACATTTACCTATGTTAAATGTTTATTTCTCTTGATTTCTTTCCTTTCAACCTAAGGTGATTAGTAATTCCCTAAAAATATAATCATTAACCTCTGAGGCCCAAGAGTCTGTCTAAACCAGTCTAAAAACATGAAAATCTATTAATTCACCCTGAGACCCTATGCATCAATCCTTTCAGCTTGATTTCACTAGAATGCCAATTTTTTAATTTATTTTTTTATAAACCTAGAAGAGTTCTTGATGTATTGCCAAAGTTGTGACTAAGTTAACAAAAGAGGCACTCTCTGTGTAAATAGTTAGTGTACTTGGATTTTAGCTGTTCAAACACAATTGGACTTAAACTATGCTGTCACTAGGCTAAAAAGTCAGAACATTGGGGTGAGGACATTGTCATTGTTGATTGTTGAGGACATCAAAACAGCAGGTTACTCTATTTGTTGTCTTAATAGAAATGTCCCACACATTGTCTGGTATTATATCAATATAAGATACAATACATATTAGAAGAAACAGCTTCCAAATCACAGTCTTTTATAATCTGAAACACTCATCATTTTGATTCAAAGTGGCAAATCTGCTTAATTGATGAAAATATATCATTTAACACTATGGTAGTATGGACACATCTTTTAAGAATAGGATATTAAGAATATTCTCTTTCAATGGGAAGCTTTAAAAATCCCTTCAAAACCATTATTATATAATTACTGCTTTATTTGCATTTGAGTTACTGACATAATTTAGCATCTAACCTTTCCAATGTACCTTTCATAAAAGTAAACACCTACCCCAGTAGACATAAACTATACTCTTGCTATTTAGATATACCTCCGTTAATATGTCCTATATTTAATGATTTGTATTAATATATGGTCTTTATTGCAAATGTATATTATATGCCACATGTTTTCTTCTTCTCTCTCTCTCTTTCGTTACTGATACCCTTATAATTTTTTTCATTTGATATACTTGTTCATTTATATGTTATACTTTTACAAATCTAAATAAAAAATATTATTTACAAATTTTATTTAAAAAATTTATCAAATAAGGGCTGTCACAGGTCTTCCTCTTACCTTATTCAACGCACCACATCTGGATGATGGCCAGTGATATATGAATGGTTTTATAAGACATATCTCTCCAACATTGTTAGATATCCTTATAAAACTCTGCTGAATGGACAGCAGGTATATATCAGGGCATCCAGTCCACATTTGCCTTTATAGATTATCAAGGACATGGCTAGACTGCAGGAACACATTGAGCCCAAAGAAAAGTTCTATGATCCCTACACTAGCAGAGAGTTGGGATATGGCATGACATATCCCCTCCTTACTATGTTATGGGATAACTACACGTGAGAAGGATTTGGGAATTATTATAGACAATAAACGATGCAACAATGTGCAACATCAATCAGAAGTGGCTAAGGCCAGTAAGGTATGCATGAAAAAGGGCATTAATTCTCGGATGAGAATATCATTTTGCCTCTTTATAAATCATTAGTAAGACCACATCTTGAATATGATGTGCAATTTTGTGCAACTGTTCTGAAGAAGGATATTATGACACTAGAAAAAAGTGTAGAAAATTAAATTTAAAAAATTAATAAAAGGAATGGAACATTTTAGCTATAGAGAAAGGTTAACAAATTTAAATCTCTTTAGTTTAGAAAAATGTCGCCTCACAGGGGATATGATAACATTATACAAATAAATCCAGGGCCAATAAAGACCATTGTGTGAAAATCTATTCACAAACAGGACTATACATAGAACATGAGGTCATGCGTTTAGACTGGAAGAAAAAAGATTTAGTCTAAGGCAAAGGAAAGGTTTTTTTTTTACTGTAAGAACAATACAAATGTGGAATTCTCTGCCTGAAGAAATAGTTTTATCAGAATCTGTACAGATGTACAGAATCTGTACAGATGTTTAAACAGCAACTAGATGCATAATAATCACTTATATAATTTTTCAACTCTAGGGTAATAGCTTCTTGATCCCAGGATAAATCTGACTGCTATTCTCAGGTTTTTTTTTGCCTTCTTTTGAATCAACAGCAAAAAACAAATGTGACACGTGTAACTATATGTAACTATGTAACTATGTACCCTACGTTCTACTCATGAACAGCATGCTGATAATGCCCTCCAGGATCTCAAAAAAGCATAGCTGGCAAAAAGCCATGTGATCCCATCATGCTGCCTTACTAATCGAGGACTGTGCAGTAAAGTTCTGTTCCCCAGCACTTCCTCCACAGTCACCTGGGGGCACTATGTCTTCTCCTAACTAGCCTACCCCAGCACTAGACAATTTATTATTATTTTTGTAATAGGTGGCTGCTTCAGAAGCAGCAGCCTATCATAAAATAAAAAAAATAAAAAAATACATACATCCTTCAAGCCTTTCTACCAACTCTCGAAATCCTACATCGGGGGCTCTAGCCCCCAAAGCCCACTTGCCCTCACTAGCAACCCCAATGAAGATTACCAATCTCAGTTTTAAGATGACACAAAATCTATCCCAAAGCATAGGCATGCATTCTCTACTGAATCAGATTTATTAGTGTTGCTAGCAGTCATTGTGTTTACATTGAATAGTGCATATGAACTAACTAACTAACTGGGATTGCTGTTACCTTCTGTTGCTCTAATTCTGGCACAGGAAATAGCTAGAGATAGCTAAGTTCTATTGTTTCAAAAGTGCAATTGGGTAAAATTGAGATCGCGAAGGCCCTGAACAGATGCTCTTAATTGTGAACATCATAAAATAAGATTTAATAGAATGAAGTCAAACCTGGTGGGAAATAACCTACAAGGTCTGATGACTCCAATGGGTATCTTAATCATATGTACCATTATTTTTAGCCTACTCTGCTCCGCAATAAACACAAAACATAATAGCTACATATGGTATCGGCATTTGGATTATGTTATCAAATATATGCCCAGCCCTCATAGTCTCCATACATTTGAGAAAGACTTTAGCAGCTCTATAAGAACTGAAAATCATATGCAAGTGCATCACCATCACTATTATTTACATGGTTGAAATCACAAGAGGCCAATAAAAGACCAACCTCATGTTGATTCTTTTAATTTAAAAATCACAAATTTAATATAATAAGGCTGACAATCCACCAAGTAAAATAGTGACTGAATACAATTACTGGGGATAGAACATGGTCCTTAAATATCTTGTTTGGTCCATATAATATGTCTGACAACTACTGACTCACACAGAGTTCCAAATTAACCCTCCTCTATCATTAACTTACTCAACGTCCCATTAATTTCCCATTTATATATTATTTATTTATTTTAATCTCCTGGTTAATTTATTAAATGTTTCCATCTTTCATGTTAAACTCCCCATATCCCACCCATATCTCCCCCCCCCCTCCCCTATTCATTAAATCCTATTGTGAGTTCTATCTATCAATATTCTTTCCCAGCTTACTTTTGGAGAGAGAGAGCACATCTTGCATCCATTATATTACAATTAATATTTTTTTTCTATTTATCTGCCTGTTTTGGGAAGTTCTATACGTTCATCCCATCTCCTCCTCTCCTCTTCCCTGTCACCTCCCGTCTCTGAAACTGAAAACAATTTATGCCCAACTTGATTATTACATACTAAGGTCAGGAGAGAGGAGAAATACGATATTACTTCCAGCTCCAGTTTGTAGTTGTTTAATCCCCCCCACCCCCCCCAAAAAAAAAAAAAAGAATCAGGGGAGAAGTCCATGTATCCCAGTCTTCTATTTGAGTATATCTATTTCCTACGTTCATCAGGATAACCCTTTCCATTTTTGCCTGCCATGTGACTTGTGTAATTAGTTCTTGGGTGCATGTCACTATTTTCCAATTTTGTACTAAAAGTAATTTAGCTGCTTTAATCATATGTAGCATTAACATTAGTGTCTTTTTTGTCAATTTTGGCCAGTTCATGTTTAACAGGACCACTTCAGGCTTGAAGACTAATTTAATTTCTGTTTTTTGGTATATTACATTGATTTCATCTTTCCATAATTTGTTTATGGGTGCACTTTGCCACCATGTATTAATCAGATTTCCTTCATTAACATTACATGTCCAGCACCTGTCTGATGACTCTAAAGAGGGGCATTGTTCCTTTATTGTTTGCAGTGGCTGCCATTTTTATCATGTGGTCTCTAACTACGCTTTTATAAGCGCACCAGACCGTGATATCTCTTGTACCTTTAATTTCATTTTCTAAGAAAAAAAGCTCTGTTATTTTCTTAATTTCTTCAACATTGTTTTTTTTTTTTTTAATGTAGAATAAAATCTTTTATACGCCACTCTTTGTGGAAAGTATCAAAGGTAGCTTTATATTCCAGCATAATAGTGCTGTTGTCTGACCATGCTATATCCTGTATCTCTATTCTATTGACAAGACATAGCATGGTCACTTTTCTTGGAATAAGATTAATCCTAGAGTAAGAGTTGAATGTTCTGGAATAGCTTGTGTAGTCTAAGTCGGAGGGATGGAATGTTCTCCAGATATCTCTTAAATTATAATTATTCATTCAGTTTTGCATTATATTCTGTTGTTTTCCTACTTTTCCTGTCCTTCTGGCTCTTTCTATCTTTTAAAGGGTCAACTACACAATTAAAGTACCCCATAATTAGTACTAACTCTTGTTTGGACTGCTCTATTTTCTTAAATACCTTTGAAATAAAATGTGTTGTGGCTTTGTTTGGTGCGTAGATGATAGCTAGTGTAAATAGCTTGTTGTTTATTTCACATACTAAATTAATATATTGGCCATCTTGGTCTAGTTCTTGATATTTAATGTTTAGGGGAAAAAATGTTGTGAACATAAATGCTACACCTCTTTTTTTTTATATTCTAATGCTGCACTTATGATGAAAGAGTATTTTGTTGAACTTATTATATTTTTGTTAGATGTCATCCAATGGGTTTCTTGTAGTGCACAGATTTGTATATGATTTTTTTTATCAAGAAATCTAAGATTATAGATCTTTCACATGGGGTGTTTATCCCCCGGGCATTTATTGAGGTCATCTTAATTTATAGTTTCTTTTCGGTCCTCGAGACTCTCTCCCTCGGAGAGTTGTCTTAGATTTGATAAAAACAAAAAAACTGTCTTTATTAGTGGTAACATGAAAATAAGATGGATTGATCCAAAACGTTGGAATCAACCTAAGACAAAGTGATGTATGGCAAAAAAAAACCTGCCATACAGTATCTCGAGTAATGAAAAACATTACTCAGATATAGGTCTCACTTGTAGTGCGGGAAAAAAGTACTGAGGGTAGGCGATTTAGGACGAGCCTACCTTAAGGCACTACTAGAATTTTTTTTTTTTTTACTTTCTCTTATTCCACTTCCTCAATGTGCAAAGCTTGTGTTATTCTTAATCATACCTCTCTAATAAATAGTGTGGTTACTTTTTCTTCTTCCTCCCTGTGTAAGTGTGTATTTCTTGTGTATCTATTTCTTCCTTTTATCTTAATTAGTATACTTTATTTTGTTTCACTCTAATGTGAGCCTATTTGTAGAGGTAATTTTTCTTCACCTTGTTAATTGGTTGTTCTACTATGTGCCTTTTTAATCAGTTTCCTAATACTTTCTATTTTTGTCATTACTTTGTTTCCCCTACGTTCCTGGTTTTACCTACTCCTTGTATTGTCCCATTATCCTCTTGTGCAATTGGTTGCACAAAGCAAAAAAATAAATAAAAATATAAATAAATAAAAATATATATACCGTATATACTCGAGTATAAGCCGAGTTTTTCAGCCCATTTTTTGGGCTGAAAACCCCCAACTCGGCTTATACTCGAGTCAAGGTCTGTATTATAGCAATTTGCATTGCCATAATACAGACTGGGGGGAGAGGGGGGCTGGCAGAGCTGTAACTTACCTTTCCTGCAGCTCCTGTCAGCTCTCTCCTCCTCCGCGCCGTCCGGTCAGCACCTCGGTCAGCTCCCAGTGTAAATCTCGCGAGAGCCGCGGCTCTCGCGAGATTTACACTGGGAGCTGACAGAAGAGCAGAACGGACGGCGCAGAGGAGGAGAGAGCTGACAGGAGCTACAGGAAAGGTAAGTTACAGCTCTGCCAGCCCCCCTCTCCCCCCCACTGAACTGCCACTGGACCACCAGGGAAGGAGAGCCCCCCTCCCTGCCATATATCAAGCAGGGAGGGGGGACGAAAAAAAAATATATAAATAATATAAAAAAAATAATAAGAATAAAAAAAAAATTTATAATAACAAAAAAAAGGGGTATAAGGACCACTGTGGGGGGGGGGGGAAGGACCACTATGGGAGGGTGGGGGTGGGTTAAGGACCACTATGGGAGGGAGGGTGGTATAATGACCGCTATGGGAGGGAGGGAGGTATAAGGACCACTATGGGAGGGAGGGATAAGGACCACTATGGGAGGGAGGGGGGGGATAAGGACCACTATGGGAGGGAGGGAGGGGGGGATAAGGACCACTATGGGAGGGAGGGGGGTATAAGGACCACTATGGGAGGGAGGGGGGATAAGGACCACTATGGGAGGGAGGGGGGGGATAAGGACCACTATTGGAGGGAGGGGGGTATAAGGACCACTATGGGAGGGAGGGGGGTATAAGGACCACTATGGGAGGGAGGGGGGGTATATGGACCACTATGGGAGGGATGGGGGGGATAAGGAACACTATGGGAGGGAGAAGGGGGATAAGGACCACTATGAGAGGGAGGGGGTGGGATAAGGACCACTATGGGAGGGGAGGGGGAAGTAAGGACCACTAGGGGAGGGGAGGGTAAGGACCACTAGGGGAGGGGTGAATCAGGACCACTGGGGGGGGTGAAGGAACACGGGGGTGGGGAGGTAAGGACCACTGAGAGAGGAGGAGGGGAAGTCAGGACATATGGGGGGGGAGGGGGCGGCAAAATATGTTTTGCCTACGGCGGCAAATATCCTTGCACCGGCCCTGCACACACTGCATTCACACACTGCATTCATACACACACACACTGCATTCATGCACACACACACTGCATTCATGCACACACACACTGCATTCATGCACACACACACTGCACTCATACACACACTGCACTCATACACACACGCTGCACTCATACACACACGCTGCACTCATACACACACACATACGCACACACTGCATTCATTATACACACACTGTAAATAAATATTCAATTAATATATTTTTTTTAGGATCTAATTTTATTTAGAAATTTACCAGTAGCTGCTGCATTTCCCACCCTAGTCTTATACTCGAGTCAATAAGTTTTCCCAGTTTTTTGGGATAAAATTAGGGGCCTCGGCTTATATTCGGGTCGGCTTATACTCGAGTATATACGGTATATAGTTTGTGGATCGTCTTGTTTCAAACGTATTTCTTTAAGTCTTCCCACCTTAAATAGTTGAATGCCATTAGTTCCCATTTATTTTAGATAATTGGGACCTTAATATTTATCTAGTGATTGGAGCTGCTTCCAATTTTGTTTTAGATTAGTCAGCTTTTTAGATCATCTGCCAGATTGATGGGAGAGATCTTCGATATGAGAATTTTTGTGGGGAACCCCCATCGGTAATTATCATTGTTCTGTCTCAAGATTAATGTGTCATCAGAAAAGGTCTTCCTCTTTTGTCTGTTTGGCCATGACAAGTCCTTAAAATGTTTCAGTGTTTTGTTTTCTTCTGCACATTCATTGTGTCTTATGGCTCTCAATATTTGCATCTTCATTTTAAAAGAGGCACAACATATCAGTACATCTCTTGGGAGGTGGTCTGGGACCCCCTTATGCTTATTCACTCTGTGGCATCTCTCCGTCATAGGGATTCTGAGAGGAGGGATTCCTCCAGGTTTGACTTATTACCTGGTGGGTTTGGTGAAAAAAAGAAAAGGCGTTTTTCTGCTTAATTCTTTTTTTTTTCCTTTTTTCAGGTGCTTGCCATTTTGTGTCTTTTTAGTAGCCATTTAAATTTTAATTTGTTTACTCTCTTTCTGGAGATAATAAGGTCTTTGGTCTAATACTATCTTTGCTTTATGTAATGTAATTTTGTGTCTTGCGTTCCTTTCTCCCTGAACCCCTCTCCTCCACACCTTCCACCCACCTTCACCTCTCCACTCTGATATACAGTTGTGTTATGTCTATTTATTCTGTTTCACACTGCCTTATTCCAGCTTGTGTGAGGTATTATAATTAATACACCAATTAGAAGGAATAGGAGAGGAGTGTGAGGAGATGGGATTATACAAAACCGGAGAAAATTAAGACAGGACTGAGAGAGAAAAAAAGCAACAACAAAAAAAGCAGGACATGCTTTCTTAACTTGCTGCAGCCCGTTTGATTGTCAGTTTCGTCATATAGGCAAAGGTTAAATTAGGTAAAATAAACTTTACATGTTATATTGCCCCAAATTACGTCTCCCTATGAGGTACCTCAGCTCTTACTCTGGAGTCCTCTAATCTTCCAAAGACTAACTGTTTGTACTAACCCCTGCAGAGTATTTACAAGTGATATATCATTAGGCACGTAGCTTATGAAGATACACTCCAGGACAGGTTCCTTGCAACTTGCTGTTCTCCTTATGTCAGTGTGATGGATTCACACTGATTATACAAGCATGGAATTTACTCCCTCCGCTTTTCTCTATTCAGTATCTGGCTGTAGCTCCATCCGGCATGGTATGTAGCTCCCTGCTTCACCACCTCCCAGGTATGTTAGGTCGTCCCCTCCACTCTTTGTCGGCTCTCTCGATTGCCCCCTCAGTTGCATTCCACGAGGATGTAGCTTGCGCACGCTACGTCATCTCGCTCCACCCTTCCAATATATTATTTATTTTACATACTATCTTGAATATACTTTATTAGGAAAAAAAATTAAGTAAAATTTTTTTATTTTATTCTTTGGAGTCGTAGAATACAAATATTTGGGGGCTTTGTTGTAACCTCCGGCATACACATACAAACAGACAAATAGCAGGAGCACTTATGGGCATTTTATGCTTAATGTTATTTTCAAAACATTATATGTAAAAATATTCATGCATGTCTGTTTTTCTATGATTTATTTGCAGTGTATTTGAGAATGACCCGGGGTAGAAAGAGTTCCCAGCATCTACTTGGAAATAAAGGTCAGCCTTGGTTGCTTGTAAAAAATCCATTATGAATGATTAGCTATAGTAGCTATCTGTTCACATTGAACAAACTCAACAGTATTGTGATCACTTTATCTCTATAAGTATGCCTCGGTTTACATTCTTTAATTGCAAATGTTCAATGTGAATCAAAGGATGTGCCTGCCATATATACTCCCAAACCGTGTTAACCCTTTTTATCGCATAGGTTGTGTTTATAAAAAAAAAAAAAAAGAAATCCATGTTTTTTTAAATTATTCTGGGTGGATAGTACAGAGAATTTTACAGGGAGTTCCAATAACACATGGTGGTCTGGTAGCAGGACTTAGCAAACAATTCCATTGTCTATAACTGCTTTCTACCTTACTGTTTGCTTCAGAAATACATCTGATCCCCCACAAGGGCTAGATTTTTATTTAAAAAAATGCATGGTAGGTATGCTTCTTCTTTTGACAATGTCTGAATAAGAGGAGTATGAATGACATTATTTTATAGAAAAAAATGTATAGACTTGTTTAAGGGGTATTTTTTTATAGTGAGGTATCTACCCTGTTAGTGCTATTGTAGGGGCTGGTAGGGGAGTAAGGGTTAAAAGTGGACTTCCTGTTTGTTTAACGGTATGCCCCCCCTCTTTTACTACACCTCTAACAAAGAAGGAACCATATACAATACCCTATACTCTTACCCCATAACTGTCCTGCTCCACTCAATAACTCTCATTCAAATATTCCTGGGATGACAGGATAGGAGATATTCTGGGTTCTCTGTATGTTAATAGCCAAGGAGCTGAAGGCATGCTGCTGAATGGTCTTTTCAAGTCAGCCATTATGGGTCAGGAAGTTTATTACAGATTTTTCCCCATACTTGGTCTAAGTGTATTAGGTCAGGTTCAAGGAGCTGACTCTATTTGTCATGATATGTTTCAAACATTTTCTGTAATTTAATAGAAGCTGTTATATAAAAAGTTAGACAAACACGTCAGATTTTCAAAAGCCATTTATAAGAATGCCGCAGAAGGGAAGTTAGATACTTTCTACAATTTGGTTTTATCTGAACTGAGGGCTCATCAAGAAAATCATTCTATTTTGTATTTTGTGACACACTATAATCCTTTTTCCATGGGTAAACTAAAATGTGAACACTGTAACACTGTTAATAACAAACTAGGAGTTGAACTTGTTGACAAGGGATTTTTAATAAAGGGATAATTGTTGTGAATTTAAAGTGAATTTAAAATTTAAGACGAAACTGGTAGCCGGACTGGAAAAATTCTTCCAGTCACATTGCTTCCAGTTTGGCTAAATAGAACCTCAAACCTGAAATTCATTCTGAATTCACTTTAAACTTCTGACAATTATAATTTTAGTAAATAGCCCTCTTACAGATAGATCCACATGATATTGGTCCTAGTAATCCTAATCAAATAATTAATTATCTACTCATATATCCAAATAATCCACTCCTCCATATGTCCTTTATGTTTCTAGAGCTCTCGTTTTGTGCTTATAGAGACTCCAACCCTCTTTTGGCAAATCAATAACATTCTATGTACAGCTTTTATAATCTTTCGGATGCTTCTCCATTATCCCATTATTACTTCTATTGTTTTTACTCATTATATTCTCCTTACAAAATGTTGCATTTTAATAATTCATTTGGTTTTCTTAATTGAGCTATGAAATAAGCACTATATATGCAAATGATCATTATTAGAAGTGATATTTTGAATTCATATAAATGCTCGTCTCTGCAGCAGCTAAAGAAAATATCAGAATTTCGTTTATACCATTTTAACATTTAAATATAACTTGTGGTGTATTTTCCTATTTTTATTCAACTCTTTGAATATGTTGTAAAATAATGTGATTTAAGCTACAATTCTTATCTGTCCAGTACACCAAAATGACTCTTTTGTGAGCCTCATTTTACTGTATTTTAAAACAATAGGGCAATTGTATAACCCCCAAATAACTGATCAAAATGCTCTTTTTTTATCGATCACTGTGTGCCAGAGATCAGGCTAAACTTTCAATAGCACTCGTAATATCATTCTGGAACACCTTAAAGTAGTGTTTTTATGAGAGAGTGATAACTGGCTTTTATAAGGACAATATGAGTTACTGTGTTCATGAAATAAAGATCGATAAAGCTTGTAAATACAATAAACCTGTTGATATTTAATTACAATGGCTCCTTGTGCATATCCTCGAAACCCAACCATTACCTGTGACTGTAATAGGCTGTAATAAGTCAGCAGACATTTCCCTGAACACCAACCTTTTTCTTAAGACTGAAACTCATCCTGTAATGGCTCAAAGTGCATCTCTTTGAACTATATACACAGGATAACTAAAATATAAACTAGAGTAATGCTGGCAAATTAAACAAAACATCTGTTTTAACTTACAAACTATACTGAGAAACACATATTCTCCTTGTTCAACACACAATATAAATGAACTAATTCTACACATGTAGGCTGATAGCTTTTTAAGTACGAATTAGCAACAGGTAACCCTTTTAAATCCTCCTAATATTCTTCTATTTGTGCTCCCAAAACAGAGATTTGAATTCAGCAGCAAAATGGTATGTTGTACCTGTGGTTTTATTTAACGCAGCATCATCATATGAAAATGTGACAATTTATTAATTGATTATAAATAAATAATAGGTCATGGATACTATTATTGCTTTTCATTGCATATATGGCGTAATGAAAATATACATAACACGTGTCCTTGTGGTTTTTATTGAACTGAGCACCGAAGGGAAAATGTGATCATAAGTGTCAAGAATGAGGAATGCAGAGGAGGGACTAGACACTCCACCTATGGAATAACCTACCTCTCTCTCTGGAAAACCCACCTAATGACTGTCTACTGGATTAAAATGAAATATTAAAATAATGTCATAGTTACTGTAGATGTATGCATACAAATAACATGAAACCATAAAGTGTGTAATATATAAAGTCGCTAAAAATACACAACAAGCAGTGTTGCTAATCCCACCGTTAAATCAATCACTAAATCACAAATTTTCACACGTAAACATAGATAATACACAAAATGGTGGATAGCGCACTAATGTAAAGTGTCCTTATCAAGCAGTAAATACTACCGAGTGATTTTAATACGGATACAATAAAACCAAGAAAATTTGTAATTTGTAAAGGCGCTAAAACACACAATAGGCACTGATGCAATATCCAACATTTTGTGTACAAATAACATGCATGGAGGGGAGGAAGAGTGTGAAAGCTAATAACGGGGAAAGAGGGCTAGAAAAGAAATGACCAAATGATTTGAAATAAAAATATACATGACATAAAATACAAGGATAGACATAACATTCCAATATTCTAATTAAACACACTATACTCTCTACAGATTGTGTTAAGTACGTGGAGTAAAAAAAAATTGAATGTTCATAAGGGTTTCATATTAACTTAAACTTAAAATGTATTGTATCATTATTTTTTTTTACTAACAAATAAACAAATCAAAAACTCTTTTTCTGACACTTTTTTTTTTTTTTTTTTTTTAAACTTTTTTCAATCTTTCTCACTCCTCACCTGTTTAAGCTGTGTTTCGGAGTTAACATGAACATCACATATTTCACAGTGAAATGTTTTGTTTTGCAGGCCTGTGCTTCCTTTGTTTATAGGCACTCTGCCTTTTATTCCTGCTCGAGGAAAGGCTTTTATTGTACCACTTCCATTTCGAGCTTCCACCATCGTTTTGTGCTTTGTCCCTGCAGGTGTGAAAGAAATAAAAAAAGTTCAGACAGCTATTATCCAGATAATTTCTTAGTACGAAAGGTTCTATTGTATAGGAGAAATAAAGCAATATGATCATTTTAACTTGTTATCTTGTATCGCTGTTATTAATATAAATTACTGGGGGAAACGCTCATATGTGACTATTCATGTGGGTGAAAAGCTATTACACTGTGAATTATTGATTTTAAAGAATATTAGTCTACTAGAGTAGGAAAATAAATATTGTATTAATATTTTTAAAGGATAGGATTTAATGTCTCATATGGCAAGCATGTCCAATAAAATACAAAGAGCAGTATAAATGTTCTGCTTTCACCTATGGCACAAGAAATTAAAGAAAAAATGTACATGCCAAATCTCCTAGGGTCTTTATATATAAGCACTTTTGAGGGCCCAGAAGATGCTATGTCCCCTTGTCCCATTTGTCTATGGGCCCAGGAGATACCCATTATTTAGACATGCATTAGTTCAGGAAATATTTAGATACATATTAGTCTAGGAAAGGAGTATCTTCACCCCTAGTGGCTAGGGATTCTCAGTACCTACCATCCTCATACTAATAATGAGGGGGATAAATAAATCTAAAATGAAATAAAAAAAAACTGGTGAAAACATTTCCCATATTTACTATTTGAAGTCTTCTTTCATCAATATTCTTTCTTCAGCCCCAACCCCCCAACCCTCCACAAAAAAATCCACATCATAAACTCTGAAAAGTGTTAAAAATAAAACTAGACCGAATCAAATCACACACACACAAAAAATATATTGAAGAAATAAAAAACAGAATACAATAATGGAATATTATTATTTAACTTTATTGCCACATCAGTTGAGCATTCAAGGTAGTAAAGGACTTTATGAATGCCTTCCCATAAGTTGAAAGCTAGTAAGAACACAGTGATTCTGACCGCTCTGGCAGGCAAAAATAACCCCCAACATCAAGTTGGACTCAAGGAACTTGATCCCTCCAGGACTCTTAAAGAGTGACACACAATCCACTCTAATGCAGTAAGTTTGACACCATAAGATTTTATCTGATTATATGATTATATTTAAGTGTATAGATGTTCCTCACTAGATGTTCTTATATTTTTTGTCTTAAAGGTTCAACACAAGGAATTATAAATAAATACTTTATATAAGAATCATCAAGTTTGTATATTTTTGTTTTGTACACCAACTTTTTGGGTCCAGTTACAGGAATTGCTTCACTTGCAGAGGGGGTGATCCCATCTAGAAAAGGGGTGGGTTTGCCCCAAAAATATGCATGTTTGTCTGGCATAAATACTTGCCAGGCTGGCTGCCAATTAGCAAAACCAGCCCAATAAGTTCAGACAATGCAGAGAGCAATTCTACAGTGCTCTCTGCATGGTCAAATGTCCGTAAGTATAGCATGAGCTTGTTGATGCACTCTCGTTACCCTTTCTAAGGAAAGTTACTTGATGTCCCAAAAGCAGGAAACCAGGAAGCAAAGTTGGGTTGGTGGGACAGGACCCTGAAATAGTGAATGTCCTGATAAAATTGGGACAGTTAGGAGGCTTGGGCAACACTCGTCTCTCGCAAGACTTGCCCCATAATGTATATAGATGTATATGTAGATTTAAATCAATGCACATCACCAAGCAGTGAATATCACTTCCATGTGTATCTGATTTGAGCTCCTCTTAGTGAATCAACATGAATATTGAAAATAAATCCACATAGAGAGCATATTATCACATTACTCTGAAACATAAGATTTAGTATTAAAACATACAGTTCCATACAGGGACAAAAAATGAATACAAATGTAATAATACAGAGACATAAATCTCCGCTTTTCTTTCTTTATATTAGTTTAGTTTATCTATAATCCTTCCAAAGATAATTGACTCCATGTAAACGTTGTGGTTTATCATACGCCAAGTATTCTGTAATGTTTTAGTATGGCACCAAAGATTTATTAAATAGCTGGCCTTTGTTCTGTGCCTCTGATTTTAAACACCCTTTTCTGTGTTTAATTTGGATCCCGAGAAGTGGATTTTAGACTTTTCACCTACTTCAGGTTATTATGGGTCACTAAAGTGTTGATAAGATGCATTTGTATGAAATATAATAGGCTGTGGCTGTGACTTTTACTCTGCTGTAATGATGAGATTGTTTCTTTCACTGGCAAGAAATGTGGTTTCTAACTGAGTGATTGAGACTGCACAAACACCTTTTTACTCCTGCTCGTCTGGAGTGGACTCAATATCTGTACATTTTATGTGTAAGTAAACTGATTTGTATGCCATGTTCAAGCAGGGCCGGTGCAAGGATTTCTGCCACCTGAGGCAAAGATCCATTTTGCTGCCCCCTCATGTGCCTCCCTCACTGGACACACACTGGCAGACACACTCACTCACTGACAGACACACATAAACTCACTCAGTGACAGACACACACAGAAACTCACTGACAGACACACACAGACACTCACTGACATACATACACTCACTCACTGACAGACACATAGTTAGACACTCACTGACAAACACACACTGACAGTCAAACACTCACACACTCACTGACAGACACACACACACACAGGCAGACACTCACTGACAGACATACACGTCATATTCCAGCTCCCGGCATCATAGAGGGCGCAGGAGTGAGGAGTTGGAAGCTGCAAGAAGAGCCTCCTTTGCCGCCCACACTGCCACCTGCCTCCTCTCCTCCGCCGGCATTCATTGGCAGAGCAGGCACCTGCCAGCAGAGAAAGCAGGTCCCTCCTCTGCCATACTGAAAAGTGGACAGCTTCGGGGGCACCCTGAGTTGGCCATATGGCCACCTCCTGGGCCCCCTATGACAGGGCTCCTCCGGGCGCCCCCATTTTCAGGCGCCTAGAGAATCGACCTGGCACTGAGGGGGGGCGGCTCTAGAGCCGCTCGCCCAGTGCTACGGCTCAGGACAGGGAAAGCCCACCAGAAAATATCCCGGTTGGCTCCCCCATCAGGCCAGAGCCCTAGACAAATGCATAGTTTGCCTAACGGTGGTGCCGGCTCTGTTTTATTTTTTATTTTTTTTAAATGGAGCAATTATAGTGCCATCTTCATCATACAACAGAATATTACACTAGTACAACATGGCTGGTAAAAAAAAGTAATTGCTTTCAAAAACTTTAAATCAAGCAATAATAGCGGTCTTGTCATGGAGAAACAAGCACATTAGTTGAAATATAATTATATAAGTTGATGCACTAACAACCAACACGGTTATTCACAAAATTTGGTTTGGGTAAATTGATTTGTCTAAAAAAAAAAACCCAAAAACATTTTGGATCACTCAATTCAGGTTTAGTTCATGTGGTGTTTTGGTTCAGACAGGTTTTTTGTATGTGATTGTTTCGGGAAAAAATATTTGGACAATGCAAGATGGCACGAAAATTCACCTATCAGTGAACTGCACATATATACATCATTTTGACTCTACCTGATAGGCAGTGCCATTTGTTTCACAGATCAAATGAGAAGAGTAACCAATAGAGGAAAAAAAGAGGAGATGCAGTAAGAAAACAAATCCCAAAACAAGTGATGTAGATAGTTCATTCCAAGTGTATATGTTTCATTATTCAACCATATGACAATTTGGAGCTACAGAATTTGGATGCATTGCTGATTGCTCACAATGAATTAGTCTGTTATGCACTATTATTATTATTCACTATTATTCAAGTGAATTTAACATTTAAAGTGAAATTAGCTGAAGTGGAAACACTCTCCAAGACAGCTATGTTTCTAGTACAGCTACTTTGGTCTTAAATGATCACTATAGGGTCAGGAACACAAACATGTATTCCTGACCCTATAGTGTTAAAACCACCATCTAGCCCCCCTGGGCCTCTCATGCCTCCATAAATATAGCAAAATCTTACTATATTCAAGCCTGAAGCTGTAACTCTGCATGCTGTTTGCCTAAAAAAAAACAAGCTGTCTGCTGACATCATCAGAAGTGGTAGCCTGATCCAATCACAGTGCTTCCCCATAGGATTGGCTGAGACTGACAAGGAGGCAGGTCAGGGGCAGAGCCAGCATGATTCAAACACAGCCCTGGCCAATCAGCATCTCCTTATTGAGATACATTGAATCAATGAATCTCTATGAGGAAAGTTCAGTGTCTGCATGCAGAGGAAGGAGATACTGAATGTTTGGATGCATTTTAGGCAGCCATGACCCAGGAAGGATCTCTAACAGCTATCTGAGGAGTGGCCAGGGAAGTTATCACAAGGCTTTAATGTAAAGACTGCATTTTCTCTGAAAAGACAGTGTTTACAGCAAAAAGCCTGAAGGTAATGATTCTACTCACCAGAACAAATTCAATAAGCTGTAGTTGTTCTGGTGACTATAGTGTCCCTTTAAATTTGAAATTCACTTTTTATTTACTTTGAATTCCTAATTCTCTCACTGTATTACTTTTTCTTTAATAAAACTTACTTGAATACCAGTTACATTTATTTGACACTAGTAATATAAAGCTAGAGCTAAGGCAAGGCCAATACAGACATTGTGTTAATACATCTATATGTCTCACCAATGTTCTATTGATATATTGAATTTTTGCCGAAATTAGTTGAGGGTATAAAGAGTTAGAGATTGTATGCAGTAACTTGCTTTGCAGTTTGTTACATTGGTGCTGAGATACTAACATAGTAGCATATACTGTATACAGAGCAAACAAAAAGTATTTATCAGACTATGGCATGTTCAAGGAATATTTAATTTCCACACTCCCAAAAATGCCACCATAATGCCCAAATGCAATAAATATAATTGTATAACTTAAACCAGGCATCCTGTAATTTTTTTTTTTGCTCATTTTTTGGGGGGCATCATGGTGCTTTGTGAGGTGCAGTGCAGGAGAAGGCGTTCTCATATATAACCCTTACTCCTCAGCAATTGAAACAAGGCTATATAAGGCCCCCACCCCTACTACTCCCACTGCAAAGTCATAAGACACTACCCCCGCCCCTAACATTCCCGACCAAATCTGATCTTTCACTTCTATACTTCTTTCTCCTCTTTCTCTAACTTTTTCTCTTTCTTCTTTGCCGAAACCCTTTCATTTGTTTTTTTCCTTTTTCTCTCTCTTCCTAAAAGTGTAAAACCCTTAAGATCTGGGACAGAGTATCACATCTAACCAATGCACAGCATTCTTCTTCATATGAACCAGTTTATCATCAAATGGCGAGAGGAGATTATTACTGATATTGCTATTTCTAAATACTCGGTTGACTTGTTATATATTTTAGAATGACATAGCCCTAACCTCAACTCTGTATTCTGTAACCCTTTTGTCATGAACAATTGGAAATGTTATATACCTCTAAATGCCACAATCCTTACCTCATCTATAATATTTTGTACACTCTTCCCTGCCATATGATTTATTGCAGAAGTTTTTTTTGTGTGTTATATTATTATTTCTCTAGCCTGATGTATGTGTCAAATTGTACACTGCATGTCTCCTGTTATACTGAGAAAAATAAAGAATGTAAAAAAAAAAAAACCCTTACTTTACTTACCCGATTCCAATGTCTATGTTCCTCGGCGCCTACCCCAACGTCACCTGATAGTTCAATGCTTTCCTTTGGAGATTTATCTGATACTGGATGTCCTCATGCAGCGCATGAGGATGTCCAGCATCAGTTAGGTGACATAAAATTGCCTAGCATGCAGGAAATGCCTCTAGCGCCTGTCTGATTGACAGCCACTATAGGCAGTCTTAACCCTGCAAGGGACAGTGGAATTGCACCAAGACTACTTCAATGTTCTGCAGTGGTTTAGGTGCCTATAGTATCCATTTAATAATTTTCTTAATTTTATTTTTATGTAATGCATAAAAATGAAACTAATCGCATGTATACATGAAGGGGTTAAATGTTAAGTGTTTTGAGAAACTATACCGCTTGTGATCTATGTATAAAAATCTAAAGTGCGCATAAAAGCCAGCCAGAAAATATTTCAAACAGGCATATATGTTGTCTGAATTTAATATATAATAAGAACTGAAGCATTTCTTGGCTTATGACTTCATTGCTAACCCGAATAAAGTATTGCAAAAGAGGAAACACAGAGCATTCCCAGAAAAAGAAAAAAAATATGTTCCAGCAATTCTATCAATCTGACTGCACCTATTTGATTTCTTTGCAATTATTTAAAAATGAGGTTTTAAAAATTAAAAATTATTTTTTTTTTCAATTGTTGTGAACAAAGGGAGTCATGTTTAACAAAAATAATACTACTACTACTACTACTAAAAATATGTGTGGTGGGGGGATTTCATAAAGAAAATATGAAGACAAGTGAAATCCTTGCATCTATAACTTCACTTTGATGGTAATTTTGGATTTCAGAACATGAAATACTTCTGGCAGCAAAAGCAAATAAGTTTCTTCTAAAACGGGTCTTTGCCTGAATTTATATTTATTAATGATGTGTTTTAGAACATTATCCAAATATTTGTGTCTCTTTTTGAGATGGGAAAAGCAGCAACATTTTGTTCTTAATTTTAATATGATGAAACATTCCTTTTTATTTGTGAAAAAATGTGCTTATTAAGAAATGTTTGCAGTTATTTATTAGTATAGCAGGGTTCGTAATAAAACGATGATGCATACACTGGAGAGGTAGGATAGATAGAGATTTTTTAGGTGAAATCACTATATAGGTAGATACCTTTTTTATGAATGGGGAGATACTAATCACTGCAATGCTACAAGGCAGGGGCACAGCTAATTGGCTAGAGCGGTCAGCTGTTGGAACTCCTTCAGGTAAGAAAATGCCAAGCGACCTTTTAGGCACCATAAACACTTTATTTGATGAAGTTGGTATGGTGCCCTCAAAAAAGAGCCCCTTGGGTTGAACTTCCCCTAAAGTGGTGTTTACATGTCCCAATGTCCATAGACTCCCCATACTACATATAATAGGGCTGTATATGGTCAGTGGACTTGCCCCCTGTGGCCTATAGGAGAGGATCAAATCACTCAATGACACTCTTTCAGAAGGAGAAGAACTCTGTTGCTTTTTTTTTTTTTTTTTCTTTTTTTTCTGCAATTTTCAGTAAATTTATCATGGGGTGTCAAGTTTATACATAAAAATGGTGATAGTCTATTATATGATAGCAATGTAAAATTTACATATCATACTGACAATTGATCTATGCAAGATTTCATGCCCAACTTATACATCACATAGTGAATGCAATGCACAATTTCTATAGCAGATTGGGATGGTTTTATATATGGTATATATAGTTTATAGCTCCCATGGTTCTACTCTACATAAGCAGCCCAGGTGTCAACGTGTTTTGTCTGCTTAAACACAGATGGGTCTTTACAAATATTAAGAGATAGGAAATCTTCACTTTTTGTAAAATGAAAAAATAGGACACACTCTTCAGCATGCTGGAGTGTCCTTTTAAATACATAATAATTCTATATATGCTAATAGCTTTTTAACCACTAGAGGCAGGAGTACACAGGCTCTTATATATATATATATATATATATATATATATATATATATTATTATTATACTTATACATTTGCTACAATATGTGATAAAAGGAGCATACATATGCAACCCCAATCCATTTCATTTCAGCAGTTTATACTGCAATGAGACTGGCTTGGCAATAAAACAGAATAAGGTTTTTTTTTTCTGTTTGGTTTATTGATCATCTTTCATTTAGCTTTGAGCATAGGACGAGATCCTGGTATATACTATATATTAATAGAAAAGAAACTAATTTTTTTATAGCATTATTATTGATTATTATTATTTACACAGCGACAACTTTTTCTGAACACTTTACAATTATAGAAAGGGGATATTAGAAGTAAAGAAGACTATGCTCATATGAGTTTATAAGCGATGAGGAATTGAGGTACAGTACACTATAGTACACTAATAGTTGCATTTTTGTGCAATTTCAGTTTGTTCAAGTAGTTTTTCCTTAAATTATGGCATGGGTAAAATTCATCCAAACACTATTTTGTTTTTCATTTTTTTGCGCAGTGCATATATATACCTCTCAATCTCTCATCACCTTTATATTGGCAGTTTATATCAAATGAAATGTGACTTGATATTGTAAAGTTATACTTGCTATTTACTAAATGGGGGTTGCATAGGGATGCCGTCAGGTCTGACCTGTGACCTTGTGGTAAAAACACACACTGGAAAAAAATCTAGGTCAGGTTGATATTTTTTCCCAAATATAACTATGTTAACTTGAATTTTTCAGTTAAGTTGTTAACTAACTAACGACCTACTATATAAAGTTGAAAGGGAGAAATTACCCAACTCGGGTGTCTTACAATAAGGCAACCAGATGGGTAGAAGCCCAGTCCAATCTTAAGCTAAACGTAGCAAAAAAACAAAAAACTTTATTAAAGTCTATTAAAAGACTGGGTCAGGATAGTAATAGACAGAGTCCTATAAGGAGAACGATAGCTGCGTAGGTAATCAGCTTTCAATAGGCTGATACAATTAGACAGGCCCCTTGCTTATAGGTCGAGGCAGTATGCTAAGCCATGCAGCAATCCGGGAAACAAAACAGCAGTAGGGACAGGAGGGGGGAGAGAAAAAATAAAGTAAATAATCTCACACACAAATCCCCTAAAGTCCTGTGCTAGCCCTTATTCTCCTAAATAACACCTTCGTGGGTGTTCTATTCTAAGACTAGACTAAGTCCATACAAATATAGCCCCAGTTAAATCACTAAACGAACATAAGTGCAAAAAGGTGCTGAAGTGCTCAAGTAAGTGAAGACAGACTGAACCCGACGCGCGTTTCGGCGTAACCGTACGCCGTCATCAGGGGTATCTGATACCCCTGATGACGGCGTATGGTTACGCCGAAACGCGCGTCGGGTTCAGTCTGTCTTCACTTACTTGAGCACTTCAGCACCTTTTTGCACTTATGTTCGTTTAGTGATTTAACTGGGGCTATATTTGTATGGACTTAGTCTAGTCTTAGAATAGAACACCCACGAAGGTGTTATTTAGGAGAATAAGGGCTAGCACAGGACTTTAGGGGATTTGTGTGTGAGATTATTTACTTTATTTTTTCTCTCCCCCCTCCTGTCCCTACTGCTGTTTTGTTTCCCGGATTGCTGCATGGCTTAGCATACTGCCTCGACCTATAAGCAAGGGGCCTGTCTAATTGTATCAGCCTATTGAAAGCTGATTACCTATGCAGCTATCGTTCTCCTTATAGGACTCTGTCTATTACTATCCTGACCCAGTCTTTTAATAGACTTTAATAAAGTTTTTTGTTTTTTTGCTACGTTTAGCTTAAGATTGGACTGGGCTTCTACCCATCTGGTTGCCTTATTGTAAGACACCCGAGTTGGGTAATTTCTCCCTTTCATGTTTGTAATTTCAGGGTTATGCCCTATTACCCAGTCTAGGTGACCGTCTCTCTTGGGGCACGGAAGTTGGGTTCGGAATTTTCTTCCCAGTCTTCTGGCCCCTAGAGGCTTTTCATTTTTTCTCTATACTATATAAAGTTTCCAACCAGTGGTAGTGTGGAAGGAAAAAAGCAGAGTTGAACAATTTGAACCAGTAAACCTGCCCTATTACCAAGTGTGATTTTTATCCATCCCAGAAGTTGAAGGATCATGAAAGAGTCTATATTTTAATTCCTTCATTTTCAAAATCATGTATAAACATTTGTACCTTAAAATGCTTACATATTTTTCTGCTGGATCTAATGGTTACTTATTTAACATCTACAAGTATGCTGTAAATTAAAGCTACACCCTATTTCCTAACAATAAAGGAGGTTTCAATGGGTAATATCTTTCCTACAGCCAGGGAAGGGGTTAGTATGAATGAGCTCTACAATGTCACTCCTAACATCGCATTAGCATGTCAAAAATAGTTCAATGCTAATATATATATAATGTATATGATTTATCTGTATTTGCTTTGTATG
Organism: Pelobates fuscus; assembly: GCF_036172605.1. Lineage (NCBI taxonomy): Eukaryota > Metazoa > Chordata > Amphibia > Anura > Pelobatidae > Pelobates > Pelobates fuscus. The sequence goes on along the minus strand of NC_086320.1, from coordinate 310,128,081 downwards.
GGCATTATTGTTAAATGCAGACACTCATTCTCTTTCTATTGTATTGCCACTTCAAGTACACTGTATTGCTAGTACTTCCTTCAGGGTCCTTTCAAATATCTATGAGCAGGCCATTTAACCATTTTTATTTATCTTTAGTTTACATTTTTATTTTTAACTTCTGCTGTATGAAAAAATGCTGATTTGCGTGTTTGTTTTTATGCTAAAATTTCAGACCCTATGTGAAATAGTGGAACACAAATAATAAATAGTGCAACATAAAGGACACTGTATAATGTCTAATATGTTTTCTTACCAAGACTTTTCTATAAAGCACAGATGAAGAAATTAATAATATAAATTGTGTAGATGCACAAAATGTTATATTTTAATTTTTTTATGAAAAGCAATCTATACACAAAACTGCTGTTTTTGCTAACTATTTATACCATGTTTCAAATTAATGCTATTTTTTTTTTCAAAGAAAAGTTCTTGCAACAAATATGATATGTATGAAAAGTTAGAATGGTTAAACGTGTAACTGTGTTTCTCTGATTGGCAGAATTGTTTCTATCTCAATGCATTGATCATATCTCTGATACTCTGACAACGCCCACATATTCAAGTATGATCACGTTCTAAACTTTGTTAGTTTGGAATTCAGAAGGCAAAACAAAATGCATGGTAAGAGTATGACACTTACCACTGTTGTGTGCCTCTAGTTGTGAGGCAGAATTAACGGCAACCTTGCATAGTGAACAGTACAGCAATCGTTTTGCTTTTTCTTCTTCTGTCTCACCAGATGGACATATGCCGTTGCTAGTGACCAGAGTGATTTTCTTGTCAAACTTCGAGGTGGTCTCTGTTGTCATAACACTGATTTTCCGTATTTCAACTGTTGTACTAGTTGATATTGCTGGTATTCCTATGAAAATATATAAATTAATAAGCTTAATTAGAAGGTATTCAATTGCTATGGGAACAGAAGAGTACCGTGTTCTTCAAATCTATCGTCAACATTCAGAAACAGGCTAAGCCAGCATTTGAAGATCCTAATTACCTACTCACTCACTTGCTTGGACCTTCTTGGTGAGTCCTAAAATTAGTTCTAAAAAAACTCTTACTTAATGCTTAAAAGTTTATTCAAGATTGTAGCTAAATTACATAAAGCCTCAAAGCTTTACTTTAGTTTGGTTGGCATTTACAAATGTTGCAAACAAATATATAGCTTGGAGGAAAGACAAGATGGGGGGATATGATAGAGATATTTAAATATGTAAAGGGAATCAACACAGTAAAGGAGGAGAGTATATGAAAAGAAGAAAAACTACCACAACAAGAGGACATGGTCTTATATTAGAGGATCGAAGGTTTAAAAATAATATCAGGAAGTATTGCGTTACTGAGAGAGTAGTGGATGCATGGAATAGCCTTACAGCTGAAGTGTGTGACAAACTCCCCTTTTTACCTGAGTTTGCAAAGAGCTCCTGGAGGAGCCTGCTTGCCAACCTCCTGCCCACAGACTATGGACCCTGTGAAATATAATGTAAAAGTCTCCGTTCGTGTATTTGAAATATATGGTTAGGGATTTTGCAATTTCCACCACAGTGTTCTAAGTGTTCATCTGGGTGGCCGCATTTCCTATGAACGACCATGAGGTGGCGACCATCTTGTTCGTACGAAAACTGGCAGCGGTGTTTGGTCGTCGAGTTCATGAAACTATTTTCAGACACTGAAACTCCTGAACACCGCTGGACTTCCACGATCACCTGTGTTCGGTTCTACAACACTTAGAATGGCGCTTTTGGTGGAAATGTTCCCACGAACAAGGGGAACAAGCTCCAGGGTAAGACTATTGACTATGTTCAGTAGTTTGTTCATTTTAAAACTACCGAACTAGACAGACTGCAAGCTCTGATTATCTGGAACTGTTTTGGGCATGGTGCCATGCTTGCGGTCAGTCAAAGACTTCGAGGAAATTCCTGTACTCCTGAACTGATCCAGGTGATTTTTGGATATGTTGGTCACCCATATCGGAGCTATCAGGGGATATAACTTTTAGGGTGTTTTTGTATATTTTAAGGCACTTCTCGGGTGTTTGTAAAAATGTGAGTGTTGGTGTTTGGAGATAATTGAGTTTAGTATAGTGCTTGACTCAATTATCTCCCATTTTGATAAAGCCCTGAAGCGAAATGCGTTTGTGGATTTTTAAATTGTGTATTGTAATAAAGATTTTTTGGTCACTTCCCTGGTGCCAACTATCTTTTTTATACACTTGATTTTGGGCATTTTTTTATTGTCCTGCACTCCAAGAAATCCAAGGTGGGGATCATACCACCAGCGCTGTTACCAAGGAGCAGTTAGCCTGCTCTTTGCTTGTGAGGACTATTTTAGTTATTATATATACTGTTGTTTTTATTAGTTGTCTCTTTTTACCCTCTTTCCTGAGTGTGTACCATACCCCAGGCGGAAGAAACCCACAGCATATCCCAAAGCGGAGATTATACCACTGTGCGCCCTTCACACTAGAGCTAGCTATAGCTCTACTAAATGTGAGTTTATTCCTATTTATTCTATCTATATATATATATATATTGGAGCATTCATATTGCACTATTGGTTCTTTTTATCTGTTTTTTGTCTTTCATATGAGTGGATTCATCCGGAAAAAGACATTAAGGATATTACTCCTGTTTAAGCACCTTATTCTATATTTGATCTGAGTAAGATCCTTTTTATTGGACTTTTTTTGCTGATATTTGTATTTTTTACTTATTTTATGTGTTGTGATTTTTACTTATTTTATGTTGTGATTTTCACTGCTCATTATATTTTGTTATAGAAATTGGAGCAGCCCTTACCTCTATTTTTCTCACTATATAGGGGAGGGATTGTATAATTGTGTATGGGAGTGTGATGGATCTGAGGGCCAATGTCATTGCTTTGTGTAAGTTTGTTTCAGGATACCATCAAGTTCAGGGGTGAGTGCCCCTTGCATGGGGACTTGCATAAAAGGCCAGTTGTGGCTGCCATTAAAGTATTTCAGCTTGTACTCCGAGAACTATGTGTCATCTGGTTACTTGGAGGGAAAAGGGCTAATCACTAATCACTGTTCCAGTGTGGAGGATTCAACAGGGAAAGTTCTTGTAAGGACTAGAGCTCCCAGGACTGAGTGTCATCCAGTGCCTGGGGGTGGCTATAGTGAGTTCCCCATTCAGCTCGAGGAGGGAGTGGTTCCAGGGCCCCAGTCAAGCCACAGTGACTGTGGGCAGAAGTTCTGCAGTTTGTCCCCTGTTACAGCTAGGAAGGGGTCCTTTTAGCGGAGGTACCCAGCCGGGGTATAGGGAGCTCCGCTACAAAGTGGTAGAGGTTAACACAGTGAGGGAGTTTAAGCAAGCTGGGATAGGCATAAAACTATCATAGATATAAGTTAAGGCCAGGGACTATTGAGAGTATTTAGAAAATTAGGCAGACTAGATAGGACGAATGGTATCTGACGTTTGCTTTGGACTCAAATTCCAGCTGTTTATAAAACTTAGCATGACCCCTAACTCTCAACATTCTTATTTAATAGCAATAAGTACAAAACAGTGCAATAATGACAACAATATTAATGTTATTTTCAATTAAACAAAGCATATTGGTATTGTGAATTGTTTTGAATTGAGACTATATTATAAGTGACCCAAACAAAATCATCACTGACATGTACTAGAGCTCATAACCTGCTCTAAATAAAATTTAATCTGATACAAAAGGTGGTGATATAGTATTGCTTCTGTTAACTATAAAAGCATCTGTTAGCTTCCAGCTGCTGCCCTACTGCATCGTGCTTGAGACCAAAAACAGATCTACAACTGACACTTTTTTTCGTGCTTATCAAAGGCTTTCCTAGTGAGCTTGAAAGAATGGATATATTGTGTGCAAGCAGTTACATTGATACATGTTTAAAGGATATAAAATACAAAAGTTTAAAGGCACTCTCACGCAGTAGTAATACTTTTTTTTTCTTTATTCAAATTTTACATTTTTCATGTAGCATTCAGATAATGGTTCTAGGTGTACATTAAAGGATTTATTGTAATGTCCCTGCTTGTCTTCTATTATATCTTACACACATGGTAATAATGGGCTGATGGAATCCAGTAGCTACCTGAGGATGCATTCAATCCATTGATGACATGTTTAAAGGCACAAGGTCAAAAAGCAAAAATGCAAATGCAGGGTTTCCATTTATAGATCTGGCAGAACAGAAACAGGGGGATTTGCTGCAAACCTGAAAATGGGACATCCTGACATACTGTTCAATGTGCAATTGCTCTGTATTGTTACATTAGCATTTTGATTTAATTACAGGTTTCCACTGGAATGTTGATCTTCTTGCAAATTACACAGAGTTCTTTGTCAGTTTATTAAGTTATAGCTCTCTTTGAGAGTTTTCTACTAAATTACATGTTTGACAAGTTATATATTATTCAGACAAATTCTGAATGATGCATGCCATACACACATAGGTAAGGCTCTACAGAAAAGAGAGCGGAACCATAGGCAGGGCATGCCAATACTACACTATAGCCCAATTCAACAGTAAACAATGCTGTGTATCAACTGAACCCCTGTACATAAGAGCCATTCATATCATCCTATGTGATAAGAGCTGCCACTTGGGTATTAACTACTTACTACATAATCACCTAGCAAACAGGAAACTATAGATTACGATCTGTCCCCATAGGCCAAGATAAGATGTTCCTGTATGGAGTGTATCATACTGTGTAGGAAGAGTCTGCCTGAAGCGGAAGACAGACTCACTGAATAGTGCTTGTGGGACAGTCTAAAAGATAAGTAAATTATTTTTTAATGTAATTTTTTTTTGGCTAGTATTTTAATGTATTACCTGCATAATGCATAAGCAAATATTGGGTCAACATTTAATGTTGCAGTCATTGTTTGATAAGAAGAAGGCTGTAGTTTAAAGGAAAATACTTTAGAATATTCAATTCAGCATACTCCATGAGCTTAACATATTTGGGCCAGATATACACAGCCAAGCAGATGTACATCGATATTTGGAGTCCTTTAATTTTCTTCTTCTGTTCTCTTTCCTACCTACCTCTTCTGAACTTTGCACTGATTGACCATGTCTTCATTTACAGGTCTTTGGACATCATCATCATGGATTAATTATTTTTAGATAGTAAAGTAAATAATGCCTCAGTGGAATGTGTGAGTTTCTGAGATGAAATCCATTTGATTTGTTGGCCTAATTTTTATCTATCTACAATTCAAGCCATCCATTGGAAAACTGAGATGTATATATGTAGGTGGGATAAATGGTCACCCATATTTACTAGGGTTATAAGAAATAAAATGTTATACTGCAGAATGTATCTGATTATGTATGCCCTAAGGTCACCTTACATATAGCTAAATTGTGTTAGCACTATACATCAAGGTTTAGCGTTGTTCTTCTTTTCATTTTTTTTATTTTATTTATTTTGTGCCATGATTTTTTTTTTTGTTGTGGCCTCATTATTAATTGCTTAGAGGCAAGTAATTTTTTGGCATGTTCCATGCAGCACTATACACAAGGCATTTTTCATCCAAGATGTACTGTGAAAATGAAGGTCGTTTTCAGCCTCAGTGAAGAAGAAGCGACATCTGTAACAAATAGCCACACTGCCAGGGCTACCCATCCGGGAACACAAACACAACAATGGAACATGAATGCATTTTGTATTCCTATTTTGCTATGTGAGGTAAGTAGAGAAGTTATTTTACATATTTATCTAGTCTTTAAACTAATTCCAATTTTGACACATCTAAATAACATCATGTACACACACAATATATTTTATGGACAGTAATAAGTTCTATATTATCTACATATCCTCCAGACAGAAAAATGTACCCTAGACACAGAACTGAAATATTGCGTTTCTACAATTCTCTCAGAAAGCTATACAAGATATCTCAATGAACACAGACACTGTTTTTATTCATCTAGTCTTCATTCCATCCTCAACTTTTCCATGTATACATAAAGGTATACATCCACAAACACACACTATATAAATTGTCAAATATACTGTTATGTTAACTACTTATTTAAAAAACAAAATCTGCTCAGCAAGTAAATCTGAAAGATGTTGTTTTCACATGTCGTAAAGAATGCCATGTAAGATGTGCATGCAAGAGCACTTTTTCAGATTTTCAAACCTACCTTTCTGTAGTTTTCCTAATTTACAGCAAAGTTTCAGTTCAATACCCTGGTGATGACCTTACTGAGCAATGGAAAATCATACACTGTGCAGTGCTGTTCATGTGGGAATCCTCGTCATGGCACTGACTTTAGGTCAACATTGAGCTCTGCTATTTCTATCAGATGGTCTCAGAGAGGACAACTCTCTGGAGCAGGTCTGCATTTTGCTGTTCAAGCATTCTAGCCTCCCAATGTGGTCCAATGGGAAATCAAGTGAATTGGCTGAAATCATTGATCTTGAAAATCTCAGCCAAAGAGGCAGGACCAGCTACAGTGACTGGAGCTGTGAGGGAAAAAAGGTAAGTAGAACAGCTTGTTTCTCTCACAGTAGGGGGGTCACCTAAATCGATGCTAGGGATCTATAGCATTAGGAATACACATCTGTAATCTCAATGCTATATTGTTTCTTTAATTCCATAAGAAACATTCATTATAGTGCAATTTTGGTGATGCATTTTCTCCTGTGATGTAGCTGATCTAATATAGGGTATTTAGATGCCTAGAATTCTGATGTTTTCATGAATGGTAGACATGTGCAATTTGTTTCGTTCCAAATGTAAATTTGAACGAATTTTTAATGCCATTCAGACATTCGGATGCTTATGAATGTCTGAAGTGCTGAAGTCCCGAAACAGCGAAGTTCCAAAGTGATGAAGTTCGGTAGTTCAGAAGTGCCGAAGCTACGAAGTGCCAAAATAATTTGGATTTCTGAAAAGTGGCAAAACAAGAGAGAGTGGGGAAAAATTATGTGAATGATGACAGGAATCTTGACCCATAAGCTAATTCCTTTTGTGTCATGTAATGCTTGCTTGCCCAATCTAGTTTAATGTTCCCTGTCCAATGAAATGAGCAATAGACATATGCAATTTGTTCCATTCCGATTGTACATTCATATGAATGTCATGCCATTAGGACATTTGGATGCTTACGAATGTCTGAAGTGCTGAAGTTCCAAAGCACTGACATTCCGAAGTGGTGACGTTCAGCAGTTCCGAAGTGCCAAACTGAACCGAATGCTATTGGTCCGAACTGCCGAAGCATATTTTTTACTTACCCGAATTTCCGAACCAAACCAAATTTTTTGCCCATGCACATCCCTAATGATTAATTAGTGACACGAGGCTATTGTAAGAGAGATACAGATAATACCCTGAAGAAAAAGATCACCTATTACTTGTTGTTACATTGAGTCACACACACAGAAGTTTAATACATGAGTGGCCATTGGAATGTTGATCTTCAGCTTTAGTTCTAACAGCAACCAGTGTGGCAGAGGCTGTATACTGAAGCAATCGCTATGCTCAATCAGACAAACAGTAGCTGTGTATGGCACTTGGAGTACCAGTGGATAGGAGATTCAGTTGAAAACATCTATTGCCTCTATTAAATATTTCGGATAAGCTTTTCAAATGACTTAATATTTTTGGATACACCTTTAGAAAATTATTTTTAAATAAAATATATTAAAACACCAAAAAGGATATCATACACTATCAGTATATTAAAAAAATACAAATATTTCAAAATATTAAATCATTTTAAAAGTTTACGCAAAATTATTAAATAATTTGAAAAGCTTATCCAAAAATATTAATTTTAAGACCAATATTAGTCCCTCACATGGGCTGAAGGAAAAGTATTAAGCTAGCAAGCCAGCCGTAATGGTTATTAGAACATCCTGGGGACTATTAAACTTGACTTTTTTTTTTTACACAACTTTTTAAGAGCCAGAGAGTATATGTGTATTGCAATAGGTGATATTGCAACTGACTTGCCTTCAGACAGTCAATAGTCTGCCACAAAATCAGCACCAATCAACTTTATATGAAAAATGACCCTTACACTTGAATATGATGATACATTTCAAAGGTTAATAACATTAGAAACCATGTAATTTGCAATAGAGAAAAATGCAAAGGAGTTTTTGCCATTGTGTTTTTCTTGTCCAAACGGTGACATAATTTCAAGATTCTAACAGTGAAATATATACAACTGCATTCTATATGTTCCAATTATTAAATATGGCTTTGTTGGATTAAATAAGGTCCCTATCTAAACTAGCCTTATCACATTTGACTTGAGAATTGTGACACAGTACAGACAAGCCCCGTTAATAGAATGGTGGTAATTAGCCTTTGCAATTTTCTTCACTACTGTATACCCAAGAGGAATTTTTTAATGAACCTGAAGAGAAGGGCAAGGAACCTGACGGTTTGTGTCCCAGTTATGCCAGTAAAAAATGACCTACTTAAGTGAACTGATATTTCTTGTTTAGAAATGTATGTCAAAGCATTAACACAATTTGTTCAATATCGACTTAAAAAAAAGAAAATTCAATTATATTTTGATTTAAAGTTTATAAACACAAAAAGTGAATCACAGGCACATACATGTGCCAAGCTGGCATAACTGGTATTGTTGTTATTCACCCAGATCAGTTTGGGTTATAACTAACCTTAACACCACAGGATTCTAAAAATACACTTACTACTGATAGGATGCTCAACCAGCCTTAAGGTCTGTGGCAAAAAAAATATATAGATGTAACCAAGGTGATTTATGTAATATGACATCAATTGCCAGTCCATGTAGTCACAATTACAGAGAAGCAACATTCAGTTTGTTTGTTTGTTGATTCTTTTAATGTCTGTGTGTATGTTAGACTACATTATTATTCATTATATAAGTTTCCTTTAACTTTCTTAGCACCAGATTGGCTTGCATTTTGCTGGTAAATAATACATTCCAGGCTTATCTTGCTTAAAATGAGTTGAATAAGCTGGGATATCAGCTGCACGTTTCATGGACCCCTACACTGTACAGTAAAATGCATTAAGAGAGATTACATAATATCATGTTATTGATGCTTTATAAATATAGCATGCAAAAGACCCCACAATGTATTAAAACTTCATTGAAAATGTGTTCTTTAGGAGGTTATATGCTAAAAAAGTAGCTTATGAGTTGAATACTGACATTTACAATTTAGCAAATACAGTCAAGTTGTCTCGGGTTAAATTAAATATTTGTAAGCTCACCACAATTCTTTGATCACCCAGTAAATCACTAACCTAGAATGAAACCTAGTTGCATTCAAAAGATGCAATGTAAATCAAGTTAAATAACCCTTTTATTTTAGATATTGTGCTTTAAAAAAAGGTTTACTAAATTAAATGTAATGAGAAATTGTGTATATATATATATATATATATATACAGGGGCGTATTAGCCGCGAGGCAAACAAGGCATTTGCCTTGGGCGGCATTTTCCAGGGGGCGGCAAAAAAAGCCGCCCCCAAACGCCCAGGGCAAATGCCTTGTTAGCCTTGCGGCTAACTGACATGCCGTCTGGGCGGTCTGCTGGGCAGTGCGTGCGGGCGGGCGGCCGGCGAGGGAGCACTTCCTCTGAGCTGTCTGCTCAGCTCCCTCGCGCGCCGCACAGTGAGGCTGGGAGCCGGAATATGATGTCATATTCCGGCTCCGCCTCCCAGCCTCACTGTGTGGCGCGCGAGGGAGCTGAGCAGACAGCTCAGAGGAAGTGCTCCCTTGCCGGCCGCCAGCCCGCCCGCCAGCACTGCCCAGCAGCCACTGGACCACCAGGGAGAAATAGGACCCCCCCAGCATTCCCAAAGGTAAGGAGGCTGGGGGGGGGGGTAAATTTTAAATAAAAATAAAAATGTGTTAAATATGTGAGTGAGTGAGTATGTGTGTGTGTGTGTGTGTGAATGTCTGTTAGTGTGTGTGTGAATGTCTGTGTGTGTGTTAGTGTGTGTGTGTCTGTCTGTTAGTGTGTCTGTGTATGTCTGTTAGTGTGTGTGTCTGTCTGTCTGTTAGTGTGTCTGTGTATGTCTGTTAGTGTGTGTGTGTGTATGTCTGTTGGTGTGTGTGTGTGTCTGTCTGTTAGTGTGTCTGTGTATGTCTGTTAGTGTGTGTGTGTGTATGTCTGTTAGTGTGTGTGTGTATGTCTGTTAGTGTGTGTGTGTGTGTATGTCTGTTAGTGTGTGTCTGTTAGTGTGTGTGTGTGTATGTCTGTTAGTGCGTGTGTGTGTCTGTTAGTGTGAGTGTGTGTGTATCTGCTAGTGAGTGTGTGTCTGTTAGTGAGTGTGTCTGTAAGTGTGTGTGTGTTTCTGTTAGCGAGTGTGTGTTTCTGTTAGCTAGTGTATGCGTATCTGTAAGTGAATGTGTGTGTGTGTATTTAGAAGGCGGGGCGGGAAGGGTGGGGGTGGGGGGGCCCGGGGAAGGGTTGGATGGGGGTGGCGCGGGCGGGAGGGGGGCGCCTGAGTTTTGTCCTGCCTAGGGCAGCACAAAACCAGGATACACCACTGTATATATACATACATATATATATATATATATATATATATATATATATAATATTTTACATGCTTTATTTGTTGCAGTGTAAGTTAATACAAGCAAATTTGCTATGCCACAACAGAATCGTGAAACTCTTGGCTCAATGGCTTACAAGGTGATACTTTGGCATGGCATATAGAGAAAGTGCACTATTTTATAAAAAGATAAGTAAATTGAACAGGCTAGGTACTTGGTCTACATAGAGATTGAAACAAATGCTTGTCAGTGGGAAAGCCTATCTAGACTGACATGAAACTTAGTTGTTGTGGTACAAAAACATGTTTTTCAGGGTAAACACGCTGAGTGACTGTTAATCAGTGAGAGCTCCAGAAGAGAATCATTGCCAGTCAGAAGTTTAAGTAGAAGAGGAAAATCAGAAAAAAAGGCAAAATAATAAAAATAAACAGAGTTAATTATCATTACACTGGAGCTATTTAACCAGGCTAAATATGAAGGAAAGGAAAGCAAAATCGCATGAGTTCAATACCAGCAGCTGGTAAAACACATTCCTGTAAGTTGGTGTAGTTCCATCGGCTCAGTGTCACAAAAGCCGATAATACGGAGACAGGATGCTTTGGCCGCCTCTCCAACTCCCCGCATGTGCCCCTGCTCCCTGTGTGGAAATCCCGGGGCCCTCTCTTGCAGCTTCAGAGCAGGCATGATATTAGCCCATCTTGATTTGTACCGTCGAGGTCTGTGCTGCCAGGGTCGCGCCTTCAAAGGACTGGAGACTACATATTGCTCCCGAAGGTGCCGGGAATGCCGCACAGGTAAGTGTGCCAGCGGGCTTGTGAGACAGACATGAGGAGCCTGAGTTGCAACTTCAGTCAAAATTCTCCAAGAGGTTGTCTAGCCTTGACAGAGCTCCAGAAAACACTACCTGTCTATCAATGGGGCACATGGCCTCCACCATGCTAGGTGTGCTGGTCACACTGTTGCTGCTGGTTTTGGCAGGTTGACCATTTCTAGCATGAGTTTGCTGATAATTTATCACTGCAGCAGGAGTAGAATATGCTGCCGGGATATCCCTCACCGGCAGGGGGGGAAGGAAGGAAGATGATTGGAAAGACTTCATGAGTTTTGTGTAACAGCATGTTGATTGACTGCATCCCCTGTGTTTGCCATGAGTAAGCCTAGTGTAGGACGCAAGTCAGCTCCCAAATTCAGACGCTGATCTCGGTCTAAGTCACAGGCTGTTTCACCACTGTGATTTTTCCCATTTCTGGGACAAGTTGGTGGTGCAGAAGCGAGCAAAATAAGCTTTTTTGTTCCTCTGAGCTCTCAAGATGTGCGACCGGTCATCATTACGGCTGTCAGGCTTTTCCCCCCGAAATTGTATATTTTTATGTAGGTATTTGACAAGCAACCAAAACACTCAGTACTATCTAAAGTATTGAAAGCTTTATTCAAGTATTGATGAATTGAGAAATATGCTGTAAAATTCATGTACAAAAAAGCCAGCATAGAAAGTATCTGAGACGGTCCTGTTTTGGTCTTATATTTATAGTTGTCAAATAACTGGAAAATTTCATTCATCAAATAAGCCCTTTTAACTGTTAGCAATATGTGGGCTGTGTTTACTGTCTGACAAGTCTTAAAACAGTGTTTTCACATATCATTTGTGTTTTTATTTATTTTTATTTTTTTAAATATTTAAGCTACAACAAAGCAGAGCTACAATCTGCTGAATCTGAGTTTTTGTTTTTCTCAAATCTCCTACTTTGAAAATAAATTCTGTGACATCACAAGTGCTGCTAGTATTCTGAAGTAGATTTTGTGGCTAATTTGTTTCACTACAATTCATCCAGAACGTTAGAAAAACAACAGAATTCAGAAACAGCATGAAATGAATCAACAAACAATTTTGCCAGCTGGAGTCTGACAAAAAGTTTCCCAATAAAGTCAAGTACATTTATTGTTATTAAAATATATACTGATATATGAGACAAAGTTTTATAAGATGCTACATACTGTCAGATTGCATTTAGTGATAATGAATTATATCATAATGTTATAAGAGCATCTTGATTGTGATGCAGACCTTTTGAAATTAAGGGAATTATTCACTAAGCAGTGAATTGTGGTGCAAAAACTGGCAAAAATAGAATATGCAAATGTTGGGTTCTATTTAATTTAGGTATTTTACTGTAGCTAAAAGAAAATCATATTTTTTTTGTTTGTTTTCCAAATCAGGTATTTTAACCTGAATTTAGTAACTACAATTTTTAATTCAACAAAATTTACTGTTTAGAGTAACACTAAGTATCATACTAAGTCACATCATCAAATAAATCTTAGATAAACAGCCTCCTAAAGATAAGATGTCAAAAAAATAAAAATAATGAATCAATATAAATGTTCCAGTAGTAATTGCAACTTCAAAATTTTCTGGGGAAAGGAAAGATAAGTGGTTTGTGTGCTGATAGTCTCATCCTTCTTTCTAAGCCAGATGCCTAGGGGATGTCCAATCTTCCTGGTGTCAAAAGTGGTCATAATAAATGTTCCGTCTACATTTTCTTAGTTGGTGTGTGCAAAAATTTTCTCTTGTGCAAACATTTTTCCTGATCCAAAATGTGGTGCTCACTGAATGCTTGTGCGAATGTAAACCTTAAATTTTTTTTATATAATTTTGGTAGAGCGCAGCCTCTTTCTCATGGTTTATAACATTACACTATGTAATTACGACATTATAATGTAGTATAAGTAATTACACAACAGCACAAGACAAGACAAACGAGCCTCTCTGTTAATGCCCATTTTGGTCTTTCAGACAGTCCATAGAAAGAAACAGGGGCACAACATACATACAATTAAAATTTTTCAAGAAAATGTTTCCATCTTGTTGTCTATATACTTTGCCATAAAGCTCCAGCCTCAGCTTCACCACAGTAAATAGCAAATTAATTCATACAACAAATTGACCTTTCATTCAGCCAAAAGCTAATATTGGTAGATTGTTGACTCTATTTGGGCAAACATGCTAATTTCCCAACTTTGGCAGAAACAGAGAATGCAGTCCAATAAATTGTGATAAATACATAATAAATGCTTAAAGCTAACAGTATATAAAGAGAAGGAGTGATGTCATGTCACCCATAGAATTAGCAAAATTATCTATTTGCCCAATAAATGGTAAGATATACATCAATGCTTCTTGAAAACAGAAACAAATAATATTGATATGATGGGGTATGTCCAAAGCACACAGGAGAAACAAGCCAGTCCCGCAGACACCAATTGCAAACATTATATGGCGAAAAATGTCTCCCGTAGATTTTTCAAAAGGAGCCCTTTGCCCAATAAATGGTGACATATACATTAATGCTTCTTAAAAACAACCCAAAAAATTCATCTTGATATAATGGGATATGTCCAAAGCACACAGGAGAAACAAACCAAATTCTCCCTGGGGTCTAGTGGGGATTTTTCCATGGGGTCCAGTGGGGATCTTCTCCCTGGACTCAAGTGGGGATCTTTTTTATGGGGTCCATTCAGGATATTCTCCCTGGGGTCTAGTAGGAATTTTCTCCCTAGGGTCCAGCGGGGAATGTCTCCATGAAGTAGAGTGGGGAATGTCTCCCTGCGGTCCAGTGGGGATATTCTCCCTGGGGTCCAGTGAGGGATAGATTTTCCATTTCCTTTTTGCTCCCTTGCGTGCCCTCTGTAGTGATGCTAGGGATGGAGTGATGCCATATTCCAGCTCCTGGCTTCACTAGAGAGGGAGCGCAAACAGCAGAGAGGAAGTGGTAACATGCCAACGTCGCCCCTGCATCACTCACTACAGAGGAGGAGTTATTGGGCTCTGTGATGCCCTCCCAACCCCCACCCACATAATAATACGGAGGCTCTGGCGGTGGCCAAAAACTTTTTAAAATAATTTTTTACAAATGTTTTAAAAAACGGACCAAAAATCTGTGTGCGCTTCACATTTGTCTGTGTGTGTGCTTCCTCAAAAGTGTGCTTGTGCGTGCGTGCATGCACAGCTTAGCGGGAACAGTGATCATAATCTTTCTACATGAAGTGCCAATAAAAGCTCTGCTTCCTTGGAACAAGTCCTATTAAACTAAAAAGGAAATAAATCCTTTACTCCACTCAACGCCCCTATAAATACATTAGCATTGATGGTGCATCTGCAAACCTTTCCCTGTAAAATATATACTTCAGGGTAAATCTTCTTTTGTGAAGTTTCAAGGGATTACATAACATGCGTTATACAGTCCTGTTAATGCACAGATAATTTTAGAGTTCTTTGCTATGGCGATGTACATATTTGTATAGTGGTAAAATACCATTATCTAGCTTTTCTTTAAAAAGAAAACCTTAAATATCCCTTATTAACCCCTTAAGGACCAAACTTCTGGAATAAAAGGGAATCATGACATGTCACACATGTCATATGTCCTTAAGGGGTTAAAGGAATGCTTTAAGTACCAGCTACCGCTTAATGTAGCTGTTCTGTGGCAAAGAGACTGTCACTGCAGTCTTAGCTGTGTAAACACTGCCTTTGATGAGAAAAGGGCGTTTTTACCTCGTCTCCTATGGCAACCTCTAGTCACTGCAGGACCGACATTTGACATCTCCCCTCTTTGCATGGAAACGTTGAACGCTCCACTGAGATGCATTGTCTCTATGAGGAGATGCATTAATGCAGCACTTTGATTGCCACACGTGCACTAGCCTTCCAATGCTTGCCTATGGTGTGGAGGGTGGAGAGACAGCTGCAAGTCCGCAATATTATACAATTTATATTATACGCAATATTATACATTACATATTATTTGTATCTGTTGACACATTCTGAGTTAGAGGCACACTAACAAGGTTATTTACTAAATGAGAATTCAAATAGGATTTCAAATATAAGGCCTTGGTAGCCAAATTAAAAGCATAGCTGACTAAAGACTTGGACTGTTTCCCTTGGAAATTGGAAACATACTTTGAATTCTCACTTTAGTGAATTAGCCGGTTAGATTTAAGGAAATTAAATTGAATGCTTTATAGTTCCTGCAATGTGCCATATACCTTACTTTTAAGAACACTACAAAAACTGGATACTACTGGCGGTGGCAATTTCTTTTGTTCTAGGTTATTTGTAAATGAAAGAAAGGAAAGTTGCTTTTACTTATACAAGTAAATCAAGTCACAAATTGTTATTATTTATTTAATACGATGCAGTTTTTAAAAAACTAATAGATACTGCTTAGTTTTCTCCCTTGTTTTTCCCAATGTTATAGTTTCAGTGATATTTTCAACAGTGTTACAGAGAAGCATAAGAAATGCATGCATTTGTGCTTCCAAGCAATCCTCCTGGTGGCAACATTAAGAAATTTAAACAGCAGCAGACAGATGTAGAAATGTAAGCCTGTAAAATAGGTTCAGGTGCTGAAATTGTAGAGACAACAGCATATAGAATCACAAGAACAATTATTATTATTATTGTTATTATTATTATTATTATTAGTATTAATAAAGCGCATACAAATTTTGCAGCGCTGTACAATGGGTGGACTAACAGACACGTATTTGTAATCAGACAAGTTGGACAAACAGGATCAGAGAGATTGAGGGCCCTGCTCAATGAGTTTACATGCTAGAGGTGACACAAAAGGAGGGTAGGAAAGTAGGTTGCTAGGATAGTATTCACTGAGGGCTTAGTGCTTTATTTTGATGACAGTAGCAGTAGAAGAATCAGGGTGGAGAGAGAGAAAGCTGTTCACAGTTTAATTGATATGCTTTAAAAAAAGTAGTAAGTTTTCAAAGCTTTTTTTGATGGAGTGGGTGAAAGTCCAACATAGAGGGGAAGGGCGTTCTATAGGAAAGGTGCAGCCCTAGAGAACTCTTTAAGGCAGGCATCAAAATAGTAGTACAATCCAGTGGCATACTAAGGGGGGGTGAGTAGGGCAGTATGCCCCGGGTGTCACTCAGGAGGGGGGTGCCACAAGCAGGGCCAGCTTTAGTAGGTTTGAACTGTATCGGCCGCACAGGCCGCCATGGCGGCCGACACAGCTCACACACGCAGGGGTCGCAGAAGTTTGAAACCAGCCAGCTTCACGTAAGAAGTGAGGCACAGCTAATCAGGGCCTCCACGTGCTGTTACTGCTGCACATCGGGGGGAAGCAGGAAGGTGTCCCTGCTTCCCCAACTAACAGACTCCAGGGACTTCAGTTAATCCACTACTAATCCAGCCCATACTGTCTACAAGTAAGAGAGAGAGAGAGAGAGAGAGTGTGCGTGTGTGTGCTGACTGTCTGCCCGTAACTGTGTGTGCGACTGTCTGCCTGTGACTGTGTGTGTGCGACAGTCTGCCTGTAACTGTGTGTGTGACTATGTGTGTGACAGTATACCTGTGATTGGGGGATGCTGCCTGTAACTGTGTATGTGTGTGTGACTTTCTGCCTGTGACTATCCGTGTGTGTGTGTGACTATCTGTGTGTAACTATGTGACTGTCTGCCTATAATTGTATGTGTGACTGCGTGTAACAGTATGTGTGACTGTGTGCAAGTAACTGTGTGTGACTGTCTGCCTGTAACGTTGTGTGTGACTGTGACAGACACTATGAGCCTGGGACTGGACTCTGAAGACTGTTGCTAATATTGTTGTGTAAAAAAATGAATTCTATAACAATGGGCAGAGCAGGGGCTTTAGAGGGAGAGGCAGGTTTTGGGGGGGGATAAGGGGCAAAGGGTTTTTATGGAATGGGGTGCAGGGATTTTGTACAAGGGGGACAGGTGTATAAGGGGGGCTGAGCAGGGGATTTGTGGAAGGGACAGGACATGTGTTTTGTTGAATGACGGGCAGGAGATGGGTTTTGTAGAACTGTGACAGGACCGGAGATTTGTAGAAGGGGGCTGGACAGGAGTTTTTCAAAATTTCCACATTTGTGCAATTTCTTTTAAATGAAAACATTTAAAAATATTGCAGGTGTTTTTACATTTTAAAGTGGAGGAGTGGGAGGAGATGGAGGGTGACAAACACAGGATCAGCCCCGGGTGCCAAATGCTCTAGGTACGCCCCTGGTACAAAAGTTAGACGTAGGTCTCCGGCAAAGCGTAGGGGCCTAGATGGGACATATTTGTGAATTAGTGAGGATAAGTATGTTGGAGCAGCATTGTATAGAGATTTGTAAGCAAGTACCAGGATCTTAAATTGAGCCCTATTTCTTAACGGAAGCCAATGTAGGTACTGACAAAAGGGGGAGGCGTAAGTGGACAGGAAGATGAGCTTCGCAGATGCATTCATTAGAGACTGTAATGGAGCAAGTTAGAAACACGCAAGACCACTGAGAAGCAGATTGCAGTAGTCAAGGCAAGAGAGATCAGCGGCATGGTTTTTGAGATGGAAGCGACAGAATTTGGCGATTGACTGGACATAAGGGGTGAAGGAGAGGTCGGAATCAAAAAGAACAACTAGGCAATGAGCCTGCGAGGTAGAGAAAACTAAATGAAGAAATATATCATTTAGTTTACATTTCCATTAAACAAGTAACCTTCGGAACAACTAAAGGTGGAAAATATGATAATTGATTCATTTTTCCATCATTAAAATTACAATGATTGTTTTCATTTCCTATACCTTGCTGGATGTCATTTATTTGGAAATTATGTTGTAGAGTTTCAGCTGACTTGGGAAGTCAATTTTCCTACATTTATTCTTTGTTAGCAGACATTATCCGGAAAACACAGGGCTTCCAACAGTCCCGCCTTCAGCAAGTCAGCTCTGATTTTGGAGTTGCAATGTTGGGAGGTATGCAGAGATGGAACTATAGAGCAAAAAAATCCACCTATTGTCCACTTAAATAAATCATTATAATACCAAATATATTAAGTCATGAAAATGTATGGAACCATTTAAAAGAATATTTGTTTTGTATTACAAAATATTCTTTAACATTATACAAATGTTTTAAGGGAGCTATGCATAGTATTAGTTTGTGGAGGACGATTTTACATTTGTGACAAACACCTACAGAAGAACTTAATACAATTTGCATTTTAGAATAGTGTCATTTAAAAAAATATATAATTTTTTTTTTACATAATAAGAGCAGAATTATTGTAGTACTAAGATTTTTAAACTTACTGACACCCATAGTAAATGTTTCTGTACATCAGCATGCTTTCACTATGATAACATTCATTCCTTCTAAGAGGAAAAGAAGTGTTTACAGCAATGGTTCTCAAAGGGGAGTAAGGCACAAGAAAAACACGTTAGACAATTTAGGAATCAATGGTGGACCAGAGGTACATTCCTTAAAGGACCACTATAGTGCCAGGAAAACAAACTCGTTTTCCTGGCTCTATAGGGTCAATGGGTCCCCCCCCCACCCTCTGGGTCCCCCTCCCGCCGGGCTGAAGGGGGAGGAAGGAGTTAAATTCGTACATTCTCCAGCGCCGGGCTCCCTCGGCGCTGGGGACTCTCCTCCCTCTTCCGACGTCATCCGCTGAATGCAAGAGCCCTGCACACATTCAGTCAGTCCATAGGAAAGCATTCTCAATGCTTTCTTATGGACGCTGGCGTCTTCTCACTGTGAATATCACAGTGAGAAGCGCAGAAACGCCTCTAAAGGGCTGTCAGTGAGACAGCCACTAGAGGCTGGATTAACCCTAATGTAAACATAGCAGTTTCTCTGAAACAGCTATGTTTACAGCAGGCAGGGTTAACCCTAGATGGACCTGGCACCCAGACCACTTCATTAAGCTGAAGTGGTCTGGGTGCCTATAGTGGTCCTTTAGGAATCCAACTATATTTACCTTTGCACAGCAACAGAAAATGGCCGATGGGCCATCTCCCACTCTCTCTCAAAACACCCGCTATATTTAAAAAAAATATTACTCTGGCAAACCTGGTGAATATACAGGGGGAAGTGGAGTTGAGACTAAATGGGGCACTATGCAGGTATCTGACAACGGCCATATGGAGTCTTAATCTAGAGAACTTGAGACATTATTCATGAAAATGTTATGAGGAGCTGGAGTCTGACTCAAGAGTCACAAGAAAAACATGTTAGACAATTTGGGAATCAATGGTGGACCAGAGGTACATTCCTTAAAGGAAAACTATAGTGCCAGGAAAACAAACTCCTTTTCCTGGCTCTATAGGGTCTTTGGGTCCCCCCCCCCCACCCTCTGGATCCCCCTCCCGCCGGGCTGAAGGGGGAGGAAAGTCAATAATAATAAAAGGTACATAGAAAATGGAATTTAGGATAATGAACTGTAATGAAAGGGATCTGTATAAGGGAGCAAGAGGGAGGTAGGGACCAGAGGGCACTAAAGTGTCAGGAATACAACTTTATATTCCTAACACTATGGAATCCACTAAATGGGGATCCTATAAAATCTCCATGTCCCTTCCATTTCCTATCTTTACACTTGGTGGGTTACTTTAGCCCCAGGTGGTCTTAAAGCTGCCGAGTGAGGTGTGAGTATAATACACTTTTTTATTGCTGCCTGGGAGACCCAGAGTGCACCTTTCACCCTCTACTCAGGTCTCACTGCAGCAGTGAGAGATAGATTTGTACATTTTAAGTGCCTTGCTCACTCATGCTTTAAGAGTGTCCCTGCTCAAAAAAACTCCATATCCCTATTATCATAAAAGAATAGCAAATTCCTTAATCTAAAATCTGGGCAACTTTACCTGTTCTAACCCTCCAAACTGACACCACAAGTTTAATCAATTTTGTTTATACCTTAAAAAAAAAAAAAAAAAAAAGATGAACTATTCTAAAAATATTCTAACTATTCTCAAACCATCTTACAACTGATAACAAGGTGCAACTCATTTATCACATTTTATTTTGGAACTGAAAATAGAAGAATATCCTAAACACTTTTTAAGGCATAGTATTTTTTTTTTAACGTAAATTGTTTTAAATAAATATATGATCTTACATCACTGAAAATACATTTCAGATAGTTGACTAGGGGTTTGTATGAAAATATCACTTACCATACATTCCAGTTTCCTGTGTCTTCTTACAGTAGCTATTTAGCATTTGTAATGTTCACGGTGTATGAAAACTGTAAGTACTGTACCCTCTAACCCTAGATCAAGTAGCATAGCTCACATATACATCATTTTTTGTAAAAGAACAATTCAATATTTTTGGGCTATTTTCATTCTTTTTCAAAGCTGTTACAGGTAGTAGTTAGACATGTGCACCAGTGACATTTTAGTTTTGTACGAATGAATTCGTACTAAATAAAAATTGAATTTGTCAATTCCGAATTTCGTCCGTGAAACATTTGTTTTTTGGATTAAATTCAGTTAGATAAAATAACACTGCACATACGCCCCCCAAAAAAGCAAAGAGGGAGCCGGCAGCGCTACCAGCTTCCTCCTTAAATATTAACAATTCCTACCCCCCGCCCTCCCCGCATTAAAACCTGTGGGGGTCACTGTTACCCCCATATTAATAAAAGGGAGGTTAAATCCTTTCCGCATGCCCCTACTAGCGACATGCTGAATAGGAATAGTCCTACAATGCTGTGTTACTGATATAAATAGCTACTTTTTCATATTGCAACATTGTTATTGTTTTTGCTATAACTACGTTACACGTACTCTTACTACAGCTCTCTATCACTTCTATATAAGATACTGATTTATATTCAGGGACTTTGCTCTCACTTTACTGTGAGAACATTTTGGTCCCCCCCGTTTCTCCATGGTGGGGAAAAAAAAATAACTAAAATGGGGGGGGGGTACTTAGTGCCCATCCCCCCCATTTCTCCACCCGTGACCCACGTATATAATTCATATTTAGGACTTTAATTTATGTTCTAGTAAATGAATACAAAAAAGTCAGAAAATTCTGAAGAAATCATATTCGTACGATAATGAATGCACATGTCTATAATCTGGTAAATCTTAGACAGACAGAGAGACAGACAGAAAAATATTGTATATGTATATCTTCTTAGAAACCTAAAAAATGAGTTTATTACTTAAAAGGTACTGAATAACGCTTCCATGTACACACAAGTTTTTCTGTAAATGTTATTAAATAAGGTGTTTTTTAATTTTGTTTTCATGAACAATGGCATTGTTTTTAGTCTTTTCACCTGCATTGTATTGTGTATTAAATATACCGTGCAAATGGGGGGCGGGGCCCGACCGCCATGCTGACCGGTCGCGGGCTGGAGAGGCTCCTGCAAGAATCGGCCCAATTTGGGGAAAATACCAACTTAAAGCCTGACTCGGAGCCAAGAGGCCACCTCTCATGTCCGGGTGGTTGCCGGTGCCACTGCAGTCCCCGAGATCGGGAGCTTTGCAGACCCAGGGGGAGATGCGAGGCTTCGGGGCCTGTGGCCTATGCGGGTAGAGAGCGGGGCGGACGGCCGCCGTCCTGCTTTGGAACCTGGCTGCCGCGCAATAGCCCAGTGATGTGTCTCCCGGGCCCCTGCTTCCCTCCCATGGACCGGGGGGGTTATCCCGGTCCTCCCTGGAAGGAATCACCGCCTAATTCTGACCCTCCGAGCCCGCCTGACAAAACGCACCGCACGCCTGGGCGCCAAAATGGCGGAGACGAGACTGATGCCAGGAATTGCATCTGCAGCTACCTGCAAGCAGCTCTGCCCACAGGACCACAAGCAGCATACACCATGAGCCCACAGACAAGCGCTGGACCCTCTGAAAAGCCCCTGCTTACCTCCCACAGATTGAGCCCGGCTCCACGCCTGCCTTCCCGGGCGGGATGCTCCCGGGGCTGAAGCATGCCGGCGGCGTGATGATCGTTGTGCCACCCGAGCAGAGGCAGACACCAAACGCCAGGAGGATAAGGGAGCGGAACACGGCCAGCAAGCGCTGCAGATCTGCCAGTGCCCACCCCCTCCAGCATTGCATGCCGGCACACGGAACGCATGTTGTCCTGGCCCTCTCTGGCCTCGGCCCGGGACGGCATGACCCATCCACAAGGGATGACGGAGTCTCGAATGGCATGGACTGATCCAGGGACTATACCTACCAATTGAGCGCTGAATGCCTCTTACCCACTCGCAACCATACTGCCACACATCCCATCTGCTCTCACCACCAAGGGTTACCTGCTGGGAAGTTCATCCTGATCAACGGTGCTGTGACTCATAATAATCTGACACTCCAGGTTTAAACATCCTTTACCAAGCTGGTGTACCATC
Source organism: Pelobates fuscus (assembly GCF_036172605.1). Lineage (NCBI taxonomy): Eukaryota > Metazoa > Chordata > Amphibia > Anura > Pelobatidae > Pelobates > Pelobates fuscus. The sequence continues at coordinate 310,105,350 of NC_086320.1, read as the reverse complement.
TTAGTCTTAAATTCCTATCTCTTTTCCTTTTTTCTTATTTTTGTGATTGTGTTTAAACATATTTGAGCCTGTGTACCAGATAACTACTACATCTCATATCTAATCTTGCTAGGGAAGCTTGCCCACCTATATCAGCTTAGCATTCACACACTGAGGCTACTTACCTGCATAGTTTAAACATTAAGACATAAGCTTATTTTATACGCTCGGTCGTAAACATCTGGCTTCCTGTGAAGGGCTGCCTCTAAGCCTCATCTAAATTACTAATGTAACCATGCTTAACCGCACTAGCCTGTGTAACTTACTAGTAATATAAGCTTGTACAACTTGTGTTATCACCAGATGGTCTGACGAACAGACCTAGCCTGTTTGCAGCTTGAATGTACACTTTAAATCGATGCCGTACTGCTTTAACTGATTCTGCCTACTTATATCATAAAATTGTGCATGTAAATCAAAAACCCCGCATGTTCAGCGAGGGAAATGCCTGAGGATTGCTGTCGGGGCACCTCAAGTCTGTCTGTACCATTTCTTTGCACTACAAAAATAAAAAATTTAAAAAATATACCGTGCAAATGACCATTGTGACTCTCGTAATAGAAAGCATTGTTTAGATCCAAGTTTCAAATTCTTATAAGAAACGGATATTTTAGATGTTTTAGCTTATGTAGATTACTTTTTTGAATTTGAAAATACCACTTCAAATATCTGCATCTAACTACTCAAAGTAAAATGAATTCTAAACCTCATATGACCCCATTTCTAGAATTAGAGATGAATATTGTGGGAAAGATTAAAAAGAAGATAAAAAAATAAACTAGACTAACATGTTACCTGGCATTTTCCATGCTAACATGATCATCTACAAGTTGGAAGCAGGGAATCTAAGATGCACATACTCTGTTCCAGTGTTTTCCTTTGTGTGGCATGCGTAACCCAATAATGCATTTTGAAAACTCCAGGGGGCATCTCATTTTCCATTATGTTTCATAGTATATTTCTTGATGTTAGAGAAGATGTAAAACAGATATTACAGTACGTGGCTAACAAAATATATAATCAGTATTATTTCCTAGAAAATGGTTGTTTTGCCAATGATTCATTTTTCTAAATATTAAGTAACATATATTTTCCGCCAACTACCAATAAGATTAAAATGTAATTCAAGATAGACACGATAGTCCTATTAAATTAGAAAGAAATAAGGCGGTATTTCAACCAAAAGCAGAGTTTTGTTAAAATACTGTTTTGGTTGTAGTAAAAGATGTTGGCATAGCCCCCTCCGCTCCTAAAAAATAAAAAAATAAAAACTTAAAGGATGAGCCTAATTAGGATCTTATGCCGAGGCCATGTTTCTCCTCTGGTAAAGAAGGGAGAGAATGTTCCAAAGGCCAGTCTGAGGGGTGGACTTGTATGCATGGGGGAGGTTGTGTTGCCATCAGTCGTCTGTCACCAGTATGCTTTCCATGGTGACACCAGCGCCTTTTATGCATATATTTAATATTAGCCAGCCAGGAACTTTAAGACTTTAAGCAAAGAAATTATTTGGTGACATATACCAATTGGCAAGAAACCTTCACCTCTGGTATTCAAGAGCAAACTGAGACTTTGAAACACTATCTTAACCATCATTTTGCTAATATGGCTATTACAGTATGAAATTAATTCAATTGAACCAAAAGAATCATCTACTTCATAAGCAGAACGTTAACAGTTGACGTGGAGACTTTTTCCAACTGAGCTATTCTTGGTTTCAATTGTACAAAGCCGCTTTTTAAATCAGCACAATTCGATGCTTAATACTAATCATGTCCATGCAGAATACAATCTCTCTATTGAAATGCAGGACAATATGTTGTATTTAATTTTCCAAAGCTAAGTAAATTAAAAGGAAGTACAGCAATTTCCAGGAGAGCACATCTAGGTGGTAGTGGACAACAAAAGAATCCTATTTAATAAATTATATACATAATTATAATAACATCCCAACACCCTATTATTGGTAGGAATATTACGTGTAAAAATACCACCGAAGTAGAGGATGCAGAAAATATATTTAGAAATTAACCTCTTTAATATATAAAAGTCAAAGGGTTAGGAGCATCCTATGATATTGCGAAAGTCCTGGCATATCATCTGTCATTGGGGATACGCATGATTAAACACGTAAACATGGGAATGCACAATTACTACATTTTGATACATAATGAAAACACAAAATATAAAGCAAGGTTATCATTGTGAGATACCTTTGGCCCTCCAGATGTTCTGCACTACATTTCCCATAATGCTCTTATAGCCATAATGCTGGCAAAGCATCAAGTGAGATTTAGTCCACAACATCTGGAGGGCCGAAGGTTCCCTAACCGTGTTTTAAACTGCATTTTGGCTGGTGACTTGGACAATATATAAGTTTGAAATATTATAGTTTTTTTTTTATTATTATTGAAAGGGTCCATATCATCTACATTTTGTAGATGAACAGTCCACCCTAGCATATTCTGTCTACTTTTAATATGTTTTAGTAGTCACAGTCATAAATATTCTCTGAATTGCCATGACTGGGCATCATTGCCATTCGAACTGCATTATAAATATGCACTATGCTTAGACTTAAATCAAATACCTTGACATTTTCTTGAAGTACATATACTCGGTAGCGATAAAGAATTTAAGATACACCTTTTCCATCTGCAAATTTGAAGACCCATTCCATCACACTTACTAGTTTGTTATCCCCCTTCAACAAGATTTTCAGAAACTATCATTTTTATTAAAGTCTGCAGTAAATTCCACAGCAGACAGCACAAACTTTGATTCAGTAGAGCTGGAAGCCATCAAATTGCCCTTAGTTTATAGTTTTAGCTTTTTCTCAGCTGTTAGGAATTTCAAAAATGGTATTAATCATCCAATGAAATCCCTGGTACATTATTGTTTACATTATGTAATTACATGGACATAAATGTAATTCTATCTTTTTTAGAGAATAGTTTATCCCAAAGCCAATAAGTGTCCCACCAGAATGTGTTTTTTTCCAGGAATGATAATGGTGGCTTGCAATAATGGGCTTAATATAAGACTGTGTTTAACCCCTTAACACCGCAGCCAAATGTACAAGTTGTGAACAGAACAAAACGTAAACAAAACCTGGCATTTGCGCTATATGTCTGTCCAACCGTAATTCACCTCTTTCATATGAAATGCATCCCCCCTTATTATATATCATTTTATTCAGGGGAAACAGGGCTTTCATTTAACATTAAATATTTAGGTATTGAACATAATTAAATATAAAAAATATATAAAAAAATGGGAGAAAAAAAGATTTTTTTATTTTTTTTTAGTTCTATGTGACATTTTAACTGTGGATGTCAAAATACTGTTTGCTTTTACTGCAATGCAATACACATATTTGTATTCAGCGATGTCTCACGTGTAAAACAGTACCCCCTATATACAGGTTTTATGGTGTTTTGGGAAGTTACAGGGTCAAATATAGCGTGTTTCATTTGAAATTGAAATTCGCCAGATTGGTTACGTTGCCTTTGAGACTGTATAGTAGCCCAGGAATTAAATTTACACCCATAATGGCATACCATTTGCAATAGTAGACAACCCAAGGTATTGCAAATGGGGTATGTCCAGTCTTTTTTAGTAGCCATTTGGTCACAAACACTGGCCAAAGTTAGCGTTAGTATTTGTTTGTGTGTGAAAAATGCAAAAAACGCCAATTTTGGCCAGTGTTTGTGACTAAGTGGCTACTAAAAAAGTCTGGACAAACCCCATTTGCAATACCTTGGGTTGTCTACTATTGCAAATGGTATGCCATCATAGGGGTAATTTTCATTCTTGGGCTACCATAGGGTCACAAAGGCAACGTAAGCAATCTGGCGAATTTTAATGTGAAAAAACTGAAACACAAGCCTTATATTTGACGCTGTAACTTTTGAAAACACCATAAAACCTGTACATGTGGGGTACTGTTGTACTCGGGAGACTTCGCTCAACACAAATATTTGTATTTCAAAACAGTAAAAAGTATTGCAGCAATAATATCGTCCGTGTAAGTGCTGTTTGTGCGTGAAAAATGCAGAAAATGTCACTTTTACTGGCGATATCATCGTTGTAATACATTTTACTGTTTTGAAACACTAATATTTGTGTTCAGCAAAGTCTCCCGAGTAAAACAGTACCCCCCATGTACAGGTTTTATGGTGTCTTGGAAAGTTATAGGGTTAAATATAGTGCTAGCAAATTAAATTCCCTATACTTTCGGCATGGGTTGTCAGGCAGGTCCCGCTAATTGTAATTAATTAGGATACCTAATTATGTAAAATTATTACATAAATATATGTGTAGAATTAATATATGTATATATATATACATATGTGTATATATACGTATATATATATATAATTTTTTTTTAATATTTTTATTTATATATAGGTATATATAGTGATATATACGTATATATTTATGTATATAGATATATATATTATGATATATATTATTTTGTTCTACGTGTATTTTGATATAAATATATATATATTATTATCACAATACAGTTAGAACGAAATAACACACATCTATATATTTTTTAATTATTTATTTTTAAATATTTTTTTTATTTTATTTTTTTACGTATTTACATATATATTTTTTTATATTATATATAAATATATATATATAACAATAATTATATATATATTTAATCAGTATCAGTCTACGTGTAATTTGATATTAATATATATATATATATATATATATATATATATTAATATTTAAATACACGTCGTGTATGTGTAAATGTGTGTATGTGTATATATATATATATATATATATACTTAGATCATATATATATAATATATATGATCTAAGTATATTTTATTTGTAACTGTAATTTTTTTTATTTATTTTTTGAACTAATATTTTATTTTTTTTACAGGACAGGGGGCAGAGACAGTGTCAGCCAGTGATGTCACATCACTGGCTGACACACAGGATCAGTGATCACAGTGACTGCCTGTCACTGTGATCACCTCCTGCAGATTGGGTAATTGACCACAGGGGGGAGTGCCTGGGTGGTACAAGCACTCCCCCCTTCCAATCTGCAGGGGGATCACTGTGCCAGTTACATGTGTCAGCCAGTAGGCTGACACATGTAACACTGATCGCAGTGACAGGCTGTCACTGCGATCAGAGCGCTCTGAGATCGCAGTGACAGCCTGTCACTGCGATCTCAGACCTAGCAGATCGCGGTCACTGACCCCAGGGGGACTGCCTGGGGGGCCAGGTAAGTCCCCCGACCGCGATCTGCAGAAGGGGAAAGCCGCCGGCCGCATGTGTCAGCCGATTTGAAATCGGCTGACACATGCTGAATACTGGTCGCAGTGACAGCCTGTCACTGCGATCAGAGACTGCAGATCGCGGTCACCGGCCACAGGGGGGGTTGCCCGGGGGGCCTGGCATCCCCCCCGACCGCGATCTGCAGCGGGAGAATACCGCCGGCCACGTGGGCGGCAATAAAAGCGAGGACGTACTATTACGCCCGCCGGCGTTTAGAGCCGGTTTCTGCGTGGCGTAATAGTACGTCCTCCGGACTTAAAGGGTTAATACCATCTGTGTTAAAAGATTTAACTGTTTGTTTATTTCTTTTTTCTTTTTTTTTACTTAGACACACTAATAGTGTTTAAGTTATCCACATTTTGGATTTTTAGTCACTTTTAGTGCTACATTTTTGGAGAGTTCAAAGTAGAAATGACCAATGATTATAGTAATATTTCCTCAATCCTCGAAATGTTCATATTTTGTCAATACCCTTCCCATTTTTTGTTATGCCTTTCAACTTATTAACTATCCACTGTCTATATTTTATTTTATATATTAATTATTTTCACTTAGGAATTGAAGGACATTTTCATTATTGTGAGTACGGATGCTTGTTATAAAATGTTGGATATTGCATGTCCATACCCTTGTTAAAGAATTACTGCAGCTTACTTCTGGATGAACTACAGAACAAAATAGGAATCTATGTAAAATATTGTTAAATATTGTCATATCACTCCAGTTAAATGCAAGCTTCCTTTTCTCAGAATATCATCATTGTACATAGTATAATACGAACCGTAAATAATACAATGAATAAGCAAAAGAGATAAGAAGGCACATCTCAAAGGAAACTCATCTAGATGCCTCCAGCCTACTGCTTTCTCCACTCACAAAGCCAAGAACGTAAAGGACTTGGTAAAAAAAATTGGAGAAGGTCCAAAGCAGATTTATTGAATAAAAACAATGTATTGGCTTAAAAGGCTCTGTTTTGAGACAAAATGTTATCTTGTTTATATTCAATAAATCTGTCTTGGACATTCTCCAATGTTGTACTACTTTGCAGTAGAAAATACAAACAAAATATAACAAAAACAGATTAACTGGTAAAGTCATAAATTAGCTATTGTTTTGCACCTGAATTCAAAAGTAAACTGTAAAATTACTTTTGTTCTCAAACTCTACTAATTAATTACCTACTGTATTGAATAGGTTGTGGTAGATCCTGGTAGCCAAGGAATTGCATTCTTATATTTGTCAACACATGAAAATATAGTTAAACAAGTGAGAACTACCTGACCCATCTAACCTGTCAATTAAGCCCATTACAATATTAAATTCTAAAGGACACTCCACGTAAAATAGCCACTACAGAGTATGAGAATGGTCCAAGTGCAAAGAGGCAATGGTTGCTGTCATGCTCAGCAAGCATTAATTGTTGCACTATAGAAAAAATACTATTAAATGTGATGTGCATAGTGTATACATGACCTGGTTACCTAATAGAGTCAGTATGGCTGATTACAGCACAGGAAGGGTTAATTTAGTTGTATAGGAATTTACTATGTGTCAAATCGCAGGGATATGTTTCCAAAGTAATTTCTTCCTTTGAAGCCAGGACTCAGCCTCTATGCCTCTGTGAAATTATACACCCAAATTACATATAGGTTTATCTTGTTCTAGACTGGATAACTACGTCCATCTCCCTGTGTTGCTTCATAGACCTGGGCCCCTTTTGATATTTGATCAAGAGACAATTCTCTACAATGGGATATAACCAAAATCAATGATAATAATCATCCCTCCTGGTATAACTATTTATAACAAAAATAATGTATCCTACTAAAGTAATACAAACATAACCAGTGTAACGTGGGCCATTTTGAAGGAACTGGAAGTTCGACATTACAGCATGGACGATCTTGTAAGATGTGTTTAACCCCCTTAAGGACACATGATATGTGTGACATGTCATGATTCCCTTTTATTCCAGAAGTTTGGTCCTTAAGGGGTTAAAATGGATACATTGTGACCATTCCACATATGTAAAAATATTTCTGTATCAGGTGCACAGGAAAAGATAAACATACTTTTATAAACTCCTTTATAAAGACTAGTGATGTACCGAACTGTTCGCCGGCGAATAGTTCCCGGCGAACATAGCATGTTCGCGTCCGCCACCGCGGGCGAACACATGCGGTGTTCGGTCCGCCCCCTATTCGTCATCATTGAGTAAACTTTGACCCTGTACCTCACAGTCAGCAGACACATTACAGCCAATCAGCAGCACACCCTCCCTAGCAGACCCTCCCACCTACTGGACAGCATCCATTTTAGATTAATTCGGAAGCTGCAACCATTTTTTATTTTTTTTTCAATTTATTATTTTTTTTTTTAGTGCATATAAATGTTACAAGTAGATACTACCCCCAGACACTCTGTGTTACTGCAGATACTCCCTCCAGACACCCTGTGTTACTGCAGATACTCCCCCCAGACACTCTGTGTTACTGCAGATACTCCCTCCAGACACTGACACAGAGCAGAATAGGGACTGTTCCCCCTACATAGGGTCACTTGGCAGATATGGATTGACACCTATCCTAAGGATCCCTGATAAACACTGACACGAAGCCCTCCATGGGTGAAGATGGATTAATTTTTTTTTGTGCTCGGGTTTTTTATTTTATTTTTACGTTCGACGGGTATGGTGGCTTTTTATTTGGCCTTTTTTGGGGCTAAAAAAATGAAGATTTTAGAAGAAGAAGACGTTGAATAGTAAGTTGAATTTTACTTTACAGGGTAGTAATTTTATTCCCCCTTCACTATTTTTTAGGGTGAGGGGGGTAGGTAGGGGCTTTTTTATTTGGTTGTGTGACTAGGGGCTTGGGGACACACACTGCATACACACTATACACACACTGCACACACTATACACACACTACACACAATATACACACACTATACACACAATATACACACACACTGTACACACTATACACACACTGTACACACTATGCACACACACACACTACACACTGCATACACACACTACACACACTGCATACACACTGCACACACTATACACACTGCACACACTATACACACACTGCACACTCTATACACACACTATACACACACTGCATACACTATACACACTCTACACACACTGCATACACACTGCACACACTGCATACACTATACACACACTGCACTAACTATACACACACTGCACACACTATACACACACTGCATACACTATACACACACTGCATACACACTATACACACACTGCATACACACTATACACACACTGCACACACACTATACACACAATATACACACACACTGTACACACTATACACACACTGTACACACTATGTACATACACACTACACACACTGCATACACACACTACACACACTGCATACACACTGCACACACTATACACACTGCACACACTATACACACACTGCACACTCTATACACACACTATACACACACTGCATACACTATACACACTCTACACACACTGCATACACACTGCACACACTGCATACACTATACACACACTGCACTAACTATACACATACTGCACACATTATACACACACTACACACACTATACACACAATATACACACACACTGTACACGCTATGCACACACTGCACACACTTCATACACTATGCACACACTATACACACACACTACACACACTGCATACACACACTATACACACTCTATACACACACTGCACACACTATACACACTATACACACACACTATACACACTCACTATACACACAATATACACACACTGTACACACTATACACACTCACTATACACACAATATACACACATTTTACACACTATACACACACTGCATAAACATACATTTAAAACAAAATTGCAGCTGTTTTTTACATTTCAAAGTTGGGGAGGGGGGTGCCAAATAAAGGATCCGCCCCGGGTGCCAAATGCTCCAGGTACGCCCCTGTATAGAGGGGAGCCATGTTACTCTGTATATAGAGAGGAGCCATGTTTACACTGTATATAGAGGGGAGCCATGTTACTCTGTATGTAGAGGGGAGCCATGTTACACTATATACAGTGGAAACATGGCTCCCTCTATATACAGAGTAACATGGCTCCCCCTATATACAGAGGGGAGCCATGTTTACACGGTATATAGAGGGAAGCCATGTTATTCTGTATATAGAGGGAGCCATGTTTACACGGTATATAGAGGGAAGCCATGTTACTCTGTATATAGAGAGGAGCCATGTTTACACTGTATATAGAGGGAACCATGTTTACACTGTATATAGAGGGGAGCCATGTTACTCTGTATATAGAGGGGAGCCATGTTACACTATATACAGTGGAAACATGGCTCCCTCTATATACAGAGTAACATGGCTCCCCCTATATACAGAGGGGAGCCATGTTTACACGGTATATAGAGGGAAGCCATGTTATTCTGTATATAGAGGGAGCCATGTTTACACGGTATATAGAGGGAAGCCATGTTACTCTGTATATAGAGAGGAGCCATGTTTACACTGTATATAGAGGGAACCATGTTTACACTGTATATAGAGGGGAGCCATGTTACTCTGTATATAGAGGGGAGCCATGTTACTCTGTATATAGAGAGGAGCCATGTTTACACTGTATATAGAGGGGAGCCATGTTACTCTGTATATAGAGGGGAGCCATGTTACTCTGTATATAGAGAGGAGTCATGTTTACACTGTATATAGAGGGGAGCCATGTTACTCTGTATATAGAGGGGAGCCATGTTACACTGTATATAGAGGGAGCCATGTTACTCTGTATATAGAGGGAGCCATGTTTACACTGTATATAGAGGGGAGCCATGTTTACACAGTATACAGAGGGAGCCATGTTACTCTGTATATAGAGGGAGCCATGTTTACTCTGTATATAGAGGACTGTTTGCGGTGCGTTAAACGGGGAGTTTGGTCTTTCACTGTGAAGCGGGCGTAACCCTTACACTACCTGATCGATACAACATCATACCTGATGTTTTAAAGCACGTTATTCCAAACAATTTAGGAATGTTAGGTGATTTATGCCCTTTATGGATTAAAACCAGACTCTGCATCAACTATGTAATTTTCCATGGGAGTTTTGCCATGGATCCCCCTCCGGCATGCCACAGTCCAGGTGTTAGTACCCTTGAAACAACTTTTCCATCACTATTGTGGCCAGAAAGAGTCCCTGTGTGTTTTAAAATTCGCCTGTCCATTGAAGTCTATGGCGGTTCGCCCGGTTCGCCCGTTCGCGAACATTTGCGGAAGTTCGCGTTCGCCGTTCGCGAACCGAAAATTTCGGGTTCGCGACAACACTAATAAAGACTGTTATTTAATATTGTCCATCGACCTAGACATGCTAGAGTTGGGTCTTCCCTCTGGCTAGCTTGGAAACCTGAGATGGAGCAGTAGAGAATAAAGCCAATAGAATGTTTATAAGCCATGCCCTAACTGGGAGTCAGATCTCATATGATTGAGTGCCAGTTTCTATTGGTGCTCTTCTGGACAGAAGAGACCATTACTCTAACAGCTAAATGAGTATTTAGGATTTTCTAATAATTTCTCATTTTAATTTTTACCTGTTGTTCGTGTAAATAATTTCAATTCTACCTTTGTGGGATAATGGATCATGTTATTTGAATAGACTAATTTATCAGATCTTTAAATTGTATGGAAATTTTGCAAAACTGTGTTTTGTGGGTTGTTTATCTAATTTGATTGGAGAACCTAAAGCACTCCATTATAACTTTCCTTGGTGGTGGCAGCTTTTGATACTAGAGTTAAGTGTGAGTTGTGTTAAGAGGAATAGTTTTAGCATGATGTTTGGTCTTGTTACAGAGAAATAGTGATTTTAAACACTTTAACTCCGGCACCAGGTCGCAAGCACATTTGGAGTAGTAAGCGTAGATGACAGGTGTAATCCCACTGTTTTTTGCTGTGTCTTTAAAGTAATTGAAAAAATTTCAAACAAAAATATTTTTTTTTCCATAACTAACTATGACCTTGCGTATTCATTGCGATTGGTGGAATCTTGTCTAATTATATTATTCATTCAAAACACTTTTAGTTTGGGTGATAAAGCAGTTCATTTTTCAAGTCTGCCCAAGTAAAGTTTAGGAGACCCTCACTTGTGGGGTTCAAAGAAAAGGTATTAGAAATTAGGAGCAGCCTAATTAAGCACTCAGTTTTAAATGTGTTTGTGTAGTTTCAGTTTTGTTATCTGATAGCCACTGGCAGTTTAATTAAATAGTCAATTATTTAAGTCAGGGGCATCTAACCTGAAACCCATGAGCTTAACAACTAATACATTTCAATTTCGCACATTAACCTCAAATTGGAATGTGATGAATAGACAATTTGCACTAGTTGCATTACAAATCTGGCTATTTTTCTAGCCTTACTCAGCCTTAACCAAGACGATTAGTGTTTGTTGTTTGCAGTTGATGACTCTGAAACTGACTCAAATTTACTTAATAGAACGGTTTTTCCCCAAGCATTGTACAAGTTGGCAGCAAAGTCAATAAAACTCAACCTTCTATGAATCTTAAACTCTGCACTCCTAGATCTTGGAGAAATACAACTCCCATGATTCTCTAGTCATCTACAGTATCAAAAGAATTCTGGGAGTTGTAGGCTATCAACATCTGGGGTCCAGAGTTTTAATTTACTGGCCTAACGACTTATCACTGAGCGACTATCTCAATATGGAAAATGTAGTAAATAGGTTTCTGCAGTTCCAAGGTAAGTCAACAAGTGTGAAGGTGTTGTGTACCATAAATGGTAAAGAAATGAATCTTCTAAAAACAAATAATCTTCTTTAAAAAGGCTTTGATTGTCATAAATTCATCTTACATCAGGGCACGTTACAAAGCATTTTTCACATCTAAGACATTAATGTCAAAATGAGAAATATTATAATGAAACTTGTGCGGGGAATATTAATGTTACAGTCAGATATTAGTGAAACAAATTACAAGTTTATGTTAATGTACTTTTAGATGATGCAATCAGTCTCTCAGTAATATGAGACTCTTGGTACAGTCAATGCTAATTTATCAATTACATTGTAAATAAAGCACATGGTCACATTATTGAATAATAGTTTTAAAAAATTATGGGTTTTTTTAATAAAAAATAGCGTGCTGTGCTGTGACATGTCAAGCTATATTGGATTATTAATTGGTCATCACTTATATAGTTAATATAGTGTAATTAATGTAGAATTGATTGTGTAAAATGTATCCTATGATCACATATTATTTAACCAGAATAACATAATGGAAAGTTTTACAGAGAGTTGGAGAAAAACCCTTTTTTGGGTATTTTGGCCAAAATCATACAATTTGCATGTTAATGTATCACTCTTAACTTACCACTACCTAATACAAATTGGCCATATGCAGACATTAATCAACCATTTTCTTCAATGGTGTCTTAAAGCTATGGCCGAGTAGATAAGGAGACAGAGATTGGAACCTTTGACATCACAACCAAATGCTTCTATCACACTTAAAAAGACCATTTAGCTCAGCATGGTGAATACAAAGAAGGAGCTTAATATCATTTGTTTTTTTTTAATATCTATAGGTGGTAGCAATATATATTGAAAAATATATTTTATCATTATTTGAGTAAATGTATTTAGTGCCAACAAATTCCAAAGCATTGGACACATTGACAAAATGTAATAATAAGAAAATGTAGTTTTGAGGGATAGACAAAATGGAGTACTCCACGCAATTAGACAAGCAACTGTTGCCTCAGTGTATCATTATAATCAGTGTTTGTTTCTCAAAGTCTTCCATTGTCATTTGGCGAAATTTGAGCGTATATGTCCTTCAGAAGATATGGGATGCAAAGGCAAGAATAACAGATGGAAAATTGCCTTAGGTCTCATGAACCAAGATGGCATCTGCAGTAGAGCTAGATTTCAGTTCACCCGTTCAGAAAATGTTATCATGCTTTTATCAAAATTTGGCTGTGTCTGTATACATAAAATAAAGTTATGATGATAATAATAATATTAATAATAATAATAATTATAGTAATATCATTTTAAAAACTGTACAGAAAATTAGGTGATGGTAATAATGATTAACATAATCCAAGAGCATAATGAGTTAAAAGTGGTCCCTATGCCTTTTAAGTTTAATGAAAGGGCCAGCCTTAGGATTGTACAAGCTGTGTGGTTGCACAGGGTGCCATGGCAGCATGGGTGTCGAGCAGCCAACATAAATTGCACATGCAGGGGCCAGCAGTGAAAGGCAGAGTTTCAAAAGCTAGCCTCAAGTAAGGGAGGTGGGGTGGAGCTAAATATGATTTGGGCAGAGCAAAATGGGTAGCAGAGTTGGAGCTAAATGCAGCCTGAACCCACTGGCTGGTTACTGCTGCATACTGAGGAGAAGCATGAAGTAGTCCCTGCTTCCCGAACATCTAGTCAATAGGGAATGAACTTCACTTCTTCCCCTAGTGTTCATAATAGAAAGTGGTAACTGCCTGTAACTGTGTGTGACTGTCTACCTGTAACTGTGTGTGACAGTCTGTGTCTGTCTGCTTGTGTGTGATTGTCTGCCTTTAACTGTGTGTGACTTCCTGTAGCTGTGTGTGACTGTCTGCCTGTGTGTGACCGTCTGCCTGTAACTGTGTGCGACTGACTGCCTAAACTGTGTTTGACTGTCTGCCTGTGTGTGACTGTCTGCCGGTGACTGTGTGTATGTCACTGTCTGCTTGTGACTGTCTGTGACTGCGTGTGCTAGACGGTCTGCCTTTAACTCTGTGTGTGTGTGTGTGTGTGTGACTGTCTGTCTGTAACTGGCTTTGGCTGTCTTTCTGTAAATGTGACTGACTGCCTGTAACTGTGTGTGACTGTCTGCCTGCAATTGTGTGTGTGACTGTGTGCTAGTGGCTATGTGCCTAGGACTGTACATGTGGCTGTATTTGACAGTATATGTCAAATGTGGCTGTAAATCTGACTGTGGGACTGTGCATGCGACACATCTGCATTTACATATGAACATACATGCATTTTTAAATCTGAATTAAATACACATCACAAATATCACACAAATATTACACACAGCCAATACACACATATCAAACACAGTCAACACACCCATAATAATATCATGTAAGGTAACAACAGAGAAGGGAGAATAAATACTTGTTTTTTCTTTTCTTTTCTTTTAATTTAACCAAGCCATTATAAAACACTGCACCCCTAAACACACACTATACATGGATGAGCAGGGAGGGGTGCTGTGAAGATTTTTCGCACAGGTGCCTAAAGGCCCAAGACCAGCCCTGGTTAATGAGGTATGAGTTGAAGTTGTTCAATTATTGCTCCCTGATCTAACTTCTGAAATAACTATGGCCTTGATTTAGTATTTTTGAATAAGCATTTCAAATTATCACAATCTGTTAGAAAAACGTTTTACATTACTTAACCATTGATGTCACCATTAAAGTCTATGGGAATTGTTGTAGATAATCATTTGAAAAGTCATTCTACCAGATTGTAAAAAATTGGAAAGCTAATCAAAAATATTACATTGATTTCTATACCTGATTGTTTCTTTTTTTAAGTCAGTTGTTTTTTACATGATATTAGGCAGGTGGTATTAATGTTGTGGCTCATTAGTGTATTTATCCAGGACAGGTTTTACACAGTGAATTCTTTCATCTAAACTAAGCTTTAATTTTCACAAGGTCTAATTATAATCTCTAAGTATGTACATGCTATATGCAAATTCTGATATTCTAATGTAATTGATTTCGAAATGAGCTAGAGACCATTTTATTCAAATACTTTGAAGTCTTTGATTGGTTCTAATTATGGATTTGGATTATTTATGTGTGTATATTTTACCAGGAAAAATACACTGAGATATCTCTCCTTTTCAAGTATATTCTTGAGAGCACATACAAATATTTTTTTACACAAGTAACACAAAATGTATATACTACAAATACTGATAATTTGTTACACATTCATTGGATCGATACAGTACAATTATAAATTAACAATAACAGTGCTTTTTGAATGAAAGTAGGAAGATGTAGGTGTTTTCAAGAACGTTTGACTAGTGTCAGATTACATTGACATTTGATATTCCACATATGCAAAGGTGTATATGAAAAAGCTGCAATACCAACTTCTTTTTGAGATGTAAGAGTGAAGAAGTTTTTAATAGCCTAGTGGTTCATGTATAATTTTATTAAACTCTACATGTAGATTCATATACTGAAATATGAATTTAGTCATTGATTTTCTTTCAAGATTATATACTAAAATGAGAAATCACATTGAAGTCAAGATGAATTTTAAATTTGAGGCCCGAGTAGCAGAATTGAAAGCATAGCTTATTTTTTCCAAATGAGCAATTTGCACACTAAATTTGAAATTCACATTGAATTTACCTTGAATTGTCACTTTAGTGAATAACCCTGTTTGTCTTTATCTACTACAATTGAGTTGCATCTTATATCTGTGTATGTGGGACTCATGTTCTTCAAAAAAAAAAAATCACTGGCCAAATTGTAGATCAAAATAGCCAAATGGGAAACTTTCTTTCAACTCTATTTTTCCAATCCTTTATCCAGTAATTATATACATGATAATATGTTATATATCCAATAAACTTTTTAAAATTAGTTTTTGTGATTAGTAATTATTGGCATCACAGTACAGCATCCTAATGTTTTAAATGAGAAAGGTGCATTGTGTTGTGAAGCCACTTTGTTATGAGCATTATATTTTATTGCATTTTGTTTTACAGAAACAACCGGTATGTATTATATACATTACAACTCAAATATTTCTATTACTTTATTTATGACTGGTATTTATAAAGCGCCAACAGATTCCGCAGCACAGATTGAACATTTTTTGTATGTGTTCCCGAACAACAAGTCCAATCCATGGAGGCCCCACCTCGCAACTTCCAGGACATAAAGGATCTACTGCTAATGGCTTGGTGCCAGATACCACTGGACACATTCAGAGGTCTTGTGGATTCCATGCCTTGATGTATCAGAGCTGTTTTGGAAGCACGAGGGGGACCTACATAATATTAGTGAGGTGGTATTCTACACAGTGATGATATGGCATGGTATTTATAAAATAAGTAACAAGTTGTTATTTTAACTTGGTGCCTATAACAGATCAAAATAATTTACTAATTTGGGCTCAATTTTGAGTTTCTATAACACATTTACTACAATGACCACAAGATTATTTAGCTTGCTTTCTTTTTTCTTTTCTTTTTAATCCAGTATGCATAGATGCACACTATGCATTGGCCAAACAACATGTTTTTAAATCCTTGTTTAGTGAAAAATGAAAAAATACAAATGAGATGACTTACAGAATAACAATGTTAAAGATTAAATATCAATTTAATTTCTTTAGAAGTTTTAATAGAGTTAGGGATTCGCATACTAGGGTTGCGGTATAGATGTATAACTTTGCCTCACAAGTATTATGTTATGTTATGTGGAGTGAAGGGCCTAAACAAATAAGGGAGAATCATTTCACCAATTACACAATCTGGAAATTTAGAGAAGCATTAAACCTATAAAGCTCTAAACAACTCTATCCCCTGTTACATTTCTTCACTGAATCTTTGGTATGCTCCTTCTCAGTATCTCAGCTGAGCTGGTGGCCTTCTCCTGTCCGCTCCTCGCACCCTCACTGCTAACTCATACTTGCAGACCTTTTCACTGGCAGCTCCTTTCCTTTAGAACAGCCTACCTACCCCTACCAGACTCTCCCCTAGTCTTTAATAATTTAACCCCTTAAGGACAGATGACGGATATATTCCGTCATAATTTCCTTTTATTCCAGAAGTTGTGTCCTTAAGGGGTTAAGAAATCCATCAAAACCCATGTGTTCAGAAATGTTTATGGTCCTACAGAGTAACTTTTATGTCACAAATCTGTCTCTAGTTCTCTCCTAATGAGCCACACTTCACTCTCACCCCCTGTTCTGTTAATTTCCCACCTTTTTTGTTTATTGTCCCCCTTGATGCCCTTCCTATTGTGTCCTTATACCCTACCTCCGCTAGACTGTAAACTCGTCTGAGTAGGGTCCTCATCAACCTATTGTTCCTGTATCATTTTGTAATTGTTCCTTTTATTGTTAAATATTCCCCTTCCACAATATTGTAAAGCACTGCAGTACAAGTTGGCATTATATAAATATCAATAATAATTACAATAACTCCAATAACTATTCACTGCACAAAGAGTTCACAACCAGTCTTGATGGTTTAAGCTTAACATAAGGCATCACACAAAATAGATCCCAAAATGCTGAGCACTTCCTTAAAATCTAGTAATTTATTGAGATATAGCTTTTAAAATAACCTTACACGCAAAAAAATGCAGTCGCATCCAGTTTATCTCATCAAAGTGAAACATAAACCAATTTGTAAGATATAGACAAAATATGAACTATCGCATTTCACTATTTAGCGAATAAACAATGTAGTTATTTAACAGCACAAAAAATATACTTGTGTCAGTATAAGCAAATATGTACATCGGAACCTAAAAACTATCAGCGTGTAAGTATATCCTGTCAATATTGGATTAGTACAGTCACTCTAAGACTGCTGCATTTACATTTTGACTGGTAAGTGGGGGGGAAAAGAAATGTTTCTAAATGGCAGGTTTCCATGACAACAGTAAATTACTGTGGAAGAAACATGTTCAGAGAGGTTTATGGTACTGTAAATTGTTCACTACATTCCATTATTTCAGGTATTACTTTAATCATCATCTTTGTATAAAGGAAGAATTATCCGTTTCTGCATTTTAGAATTTCGCACATTTTGAAATGCATGCTTCAGCAAGTAGTTGATGACGAATTATGGTTACTTGTATTAAAAATGACAATATTGAATTCAGTAAAAAGGGCAGCATCTATTCATACTCAGATGAACTAAAAGGTACATCTGCAAATAGGCTAGACTAGACGTGATTTGCCCTGTTTTAACAAATTGGACATAGTCACTAACAAATAAGTTGAAAGCCATATATAATAATAATCTATTTGCAAAATAGCCTGCAAATAAGCATAATCAATTTTTTTATCCGATATTTTATAGTAGAATTTATTTGGATATATATACAGTTCATAAACATCTGAATTTTGCTTTGTTATAACTGCATCAAATATAAAGAAGTCAAAGGTTCTATTTGTAAGTATTCTGGAATTTTGGAAGCTTTTCTAAAAGCACACACCTTAAAAGAAATGACATTATTTGATGAAAAGAACATGATAATTTTTCCATTACAAAAAAAAAAAAATATATAATAATTTGAGTCGTAGAGGAAGTAACACTAATGTACCATAGGCTTTATTTTATCACAAAGGGACAAAATAACTGCTTGCCCTCTGTAACCAATTTTTTTTCTCCCAGTTTAACATTCCTTCTCTGCTGTTGTTGATTTGAGAGGGGTACGATAACAGATTTGCATAACAATACAAAATGATACAACATTGAACACTTCCATACGTCCTTCTAAACTGAAACTAAATGTGACTTGCTGCAAGCCCTGTCAGCCTGACATTACTGGCTAGGAAATCAAACTGATACCACGGTTTTAACAGTCATTACACACCTCGGCCATTCAGCAAATGATATAGTAAGGCAATATTCTCATTACAGTTATAGAAAGTAATGTATCAATTGAAAAATACACCAAGAGAGAATTCTGCAAAGAGGAAGATGAGCTAAACAAAATAATAAGCACAATTTCTTTCCAAATTTGTTCTAATTTTACAGTTGATATTTCCTGATGACAATAATCCTTTTAAATTTAAACCATTACGTGACAGAAGAGAAAGTAATACATTACTTCACAGAGCTCTACACAGCCATCTGGCATCAGCCATATTCGGAATTTTAAAAACGAAAGATCTAGGAACCAGCAGATAAAGAAATATGTGTAATGATGCAGGATGGCTTATTAAGAAGATAAGAATACTTGTCTGCTGCCATCAGTGTGTTTTTTTTTGTATGTCTGTCTTTCTGTCTATATGTCTGCCTTTCTATCTGTCTGGATGGATTAAGTAATAATGAGGCAGGCGCCATTACACATGAAGGAAATCTGGGCCGACTTTGTAATCTTGCATGTCTAATGTTTTATCGCACACCATTATTCTGATTAACTCAAATGGACAAACTTAAATAACCTTAATACCGATACACTTTAACTCGCCTGTGTTTCACATTGATAGAGAGCAAGCACATTGAAGGCTAAGAGAAAGAGAATAAGAGAGGAGTGTGCCCGAGGGAAAGATAGATTATAAATTTTATTTAAAATATTAATAGTTCATATAACACACATTTCAGCATATTGCACAAATGTATTTATACAGTCACATTTTGGAATTGCTAAGGGCACACATGGTCCTAACAATTATTGTTGTGATGTGTAGTGATGTGGAATTCCTTTTGCCCGGGACATACAGCTTTGGGTGCTAGGGAGGCAGTGTTTTGGGGTTTTAGACCGACCTCAGGAGGACAGGAGGACAGAGTTTGAGCAGGGAGCTTTGTGGTGACCACTGAAATCACTTCCTCGCGTTACAGGGCTCACTAGAGAGTCTAAGCTGCAGAAGTGAGAGTACACTTTATGATATGTCTAGGCGCAGGAGGAGGCTATAGATCTGGCAGGGGACAAGCTGGAGTTGGGGTTGGATCAGAAGCTGGGGAGGTCAGAGAAAGTCTGGAGCAGAGGCTGGAGGGAAGGCTTGAATAATGACTGTAACCATGGAGCATGAGCTGTACCATATAGTGCAATGTAACCCTCACCTGCATTTTTTAACATCACCAGACCTCCCTACAGCCAGTAACCCCTCATCCTTTCCCATGTGCAGCCAGTTACTCCACACCATCCACCTTGTATAGCAATTTACCTTTCACTCTGCCCCCCTTTGTGGCCATTTACCCTCCAACCTTTTCTGAGCATCCAGTTACCCCGACGCTATAGAGCTAGTTACCTCTCATCCTCCCCATTGTGGAACTAGTTAACTCTCATCCTACCTCTGTGCAACCGGTTACCCCATATCATCCTCCCTGGGCAGCCAGTTACCTCTCATCCTCCCTGTGCAGCCAGTTACCTCTGCCAATTCCCTCTGTGCAATCAGTTACCTTCATACTCCCCTGCAGCCAGTTATCGCTCATTCTTCCCCCTGTGCATCTAGTTATATCTCATGCTCCCTTATATGCAGTCAGTTACGCCCCTTATTGCCCCTACAGCCAGGTATCCCTCACCACACTGTAGTCAGTTAACCATTATCTCCCCTTGTGCAGTTTACCAGATGCCAATTACTCCTCATATTTCCCCACTGTGCAGCCCGTTACTTGAACACCAGTTACTTTAATGCCGTATGGTGCACAGACCCCCTCCCTACAGAAAGCTATGTGGGGGGAGGTAAAACACAGAAGACACATGCAAGCACATTACACACAGCCAAACATCACGTGCACATAACACACAGCCAGCAAACATCACATACACACAAAGTACACACAGCCAGCAAGCATCACAGAGAAAGACATTACACACAGCCCATAAACATCTAACCCACACATTACACACATCTGGCATACACACACACACACACACAAATATTACACGCAGCCTGCATACACACACACACACACATTACACACAGGCACCACACACTAAAGACAGGGCAAGAGACTTTGGAGGTAGGGGGGCCAGAGGGTAATGCTCAATATTCATTGAACCCTGAATTAAATCTGAGTGGAAAACTCTACTCGACTGCCCACTCTACTCATGAATCACAAACAGAGTCCCGCCAGAGAGAGATTCCCTGATTCCCAAAGTATAGAGGATCATGATGACAACTTAATGTGACATTTGCATGGTCACTCAATGCACACCATTTCCACATGCCTATGGTGCTGACTATCCTGCATTTTTCTCTGCACGAGCAGGCAAGTAGCAGAGCAGGAATGAAAAAATTCTAAAGTAAACAATGTGTATGTAAGATCCAAATGAACAAATGAACCACACAACAGTTCCCCAATACACACACTGCCCTGCCCACATATGCACACTACACCCCTGTACACACATGCACACTGCATTCCTCACAAACACATATTCCACACGACACACACCCATACACTACAGCCCCTATCTCGGCAGATCCCAGGTAAGTTACTTACCCATGGAGGGCACTAATGCACTACTGGCATCATAACCACTACAACGTAATATAGTGGTTATTGTGCCTGGATTGTTTCTTTAAAACTTCTACCAGTGCCACTCCCAAGATTAGAGGCGCAGTTTATGCTGCAGCGCTGTACATATATACAACCTAGAAAATTGTTGTGACTTGGGGTGCCTTCGAAAAATATTGAAATGTTTATGGGAGCCTTGAACCTAAAAAGTTTGGGAACCGCTGATATTGCTGGAAAATCTGTATAGAAGAATGGGATAACCAACATCATAAAAGTAACACCATATTTTTTTTTTTTGGGGGGGGGGTGCATTTGTTCCTCTCCATCCCCCTGTTCCTACACATATGGGTATCTGTTCTATATGTGTGTGTTAAAAAATGATAAGCTTAGAGTTATGTCTATAAATGCTCACAGTTTAGGGAATAAGATACATAAACTTGTGGCAATAATGGCAACCGATAATGTAGATTTAGTCGATGTTACTGAGACATGGTATAATGAAAAAAATGACTGGGTAATGAAAAAGCAATACCAGGGTACTCTTTATATAGAAAAGACAAGGGAGGCAAGAAAGGGGGAGGAGGGGCCCTGTATGTGAAAGATAGCATAAAATCTAGCCTAATAAAAGTTAGGGAGGCGAAAATAGAGTCCATTTGGGTTACGTTAGAATTTGGTAATCATACAGTAACTCGTGTGGGTGTGATTTATAGGCCCCCAGGACAAATAGAAGAGTTAGATAATCTACTAGTTGAGGAAATAGCTAATATGACAATGAACGGGGAAGTTATCATCATGGGTGAAGTTCACATCTTCCTGATGTGAATTGGAAAACAGAAATAGTTGCTTGTGCCAGGAGCACACATATTCTAAACTCCCTACTGGGATTGTCTCTAAAACAAGTCGTTGAGGAGCAAACTCATAAAGAGGCCATACTAGATTTAGTGTTAACAAATGGAGATTTGGCATCAGATTTTACTGTATAAACTGCAACCTTATCAATAAACTGCAACCTTTAGGTTTGGATTCCAATATTGTTGAATGGGTAAGGCAGTGGCTTAGTAACAGGCAACAGAGGGTTGTAGTCAATGTAGTATATTCAAAGCATGGGCTTGTCACCAGTGGGGTACCTCAGGGATCTGTACTTGGACCCATTCTCTTTAATATTTTTATTAGTGATATTGCAGAAGGTCTTGATGGTAAGGTGTGTCTTTTTGCTGAAGATACTAAGATATGTAACAGGGTTGATGTTCCAGGAGGGATAAGCCAAATGGAAAATGATTTAGGTAAACTAGAAAAATGGTCAGAGTTGTGGCAACTGACATTAAATGTGAAATGTGCAAGATAATGCACCTTCCACGTAAAAACCCATGGGCAGAGTATAGGATATTTGATAGAGTCCTAACCTCAACATCTGAGGAAAGGGATTTAGGGGTAATTATTTCTGATGACTTAAAGGTAGGCAGACAATGTAATAGAGCAGCAGGAAATGCTAGCATAATGCTTGGTTGTATAGGGAGAGGTATTAGCAGTAGAAAAAGGAAAGTGCTCATGCCATTGTACAGAACACTGGTGAAACCTCACTTGGAGTTTTGTACGCAGTACAGGAGACTGCATCTCCAGAAGGATATTGATACTTTAGAGAGAATTAGAGGGACAAAGGTTTAAAAATAATATCAGGAAGTATTGCTTTACTGAGAGGGTAGTGGATGCATGGAATAGCCTTCCAGCTGAAGTGGTAGAGGTTAACACAGTGAGGGAGTTTAAGCATGAGTGTGATAGGCATAAGGCTGTCCTAACTATAAGATAAGCAGGGACTAATGAAAGTATTTAGAAAATCGGGCAGACTAGATGGGCCGAATGGTTCTTATCTGCCGTCACATTCTATGTTTCTATGTTGTATTGCCCTGTTGTGTCCTACATATAAGCCTTGTACTGTGCCTATAATCTACACTTTATGCTAATCCTTCTTGGCTGCAAACCAATGTATATTAAATCGTTTTTACATTGAGGGAGTATGGGGGAGTGTGGGTTTATATTCCTAGTTCATGGATGTGAAACACAAGGGCTGACTGGTACCCAGTCAAAAAAAAGTTACCCTGCTGGATGAAGACCAGCACTGGAGTGGAGGGAATTATAGCTATTTATTTTTTTATCACTTTGCAGCACCATACTTAGTTTAGACTGGGTGCCAGGTAAGAGGATACTAACACGTAATTATAAGGTAATATTACCACTTGTATTTTCTCTGTTGGTCAATTCCAGTTTTATATTAAAATATCAACTTATTAACAACCCATTATTCTATCAGGTAGCACTGGTAGAAATATGAATTAAGGCAAAACCCAGGACTGATCATTAAGTTTGATGTATTTTCCATATTAGGTGGAGATGAAGGGGATGCAACTCTAACTCTATTTGAGAAAGCAGAAAAAGCTTAACAGTGGTTAATATAAAAAAAAGTGCATAGATGTTCACATATGTCAAATTCACAAAGTAAATAAAAAAAAAAACCTTTGTCAAAGAACAGCATGCAACAAAAAAACAACATAAAAAAACAGCCACTTCTATATCACTGTGGCTAACTTTACACTTAAGTCATGCTTGTGTCCAACATTCTAACGGTGCAGAGAGCTTTTAGAGCCAAGACTTAGAAATGGGGCACTCACGAAAATAATTTACATATCTACTAAATGATTGTTAAATTTTGCCAAGACACAATAGAGCATGTTTTCTTGTGGTGCATCGCAACTCTATGTTATACCTCTAGGTCCATATGTGATAAAACACAGGGTAGACAAATAATACAAAATAAAAGACTTAAAAAATTAATTTTAATATTTCTATACACACTGTTTATTCATCCAAGATCAATGCCATGGAAATCAGGCATTCAGAATTAAAACCTAAACTTAAATGACCCATTTAACAATGCGTGCATGTACACCTACAATTAAATGCTAATCAGTATACTGGTGTATTCTAGACTTTTTTTGAAATAGTTGCATGGCAGTTAATTGTCTTTGGCTCAAATATATGCTGAAAAGAAGGCGGAAATCAATAGAGTAAGAATGATGAATCGAGAGTGAATCAATGTGACAGGCAAATAAGCAGACAGACAGTTAAACACGACGCCATCCAACAAATATATAAACACAAGAAATATTGTTGTTTAACCTGTTTTCTCAGAGTTGCCATTGATGGTATTAGTAGGGATGGCGGTGTAGATAGTCTTTGCGTTGTCCTTGACAGCAGCTGATTTCTGTTTATTTTTCATGGCTTCCAGTGCTTTCAATTTCTTGGCATGTTTCATGCCTTTGCAGTGGGCCGCAGCCTGGCTCTACAAAGGAGAAGAAAATGAACCATGCAATCAGGATCATTTTCTGTTGTAATACAAATATGGAATAACTTAACGCAGCACTAATACGTCTGTTCCAACAACATCACACAATATAAAGAACAGCTGTACAAACTCCATTTTAATGGCATAATAGCAGATCACATTTACATGACTGTTCTTCTTAAGTATAAGAAATCCTACAGAAATTAAATATACTGGTTGTTTCTTGAGGCAGTCCTTGATATATATAAGTTCACTTTACATCTATCCAGACTTGCTTTTACCAGATTTCCAGATCCACCACAATTTTCCAGGACACATATTGTTAATTCACACTAATAAATACATGAAACAAATTGCCCTGTGGTTTGTGGAACCCTAGTGCAGGAGGGTAATTACTTAAAACAATTATTTTGGAGTCGCTTCTTGATTAAGAGATTAGTTTCTTGCAATATAGGAATTAAACCTGCAATGGGACAACATTTTTCATGATCTGGTCGGTCTCCTAAACAAATGTGGTGTTTCCAGAAGAACATGGTGGATCTTGTCACTCGACTCATAGCACTAAATTCTATACCTTGTCTCAAGTTTTATTGGCAGGCTTAAACATCTATTATGTTGTCTAACTCTTGGTATGTTGGGTGAGTACTCTAATTAATGGCACATCCTTCTCTATAGTATTATTAAAGTACCCAATAACATGTATACTTTTGCAGTATAGATTTTTATATAAAAGTACCCTTTTGTCAGCATTATATGTAATGTTCAGTATACTGAATATTCTTTATACAGTCAAAGGGACACTATAGTCACCAGAACAACTACAGCTTCTTGAATTTATTCTGGTGAGTAGAATCATTACCTTCAGGCTTTTTGCTGTAAACACTGTATTTTCAGAGAAAATGCAGTATTTACCATTACAGCCTAGTGATAGCTTTACTGGCCACTCCTCAGATGGCTGTTAGAGATCCTTCCTGAGTCATGACTGCCTAAAATGCATCCAAACATTCAGTGTCTCCTCCCTCTGCATGCAGACACTGAACATTCCTCATAGAGAGTCATTGATTCAATTCATCTCTATGAGGAGATGCTGATTGGCCAGGGCTGTGTTTGAATCATGCTGGCTCTGCCCCTGATCTGCCTCCTTGTCAGTCTTAGCCAGTCCTATGGAGAAGCATTTTGATTGGATCAGGCTACCACTTCTGATGATGTCGGCAGACTGCTTGTTTTTCTGAGGCAAACATCATGCAGAGTTACAGCTTCAGGCTTGAATACAGTAAGATTGTGCTATATTTATGGAGGCATGAGGGGCCCAGGGGTGCTAGATGGTGGTTTTAACACTATAGGGTCAGGAATACATGTTTGTGTTCCTGACCCTATAGTGATCCTTTAATATAGATGATTAAAAAAAGATGTGTATGAAAATGCACATCACTACATTAGTTAGAATCTTAATCTTAATTGTATAATGTATCACTACATACTATCAAACAAAGTTTGTATCATTTAAACTTTCATTTCTTTTTCCTAGAATCTGACACAGTTAAGAGTGTGTACCATCTGTACTGTGCTGAAGCATGGATGTATTTCAGACAATTATTGATGAGTGGTGTTGTGCCATTCTAAACAATGTGCACTAATTAGTCCTGTAACCTACCTTGTGTGTTATTGAATAAAGTGATATGCAAAACTGCATAACACATCTTAATAAAAAATGATATGTGATTAACAAACATATATCTTATTTTAGAACATTTAACAGAACTAAAATATTCACGCATTTAACCCCTTAAGGACCAAACTTCTGGAATAAAAGGGAATCATGACATGTCACACATGTCATGTGTCCTTAAGGGGTTAAATTAATTCATAGTGTGATCATCCTATCATGTACTCTGGCGCTTTTATAAGAAGCTTTCTATTAGGCTTTTACGCAAATAATGACTGGGTGATAAAGTAACGTACACATATAAATAAGTGATAGACATAAATATTGACAGAGAATAACAGATCGCTAATATTACTGTAATTATATCAAACGTTTTTACTGCTACATTGGGTTTACATAAACAGCATTGCAAAACTGCAACTCAACTTATCTAGATCCCAAAATTGTAACCCAAAATACCAATTCTGAAAATTCTATAAACACGATGGGAATTTAAAGAGTGAAATATACACAGTCACTATTTGCAACACTCAAAGTAGTTGGACAAGCAGCAAATTGCTCATACAGAAATTTTGAATTGATAGTTTATAGATTTGCAATGTTCTGTGAATGCAATTTGGAACCAGATAACAATTATACATTAGAGCATTCAATATTTTGAATGAATTAAAATGGAATATATTTTAGGATGGTATGTATGAGTGTTTTATTACAGATATTTCTGTGTAATATTTCATGAAATACAAACTATATTTTATTCATATAGTCTTAGGAGCACTCGAGGGACCCTTTTTTGACTTCCAAGCAGACTTAATTCTTTGGAACATGAATTCAACACGGCACTTTCTTAAGGTATTTTGGTTAATGCTGATTCTAAAGCATCACACATTTAATGCAGATCTCTAACCTAAACATTCATGCTGACAACCTATCAATTCTTCACTACAACCTCCAATTTCACTATAAAAAGCTTCTCTGTTTGATTAAGATATAGGAATTGTTCAGGTCACTGGAGTAAAAGGTAGTCACTGTTACGCTCATAGAACCTGCTTTAAATGATACATGCACATGGCCAGAAGCAATACTTAGATTTGTAATAGGATTAAAATGGTTCTAAATTGGTATTAAAGTGTGCCTGTCATGGTACACACAACTTTAATTTAAATGTAAAGTTGAATTTCTAGAGAAAGAAAATCATGATTCCCTGCACATTTTCACCAACAACCTTCACCAATAGATGTATGGACTTAAAGGGACACTATAGTCACCAGAACCACTACTGCTTAATCTAGTGCTTCTTGTGTCTATAGCCTGCCCCTGCAGGCTCAGCAATGTAAACGCAAGAAGGACTTTGTGGGTTAGGTCTGGCAATCTTTGCAGGACCTATGTTCAGCATCTCCATGCTCTGCATTTATTCAATGTATCTCTAAGAGGAGACTCTGATTGGCATAGAATTTTACCACGAATGCACAATATTCTCCCAGTGCTTTCCTATGGGAAAGCATTGGATTAGATGGGATGATCAAGACTGATTATCTCAGCTGTGGAGTTGGGGCCTGTGTGGCAAGACTAGCCTTTTAGCTCCATTTTTGAGGGGAGATAGACACCTAAATAGGAAGTCCATCATTATAGTGGAAGGAATGCATATGTGTATTCCCAACTCTATAGTGTTCCTCTACACAGCTTACACTAAATTCTCCCTCTCCTATCTGCAGGTTGCAAGAGAACTCTATATATTTCAAAGCAAGTAACACATTTCAAGCTATCATGCACACCACTATTATAATGAATGCTTTATTGAGAATGTGTGATGTTTGTGACATCTTCAAACAAGTTCAGACATTTTTCTATTTGAAAATCCTAAGTTGGCTATTTCTGATGACCGTGTCTAACAACAATAATCAACTCTAGGGTTTGGTCGGACAGCAGTAAAAATAAAGAGTGACTGTCCTTTCAACGGAAAGGCAACTCAGATGTAAGAATAAGTCAATGGTTCCATGTCAAGACATGTCTGTGTAGAATTGGAATTTGGAGTTTGTGTAATGTTAAATGTTTTATTTAAATAAGAATAAAATCAGTCCAAATTCCAACTATTATTTTGAAGCAAATTATAGGTAAAGAGGTATTTTAAGAATATAATAGTGTGATTTTCAGTAATGGAAGGATGATAACCCAATTTCTTTGGCAGAGTCCACTCAATTACCCTTAGCAAGTAGCACCTGCTAAAAACTATAAAATGTCTGCACAGCTCAGAACTAGGTGATCTGTTACTTTTGTTTTCTGAAAATCACTCTGCTTTGACCCATCGGCCAACCTCTGGAGTGACTGATGAAAGAGAGAACAGATGTACTTCCATGGCCCATTTAATGTTCTGACTTGAGTCCAATTAAAATTGTGTGGCAAGCTTTGGAAATGCAGTATAAAAATTGACATAATTAGATACATTCTTCTGTGAATAATAATTTCTATAACATTCGGCATCATAACGTACAAAGCCGGTAAAGACCTATTCAAATGCTCATATTTTTAGCTACAGCTACTTCTATTAACAAGTGACTTTAGGAATTGTATACTACAAATTATTTTTCTTCAATTCCTTGTATTGTTTTGCTGCCTCGTAACCTTTTCAGTGTTCAGATTAGGCACCGCAATTTTGAAGAACTACATTTTAGGTAAAAATCTCCGAGGACGGTGAATAATATTTTTTAACAAACTGTTGGCTGGATTTTTTTTTTTAACAGATTAAGGGTTTGCTCTGCTTTTAGAATAAAAATTCCTTCACTGACGTCTATGGGAAAATTACTATTTAGTAAGCAAAGGAAATCATTACACTGCTAAAAGAATTCAGCCCTATATTGTAAATGGAATTTACAAAACAATGAACCCATCAATTTGCCAAGAAATTGTATTATATAAATAGTGTAAGTAGGGTTTTTTAAAACTAATTATTCAGAAAACATTGAAAAATGTCAGAAAATACATTTAAAAACACATTAAGTATTTATGGATAAAAACTACGCTTTCTATATTATTACCTTAATGGCTGCTAGACTATAATGGTAATATAATAAAATATTGATCGAATGTATTAAATGCACATTTTCCATTTTTAGTTCTACAATCAATTTAATAAGTCCAATAGTATTTTTTTTAACACATTGAAAAGCAATATTTGTTTAAGTGCTTTAATATTATACATTAAGTAGTTTGCTTTTTAATCGATCCATTAAAGGTCACGCTGCACTGGCTTGCAAAATATTGAGTGAAGTTGATACATTGGGGAAAATTCTCAAAGTGAGCTATTTACTGAAGGTATGTCCAAAAATACCAAGTGCAAACTATTCAAACTGCTAAGCATCAAGTAGCTGTTAGGGTCTGTTAACGATGGCTAAACACATGATGTCTAGAGACATGATGGCTACATTTAACCCCTTAAGGACCAAACTTCTGGAATAAAAGGGAATCATGACGTGTCAGACATGTCATGTGTCCTTAAGGGGTTAAAGCCTTCTTAAAGGTACCCTCAGGCACCAACACAATCCGAATGCATTTTACAACTTTTGGTCTAAATAATTAGTTGTAATTTTTTGCTATAGCATTTCCAAAAAAAAAGAAAAAAAGCAGTCCACAACTTGGCTCAGTTTGAGAGCCTTCGCTATTGTGCGGGTAGTCCACTTAAAACCAGCTTAACCGGTAGTCCAATTAACCAGCTAACATGGAACCAGGTGTTCCAGATGCCCAATTGACATTCCTGATGGTTTGTCTTATAGAAGCAGTAATTTTTACAATCCACTACTGCTATAAGCTGCTCTCAAACATGGGAGTGTGTACGGGGGTGCTCTAAGCACCATGTACTCTGCAGTAATGCAAAATTATTATGGAGCTTAGATTGCACATTTAATTTTAATTATTTATTTCTTAGTATTAATAACCATAAGTAGTGTGTGTCATATCTCATCCATATGTATATTTCTATTTTTGTTTTGCTTTCTATATAAATTTTCAGTTTTTCAAAAGTGATTCTCTTAATAATAAATATAACTTTGTTACCTTTAATATTGTTTTGTTTTCATGTCTTTCATGCAGTGTATTTTATTAATAACGTTACTTAAAATTGTGACATGCACAGTCAGAGTCTTCCTCTCATGATAGTTTCAGGGTGAATATGCAACAAATTTCAATATAGATGCTATACCACAGCCTAGTACTAATAGGAGAATGTAAATTTGAAAGAGCATGCCATACAACCAGCGGTGTATTTATCGCGAGGCTGACAAGGCAAAAAGAGCCACCACCAAATGCCTTGCCAGCTTCTTGTCCTGGTGGGCCCAACAGCTCAGAGCCTCCTCCCCCGAGGCTGGCATCTACCTTATGTGGGAGTCGGGTGGCAAGGGAGCACTCTACCCTGAGCTCTTCCCTGTTCAGCTTCCTTGCACGCACCGCAGTAATGCCAGAGCCGGAATATGACGTAAATCTGGCCCCTGTTAGTGAGTGTTAGTGTGTGTGTCTGTTAGTGAGTGTTTGTGTGTGTGTGTTAGTGAATGTGTGTGTCTGTTAGTGAGTGTGTGTGTGTGTGTCAGTGGGTGTGTGTGTCTGTTAGTGTGTGTAAGTGTGTGTCTGTTAGTGAGAGTGTGTGTGCCTGTTAGTGAGTGTGTGTGTTAGTAAATGTGTGTGTCTGTTAGTGTGTGTGTGTGTGTGTGTCAGTGGGTGTGTGTATTTGTTAGTGAGTATTAGTGTGTGTATGTTATTGAGAGTGCTAGTGAGAGTATGTGTGTATGCGCCTGTTAGTGAGTGTGTTAGTGTGCGTCTGGTAGTGAGTGGTAATGTGTGTGTGTTAGTGAGTGTTAGTATGTGTCTGTTAGAGAGAGTGTCTGTCAATGAGAGTGTATATGTGTTTGTCAGTGAGTGTGTATGTGTGTTTGTCAGTGAGTGTATGCATGTTTGTCAGTGAGTGTGTATGTGTCTGTCAGTGTGTGTATCTGTCACTGAGTGTATCTATCAGTGTATGTATGCGTGTTTCAGTGTGTGTATCCGTGTGTCAGTGTGTGCATGTGTGTCTGTCAGTGTGTGCATGCGTGTCTGTCACTGAGAGTGTGTATGTCTGTCAGTGTGTGTCTGTCAGCTACTGTATGTGTGTCTGTCAGTCAGTCAATGTGTGTGTCTGACACTGAGTGCATATATGTCTGTCAGTAAGTGTTGTATATGTGTTTGTCAGTGTGTATCTGTCAGTGAGTGTGTACCAGTGTGTGTCTGACACTGAGTGAGTGTGTATGCATTTCTGTCAGTGAGTGTGCATGTGTGCCTTGTCAGTGAGTGTGTATGTGTCTGTCGGTAAATGCGCGTCCATCAGTTAGTGTATATGTGTGTCTCTCAGTAAATATGCGTGCATGTGTGTAACTGTGAATGAATAAGTGTGTATTCCTGTGAATGTGTATGTTTCAGTGAAAGTGTGTGTTGGTTAAACAGTGTGTGTGACAATGACTGTGTATCTGTAAGTAAGTGTATGTGAATGCATGTATTAGTGAGGGCGTGTGTCTGTCAGAAAGAGATATTTGGATGGGGGGAGGGGGATGCCCGAGGTTTGTCATGCCTAGGGCAACACAAAACCAGAATATACCAATGCATACAACGACACAACTTTTATGCAAGTTATGCCTAATTACTAATTAATTAGATTTAATTCCCTATAATTTAAAATATAGTCTACATTTTTAAAGAATCCTGCATCTTTGTTTGACTTTTCTGACAACTAAACATGATCCTGCCCATTTCTGCTTCCCAGGCAGAGAGCTTGTATTAGGTCAATTACGTTAGTACTCAACTGATCACTCTTAATATATGCAAAGCAAATAGGGAAGGCCAGCCCTCCACTAGAGATTTGGGTGCAAATCTCAGAGGTCTCCTTCAAATTACCCCACAAACAGTTAAAAAAACAATAAGGAGCTGAAACACAAAAGTAAAAGTCAAGGAAATGTATTCCACCTGTGTGGAACCGACAACGTTTTGACCAAACCTCAGGGTCTTTTGTCAGGCTTGACAAATCCCCTGAGGTTGAGTTAAAACGTTGCCAGTTCCACACAGGTGGACTAAATCTCTTTGACATTTACTTTGGTGTTACATCTCCTCATTGTTTTTTTTGTTTTTTTACACTCTTAGTATATGTTTAGGCTTAGTTCTGTGGCAGAGCTTCTGGGAAGTATGTTAGGCATCAGTTAAGTTGTAAAACCATTCTTAAACTTTTTTAATACTTACTCTGGGACAGCGCCAGCGCACTCCTTGAACCATAACCACTACAGTGGGAGTTTCTTTAATTCTAGCTCCTATATTTCACTTATCAAATTCCAATTTACCCTCTGCTAACTGCTTCCTGTACCTGATGTCAGATACCTTTCCATTCCTCTCACCTAATGTTTTACAATACACTGGTATATGTCTTTGGAAATTGGGAAGCATAGCAAAACATGTGGGGAGTGATAGTTTGGATTAATAAGGTAGAAGACTATGTACATAAAGCTTTTAAATATGCTAATCAGTGTATTCAATAAACTCTGAATTGTAGCATATTATCATCTGAATACAAAAATTTAGACAAAATAAGTTGATCTGGAATAATTCCCCATTCAGCTATAGTAACAACATGCATATTTTTGCCATAATTTTCCATTAGATAAAAATTTGCTACAATTCATAGTTTAATGAATGAATTATTGTGAATCTTGGCCAGTCTTAAGCTGTTAGTGTAAACCAACCTTTCAAAATTATTGAATTTATGTAGATAGACCCCTGAGGTATATTTAATAAACTTGCCAGAGAACAAAATAGTAGTGACTTTTGAAAAATATCTATAGTCACCAAAACAACTTTGGCTTTTTGAAGCAGTTTTGGTGTATAGATCATTTCTCTGCAGTCTCACTGCTCAATTCTCTGGCATTTAGGAGTTAAATCACCTTTGTTTATGCACCCTAGTAACTCCTCTCTGCATGTGACTTGCACAGCCTTCCTAAACACTTCCTGTAAAGAGTCAGCTAATGTTTATACTTCCTTCATTGCAAATTCTATTTAATTTAACCCCTTCAGGACCGGCCTGTTTTTGCGATGTTTGTACGTTAAGGACCAGAGCAGTTTTAACACTTTTGTGGTGTTTGTGTTTAGCTGTAATTTTCCGCTCTCTCATTTACGGTTCCCATACAAGTTATATACTGTTTTTTTCACGACAAGAAGGGCTTTCTTTACATACCAGTATATATATTATGTCATATATTGTATTTAAAAAAAATAATAAAATATGGTGAAAAATAAAAAAAAAAACATGTTTTTGGACTTTTACTTGAAAAATCTTTTACTTATCTACAAAAGCTAATGAAAAAAACTGCTAAATAGATTCAAAATTTTGTCCCGAGTTTAAAAACACCCAGTGTTTACATGCTTTATTGCTTTTTTTTGCAAGTTATAGGCCTATAAATACAAGTAGGAAATTGCTGTTTCAATATATATATATTTTAAATGTATCAATAGTGACATTGTTACACCGTTATCTGTCATAAATCCCCGAAACACACCTAACATGTACATATTTTTTAAAGTAGACAACCCAGGGTATTCAAAATGGGGTATGTCCAGTTTTTTTTAGTAGCCACCTAGTCACAAACACTGGCCAAAGTTAGCATTTATATTTGTTTGTGTGTTAAAAATGCAAAAAACGCTAACTTTGGCCGGTGTTTGTGACTAAGTGGCTACTAAAAAAAGCTGAACATACCCCATTTGCAATACCTTGGGTTGTCTTCTTTCGCAAATGGTATGCCATCATGGGGCTAATTCTCATTCCTTGGCTACCATACGCTCTCAAAGGCAACCTAACCAATCTAACAAATTTCAATAAAAAAAAAAAAAGTAAAATCAAGCCTTATATTTGACCCTGTAACTTTCACAAACACTATAAAACCTCTACATGTGGGGTACTGTTATACTCAGGAGACTTCGCTGAACACAAATATTAGTGTATCAGAACAGTAAAATATATCACAGCAATAATATCCTCAGTGAAAGAGCTGTTTGTGTGTGAAAAATGCAAAAAACTTCACTTTCACTGACAATATCATCGCTGTGATATGTTTTACTGTTTTGAAACACTAATATTTGTGTTCAGCGAAGTCTCCCGAGTAAAACAGTACCCCCATGTACAGGATTTAGGGTGTCATAGAAAGTTACAGGGTTAAACACAGTGCTAGCAAATTAAATTATCTGGACTTTTGGCCTGGGTTGGCAGGCAGGTCCCTCAAATTGCAATCATTAAAATTACTTAATTAGGTAAAAATATTACATAAATATGCACGTAGAATTTTAATATATATACATATTTATATATTTGACGTCTACGTGTATATTTATGAAATTATTTATGTAATTATGTATGTGGACATATGTATATTTCGTATTATTTTTATTTATTTATTTATACATAGATATATATATCATTACATTCTAAGTATATTTTGATATAAATATATATATATCAATATCAAAATACTGTTAGAATAAAACTGAATATATATATATAATTTTTTTTTAATTATTAAAAATTATTTTTATTTTTTGTTATTTATTTTTATTAACATATTATTTGTATTTTATAATAATATATATATACCATATATATAGTTATTATATATATTGTATATATTCGTGTGTAATTTAAATATAAGTGTATTTTTATAATTATATACGTATATATAAATATAAAAATACACTTAGTGTGACATTATATATATGATATATATACATATATTATATATAGGTATATATAGATATAATACATGTATATATAGCATATATATACACAGATTTTTTTTTTACACTTTATTTTGGATTTTTCACTTGCAGGGAGACTGCCTGTCAGCACAGACAGTCCCCCTGCAGGCAGACACATGGACACCTATTGCGGTCATGTGATCGAGTGATCACATGGCCGTGGGGTCCTGATCTGCCGAAGGGGGACTGCCTGGGCAGACAGGCAACCCCCCTGGACCGGGAGGAGAGCTGATCGCCGCCGTGGGACAGACGGCGATCAGGTAAGTAGCCCAAAACCGTTATGACGGTTCAGGACCGTCAGCGGTCCAAACGCACGTTTTACCGCTGACGGTCCTGAACCGTCAGCGGTCGTTAAGGGGTTAAAATGTATTATCCCCTGCACTGTTGATTGCTTGCTAGACCCCACAGAAGCCTCCTGCGTATGATTAAAGTTCACTTTAGAGAGCAGCCAAAAATAACTTTTAAAATAAGTTACATCTAATTGAAATTGAAACCATTTTTCCCTTTTTTATTTCATGCATGGAGTGTGAGTCACAGCTAGGGGAGGTGTGACTAGGGCTGCATGGACAGAAACAAAAGGGAATTAACTCCTAAATTCCAAAGAATTGAGCAGTGAGACTGTAGGATTATGATCTATACACTAAAACTCCTTAATTACGCTAAAGTTGTTTTGGTGACTATAGTGTCTCTTTAATGTTGGCTTTACATATTGTTTCATTGATAATATAATTCTACCAAATATGTATAAAAGATCCAAGATAATCATAAACTCAGAAACTATAGCAACATATCCTTCAGTTACTTTAAAAGTTGTAATAATAGTTTTGTAGATGCATTGCAGCATATGAAAGGCTTGATCCAAAAACATATTTAAAACATGGAGATGAACTTGTTTGCAAACTATTGCACAATAATTCTAACATCACATTTTTAAATAAAATTACAGCAAACTGCAGTCTATTGTAAAATGGACTAACAGCATAAATGTGTCGTACGCGTGTGTGCACATGTGTGCGCGCGTGCCTGTATGTGTGTCTGTGTGGCTGCAAATATTTATTACATGGCTATATGTGTATCTATTCTAAATCTTCTGTTCTATTTTATCTAATATATATAAAAATATAAAATAATAAATTGTACATTGTGCAATGAAGGTCCACACTCCAAAGAATACAATGTGTCAGGAGAATGCCCTGGGTGATGCCAGATGTTTCTCACAGCATTTTGCCTTCTTGAAATGCTGTTGAACAGATTTCCCATAGCAGACTTCACACGTTTAACGCTTTCATTTTTTTCTGCCTTTACATATATTCCCATTTGCTGAAATTTCACAGAATTTAGTAACTCCGTTAGCCATATGTTATAGTGATTTTTTTATTTTATTTTTAATTCCTTTTCAAGCGTGACATTATTTTACCATCTAGCAGGGTGCTAAATCAAAAATTAAAAGGTTTAGCAATTTGGTGAAGTGTTACAGATTGAGCTAACTAAGCATTAAATTAATATGTTCTTAATCAACCTCGGGACCATAGGAACTGTAGTCCATTTTGAGATTGGACACTTAGATCCCATTCCAGTTATATTTGTAAATAAGCATTGAGGTATATAAGTGCCTCTCATGTTAGTCCACTGTACAGTCAGAAGCACTTTTCCAGATTCATCAGCATAACACAACAAAGCAAAGCATCTAATACAATAAAATGTTTAAGCTGCCATGAGATCTTGAGTTAACATATTCTATGGATTATGAACAGTATAATTTTCACCTTCCACAGCACAAATACAGGAAGAAAGCAAAGTATGGTAGTGTAAAATAGCATAGTGGCTACGCACAAGCCCAATAATAGGCTACAAACAAAGACTGTATATATTGCAATATTTACACCATTTTTACTCAAAATGTATATTACATTATATCATATATAGGGTTATTTACTAAAGTGAGAATTGAAACTGATTTAAAACTGATTTTCAAATTCAAGGCAAGACTAGCCGAACTGAAAGCCTAGCTGACTTAGAGATTGTTCCAATTCTTCTATTTTGACCTTACATTTGAAATTAACTTTGAATCCACTTTCAGTTCTTACTTAAGTGAATAACCCTGTACGTCATCACTGTGCTACCACTCTATCATCAGTGGTAAAGCTATGGACATCATAAAGACAAAGCTTTCATTAGACCAATGTTTCCGGGTAGGTATGAAAAAACCTACACATTAGCACCCTCCAGGCAGAAGGTGCAACCAAAATAGTCTAGATCAGTGATGCCCAAACCAATCCTCAATGGACCCCTACCAGTTCAGGATTTATGGACTACCCAGGTGTGTCTAAAGTGTTCTTAGAAAAAAATACACCTTAGACACAACTGGGTAATCCCTAAATCCTGGACTGGTAGGGGTGCCTTGAGGATTGGTTTGGGTACCACTGGTCTAGATTAAGATCTATTTTTTTCCATCCAATGCATAATTAATATTGGGTCGTGATACTAAAGGTTGGTGTTTTTTTTATTTTTTTTTTCAATGACCTGCAGCATTCACAAGATCATTAACTCGAAAAGTACGATCTCTTCCAGTGGCTGCCCTAGTCTCCCTGTGTGTAGTGCTAGACCACAATCATAATTCTCCCTTTAAGTATATCTCCCCTAACATGCAGGTACTTAAATTGGGTAATTATGTGAGAAGATTATAACTTCCTGGGTCCCTTGTTTCTTTTTTTTTTTGTATACTATGTATGACATTGTTTATCATCATGACAACCTCAATTTTATTCTTTACATATTGACAACATTTTTCATGTTGTGCTTTACCAAATGTGGTCTTTCCAAATGTTGCACCAAAGCAATAGTTTAGATGTTTCCTTTATCTCAGTGAAGAGAAAAACTCAAGATGCAGGCAACTGCACAGAGCACCTGTCTTACAAATACTACTCATAGAAGTCTGTGATTGGACAGCCACAGGAAGTGTGGGTGGGGCTAGAAAGGGAGGGCTTGCAAAGACTTCAGGAAGCTGTTTTAGATATACCCTGAAGCAAAAATGTATAATCAAATGTATGCATGATTTCATTGGGGATATTTCTATTAAATAGTGATTTGTTTTTGGGAGGAAACCGTGTGGAATGTCTTTTTAACAAACATGTAGAAACCCACACCTCTGTATTTATCTCTATCCCGGAAATGAGCACTGCCATAGTGGCTCTATTTCTGTCACTAAAACAGCATTTTCACCTATCAACCAATATAGACAGTACAGAGAAAGCAGAAGAAAACCATATCAGAAATAAAAAATGTTGTTTCACCTCCCATGACTGAACTTGATTGTGATGCCAGTGGCTAAATCTTTGATGATATGTAACAAAAATGAGAAAATTACATATCACATAAAAAACGTTTAACATTAATTCAGGGTGATTTTCATTGTTTTATTCAGTTGTGCATTTGACAATTCCCATTTAAAGTACATTTGTACCAGCAATGTAAACCTACTCTATAAGAGAAGCAGCTAAAATAAATATACCCTTCGACTTTAAAATAGAATAGGTATTTTTTATTGAAAAAATCCTGTTCAATAATTCCTGGGCAACTTAACAATAGCATCCAACAAGTATGAACGTTTTAACAAAGCAATAATTAGGTACTAAAGTAGCAAAAATACAACCCATGCCTATTTTGTACATACACCGAAATACACAATAACAAAGGGTGTCTTTATTTGCGTCAAAAGCTACAAATAATTTAAAAGCCTCCCCAGTGTTATATGGTCCAAGTGACAAAAAAAAAAAAAACACTAACAGAAAACGAGCACTCTGTGTGATCCGAGTCATTGCTTATCTTTAAAGAGTGGGAGCAAAAAAAAAAAAAATCATCTTTTTTAGAGGACAGTCAGTGAATTAGAGCAAAACATAAATGTACTTAAATAGCGAGTGAGCTCATCATTAATCATGTCCTACACAAACCTTACAGTGAGTGAATCTGTATTTATAATTTCCAAACTGTAATCAAAATGTAATCTATCAGTTTTTTTGCACAAATGAATGTAAATTGTTTTAAGCAAGCATAAGCAGATGTTGATTACCTTTTCGACTGTGATGCAAAGTGATAGTTATATAATGATCTGTAGTGATATTATGCTATGTCTTGTTGTCTTTGTGACTGGCGAATTAAATTACATTTTGTCTCACTAATAATTTATCATTTATTCAAACACAATTTACTTAGAATCCCATGACATTCCAAAACAGAACCCATAGACGCCTAACACCGCCTGTTTAGGAAATACTTTATAGTGCTATTTGTCTATAATGAAGGATTTTTTTTTATCTGCCTTTGTTAGACATTTCTGGCTTTGTCACAAGAAGATCAGTCTGAATTAATTAAAATGTATTGCACATTGCTGTAAAGGATAACAATAGTAGTAGTGTTAGCAGTGGAGAACCTTGACACCCCAGACTTTTTCTTTGACATGCAGCCATATTATCTTTGTAACGGTAGTTCAGGGCTCGAGTCCTGCACTTTTTTCACTCAAGAACGCCGTTCCCCCTGCAGGCACTAACCAGGGGGTGGCAAAAAATGCCGCCACCAAATGCCCTGTGTTCCCCCTGTCATGGTGGGTCCACCTGATGGACCCCCCCGGCAGGCGGCTGTCTCCCTGTCACATGCGGCAAGGGAACTGAGTTCTCTCTGCTCCCTCTCACCGCGCACGCCATTTGCTGATGCCGGGAGCCGGAATATGACGGCATATTCCAGCTCCCGGCATCAGCAGAGAGCCCGCGCGGGAAGAGGTAGCAGAGAGAACACAGCTCCCTCGCCGCGTGTGACAGGGAGACAGCCGCCTGCCTCACTGCAGCCCCACTGGACCCCAGGGACCCATCCATGCCAGCTTTCCTAAAAAGTAGGGAGGCTGGGTGGGTGGGAAATGCTAATTTGAATAATATTAATCATTTGTATATATGTCTGTTTGTGTATGTGTGTGTGTGTGTGTGTGTGTGTGTTTGTCTGTTAGTGTGTGTGTATGTCTGTTAGTGTGTGTGTGTGTGTGTTTGTGTCTGTTAGTGTATGTATATGTGTGTGTGTGTGTGTGTGTGTGTGTCTGTTAGTGTATGTATGTGTGTGTGTGTGTGTATGTCTGTTAGTTTATGTCTGTTAGTGTATGTGTGTATGTTAGTGTATGTGTGTGTTTGTGTCAGTGTGTGTGTGTATGAGTGTGTGTATGAGTGCATTTACGTCTGTTAGCATATGTACGTGTGTATGAGTGTATGTGCTTCTGTTAGTGTATGCACGTGTGTGTATGAGTGTATGTGCTTCTGTTAGTGTATGCATGTGTATGTTTGCATGTTTGCATGTATGTGCTTCTGTTTGTGTATGTTTGTGAGTGCCTGTCAAATCAGTGTCTGTTTGTCATTTAGTGTATGTGTGACTATTAGTGTGTGTCTGTCAGAGTGTTTGTGTGTGTCTCTCTGTCAATGAATGAGTGTGTGTCAGTGAATGTGTGTGTGTGTCAAATCAGTGACGTGTTTGTCATTGAGTGTGTGTGTTACTGTCATTGTGCATCTGCCAGTGTGTGTCAGTGAATGCGTGTGTGTCTGTCAGAGAGTGTGCTTAAAGGGACTCTATAGGCACCCAGACAACTTCAGCTCATTGAAGTGGTCTGGGTGCAGTGTCCCAGTCCCCTTAAACCTGCAAGTGTAATTACTGCAGTTTCTTAGAAACTGCAATAATTACATTGAGGGGTAACTCCACCTCTAGTGGCTGTTGAGGATCCAACCCTTCCAAAGACAGAGTCAATTCCCTGTAGCCATCACTGATGACAGCTGTCGGAATTGACTCTGCAGCTCTGTAGCTTTGGAAATTCAGGTGGAGGAAATATACAGAGACAAAGTAGTCCCTACTTTGTCTCAGTATATCTCTTGACTGGGTTGGAATTGAAGTGACATTGACACTTTAATCTACTAAATACCTCTAGTAAATTTCTGAATCACAAATCTAGTTGAAGTCCAGTGATTTTGCAAATCTGGACCACATTCAGTTTTTAAGGTATTACCACATTAATGGGACACATACATCAGTACACACTGCTGCCAAAATGTGTTTAAATTATTACAACTTAAATGTACCATGCCAAATTGCATACCTCTGCAAAACATATAGAAAAAAATATTTATCTTTTGCCAAAAGAAATAGTAATGTCTTCTGGTGAAGAAAGCTTTTTATTTCATCTAGAATACATAATATCTATGGTTGTCTACCCCTCCTCTAAGGTGTTTTCAGTAGAGACCTCTGTTCACAGAAGATTTATTATAGCTATAATTGATTCCAAAGGATTTATTCATCCTGTGTAGGCTATTTGCATGGCTAATAAACAATTTATTTGGCTAAAGAGCTAGCCAGATGACATCAGAAACATGACGGTTACACAACATTTGTAAAGTACTTTTGAAAGTGGCAGGACAATAATGAGCATTCACCATTCTGGCCATTAATTTGTAGTCAATTCATCAATGTCTGTTGGTTCGGTTATTCTGCAGCTGTGCTTATTTTTGGGTATTCTAAACATAGAGGAAAATATATTACTTTGACTCAAACAAATAATCCACAACAGAGTGATTCTGTAATAACTCGTACTATTTATTAAAGGACAACTGTCACCAATTTTTTATTTGTTATTTTTGAAATGTTTATTCCATTTAATGAAACATAATGATTTATTTTTAATGAATTATATTGATTTTAATTTTATTTTTGTTTGAGAAAATGTCACTTTCTATCTGGCTGAGCAATCTTGATGGGTCAGACTCTACACTTATCTGACCAACTCAACATGAGAAACTGGCACTTTAAAAACGAAAACACTATACATCATTTTATTGTTTTTAAAGGACCACTATAGGCACCCAGACCACTTCAGCTCAATGAAGTGGTCTGGGTGCCAGGTCCCTTTGGTGTTAACCCTGCAGCTGTAAACATGGCAGTTGCAGAGAAACTGCTAGATTTACACTAGGGTTAATCCAGTACTTCTCACGGTGAAAATCAAAGTGAGAAGACACTGGACGTCCACAGGAAAGCATTAAGTAATGCGTTCCTATGGACTGTTTGAATGCGTGCACGACTCTAGCCGCGCATGTGCATTTGCCGCTGACGTTGGCAGGAGGAGAAGAGTTCCCCAGCGCCGAGGGAGCCTGGTGCAGGAGAAAGGTAAGTGTTTAACCCCTTCAGCTCCCTTCAGTCCAGCGGGAGTGGGACCCTGAGGGTGGGGGGGGGGGGGGGGGGAGACCTAAAGACCATATAGTGCCAGGAAAACAAGGTGTACAATTTATTTGAGCAGCAAACGTTTTGAGCAGCAGCCCTTTCTCAATGCCAATGTCCTTGAAACGTTTGCTGCTTTAACTTTGTCCTCAAATAAATTGTGGTAGCACCTGGGTGTGCACACCTATACTGGATGCGCAGGACTCTTGTTTGTTTTTTGGTTATATATACACTGTTGGGACACTGTTGGGACTTCAGTGTGGAGTATCTGCAGCACAGGTCTAATTTTTCCTTTGTTTATATTTTGAATTTTGTAGGCAATTTTTGCCTCTACCTCACCCTATATATAGTGATCACATTTTTAAATTGATATAATACCATGCATAAAATAGTTTTGACAGCTATGTAATTAATTTTAGAAAAAAAACGAAAAAAACATCCTTATTGAATATGTTTATTTTTTATTTTTTTTTATATTACTGACATTGTCAACTAAATATATTATACAGCTTGTTACTGCCAATTGGCAGATTTCAAACACTAAGGCCATTATTGAAAATAAGTCACAAGATGTTGATTTTACAGCCAGCCCACACACATTTTCAAACACTGGAAAATAGTAAAGATTGTGTAGAAGTGTCTAAATATTCTCACTACTGAACATTTTGATTGGCAAATAAGTTGAAATATAAACACAGCAGTACGATGACTCACTGAAACGTTGGCAGCATTTTTAGATTGGGTAATTATAAATCATTTACAGGTGATCATGACTT
The DNA here is from genome assembly GCF_036172605.1 of Pelobates fuscus. Taxonomy (NCBI): domain Eukaryota; kingdom Metazoa; phylum Chordata; class Amphibia; order Anura; family Pelobatidae; genus Pelobates; species Pelobates fuscus. The sequence continues at coordinate 310,061,922 of NC_086320.1, read as the reverse complement.
ACATTGCTTATTTCAAATTTAGATAATTTGTTAAACTGCTAAACTACACTTTAAGTTTTAAATGCAGCTAGAGTTGTTTTTTAACAAAACAAATCTTTACAACTTTTTAGTATTATACATTTCAGCCATCAATTAATTAGCTAGCCACTCATGTTCATTTCAAAATGGTATTTTATTACAGTCATCTTTCGTGATCGGGCAATATTATGACTCCAAAATATTTGTCAAGCCACAAGAGAGGCTGCAGACTTTTTTTTCTGTGATTATTGCAGGTGGATAGCTCTACGGTCATCTATAAATACCTGCTTCAGTAATTAGTTAATTATTCTATTTATAAGAGGCCACCTTGTAGACATCTTGTGTGTGTCCACTATTTCATTAAATGGATATTGTAAGCACTATAACCACTATACCACACGTTAATATGATGAAATAATGATGAGCTTCAGTGTATTACGTGTAGTTTAACAAATATTGAGTTTTGGTCCAAGTAAATTTTTTCATTTCTTAAAAAAAAAAAAAGAAATCAGTTTAATGTGAGAAGCTATGATCTTGCTAAGTTTTAGTTCATTATTGCCACATTATTGTTATAAGTTGTTAATTGTATGTTAGTAACTAATTGTATGTTATTATACTGAATATGCGCAAAATTGTGACAAACTGGCAATGTGGTCAAATTGTTGCATTGTTCGGAGATAGTACATGGGTCATGGTTTGTATTGTAGCATTGTCCAAGAACAAAGTGGAACACCGTCATTGGTATAGGAGTCAGTGGAGATTATGAATAAATAATGAACAATCAGAAGGATATAATTGATCTTACAAAATGTAGAGAATAATGAATAATTAGACTGATATAGATGATCTTACAAAATGTAGAGAACTTATGAACAAGTACAAGCAGGAATTTTAAGGCATGGAAAATCTAATGTGAGGTAGAATATTATAATTACGTAGGAATCTATTTTTGCAGCTGTTGCCATAGATACAAAATACTTAAACTATGTAAACAACCAAAATCTGATTTGCGATGTCATTCCAATTCTGTACTTTTAAAATGTATTTGCAAAAGGGTTTTTGTTCACACTGTAACTATGCACTACATTTAATATAGAAAATAACTTTATACAAGAATGCACCACTAACCATAAAAATATATATATAGCATATATATAGCATGAGTTACGTGCCAAATTCACATTTTCTGATGTAAGTTTTACATTTTCACTATACCATAAAAATATAAATACATGAAGTGGAGCAAATAAAGACACCTCTATTGCTTGCAGCCCTAATAAAGTCATTTAAATAATTTTAAAAAAAGCTAGATCTGAAGACTATCTCATACCATAATTTAACACACATTGAGGATGTAAAAAAGAGATGTCCTGGGGCCCCAAAATTAACAAAGGGGAGTGCTGCCCTCTTCCTCCATTCCATAGGTGGGAGGTGGAGGGAATAGTAAACCAGGTAAGGTAGGTTTTGTATGTTCCTCCAACTCCCCCCACCCCTCCCGCCACAAGGAGTTCAGAAAGAGAGTAAGGCCATCCACAAACCACCCTTGTTAAGAGCACCCCCTGTCTGTTTTTAGAGTACATTAAGTATTTCCCTGTGCATTGGATTATAAAGATATACCCAGGACACATCTGTAAACAAAGTATTTGTGATCAATTAAAATGTGTTAATTATGCAGAATTATATACTGCCTATTATACTGACCTATATAATAACCTCAAGTTGGCAGAATCATATAGAAACGTTTTTAAATGTTATTATTAAAACTAAAATTACTGTAAAGCGATTATAATTCCTAGTCATACCAACATACTATGGGAAGAAAGGAGAGGATATCGAATTGCTTTATCAAACTCATTGCGACAAATATCCATAAAATAGAATAACTGATCTATGTAGGTGTCGACAAATAGATGTGTTTTAATATGAAAAGTATATTTAAATCCCAGATTAACATTTCAGTAAAGCTATTGCATTGTTCAATGAGTCATGTGGGTGTCGAACTTAATTTCCAGGAGCTTCTAAATAATGCTACACTGCGGTAGCTGAATATGATGATGATAGTATTGTATATTTATTAGCATAATTTAAAAGACGTAACTTATGTGATACAATATTGCTTCAGGCAGGTGCAATTGTAACGACAGTCAAATCAACAGGCACTTGAAGCAATTTTGTACAAACTTTTTTGAGACTAATACGAAAAGTCCTAACACTGATAGTTGATATAATGAGATAATCATTAAATACATGTGCTTTTTGTATTCCCACTCTATTATTGAGGAGTCCCAGTACACAACACAGTAGATAACTCTTCTACATTATATTACTGCATATCAGTAGACGTTGGTTCACAGGGGCATATGGGACATCACCCCCCAGCTTTTGTTACAATAACAAATCTTTTGGCATGGCAAGGGTTATTGGTTAAGTGTGTGTTAGAAAAAAACACTTTGTGTCTACCGTGATTAGTTCTGTGGTTTCCTCGCTTTTATCATTTTAATAGCTGGAGATACTACTAAGACTCTAAACATCTAATCATGTCAAGAATTTTAGGCAATATTGAAAAAAATATATTTTTCCTTTCCTTTGAATATAGATCTTTCAGGTTTGCTTAGTCTACTCTGACGTCACCTATTATCCTGTTTTCTAAGACTTAAAGTAATGTTGTTATCTAAATACCTGTACCTTTAGGTTTATGTTGTTGAACAGGGAATGATGTCTCATTGATCAGGAATAAAGCACATGCGGTTAAGTTGGCAATGCCCAAGAACTCAAAGCAATAGATTCAACTTTTGGAGGTAGAACTTAGTGCCGCATTATCTTTAAACTTCACCAACCATCACTGCTGTATATTGTGATCATTTTATGGCTTCCTTGGGTCTAAATATCAAACTTCAGAAGAACAATGAATATGCATTAGTATAGAAACCTTTCTCTACATTTGCACACTGACATTTAGAAAACATTGAGTTCTTCCTTAAAATTGCCCAGTTCTCTTGTCTCTCCCATTATACTTTTCTTTATAGTCAAAAAATTATGATTTAAAGTGTTATCTCCACATCCCACGAACACCATTTGATAACTGAGGAGGTGTAAATCCATTTTATATTCCCTCTTTTAATGACTGCTAGTGAGACCCATGTTGCAATAATATAAAATGTTACCTGAGAACGAAACAATGACAAAGCTGGATTGATCTGCTAGCATTGTGAAGGTGTTTGTTGCTCGAGGAGTTATAGCCACAGAGAACTGGGATCACAGATATTTTAATAATTGCTTTACAAAGAAATAGTGTAATGCATCATGAGAATATAGTACTTTATGGCACATTCATTGAAAAGAAATAGCCTTTTTCTATTAGATGGTTCATATTTTCTATTCAAAGTGTCTGGTGGCAATATATTAACAGAATATATAATGCATTAACCTAATATCTCTTCCTTTCCTTAGGAGCATATTTTTTCCAATCTTCCAGAGTCTATATTAAGTGACGGAATAAAAAGAAATTAAATTGTGCTCATTTAGTTTAAACATAAAAAAATAAAAAATCTTTGCTTTAATTTACTTCCACAATTCTTGAAAATACTTGTTTCTTTATTTTTCCCTTAATCTTTACAACTGCCTGGCCTTTTTTTCATTACACCATATGTTTTATTGTGTATATACAATAATATTGAATGGGTAGAGCCTAGTGGGGCTTTGACATCATAGCAAAATTATGCCAAATTAATTTTTATCATGTGCTATGCCAGAAAAAAAAAAAAAAACAGAGAGAATCTTCTTAATAGCTTGAACCTCATGTTCAAGCCATGTTTACAAGATGGCACTGTTCTTTCCCAGGGGGAAAAAGACAGTTTTAGGCATAATCCTAATGGGGTTGTATATAAGCACTCGCAAGGCATACAATATTAGTCAAGCTAGCATAGTCTGAATGGCTTGAATTAGGTCTATCAGATGTCCTCTTCTGTGGTGATGAAAGTGAAAATAAAACATATAAAATGAAACATAAAACAACATAAACCCAGCGTATAGTGAGAGAAGAAGAGGGAGAGAGATGATTGTCTCTCTGATGCCAACCTACTTCATTGTGGAATAGAGTATTTAGTATTTAGTCTTTAGTATTAAATAGGGGACAGACATTAATGGCCCAACCCTTCCTTCATTCACTTTAAGGGGATAGGAAGCCCCACAATCTCTAACCTAATTATACGTGATGCCCAATCCTTACTTGCAAAGATAACTAATCACAGTGTATCACCAGACAAGTCTCACTTCTGGTAGAATTGCTCATTAGTGGACATAAGTAGCCTTGTGTGGGGGAGACTTTTATATAGATTCAATGAATTTGACATAGTTGTGGTTCCAGTTTGTCTGCCAAACTTCTATTTCCACTTGTGGTTTGTGGAAGATGAGATAAGCAATTAATAAGGTACCTATCATTAAGGTCACAAAATAAGTTGGGCGTTCTCTGTTCATCCTCCGTGTTTAAGTTTTTTCTTTGAACATGTTTTAGTCACATTCAATAACAGATATTTGGTTTTGAAAGGGTTTTGCTTGAGAGATTCCCCATTGCGTTAGCAACTCGATTTGAGCGTGTATAATTGGACTGTTATGTTAATGCTCTGGTGAAGAACCATTGGAAGACCAAGACCCAGCCGTGATTGCTTTGGATGAGCTTTATATGAATGCCAGTTTTACAGAACAAAGCATTTACCTTGAGGTGTAAAAAGTAGTCTAATTTGATGTTTTTTCAAAAATACTGTCAATTTTATCTTCTCTACCAAAATCTTATCTTCCAGGCATAGAGAACCACAAAAATCAACGTTCAATAATCCATCGTTTCTAGGTACACATGAGTAATATTTAAAGTCCTGTACATTAAAATGTTCTAACAGTCAACTAAATAAATAAATACAAATAAAAGCAGAATCATATTCATTTGAAAATACTGCATACTTGCCTACACTAAAATATCCAGGCATCCAATTCAAATTAAAACAATGATAATTTTAACAAGAATAAGACAAACTATAGATGAAGTTTAGTTAGCCATCAGGTTTGCTAAATACTCAGATTTGACAGTGCTGCTTTAAGCATAGAAGATAAATGCATTTAATGAACACTAACTAACCTCATAGTGATATTAGTCATTTTAGCCTGATTTGTAAATGCAAAGTAATGTATATCACAGTTGCAAACCCTATCCATAATATTGCACACAGCACGTGTGCCATGTGAAACAGCAATACATTTAAATAGGGGGAAAAGCTAGTAAATAAAAATGTCCACATTAAAGTAATGGAATATTCCCTTGCACAAATCACAGAAAAAAAGCAATTACACTTTAGAATCCCAGTACATGAGGAAAAAACAAGTCAGTATTGTGGTAATCTAAAATGCATGTTCAGGAGAAGCACAGTACAGTGAATGCACGTTAAAGTGATTTAACAGTAATAAATACAATATGGCTTATTTATCAATTTCATGTGCTGTATTCTGCCCTCTAGAATTCACTTAAGGCTCCTTCAATGACTATGTAGGCATAAAAAAAACAAAAAAATACAATCATATGTAAAAAAAAACATTTTTGGTCAGTGACCGGAAGAATTCACACTTCCGGTGAGGGTAATGGTGCGTGATCTCAGGCAAATAATAGAATCCTTACAGAGGGGCCACTGATTCAATAATGCTGTAGTGATGAGCAAACTATAAATTATTAGAGTACCGCCTAGAGAACATCTGATTGGTAGAATATTGGGCTGGTCCAGAGAATTCTCGTGTTTGAACTTGCATAATGTGAATCCTTTTTTCCTATCCTTCTAAACATCACAGAGTACTGTATTTACTCAAATCTAATGCACAACCTTTTTTGGAAAATAAAGTTTCCAAAATTTAAATGCGCATTAGATTCGATGACGCATTACATTCGGGGCAATTTTTTTAATTTAATAGCAATTTCACACAGGCAAATTACAACTGGTGAATTCAAACAGGCAAATTCAAACTTGTGAATTCAAACAGGTGAATTCAAACTGGAATTCACACAGGGGAATTTCATTCCGGCTCATTCAGACAGGCAAATCTCGTTCCTGATTGAGGGCTTAAGAAAGAATAGACTTAACATGTAACACTAAAATTGAAATACCATCAATGTTACTATGGTATATGGCAATAAACATTTCCATTGTAGCACAATGTTGTATAGTAGTATAAAACAGCATTACATGCTCCAGCAAAAACATTTGTCAGCTTCCAGGTTTCAAAAATGGAGGTGCGCTTTAGATTCGATGGCGCATTAGATTCAAGTAAATACAGTAGTTTGTCTAACAAGAAACCAACAAATATATTACTCTTATGTTGTTATATTTAATAAATTGATTTACTTTTGCTGTTAAGGTCTTATACAATGGTCAGTATAGCTTTGCTAAGTTCTATATACATTTCAAATGCTGTTGCAAAACAAGATACATTCTAAATGGCCTTGATAAATAGAGTGACATTATAATGACACTGTTTTTATATTCATTAAATTGAACAGAGAATACTCCACTTCAGGTAAGCTTAGGTGTTGGGGCTAAAGGTTGAAGGTAAGTTAATGTAGAGTCCACAGCACCTAAAAGACAGGTAACCCCAACCCTTAATACCCCTTAACACCAAGCCCAATCCCTAAGCATATATCACCTGCATTTAAATCTTTAAATAAGTTAAATATCAATTTTAAGTGTAGTGCAACTGGCACATACCTAATTTATTATTTTGTGAATCATTTTATGGCCTACACTAATTGTGTCATATTTACGTGTACTTTTCTTGCTGAAACACTTTTAGATTCCTCCACGTTGTGTCAGTGGTTAATATGCACATCTGGCTTAGTGCTCAATCCAATTTAAAGCATCTCTGTTCTATATGTTTTACCTTTGCCTCTCATAATGCTTTATGTTGTTTACCATAACTTGTTGCACATTAGATATCTTTGTCTATATTCGTTTCCTGAATTCCCTGAGCCTCTAAGTAATTACCAGGCCTTGTTCACTAATGTTCACTACCAGTTAGGAGTAATGTGAGCCCTGTTCTTTATGTTTTCATATCCAATTGCTACATTAATTTCCATTCACGTGAACTATAAGACTTGACTATACTTACATGTTTCTACCCCATTGCACTTAGTAAACCTACAGGGTATGTTCACCTAATGCTGGGGGTTTTGCCATCACTGACCAGGACCTGCTATCAGGTCCTATTAGGTCAATCCATGCAGATAAACTTCTAGCCTTTCTTGTGTCCATCATGGTCCAGTGTATGTCTATTTCTGATCTCTGTTACCACCTAATGTGCACAGAAGGCATATTGGCTTCTTCAGCAAGAAGGATACTGTTAATGAGCTCCTCAATTCCTTCCTTATTTATATTTGTGAAGTTTATAATACACTCATAAAGAGAGTCATTCTCTGGGATGGAAGGGTGTAATAAAAAAATCCGATTGTCCAGAGAAGTCATGGTCTAATAATGACCCCATTTCCTAGGTATAATGTAAGTTGACTCTTCAAAGGACACTCATATTATTATGCACATTTTTAAGTTTTAAAAGTTACTAACTTGTTATTAGTATCTAATACCCAGGACATACTTGAAAATGAGAGAAATCTCAATGTAACTTTCCTGGTAAAATATTTTACAAATAAATAAATAAATCTTACAAGCGCTTTATTGAGTATGATACAGAGATAGTTGAAGGAATGCTCTTTAACCCCTTAAGGACACATGACATGTGTGACATGTCATGATTCCCTTTTATTCCAGAAGTTTGGTCCTTAAGGGGTTAAAGAGACACTATAGTTACCCAGACACATTCATCTCATTGAAGTGGCCTTGGTGCAGGGACCCTGTCCCCATAACCCTGTAATGTTAATGATTGCAGTTTCTGATAGGCTGCAATAATTATATTTCAGTACCAAGATTGCCTCTAGTGGCTGTCTGATAATATGGTGCGGACTTGTTTATTTGAAAGTTAGAATAATGTTTGAGGGCACATTTGTGTGAAATTAATATATCCATTATTTTGTAAGTGTAAATTTGTATTTGCAAATTATGCTTATTCCCTATTAATACTGTTATTTATCAATATAAAACTGCGTTTTAAGCCAGATACAGGAGGGGTGATTTGTTTATATTAGTCCACATGAATCCTGATTAATAGATTTAATTTAAATGCACAGTGGTATTTTGATTTGGCTTCCATTTTTGGATTTCCTTCAACTATAGAAAGAAAAAAAATGGAACTTACCATTTCATTTAAAAGTAATTTATTTAAGCCATTACTGGCCCATTAAAACAGAGCAGGGAGATAGTGTTAACAGCAGGACACATATTCAGTTTCTGTTTCCATTTAATGGCCTTGGGCAAAGTTTACACTGCTAGTCCATGATCTACAACCAGAGAGTGCTCAAGTCCCAACAAATATATTAATTACATGCATGTTGTCCTTGTGTGGACGGACTGCGCCTAGATAAACAAAAAAAATGAGGTTTCATTAATTTAAAAAAAATTGCTTAAAATTGAAAGCCTAATGGCACAAAATTAAGATAAAAAAATAATAATCTCATGGAACACCATAGTGGTTATGGTGCTTGGAGTGTTTCTTTAATGTAGTGGTTTTGGTGCATTTTTTTTTTCTTAAATAAAGAAAGTGTCCTGAAGTTAAACACAGCAATTGTGTTTAAAGTTGGTTTATTCTGTTAAACTGTGTGGTTTTCCGCTCACTGTAATTTAATTTCTTCTTAAGAAATAAAAGAAAAAGTTGAACTGACTCTGCAGAGATAATAAAAGTATTTGAAATGTAAAAAAAAAAGGGGGGGTGGTGGTATTGTGTATTTGTATAGTAAGTCGGCTTTTAGTAAGAACATAAAAACTTTCGAAGATAATCTGTTTTATTCTGCATAAAATTCTGTACAAATTGCAATACAAATATCGAAGACATAAAAAATGTCACGCAATAAAAGTATACTTTCATATATACTGCTTCTCACATGAAGTACAGGATTTGCAATTTCAATGTAAGTAGGGAAATGAACACACTGGAGAAGTTCTATTTAATTTGGGAATCTATTACTACATTATGTATCGCTTGGGAAATATACAATCTTAAAATAATTTATAATTACAGCTTTCCTCTTAGCAAACAACTTAAAAGGGCACGCCGTCCCAAATTCACAAAGCTCACTTTATATTTCTTAAAGTGTATAATTATTCAACCCTCTCACTGCTGCAGAATTGAAATATGTTGCCATCTTCCTGTCAATCAGAGAGTTAAAAATATCTGTTTCCAACGTGTTGCATTGTTCCTATTTTATATATTGCATGCATTATGTTTACTCAGGTGTAAGAAATGCAATATACAGCAAAGTCAGACTTAGGCTAAATAGGTGACTATCAAAAGTCTTGTAAATGCTAGGTCTCTACCTCAACTACAGACATTATGAAGAAGTCAGTGTAACTCTATGTGGAGGCAGAGGTGCAAAGCCCTAGTCAGATGCCCCTTAACACCATTGTCCTAGAACATCAAGCATTATTGTCCTAGAACATCAAGCATTATTGTCCTAGAACATCAAGCAACATTGTCCTAGAACATCAAGCATCATTGTCCTAGAACATCAAACATTATTTAAATAACTCCCCCTCCATCCCTTATCCTGCGCTTCCTTCCTCCCTCCATTTCTCCCCCTCCCTTTCCCTCCCTAACCCCTCCCTTCCTCCATGCCCCATCCTGCACTTCCTCCCTCACTTCCTTCCTCCCTTTCTCTCTCTAACCCCCTTATCCTGAACTTCCTTCCTCCCTTTCCCCCTCCCTCCATCCTCCATCACAGCCTTCCTTCCACCCTTTTCACACCCTTTCTTCCTCCCTCCCTCTCAAGTTTAGCACATTACTTCTATTTTGACAGCTGAACTTTGGGTAAAAATGCAAAACTTTATACCTATGAATCATGGGCAGTTAGAGAGCAAAAAATAAATAAAGCATTTCTAGAAGTCACTGGCTTAAAAAACTATTATCATTTTTTAATATATCAAATATAATGTGGACCAGGATCTGCTCCATTATAAAGTGAATATATTAAGATGCAAATGGACAACGCTCCTTAATTACTATACTTCAAATGTATGTATGTACCCTCATGGGATTTAAAAAAAAAATATATATATATACACTGGAATTAAATTAAGTGACTCAAATTGCAAGCAAGTGCAGCTACATTGATAGCATTTCCATAATGCATACACTTTTTATATTTCTTGTATAGCACACTTTTTCAAGACAAAGAAATAGGTATGATGACCTGTATATGTTTAACACAAGTTAATGAAAACGAAGATGGATACATTTTTAAAAGGAACACTACAGTCAATGGCGTACACACAAACCATGGGGTCCTGGTGCGAAAATTATCCATGGGCCCCCCCTAACCCCCCCCCGACAGACACACACACAGACACATACATAGAGACACACACACACATATAGACACATACACACACACAGACAGACACACATTCCTCCCAGCTTGTGATGATCTCATCCCGGTCGCGCTGTTAAAGTGCCCAGCACTGACCGGGCCCCCTTACAATCCACATCCATCGGGTGGCCATGACAGCATGGGCCACCCGATGGACCCCTTGGATGGCGGCCAGGGCGGTTTGCCACGTGGGCCAAATTATAAAGTGAATATATTAAGATGCAAATGGACAACGCTCCTTAATTACATGTGCTCCCCAGCACATGTGACATGTGACCTAATGTTAATTCTGTGCAAAAATTAAATCTGTGGTCAAAAGTCTGTGTGCAAGCTTGAGAACAAAAACACTGCCTGCAAGCTTTTTCCTTGCAGGAATTGCCCCTGCAAAGGGAAGCTCCAGTGTCCCTTCCCTGTCTCCCTCCCTTTGTGCACTCTGATCAGTGTTATATTTAATAGTTTTTTTTTATTCCCCCCAATACCCTTGTCCACCCTGTCTCTCCTTTCTTCCCTCCCCTTCCCAGCTCAGAGAGTGGTAGAATAGTCCAATCAAATGCTTCTCTATAAGAAACATTTTATTGGACCATGAGCGAACATTGATATCGCTGACAAAGGTATGAAAAACCAGAATAAGGAGCTTCACCTGATGCTGGATTCCCGGTAAGTTTTTTTTTCCTTTTAAAGTGTTTTAAGGAGGAGGCGTAATTAATAATTGTCAATAGAGCATTGTAAACGGTATAAAAATATTTTAAAGTAACCCTATAATAATATAAAATATTATTTTTTTTAATTCTGTTAAAAAATATTATATATAGAATATATTATATATATATTTTTTACATATTATATATATATATATATATATATATATATATATATATATTATAAAAAAAAATACAATATACAAAATACAAGAGCAGGACACCATAGAGTCTGTTAGCACCAGGGCTCGAGTCCTGCAGGAACGCATGGGAACGGCGTTCCTGCACTTTTTCCAAAGCAGGAACGCCGTTCCCGTTCCCAGTCCTGCAGGACCTGCCCTGCTACCTGCACACAGGGGCCATCACACGCTGTGTTCCCTCTCCGGCTCTAACTCTCGCGAGACCACGGGTTACCATGGCAACGCTCCGCACAGGCGAGTCTCGCGAGAGTTAGAGCCTCAGAGGGAACACAGCGTGTGATGGCCCCTGTGTGCAGCGGCTGCTTCCCTCCACCGGACCACCAGGCGATCTCCCCCCTCCCTGACAAGGTAAGAAGCAGGGAGGGAGGGGGGGTTGGGGGCCCCTGCTGTTACTGTCAGATAACATTCTTCCTGGTGCTGTGGGCGGCCTCGGCAGATAGCTGGCTGGCTGCTCTGAGTCTCAGACTCAGTGACTGATGCAGCAGGTAAGCTGGGGCCGGTATGCTGTCTGACTGGGGCGTGTGGTGCAGGGGGTGGGGGTGGGGGTGGAGCCCAGGGGGGGAACGTGGAGGTGGTAAGGCAGCCAGGAAGGAACCTTCTCCTCCTGCTCCGCAGGAAATCAGATCTCCCTCACTGCCTCTCCAGCAGGCAGCAGCCCTTCAGCACTGCCACTGTCTGACAGCAGGAAGTAGCAGACACTGAGTGTTGCTGTGCATCGTGCAGAGCAGAGTCCCCCCAGTCAGGCCAGGTCCAGATCATTGTGTATCCCCTCTTTGACCCAAGGTAAGCCAAAGTGAGGGGGACAACAAATAGGAAGGTGTATTGTTGTTTTTTGTTTTTGTTTGCATTGCATTGTTGTAGTATTTTAAAGTCCTTAATCCCCACCACAGTGAGTCCCTTGGCAATCCTGTGTGCTGCCCATCCCCCTTTGTGCATCCTTTCCTCCTGTTTGAACCCCTTTACCCCCTCTGTGATTCCCCCTTTCCCCCTTCTGTGCAGTTCATTCCCCCCTTTGTGCAGCCCCCTTCCCCCTCTCTGTGCAGCCCTCTCCCCCTTGTATGAATCCCCCTTTTCCCTCTGTGCAGTTAATTTCCCCCTCTCCCCCCTCTGTGCAGTTAATTCCCCTTTGTGTGAATCTCCCTTTCCCCCCTTTGTGCAGCCCCCTTTCCCTCTCTGTGTGCAGCCCCCACCCCCTGTGTGAATTCCCCTTCCCCTTCTATGCAGTTCATTCCCCCTTCTCTGTGCAGCCCCCTTGCCCTCTGTGTGCAGCACCCTCTGTGTGCAGCCCTCAGTGTGTGTGTTAGTGTGTGTGTTAGTGTGTGTGTCTGTTACTGAGTGTGTTAGTTTGTGTGTGTCTGCTAGTGAGTGTCAGTGAGTGTTAGTTTTTGTGTGTTTGTTAGTGTGTGTGTTAGTTGTGTGTGTCTGCTAGTGAGTGTCAGTGTGTGTGTTTGTGTTTGTGTGTCAGTGAGTGTGTTACTGTGTGTGTCTTACTGAGTGTGTTAATTTGTGTGTGTCTGTTAGTGAGTGTGTGTTTGTCAGTGAGAGTGTATGTATGTCTGTCACTAAGTGTGTCTGTCAGTAAATGTGTGTGTCTGTTAGCTAGTGTGTATGTGTCTGTTCGTAAGAGTGTGTGTGTGGTAAAAACCCCTTCAGCACTTACCTTTCTCCAGCGCCGGGCTCCCTTTGCGCTGGGGATCTCTCCGCCCTGATCCGCCTCTCAGCTCCGAATGCGCATGCGCAGCGAAGCCGGGACCGCATTGAAACTGCCCATAGGAAAGCATTACTCAATGCTTTCCTATGGACGTCCAGCGTCTTCTCACTGTGATTTTTCACAGTGAGAATCGCGGAAGCTCCTCTAGCGGCTGTCAGTGAGACAGCTACTAGAGGGTGGATTAACCCTTAGTGAAACATAGCAGTTTCTCTGAAACTGCTATGTTTTCAGCTGCAGGGTTAAAACTAGAGGGAACTGGCACCCAGACCACTTCATTGAGCTGAAGTGATCAGAGTGCCTATAGTGGTCCTTTAAGTCTATGTGTATCTGCATGCACTGGCTTACATCACGCGGTCACAGGGGTCGCACCATGTGTTGCGGCCCAGGCCCGTGCAGAGTAAGCGTGTGGGGGGGGGGTCCACAGATCAATTTTCGCACCGGGGCCCCATGGATCGTGTGTACGCCACTGCACACACACACAGAGATCATCCAGCACACACACACACACACAGATCATCCAGCGCACACACACACACACAGATCATCCAGCGCACACACACACACACACACAGATCATCCAGCGCACACACACACACAGATCATCCAGCGCACACACACACACAGATCATCCAGCGCACACACACACACAGATCATCCAGCGCACACACACACACAGATCATCCAGCGCACACACACACACAGATCATCCAGCGCACACACACACACAGATCATCCAGCGCACACACACACACAGATCATCCAGCGCTCACACACACACAGATCATCCAGCGCTCACACACACACACAGATCATCCAGCGCTCACACACACACAGATCATCCAGCGCGCACACACACACACAGATCATCCAGCGCGCACACACACACACAGATCATCCAGCGCACACACACACACAGATCATCCAGCGCACACACACACACAGATCATCCAGCGCACACACACACACAGATCATCCAGCGCACACACACACACACACACAGATCATCCAGCGCACACACACACACATCATCCAGCACACACACACACACATCATCCAGCACACACACACACACACATCATCCAGCACACACACACACACACACATCATCCAGCACACACACACACACACACATCATCCAGCACACACACACACACATCATCCAGCACACACACACACACATCATCCAGCACACACACACACATCATCATCCAGCACACACACACACACATCATCCAGCACACACACACATCATCCAGCACACACGCACGCACGCACATCTTCCAGCACACACACACACTGCATTCATTATACACACCCTGCACTCACTACAAACACACTACATTTATTATACACACTGCACTCACTACAAACACACTACATTCATTATACACACTCTGCACTCACTACAAACACACTACATTTATTATACACACTGCACTCACTACAAACACACTACATTCATTATACACACTCTACACTCACTACAAACACATTACATTCACTATACACACTCTGCACTCACTACAATCACACTACATTCATTATACACACTCTGAACTCACTACAAAAACACTACATTAATTATACACACTGCACTCACTACACACACTGCATTCATTATACACACTATGCACTCACTACAAACAGACTACATTCATTATACATACTCTGCACTTACTACAAACACACTACATTCATTATACACACTCTGCACTCACTACAAACACACTGCACTCATTATACACACTCTGCACTCACTACAAACACACTACATTTATTATACACACTGCACTCACTACATTCATTATACACACTTTGCACTCACTACAAACACACTGCATTCATTATACACACTGCACTCACTAGACACACTACATTCATTATACACATTCTGCACTCACTACAAACACACTACATTTATTATACACACTTTGCACTCACTACAAACACACTACATTTATTATACACACTGCACTCACTACATTCATTATACACACTCTGCACTCACTACAAACACACTGCATTCATTATACACACACTGCACTCACTACAAACACACTACATTCATTATACACACTCTGCACTCACTACAAACACACTACATTTATTATACACACTGCACTCACTACATTCATTATACACACTCTGCACTCACTACAAACACACTGCATTCATTATACACACTGCACTCACTAGACACACTACATTAATTATACACATTCTGCACTCGCTACAAACACACTGCATTCATTATACACACTCTGCACTCACTACAGACACACTGCATTCATTATAAACACTCTGCACTCACTACAAACACACTACATTCATTATACACACTCTGCACTCACTACAAACACACTGCATTCATTATACACACTCTGCACTCACTACAAACACACTGCATTCATTATACACACTCTGCACTCACTACAAACACACTACATTCATTATACACACTCTGCACTCACTACAAACACACTACATTCATTATACACACTCTGCACTCACTACAAACTCACTACATTCACTATACACACTCTGCAGTCACTACAAACACTAAATTCATTATACACATTCTGCACTCACTACAGACACTAAATTCATTATACACATTCTGCACTCACTACAAAAACACTACATTTATTATACAGACTGCACTCACTACAAACACAGTACATTCATTATACACACCCTGAACTGCACTATATGCATAGGAGTGTAATTTTTTTTTTTAGGGGGGGGGGGGGGGGGGGGAATCATGGGTGAGTTCCCACACTTTTTTCTCCAGGACTTGACCCCTGGTTAGCACATGAGACAACAGGCAGGTTGAAACTGGCTTCCTGTGGGCTTTCTCTCCGCTGTGTCTAGTGAACTCTTGTGCAATTGCTAGTAGTTACTGCAATTTGGAACATTTTAGTTGAATTATTAAAATCTGACATCACCAGAATGTTCTTGCAGGCAGAGACCAACTACTTTCAAACTGAATTTTGTTCAGACTCTTTCATTTAATAAAATTGTCCTCAAAGAGCACAAAATAAATGTGGTCATCCAGAGAAAAACACTTTTATTTTAAACCCATAATTTAAAAATACAAAACTGTGATAGATCTTATTTTCAAGCAGTGATTTTGTTCTCAGAAAATGGACATAGTGGACTTCAAAATGAAACAGCACGGAAAAAATCCACACATCTTTATTTTATGTACTAGGGTCTGTGACAAGCAATAAACAGAGTGCTACATGAAATAAAGTGTGTCAGCTGGATAAGTGTTTATTCTGTCTAATAAGAGACTAAAAAACAAGATGTTTATACTTCACTTTAATTCACGACTACATGCACTTAAAGTTGATATGCCATTCACAATTTCTGAACGACAAGTATCCCTTCATGTAACAAATACAGATTATCTACTGATGTGTATATGTGTATACAGGTGTTAAACATTACTTTGTATGTGAACAGCTGCAACACACGTGGACCATCTCCCTGTGATCCACTGAACCAAGTACTACTAATAAACAATTACCAGGTGATAAAAGTGTGAGTGGAGGGCTGTAAGTGAAATTCATCCCTGCTATAACTTGGGGGATTAGGGGACACAGTGAAAGCTGAAAAAATACCAATAGTGTAATACATTAACTTAGAAAATAATATGTTATAAATAGTAAGTAACATCACTCATATTTGATGGAGCCTAAATGGACAGTCTGATCTTGAAGGCAGCATCCCACCTATTTAACCAGATGTTTTTACCCCCCCCAAAAAAAAATACAAACACAATCTTGTGTAGTATGCTCTGGAATATGATATGTTATTTCTAAGATCTTATAATACCTTGCTCACCTTTGTAGGAGCTTAAAGGTACCGGGCTCCAGGTAAATGAAGTGTAGTTTCAATCAGAGTGATGCCCTCCATCTTGGATATATATTCTTTTTACACAGAAATTAGAATTATGTGGGGTAGGTGCCAAACTTGGGCATAATTTAAAAGAATACATTGATTACAAAGCAACAATAAAAACAATATCAAGGACATATCCTATGTAAAATCCATGCTTGGGAGGACTGCACAGATTGTATATAGTATTTACCCTTGTTATTTGTTTTAATAAAATGTGCTGGCATGGCAGAAAGGAAATGGAGCCATACCTTAAAACAATGAATAGTGGTAGATACGCCACCAGTATCTATAATGTCCATTAAACCTTTGATGCACAATGCTAGGAGCCAACCAACTAAAAAATATACCATTATTGCATGTGTGTCAGTATTGTCAGGTCCCTCTGGAATGTGCCTGCTTGTTTTCTTGGACTCCAGGGGGATTGCCCTACGGTTAGTACTTGAAACAACTTTTTATTACAAAAAACTTTGATAAATTGCATCCAAAGCATGGAGGAAGGGGAAAAAGTTATGATCAAAATTACTAGAGAATGTTCCTTTTAATAAATTATTTGTATGTTTTATGTTGGTTTCCACAAACATTTCAGTAGCCTTTTTTATTACAAGGTTGCTCATGTTGGGACAAGGGGAGCATGTGGCCTGAACTTAAACAACTATCCTACTTCTATTAGGAAAGCTTACTGCATGTTCATACAATAGCAAGTCAGTAAATACCAAAGTGGATCTGTCACTTTTGTAGGGTTTTCCATATTTTGCAAAGACCCCCAAAGGTGACATCTAAGCTTAGGGTTTGGTGGTCGCAGGGTGGAGTGGAAAGTAGGTATAGTTACCTGTACCTCGCGATACTCTTAATCTTCTACCTGAGGACTTTTTTTTAGTTACTTGCACATCACCTGCCAGAAGCCAGTGATGTATTCTACAGGTGCACAAGAGTACAATACTGAGATCTACATAAGCGTTCAACATAGGATCACATCTCACGATGAACGAATGATGCTGAGATTTGACAGCAAAGAGTTGACAGTGAAGCTCCACTTTTGTCAACTTTTATGAACCTCAGGTTTGTCCATGCATAGTTTGGAGGAAAGACGAGACGGGGGGATATGATAGAAACATTTAAATACATAAAGGAGTCAACACAGTAAAGGAGGAGACTATATTTAAAAGAATAAAAACTACCACAACAAGTGGACATAGTCTTAAATTAGAGAGGCAAAGGTTTAAAAATAATATCAGGAAGTATTACTTTACTGAGGGTGGTGGATGCATGGAATAGCCTTCCAGCTGAAGTGGTAGAGTTTAACACAGTGAGGGAGTTTAAGCATGCGTGGGATGGGCATATTGCTGTCCTAGCTATAAGATAAGGATAGGGGCAGACTAGATGTGCCGAATGATTCTTATCTGCCATCACATCCTATGTTTCTATGTTTCATATGACAAAATAGTGTCCTATCAGATCTTTGGGTTGCACTGGAACTTCAATGAAACTCTAATGCAGTCAGCCTGAGTATTTCCTAAAGATTATATATTTATCAAACACTCAGAACTGACAGGGCTGCTTTAAGCACTAGACAACATAACTTTGCAATAAACTTACCTTTAATGAATTGTCCTCTTTGTAGATTTCCTCTACAGCAGCTATTTCAGCAGGCATTGTAAAATCAGTGAAATTTTAACAGATATATTCTTAATGTCACAAAAGCTTCAGCGGGTTATAGCTCTGTAGCACTAAAATCTTTAAACAGTTTTGATGTTTAATAGACCCTAAAAGTAAGTGCTCAAATGAAACTGAACAACAAAAAGAACTCTCAGTTACGTATTGAAAATTGAATTAGACCAACATAAAAACAATTTGGATTTTGTTTAAAAAATCCATGAAAACCTCTAGAAAATATCAAACGAATAGCACTTTTTTACTTTGTCTTTGTAAAGGTATCGCTTTGCAGTGGTACATTTTTTTAACAGCATGACATGTTCTGTCTACACAAGAAATAATAATAGGCTAGTTGCTATCTAAAAATGAAGCTCATTTATCGTCAAACTGGCAATTAATTAAAATTACACACCTGTTAAAACAAATGCATAAGAAAGGAAAACACACAAACACAACAGCAAAAAAAACTCCATCTATCAAAATAAGAGAGCCTATACTAATGTTTAATGAAATGCACCGTATGTGTACTTAATGGAAAATAGTTTTAACAAAGTTTTAAATATTTACTAGGCTCGTATATTTTGTGTATCTGTTCATATAATGGGTAGGAATTGCATTTTCAAGCGCAGTGGTCTACATGCACAGAACATAAAATAACAAATAAAAGATACATGCAAATGTTCTCTGTGTGATTTAATCAGTAGTTTATAAAGTGAATACAGAAAATAGAGTATTAATTAAAGTGAGTCATTGCATACTCTATAACTGTTTTGCAGAAACCAATAGTAGAGCTATTTGTACCTTGTCGAATTTCTTTTTCAGGTGCCTACAAGACAGTTTAAGTGCCTCCTTTTTTTGTACGCCCCTTTTCTCTAAAAAATTCACCTGGTTTCATGCAAAACAAACAAATAAATTAACAGGTAACATCAGTGTGATTTTTTTTTTTATGGTACACATTAGATGCATTCATCCACCTAAAGTCCCTCTCTCCTTTTTAAATATTGTAAACTTATAGAACTTTCAATTCCCAACATTTTTAATATTATATTTACTTAAGCCCAGAGATGTATTTGTGAGGTGTAAAAATGTTAATTAAATGTAGAAATTAACACCTCTTAATCATGCAAATGGGTGCCTCCCTCTTTGCACCTGGCATTGCATTGAAAAAGTTTTTAATCAAAAGGAGAAATGAAACAATGTTTCTATTTCTCCTTCACATTTGCATGATTGCCCTGGCCTTGCCTTATATTAACCGATTAATGATGTAATTTGATAAATCTTTAAGTTAAAGGGAAACTATAGTCAACTAAACAAACTAGGACATAGGACACGAGGTCACACATTTAGGCTTGAAGAAAGGAGATTTCATCTAAGGCAAAGAAAAGGTTTTTTTACAGTAAGAGCAATAAGGATATGGAATTCTTTGCCTGAAGAGGTGGTTTTGTCAGAGTCTATACAGATGTTTAAACTGCAATTGGATAAATACTTGCAAAAACATAACATACAGGGATATAATTTCTAATTAGTGGGGTAATAGCTGCTTGATCCAAGGAGACATCTGACTGCTATTTTGGGGTCAAGAAGGAATTTTTTCCTAGTTTGTTGCAAAATTGGAAGCGCTTCAGACTGTGTTTTTTGCCTTCTTTTGGATCAACAGCAAAAGCATATGTGAGGAAGGCTGAACTTGATGGGCGCAAGTCTCTTTTAAGCTATGTAACTATGTAACTTTAACTTAAAGGAGCAGTTTTGGTGTATAGATTATCAATGCTAAATTCCCTGCCATTTAGGAGTTAAATCACTTTGTTTATTCAGCCTAGTCACACCTCCCTGCATGT
The DNA here is from genome assembly GCF_036172605.1 of Pelobates fuscus. Lineage (NCBI taxonomy): Eukaryota > Metazoa > Chordata > Amphibia > Anura > Pelobatidae > Pelobates > Pelobates fuscus. The sequence continues at coordinate 310,041,397 of NC_086320.1, read as the reverse complement.
GACTTGCACAGCCTTCCTAAACACTTCCTGTAAAGAGCCATATAATGTTTACACTTCCTTTATGGCAAATTCTTGCTAGATCTTGCCAGAGCCTCCTGTATGTGATTAAAATTCAATTTGCAGAGCACGGTAAAAAAACATTTAAAGTAAGTTACAGCTGATTGAAGATGAAACCATTTTGTTTTCATGCTGGCTTAATCAATCCCAGCCAGGTAAGGTGTGGCTATGGCTGATTAAAAAGAAACAAAAGTGATTTAACTCCTAAATGGCAGATAATTGAGCAGTGGGACTGCAAGGACATGATCTACACACTAAAACAGCTTAATTAAGTTTAAGTTGTTTTGATGACTATAGTGTCCCTTTAAATTAAAATTAAAATTAAAATGCTCCATAAAAAAGGTAAACACAAGTTATAGGTGATTTGTTTTATCCAATGACATGAATTTCCAGAAAAGCGAGAGTACTCCTTGTGCAATGTAGATAATTTGAATTAAAGGCGCAGCTTTTATTGTTTTTTCTTTTAATTTGAATTAAAGCCCTATCAAATGTCATTTGGAACATCTGTAATTTCCAATCACTAAATCTATTTAAGGCAAATATGAATTGCAAGTGTGTTCAGCCCTATCTTAGTGTAATATGTTGAAAACAATGAATTTAAGTAATTCAGAATGACGCAGCATCTTATATGAGATAATATATATATAGCTGAACATGAAGCTGTGTCACAAGCGTACTTATAATAAAGTATACTTTAGACAGTGAGTTTAAAAATAGCATCTATGATGAATTCCTTTGTAACGGGCCAGATTTGGAGCATAACATCTGGGATGATCAAAGTGGCAGTGCAAAGGATTTCATTTCACTTGAATACACTTGATTGATTCCAAATGATCTCTTTTGGACCAGTTGTAAATTAATGATAAATAGATTTTTTTTTTTTTTTTTTTTAAAGAGCCACTCAAGGTTATAATTACCCTATCTTTTCTCTAATGTATTTTATAGATAATGAGTTTTAAGAATATATGCATAAACAATTAATAAAGAGAATAGCAGATAATAGATATTCACAACTGTATTTGCAATACATGTCCAGGCTTTACATATACTGCAAGTTAGCCCTGAGGTGACCAGACAGGCAAGATGTTTTAATACTTTTTTAGGGAATTATTAACAATGGTGATTTTATTACATAAATCTCTGAACCACAATAGGGTTCTGGAAGTTGTGGTACAATTAGTAGCTATTCATATACTCTCTATAAAATTTCTATAAGATAAAAGAAAATCTGTTTGATTCTGGAATATTTATAATGTCATTATTTTGCCAAGTGCTACATTTGTATCAGTATAGTGTGAATGAGCCTTTGGGTGTGTGACAAAGAAACCACTAGCCTCACTGGTAGTGAGCCCGGAAGGGATGATCCTGTCCCCTTTCTAGGAAGGACTTCTCCAAGAAGGGGCAAGTCAACCTGATTGACACCACTCAGTGCAGAAGATGCAGAGAGAGATTTTGAAGCGCCCTGGGCATGGCCAGAATGTACTCACAGCATTTTGCCTAGCATCAAAGACATGCTCATGCTATGCTGATTGGTTCCATTTTCCCAGATGCGAGATGGCAGGACAGGATCCTAAATATGAGGACCGGATCCTGAATGTGTGATGGTCCCATTCGACCCAAGGCAGTTGGGAGATATCTAATCTCATAATCCATAATATCTGGATGTATAAAAGACATATAATGTGTTATGTGCTCAATGGTTGATCTATACACTCAAAAACAAATGCCTCTAATATACAGAACCATAGACAGTGAAAATGCAATCACTAGATATGGCTTGAACACATATTACAAGTAGGCAAACCAAGGCCAGCTGAACAACAAAACAGTTGCAAGTCTACTGCATGAAAGCAGGTTTAGCCCTCTGCAGCTGGAATCACCCTTTCTTGCTAAATAAAGAACTGTCTTAAATTTACTAGAGAGTTGCAAAGTGTAAGCTACATTAGCTTAGCTGTTAAATTAGTGTAGTTAGATACTTTCTTAATTCAGCTACTTTGGCCTAGAATTGTGTAATTCCCTGGCCAATTTCTTACAATTCGAAATATAGTGAATAAGCCTGTAGACTATTATCCAGGTCCTTCAAAAATCTGAGTTTATTCTTTGGGATGATTGCCACCTAATAACAGCTGGCTGAAAAATGTACCAACACCTCTTTGCTTCCAAGAGTAATCCATCAAACAATAATGATCTTCATTAAGGGATAGCATCAGTAATGTTCATGGTAATGAAGGCACATATGCTGGGAGAGACTCTCGCTATTTACTGTCGTTGTTGCTTTTTTAAATCATTCAGCTTTTTAAAAAATATAATTTAAGTATTGCCTATACAACATCTGGAATGTGACCTGTCACTTAATAGCATAGTTTCACAGACATGCCATTAAAGAAAATGTATAATGAAAATGGCATTTGTTCATTATACACAAACAACATTGTACTAATGTTAGATAGTAAATTAAATGATACACATTATGCTAAACTTTTGTTACTTATGCGATCACCATATACTTAACTCCTTCACTGCCAAGCTTAAAAAATAACTTTTGTGGCAAACGTTCCTTCCCACGTACGTTTGCCATGGACTCCTGGAGGAGTGTAGAAGCCGGCCCCCTGCCCACCGACTATGGTCCAGGTCTGGAACACTGTTTGGGAGTTATTATATATGTAGCGGGATAGAGGACCTAATTACACTGCATGGATCTGAGTGCTATATTGAGAACTTGGGCGCTCAGATCAGGGATATTTAACAATGTATTGTTTGTAGGGTTTTCCCTTGGACTGATTCTGCCCTGGGAGAGGGGAGTTGGAAAGAGAGAATGGCTACCGCTTTTCCCACACATACAAAGAGACCAGGCACTCTCTTGCACCCACTTGTCCAGTCACATTGAACCCCCAAGGACTTGGACTGTGGCAGTCCAACAGACTTGTTGCAGGCCCGTCGTGGGTCTGGCCACAAGTCTGTCTATGTCTATGGGGGGCAGATATGCCATTTTAGTGACAGGTTTCCATGTATCTAGATATCGCTCTATTGTGTACCTGTATTCTACATAGAGCAGTATGTGTGTCTGTATATGCAGCTGTGGGTCAATAAAGGAGGGGGGGAGGGGGCAGCAGCTATATAAACTATAAAGTATAGTTAGGTGTGAAATGTATTCTGTGTGTTAATCAAGTTAAATGTTACACTGTGAGTGACTACATGCCTTGGGAGCCAGCAAGTCTATTTTCTACAGCAAAGGGCTGTGTTGATGTAACCATAGTTTGCTCTGAAGGGACAGGGGGTCCAACCAAGATAACCTTTTGTTGTCATGGTGTGTTGGCTCAGGTGGAGGTGGTAAATAGTGTAAGGAATCACTTTGTTGCTTTGTAGTTCTTTCTCTGTGACCTGTTCTGTATTCCCATTGGTGAAAGTGTTGTGTAATTGTATGGAGACCCCTTGCTGGGGGTCTGTGGATAAATTGGCTGTACCATGTCCCATTAAACAGTTCAGTTCAGTTGTACTCACAGAACTATGTGTCGTCTAATTACTGGGAGGGGTAGGGGCTAATCACTGCTCAGTACCTTGTTCCAGCTCATGGAGGATTTAGCGGGGAAAATCTTTGTAAGGACCACAGTTCCCAGGACTGTGTGTCGTCCAGTCTCTGGGAGTGAATAGAGCTAGACCCCTATCTTGCTGCAGGATGGAGAGGCTCCAGAAAGGACCCCAGTCAAGCCATGGCGACTGGGGCAGAAGCGCTGAGGGTTTCCCCTGTTGCAGCTAGGAAGTGTCCTTGGCAGAGGTACCCAGCCGGGGTACAGGGAGCTCCACCACAACTTTAAATTTAAGTAATTCAGCACATAATTGTAAGCTTAACCAACAACCAAATCTAATGTATAGAATGATGTTGAAGGATGCAAAAATGTATATGTACAGAGGTTTAATATTTCATTTTTTTTCATTAGTCACAACAATATTGAGGTGGATATTCCAGGGTCATAAAAACTTCTATTGGCCTAGAACAAGAAATATATTTTTTGTCACAAACACTGAGAATGATACAAATAGACAAATAAACATAGTCAAATATATTGATTACAGGGCATTTGTAAGGAAAACCACTACATTCTTGGGAATGTGGCATCATAAAATTTCTACCAGAATTAAAAAATAATAATACAAATTATGTATGTTTTTGACTGTAATGCTGAAACACAGAACATTATATTACATCAAATACCTGTACTATACGGGACATTTCAGGCTTGCATTGCTCACTGCAACAAAATCTATAGTATGTTCACTGTGTACAGAGCCCCCCAGGGATTTATGGAGGGATGTTACATGAATATGCACTAGTTAAGAGGTAATGGGCTAACATTGGTAGAATACAGTATGATACAGCATAGTACCGTTATTCTGTTATATACGTAAGTTACATAGTTGTGCACAAGCACAAGCACATCCTAATATTTATCCAAAACTTCACACCATAAATCACAAATGTTTTGTGTCAATTTGGATTAGCTCACTATCAGGAAAATGTACTGCTTATATATACCAATTTATATTTAGAGAAACACAATGGTGTTTTTTGCCGTATTTATTATGTTGATATTGTATCAGTAAAGTTTACTTGGTAATGTTAGAGAATATCCATTGTTAAAGCGGCCCGGTCATACTTTATTTTCTTTTGGTTTTCCTTTCCTTATGCCCTCTGTATCTTAATGATTACACTATTCTTCTTGCCATTTGCTTTTATTTATATTTATTATTTTTCTTTCTTGTGCCGGATCTCAATATCTGGGTATAGCCATTTTGTTTTCCTCTGCCCATTATGTCTCCTGTTTGCCATTCTGTGGGATTGATTTTACTGATGAATTGTGGGTACATTTGTTTGGCAACTGATACAGAACATTGCTTTAAGCCTGCCCATTGTCATATTTTGTCAATTTGACTACTATACATAAAGAAAAAGAGTCCCTACTTTTCCTCATATAATTTGTGAAAACTAGAGCTTTTTAGGTAAAAAAAATAAAACAATTTCAGATTCACTAAGCTATATAGAAGCATAATAGATGAAAGATGGAGTGTACAACCTAATAAAATGGGCCCATGTATCTATAATGAATTAATGCATTGCTGCCTTAACTAATACCAACCTCCAGCATTTAGCATTTACAAATTTGCACATTGGGCAGAAAGGCGCATTTCTCAATCACCAGTACAATTCCAGAAAGGTTTGTACAGCTCATGCACACTTTACCTCATCCGAGCAAACCATCTCTAAGGGTTTATTTACTAAACAGAAAAGTCTACTGAATTGTTAATTGAGTAGCAAAACTTGGGCAAACTGTTACAGATTGGTAATTTTAACCTCAATTTTTTTTTTTTTTTTAGTCAGTAGATCGTGTTGTTTAGTTAATAAACTACTTACTGTTTTTCCATAGAACACACTTGTATATTGAAAACTACGTATGCTATATTTTAGCAAACGTTATGTTTATATATGTATGGCTTTAGTGCTTAAACATACTTCAATATAGAATATATGCTGGATTTTCTTTTTCTTTTTGTTTTTTTATCGTATCTGTTGTAAGCACAGGGAGTTTGCATTTGCTGACCTGTCTTTTCAAGTTAATACCGAAGCTGAAACAGGTGTAAAGTTGAGAGAATTAGTGACAACATCTGACCTGGTGGTAATTTTTACCATTGAGCATAGACATCTGGTGTTACTTAGCTTCTCTCATCTCCCGGGAGATATTAAAACTTAACAGCAGCGGCTAATTCCCAGTCTCTGACAGTGAAATCCTGTAGCATGGAAAAATCAGCGAGTCGCTAACTTTACAAACTGTCATTTTAAACATTATCAGCTGGTGGGTGACTGATTGCGATAAGCATTGAAAGAAGTCCAATGTCAGATATTTTACTATGTCATTGGTTACGAGTTGGATATTTGTTTAGGGACATGTAGTAATAGAAGATTCATTTTACCATCATTATCAAAATAAAAATAATAAAATGTAAAAGCTCATTTATAATAGCATATAGAGCAGGCGTGCCCAAAATGTAGATCCCCAGATGTTTTAAAACCACAACTTCCATGATATTTTGTCATTCTAAAAGCATTCTAAAGGCGTTCAAAGCATCATGGGAATTGTAGTTCTACAACATCTAGGGATCTACCTTTTGGGCACCCTGGTATAGAATAATGAAGTAACAGAGTGAAACTGCAGTACCGAGCATATTGCATGTCTCAGTGCTCTAATGAAGTAAGGTTTTGATGTGAACCTCATGTAGTAATCCTGCATCATAGCAGTGTTATTAGAGGAACCTTGAGTTAGAAGACCTGGCAGAGAAACAATGGAGTTACAGATCATAGAATACTGAAGGCAGATACTACCTAAATACCCCTTAAAGGGACTCTCCAGTGCCAGGAAAACAATCCGTTTTCCTGGCACTGCAGGTCCCCTCTCCCTTCCACCTCCCATCCCCAGTTGCTGAAGGGGTAAAAACCCCTTCAGTGACTTATCAGAGGCAGCGACATGTCCCGCTGCTCCTCCTCTTCATTACGTCAGCCGGCGGGGGAGACTGATCCCGCACACTGGCTGGGGAGACCTAATGCGCATGTTCGGCAATGCCGCGCATGCGCATTAGACCTCTCCATAGGAAAGCATTGAAAATGCTTTTCAATGCTTTCCTATGGGGATTTTAGCAACACTGGAGGTCCTCACACAGCGTGAGGACGTCCAGCGACGCTATAGCACAGATAATCTGGGCTATGATCCCGGAAGTGCCCTCTAGTGGCGGACTTAACCCTGCAAGTTAATTATTGCAGTTTATGAAAACTGCAAAAATTACAGTTGCAGGGTTAAGGGTAGTGGGAGTTGGTACCCAGACCACTCCAATGTGCAGAAGTGGTCTGGGTGCCTGTAGTGTCCCTTTAACCTAAGTCCCCTAAACCTACACCCCCTCAACCCTAAAACATAAGATACATCACATTAAAAGAAAAAAAACAATTTTTGACAGCAATGTTTTAAATACATACCAAAGTAATATATCATAAAGAAGAATGTGACATTTAGTGATATGATAGAATTTTATATTTTTGCAAGGCATGCAGTCTGTAGGGACAGTTTTTGTTACTTTTGAGACGTCACATTCTGAGAAGAGGTTAATTTATATTTTGTACCTATAGTAGAAATTTATCAAGGAAAAGCAAGTGCTATTAAGGGTGAAATGCTAATTGTTGAGCAACATTTGATTGGTTTCTATGGTTACAATGATTGGTCCTTGTTTAATACTTTATCTCGGAATAACAGACAGTTTTTACCTGATAAATCTGCCCTTACTTAGTTAGGTATATGGTATATGTATCCAATTGTAGAATGCATGCACAATAGAAGCTAAAGGTGGGGATTTATCAAAGCTGCTACTCAGTGGTGAAACTAATACATTAGGCCATGGTGCAATAATTTGTTTGTGCCCCCTCTAGCACAAGAATGGCCAAAAGGTAGATCCCCATCTTTCAAACTATTTGTGAGCAGTGTTTGTGCATTTGAATGTAAGCATGTTTTTTGTACAGAGTATGTGTGTGCATGTAAGAATGTATTTAGTGTTGCAATGCAGTGGTGTACTTGTGTATAGTGTTTGCGTTTGAATGCAGGGTGTATTTGTACGTGGTGTTGGCTTTTACATGCAGGTGTACTTATGTGTGTAGTATTGGTGTTTGAATGAAGAGGTGTTTGAATCTAATGTTAGCATTTTAATGCAGGCGTGTGTTTGTATGTAATGTTTGCGTTTGATTAAAGGGGTGTGTTTGCTGGTGTTTGATTGCTGAGATTTATGCACATATGCACATAAACTGCCACATACATACAAACATAAATACTTACATAATACAAATACAAACATAAATAAACACAGTTGTACATACACAATAACACACACTGATACACATATATAAACACACTGACACACACACAAATTCATATATGCACTGAAACACACACACCCTGACACAGAGATACACACACTGATACACACATATACACAAATTCAGACACATACACACACCCCGATAAAGATACACACACTGACACACAGATACACACACTGAAACATATATGCACACACATAAAGAGATACACACATACATGTCATACTTTTTATATTTGTATCTAACCACCTGTTAACATACCTTTTGTGTGGAGGAGGGTGGCTTCCTTGGCGTCCTGTTGATGTTGGCTGAGGCTAATGGAAGTGTGGGTAAGGAGCGGTCTCTTTGATTGCTCCGGCCCTCTCCTGTGTCATTTCTGCATCCCATGCACCTCCCTTTGATTGTGGGAGGAAGTGGCCTACTGTCACTTCCTCCAGGCATCGCTAATACTACAGGTGCCCGGTTGTGCTCTTAAAGGGCCATCATGCCTGATCGGACTGGACCCCTCTTCAGCAATACCCATTGGGGGACCATAAGTGCATTAACCACCCAACAGGCCCCCTGAGCTGCAGGCCCTGGGGCAGCCGCACCAGCTGCACCAGCGGTAGTTCTGCCCCATCTGCTACTGTAAATGACTGCATATGCCAAATTTACACAACAGCTAAACTAGCTGGGATACCAAATCCACTGCAATGCACGGTATATGGCATCTGAGTCTGACATGCATATAGTCATATTTTTCCCCAAAACTACATAAACCCTCCAGGCAGTCTTGAATTACTATGAGTAGTCAGGATTTGAAGCACTTGCAATTTAAAGGGTTTGTTCTCTGTTTCTAGGGTTTGGTGAGCTTCTGGGTACATTAAAGAAAAGTCCACAATAAGGCCAGTGCTAACGCTTCATTTGTCATGAATTTCCTGAGCAAAATGAACTTGGAATTCTATTCATGCAAGAGTATTTTGGAAGCCCTTCCCACAACAGCGGCATGGCATGAGTTTGGGGGGCTGTCTGGCCAACACAGCTACTGGTCAGCCTGGAGCGTATGCATGATATACTGCCATTCCCCTTTTGGAGCTTTTTTGAGAGGAATACACATATGTAGTTTATAAACATGTCCATGAGATCAAATAGCACGACAATACATTACATAATAATTTACTTTTAAAATGTAGTGTAGCGTTATCTAAACCATTGAAGATAGCTGTTTTGTGTAACATTGTGACTTCGTTGTGCATTTATTTTAGAAGAAAGCTAATGAAAAGCAGATTTCATAGTGTAATGCCAATGGAGAATATATAGCTGTAGCTCATTATAGCTTATTGATGACATCTGTTGCTCAATACTTCAAAAACAAAACAATATATTTAAATGTACCTGGTAAATAAAGTGGATTTACTGTATTCATAAATTGGTGTACTCTAGCTGTTTTTAATATTGCCCATATTCCCACAAATATCTATGCTGAGTACACTAGGTATATGACGACTTAGTGGAAAATTAAGGTGATTGAGGTCAGCAGGGTTTTTTTTTTTTACTTCTCTATGAAAAGACTGAGCGGAGCCAGAAGTTTGAGTTCAAAATAAACTTAACTCTATTTACCATAAGTTCACTTAGATCAGGGGTGCCCAAAAAGGTAGATCCCCAGATGTTTTAAAACTACAGCTTCCATGATGCTTTGTCATTCTAAAGGCATTCAATTGGATGCAAAGCATCATGGGAATTGTAGTTCTACAACATCTGGGGATCTATCTTTTGGGCACCACTGGCTTAGATTATAATATGTTCAGTTATAAAAAGCATTTGAACAATTACAGCCACTTTCCTTCTGCATTTGCCACGTTATTTTCTTTTCATTTTTACTGTCCGATGTCACTTTTTTTCAGAGTTATGAGTAATCCCTGGTGTCTTGCTGCAGTATATAGGACTTGGAAAAAAATCTATTTATATTCTCTTTATAAAACAAGATCTGCCAGTTATTTTAGATCATGCTTTTCAAGTTCTATAAGAATGAAATTGTGCAAGTAGAAACTGCCACCCTGGAGTGTAACTCCCACTATAAAAGATACATAATTCTGACATGTGTATTATGTGAAGGCATTATATGTCAGTCTTGTGGTTCATTTTAATGCTAATCAATGCCCAAGAGCTGACTGACAAGTAGGAGAAAAAAATACTTTTTAATAGATTTTTCTCCTAAACTATACATGTACTAGCAAAACTGGTTTCACAATGTATAGACAGAATTTTCAAAAGAGCAAAAGTGAAAATACAAGTACAGGTATCCTTTAAATGCTTTATAATGTATTAATGTATTTTGGACAAGAGATTAGACAAATCCCATTATATAATTACAGTCCTAATACATCTGTCAAGAAGGGTATAAACTAAGCTGACTATAGAAGTTAATTGTGTAAATGTTAACAATATTTTTTTGACAGACAGAGACAGAGGTGTAACTACAAACCACGAGGCCCCAGTGTGAAAATTTCCCTGGGGCCCCCCCATATGTTTACCCCCCCCACCCCCATATGTCTACTTCCCCCTCTCCCATAAGTCCTCTTCACACACACACATGCAGACAAACGGATACACACATAGACACACATATACACACACATATATACAGAGACACACACACATACACATATACAGACACACACACACATATACATACAAACACATACATACATACAAACAAACATACATACAGACACACATACAGAGAAACACACATACACAAACACACGCACATACATACAAACACACACACATACAGAGACATACACACAGACACACATACACTAACACACACACATGGAAGGAGTTACCCTCCTGTTTCCTACCTTTTAGGTGCAGGAGGGTGACTTTCCTTGGAGTCCAGTGGCTCACGCTGATGGGAGTCACAGTTCCCGCGCAGGTCTCTATGATTACGGGGCGGAAGTGATCAGGGCAGTCACTTCCTCCCAGTGTCTGACATCATCAAAGGGAGCTCAGTCTCGCTGTTAAAGCGCTGCAGTTCTGACCGGGCCCCCTGGAAATTCATTGCCAGTGGGTGGCCCTAACAGCATGGGCCACCAGATGGGCCCCTGAAAGCGTGGCCCGGTTATACTACGAGTGCCGTGGCAATGTTACATAGCCGGCGGGCACCCTGGTCACAGGAGTCCACAGGGCAGCCAGGCCCCCTGGAATGATGGGCCCGGTCGCGTCTGTGACCCCGGCGACCGCGGTAGTTCTGCCACCGGACAGAGAAAATCACTTAGAAAGAACTTCTGTGCCCTGGATACACCCTCATACCAAAGACGTAACGTTAGTCAAAAAAAGATTTTAAAGCCAATTACACTATCAAATGTAAGCATGGCACTTCGAAATTATACAGAAAAATGAAAGAAATTGCCAATTGCCAAACACTTTCAATAAACTCACTTTAGGCTAACTGATGGCAGGTCCTTTACAGAAGATATGTCAACTCTTTTTATTAAAAAAAAAAACATATTTCAAAAATGAATTAAGCTTTTGCATGTGGATAGTGTAGGAAAGGAGATGGAGAGATCTTTAATTACTATATAGGTTAGCAGGACAGTAGATGGTGGTTAAATATTCATTGTCGATGTATTTATGTTCGTAGGAGAAAATATACTTTATAATTACTGTTATTGTTAACATCTCTTAACAAAGTACTGTGTGATTGTTGTCTGATTGGCCACTATAGATTCTGCTCTTCTGGCCTCATGTATGGCTAGTACTTAATTGAATTATTTCATGCACTAACTATTGTTCTCATCAACCCTGACCATGACTAAATGATCATTCAAGAGCTAGTATGACAAGTGACATACAAAAAATAATGTGATCAAACTTTAAATAAACCCATCCAATTCCATCTTGTCAGATGTTAAGAAAGTTATAAGAGCTAATCTATATGGTTTTCATGATTAGGGATGCTATATTCACCATGTTTTTCCAGGTCATATATCACCTGTACAATGGCTCCAATATTTATTTATGTACTTACTTATTTATTTTATATAACAGTTCTTATGTAGCACTCTTTACAATGAATGCAAAAACAGCATTATTAGTTATACAGGGGATATGTTTTAGACACACTGAAACAAAAGGAGAAGAGAACCCTCCCTGCGAGCTTACAATCTAGAGCAGGGGTGCCCAAAAGGTAGATCTCCAGATGTTGAAGAACTACAACTTCCATGATGCTTTGCATGCTTTTAGAAGGACAAAGCATGATGAAAGTTGTTGTTTTAAACATCTGGAGATCTACTTTTCGAACACCCTTGATTTAGAGGGGAAGATCTGCCTGTATAATGTAGAAGTTAAAAGATATGCAGGTAGAAAATAAGATGATAAATCCTGCAATATATACATTCTACATAGTACAGTGCAATATTTCCATGTGCTGGCAATCAGTGCTGGGGGGGGGGGGGGGGAGGATGCTGAGAGGTGCCGGAATCCTGGGTGAACTCCTGAAAATCTAGATCTTATTTTGGCCCATTTCATTATTAGCCCAGAGTCCCATATAACACTGAGAAAGAAATACCAATTGCAAATACTAGAAATGTCTTGAATTCAGGCCTTGCAAAGATTTCAGGAATAACATTCATCGTCTCCACCCTCTGCATTGAGATGCCGAACGCTTCCTGTAGAGAAGCTCTGATTCTATTTATCTTTGTCAGGAGATGCAGACTGATGCAGACTGATGCAATGTGACATTCTGCTGCTTATGCCCACTATCCTCCCAATACTTTCCTATAGGAGGTGGGACATCTGCGGAGACAGCAGCGCGGTGATGGAGAAAAGACGAATAAATCCTATCTTTTCATGCACTTGAAAGGGGTCCAGGAACCTAACCATGAAACAAGTTTCTAAAGCTATAATGTTACTTTAACCAAAGAGGGCATTAATTCAGCAAAACACAACTTTTCATGTTCTATCTTACAGTTACATGAAATGATAATCACAGATGGTTTTTCCTGTGGCAGCCGGTGCCTCGAATGACAATATACAGGGCATGTATTAAAAAGGTGCTAAATGTAATTGGTGACTCCATATGACCAATTATTGGGTGTCTGAAGCCATTATGGCTGTCTTTAGGAACCATTGTTCCCAGGGAAAATTTACCATCTAGAAAAAGACAACGTGAACAGTCTGCAACAGGGTAAAAGTTAAGCTTACGTTCATCTACAGGTTAAAGGAAATACTATTGATAAGATACGATCTTGTATTAAAACGTATTATGCATACCAGGAATGCATGAGCATTGGAATCAGTTGTCTCACTTTTTATCAAACTGAACAGAAGTTTCCATTTACCCGGTCCCAGAACATTACTTTGATAGCTTTATTTTATTTATGTCTATAGATCAGCAAGTAAAAACAAGCCCACAATGGTTAGAAAAGTAATAAAAGGTGTCAGATATTAAGAGGAGGAGAAATAAAACATGTGCAAGTAAAATGTAAAAAGATATCCACTACATCTACAGCCATCTCCCCATACTGCCACAGTTTAACTAGAATTCAGGTAATATATTCCCTGCACTTAGGAAGCAAGTGATTTATGTCAGTGAAGAAGCAGTTTATTATCTAATGTGATGGAATGCAGACAATAAGTCATTCATGGGAGGACTACAGTACATCGAAAGCCTTCTCTCTAAATAATGAAACACAAAAGACAGATTATGCTGTTTATGAGAGAAACATACCACATAATATTCAGACTGAGCCACCATTTATTGATTGTTTGATAATAATATCAGGTGAGCTTGATTAATCCCATTGTCCGAATAAATAGTTGCAGTCTATTCCTCATTAATTAAGAAAGATAGAACCATATATTTTATCTTTCGTTATTTATCAAAGCTCTCAATATTAAAATGATTGTATTTTTCTTTTTATTGGGACCACTAGTCGAACTCAATTTTGCTAGCACATTTATTTAATGAATAGTGAAACGCGCTTCACATATTTCTTATTAAACATAATGAAAACATCACAAGGGAACGTTTAGCATATGAAAAGCAAATATTGCTAGTACAGCAGTGTGCCATGAGACAAGATAAAAAAGCGACACTATAAATTCAGGCCGAGAGACAGGCTTTACTGCATCAATGGGCATCAACGGAGACTAAGACAACATGATTATGTGTAAGTGCATTTGCAATATCATTTAAAACAACTAAACAAAAAAGTCTGAACATACTGAAATAGACTGCATATCATGCGCCCTCTCTAATTACATTGTATGGATCAACATTACTTTGAATATGACAAATGAGTCTTTAACTAATGTACCTGTTCAGTTGAGTAGAATGTGATGACATGTAATTTAAAAAGAACTCTCGAAAATGGTGATGAGATGAGATTAAACTAAACATACAAAACTCTTATGAACAAGAAAATAAACTAAGTATTGAAGCAGGACCTGTTAAGAACTGTATTTCACTCTGTAAGAAAAACTGCTAGATTTTATTTTCAAATTCCAAATAGACATTTAAAATTGGATAATTGATAAACCTACACATTTGCTTCTTGATCAATTACATTATTCTTCCTGTTTATGAAAGTAAATACTTTGACTATATCTATTTATAAGGTAGCTATGATGTCAGAAAATAACTAAAGCTAAGCATGACAAAAACATACTAAAATAGCTAAATTTATTTGCTGGATTCAAAAACAGCCTTTTCGCAATTCTATGTGCCATTTGTCATTACTTTTTTATAGCACATTCAGCAAAACTAGTGATATGTATGGGTTTGTCAGACACAAAGCAAAAGTGTATATAAAGTCAAATTACTTCTGTTGACTGAACTGGGTAATTGGCATCCAACTGTGGGAAACTTGCCAGCAGTCTACGTTGCCACTGAATTTCTGCAAGCATGACCTTACAGAGCCTCGTTGAAGTGAACGGGTTCTTGGTACTGGCAAACCAATAAAAACAAAAAACAAGTTCATGATAGTAGAGGAATTATGAGAAATCAACTTTAAATTGCATCAAAGATTATCCACTGAATCTTTGCAGAAAGCATGTGTGATGTTAAAGGGACACTCAGATTAACCCCTTAGTGACCAGACCGTTTTTCAATTTCCTTATCGTTAAGGACCAGGGCTGTTTTTACATTTCTGCTGTGTTTGTGTTTAGCTGTAATTTTCCTCTTACTCATTTACTGTACCCACACATCTATATTGTTATTCTCACCATTAAATGGTCTTTCTATAGATACCATTATTTTCATCATATCATATAATTTACTATAAGCAAAATTATAAAATGTGATGAAATATTTTTAAAAACACACTTTTTCTAACTTTGTGCAAGGATTTTTGCCACCCTAGGCAAAAAAATGTTTTTGCCACCCCCCATATGCTCTGCCCACCATGTAACATCACAATGCCCCACTCATATGATCTGCCATATGAGCCAATGCCAGTGCTGCACACAGTGTATTTTCTCTGAAAATGCAGTGTGTTTACATTAAAAAGGCTGCAGGGACAGGCTCTAGACACCAGAACCCCTACATTTAGCTAAACATCTTTAGAAACACAAATAAGAAAAGCAAACGCAAAAACAACCATACAAATCTATACATAAATACACTCATTAGACTCCTGTAAATAGACCAAAAACAATGCATTGAAGAAGATGGGGAAAAAAAGCGAATGGGAACTGTTATGTAGGTTTCTCTCTCTATTTGTGTTCAAAAAAAGCAGGCTAGATTTAAGTATAGACCAAACATGATTAAAACCCCTTGTTACCCTTGCTTTGAAAAGAGCTCAAATTTAATTCCAGAACAGCCAAGTTTATAGCAAATATCTCTCTCCATAGGTACGCAACTATACCACAAGTCTACCACATGTAAAAGTTGGTGCCCCTGCAACCACAACCATGAAAGCAGATACGCGGATACTTGTGAATCAGTCTGACAGGGTCCAAATACCACCTCATGTTGCTTTTGTATACTCAGATATATATTCCAGGAAGCGTTATCTAAGCTTATCTCCAGGTCTCTCTCCCACAGTGCCAACAATGAGCTACGCAATGGGTCCCACCACAATAGAGCATAGTTAAGTCATTGTGATTGTCCCTTTTCCACTTCCTGAGTCCACTATTTATATATTTCAAAGCTAGCCAGTGGAATCTCCTGAACGTTTTCAGTTGATCATTAGATGTTCCAGTTATGTGGAGTTCATCCATGCAAACTATATTCCCACTTACAATGTTTAATATCAGAAGCATGAGCAATCTATTAATTTGCACCATGGGCTAAATAGTTTGTTGCCTGAGGTCATTGTCGACTAACATACACTGAAGTAGTCAATTCTAATAATACTTGGGTCAACGTCAAAGGTTAATACCTATCATAACAAAGGTTCTGCTTACATCAGGGAGAAGGCTTTTATTTTTTCTATAATTGTTTCATTTGAGATAAGCAAAACAGAATGGGGGCAATGCTGAAGTTAAGAATAAGCACTTTGACCTTGATATTATTGATCCTTTACTCATCAGCAGAAACTGGACATTGTGATAGAATCGAAAGAAAGGTGAATGGGACAAAATACATGCAGCTTATTTACTAAGGTAAGAATCTCAAATGTAAGTTCATAATGGATTCCCTTTGAATTAGCACTTTAATAAATAACCCTACGGGAACAGTTAATAGTTTGGATGAAAATCATCTTTTTGCAAAAAAAATGATGTAAAGCCCTAGATCACATCCACATTGAAGTGGCTCAAAATAAAAATGGCGAATTTTATACTGATCTCTCTCAATCCTATATTTACTATTTGTTGCACTATTTGAAAATCCTAGCTTAACCCCTTAAGGACGCAAGACGGTTCAGGACCGTCATCGGCATTTTTGCGTTGCCGACCGACGACGGTCCTGAACCGTCCTAAATTTAAAATGTACTTACCCGATCGCCGTCGTTCCCCCGGCGGCGATCGGCGGTGCTCCCGGTGTGGGGAGACTGCCTGCAGCCCAGACAGTCTCCCCATGGCGGATTAGGACCCCTGGGGCCATGTGATCGCCCAACAGGGCGACCACATGGTCACAATAGGTGTCCTAGTCTCTGCCTGCAGGGGGACTGTCTGTGCTGACAGGCAGTCTCCCTGCAACTGTAAAATCATAAAAAAATTTAAAGTGAAAGGTAATAAAAAAAAATATTATTATATATGTGTATATATATATGATATATAGACATATATTATACCTATATAATATATGTCTATATATCATATATATAATGTCATGCTAAGTGTATTTTTATATTAATATGTACATATATTAATATAAAAATACACTTATAATTAATTTACACACGTATATATATATAATATATATAATAACTATATATATATATTGTATATATATATTATTATAAAATACGAATAATAAATAATTTAAATTAAATTAAAAAAATTAAAAATAATAATAAAAATTAAAAAAAAATTATATATCTATATGAAATGTTATTCTAACTGTATTTTGCTATTAATATATATATATTTATATCAAAATACACTTAGAATGAAATTGTATATATATCTATGTATATATAAATAAATAAAAAGAATACGAACTATTCATATGTCAATATACAAAATGACATAAATAATTATATAAATATACACGTAGACTTCAAATATATAAATATGCATATATATTTAAATTCTACGTGCGTATTTATGTAATATTTTTACATAATTAAGTTATTTTATTGATTGCAATTTAAGGGACCTGCCTGCCAACCCAGGCCAAAAATCTAGAGAATTTAATTTGCTAGCACTGTATTTTACCCTGTAACGTTCTACGACACCCTAAAACCTGTACATGGGGGGTACTGTTTTACTCGGGAGACTTTGCTGAACACAAATATTAGTGATTCAAAACAGTAAAACATATCACAGCGATGATATTGTCAGTGAAAGTGACTTTTTTTGCATTTTTCACACATAAACAGCACGTTTACTGATGATATAATTGTTGTGATACATTTTCCAGTTTTGAAACACTAATATTTGTGTTCAGCAAAGTCTCCTGAGTATAACAGTACCCCCCATGTACAGGTTTTATAGCGTTTTTGAAAGTTACAGGGTCAAATATATGGGTCAAATATTTTTACATTGAAAATGGCCAGGTTGGTTACGTTGCCTTTGAGAGCGTATGGTAGCCCAGGAATGAGAATTACCCCCATGATGGCATACCATTTGCGAAAGAAGACAACCCAAGGTATTGCAAATGGGGTATGACCAGTCTTTTTTAGTAACCACTTGGTCACAAACACTGGCCAAAATTAGCGTTCAATTTAGTTTTTTACTTTTTTCACACACAAACAAATATGAACGCTAACTTTGGCCAGTGTTTGCGACTAAGTGGCTACTAAAAAAGTCTGGACATATCCCATATTGAATACCCTGGGTTGTCTACTTTAAAAAAAATATGTACATGTGGGGTGTTATTCAGCGATTTATGACAGATAATAGTGTTACAATGTCACTATTGATACATTTTAAAAATATATGTTTTGAAACCGCAATATCCTACTTGTACTTATAGCCCTATAACATGCAAAAAAATAGCAAAAAGCATGTAAACACTGGGTATTTTTAAACTCAGGACAAAATTTTGAATCTATTTAGCAGTTTTTTTCATTCACTTTTGTAGATGAATAAAAGATTTTTCACATAAAAGTCAAAAAACATGTATTTTTTTCAATTTTTCATCATATTTTTTCA
This sequence comes from Pelobates fuscus, assembly GCF_036172605.1. NCBI lineage: Eukaryota > Metazoa > Chordata > Amphibia > Anura > Pelobatidae > Pelobates > Pelobates fuscus. The sequence continues at coordinate 310,022,682 of NC_086320.1, read as the reverse complement.
TTTTTTAAAAATTAAATTACATGAGATTATATAAATAATGGTATGTAAAGAAAGCCCCTTTTGTCCTGAAAAAAACAATATATAATTTGTATATGAACAGTAAATGAGAGAGCGGAAAATTACAGCTAAACACAAACACCACAAAAGTGTAAAAAGATGCCTGGTCGCAAATGTACAACATCGCAAAAAAAGTCCAGTCTTTAAGGGGTTAAAATCCTGCTGTGAATGAATGACAATATGCTATACAGTATGGGCCAGAATTCAGCTAACATGTTCTGTAAAGCTGATAAATGCTGGTCATACAATACATGACTCTGTTTTGTTAAAAAAAATAAAAATACCAAAAACCTCTATCAAATATTATCATTGGGTGAATAGACATGCAAACTTTAATATCAGTTATTTTTTTTTGCTAAAGTCATTTTTGACATAATACCAATACCAACTGAAATTATTAAATTTAAAATAAATAACTAAAAAAATATTATCACTATTCTTCAAATTAATCAAACATTTCAAGCTATTTGCTGATATGACCAAATTAATAACCTAAGAATGATATAGTATATATTAGTATTACATAACTTACATTTTTGCTACATGAACCCAATGTTTTTCTGAAATATAAATATGATTTATTGCTTTTTGAGTGAGGCAGGAAGTATTTTTTGTATAATTGCTCGGGAATAGTTTCCTTATCTCCCCTATGTTCCATTTGGTAGAAATCCTGCAATTTTCTTGACATTTTCCATCTGTACCTCTTCGATCTATTTTTTGCCTTTTACTTGTCCTCAGTTTAGTGATGCTTATATAAAACTTTTCTTTCTTCTAAACCTCAGTAATCCAAGTGACCTACTGAACTGTAATTCTTTCTCTTGAAATCCCTATATACAGAATTTTCAGACGCACATATAAATCAATTTAAATACACACAACTTATCTTTTATCCATCTTTTTTGCTTCAAATATATATAATGAGTCTTCCCAGCAGAACTGAGATGATATGCAAGGTGCGAAAGACTAAGAAGAAGGTCATCAATTCTTGGTTCATATTTTGTAACATTCAAGATTACTTTACATTTTTTTAAAAAGTTATTTATCTAGACACAAACCAGATAACAAAATGCATCTGCTTTTAATTTTAATGCTTTGCCTGTTAAACTGGATTTGTGCTATTCAATAACTCAATAATAATATTTACTGATATTTCAAAGTACTGGCATGGTAAAGTAGTTCAAAAAGAATTGCAACAGGTTTATCTAATTTGTTGCATTTTTAAAGACTAACTCCACACTGATTGCAAAGTTAGGGTTCTACTACCTCCTAGTAAGGGAATGATTTCAAACGGTACACACATTTGGAAAATAGCCCCCATTTTAATATTAAATCATATAACAATGTTACATAGTGTGGACAAAGTAATCTTGACTAGTAAGGTACTTACATTGTACGCTGAAGGTGGTATGAGAGGTTAAAGTGCCTGTAGGCTTTTATCAATAAACCCACAACTAATGCTAGGTTAATTATTACTGTAACCCCCCGGCCTCCCAATCATGTGGTCTAGGAGATGTAAGATTTTTTACAGGTGGTCCAGGATTTATTCCTTTTATGTAAGCCATACATACCTCTGGCTACAAGATGGGAAGGAGAGCAGCTGTAGGACTGAAAATTTAATGTGATTGCCATACCTCAAAGGGATAAAGGAATAGGTAAACATAGATTTATTGTTTGATTAGGATCAAGCTACCTTTTTAGCCACTGCACATGCATGTATCGGTAGTCCGGAATAAAATGCCCAAATTTCACAAGAAACTATTTAAAAATGAAGCCGAATTTATTTTGCAAATCAGTGAGAGCTTTGTGAATAGCAAACTTTGTATTCTTGCAATAGCAAATCAGTTACTATAAAAGCTATATTAAAAGTAAACCGTGGGCAATCTGAGTGTTTAACTGGTGACTTTACAACTTAACAACTGAATATTATACAGTTGCAAGAAAAAGTATGTGAATCCTTTGGAATGATGTGGATTTCTGCACAAATTGGTCATAAAATGTGATCTGATCATCATCTAAGTCACAACAATAGACAATCACAGTCTGCTTAAACTAATAACACACAAAGAATGAAATGTTGCCATGTTTTTATTGAACACACCATGTAAACATTCACAGTGCAGGTGGAAAAAGTATGTGAACCCCTAAACTAATGACATCTCCAAGAGCTAATTGGAGTGAGATGTCAGCCAACTGGAGTCCAATCAATGAGATGAGATTGGAGGTGTTGGTTACAGCTGCCCTGTCCTATAAAAAACACACACCAGTTCTGGGTTTGCCTTTCACAAGAAGCATTGCCTGATGTGAATGATGCCTTGCACAAAAGAGCTCTCAGAAGACCTACGATTAAGAATTGTTGACTTGCATAAACCTGGAAAGGGTTATAAAAGTATCTCCAAAAGCCTTGCTGTTCATCAGTCCACAGTAAGATATTTGTATATAAATGGAGAAAGTTCAGCACTGATGCTACTCTCCCTAGGAGTGGCTGTCCTGTAAAGATGACTGCAAGAGCACAGCGCAGACTGCTTAATGAGGTGAAGAAGAATCCTAGAGTGTCAGCTAAAGACTTACAAAAGTCACTGGCAAATGCTAACATCCCTGTTAGCGAATCTACAATACGTAAAACACTAAACAAGAATGAATTTCATGAGAGGATACCACAGAGGAAGCCACTGCTGTCCAAACAAAACATTGCTGCACGTTTACAGTTTGCAGTTTTTTTTTACTGCCCATCAAATTGTGGTGGTGTGATTAAAAAAAAAAAAAAAAATTGGAGGAGCTGTTGACCTAGTTGATTGGCCAAAACTTGAAGCTGGTTTTAATCCCATTTTAATGTAACTATATTACATAATGTATTCACTCTGTCTGCTAATAAAACTTTAAAATTTAAAAATGTGTTTGTGGTATTTTAATATTTTTTCTTCTCTGGTTAGCAGTATTAAATATTTTATTTTGTTAAAATTAAAGTGAATACATTTTCTACAGTGATAATTTTTTGGATACTAGTTTGACAAAATCAAAAGGTCAAGTACATTTTTGAAACACCATAAAATGTATTTGTAAACAAAAGTATTGTCAACTGAGCTGCTTACCAGATCAACTCCACATCTAATTCTACCATGAAGAACACTTTCCTAAGTTTTAAGAACAGAATAGGCAAGAACGACAGCACAGATATATAGGAAACACTGCTATTTTCCTTTTAAAAGGTTACATTAAGGCAATTTAGAAGGGTAAGCAATGATAATTCACTCAATTGCAAATTCTTCAAATGATCACAGTATGTGAGAATATAAATAGATGTTTTCATTTAATTTAGGAGTACATGAGAGGGGAGGGTCATGTTTACCGACATGTGGACAAGTGGTTTCAGAATCTCAGGTGACATGTCTTCATAGAGCATACATTTATGCACTTACTTAAAGGGACACTCTAAGTCAGTGTTCCCCAACCCAGTCCTCAGGGACCACCAACAGTCCAGGATTTATGTATCCCCCTGTTTTATTCCAATGGAGATACTGACAAAAGATGGATTGTTGGTGGTCCCTGAGGACTGGGTTGGGGAACACTGCTCTAATTAACAGCTTTAACTTAATGAAGTGGATGCTGTGAATAAAGCATGTCCCTGCAGTCTCACTTCTCAGTTATTTGCCATTTAAGAGTTAAATAACTTTGTTTATGCAGCTCTAGCTACACCTCCCTGGCTGCCATTCCCACAGTCTCCCAACATACTTCCTGAAAAAGAGCTACATTTTCGTCTAGCTTCCTTTTTATGCATAGTATATTTTTGTAAGCCTCCCATATGTGATTACATTTTAATTTATTTAACAGAAACTGTTATGATTCCTTCACTAACAGAGATGCCATTACATACCCCTGCTTGTAATGTTATATCCCATGCTCTATACAAGACAAGCATGTATGACAAGCATGCTGATGATGCTCTCTGAGATCTCAATGGAAGAAACATAGCTGAAAAGAAGCAGCTGTTCCCAAGCATACCCTCCTGACAATTAATTGGGGGCAACATCAACTGCCCCTCATCAACCTGATGGAGTACTAGACTAATGACTTTTTTTCTTTTACAATAGGTGGTATATTTTGAAAATAATAATAACAAAGTATTTAGCCAGGAAAGGTACATTCAGATTACTCTGGTTTTCAAATACATCCTGGGGATGTAACCTTAGCCCAAAATCCAGGGGTTGTTAATATTACCCACTTTAATTGTACTTATTTTATCTACCTCAGAAGGATAAAGGGCTGAGTCAACCCTACCAGTATTTGAACCTGCAACCCAAGGGTTGAACAGATTCTACATTAACCCACTGAACTATCTCCATGAATATACTTCTTTCACCCCCTAACAACCACAGAAATGCAGGGCTAAAGAATCCCAAATTTGTTGCTTTAGCCCCCAAAGCCTGGCCACGCAGTGACAGCTTTGATGGGGGACAGTTTAGCCTATTGTACATTTAGAATAAAGGACAATTTATGAAGGTCACAATACAATTCAAATATGCAATATGATTCTTAGAATAAAACATAGAGTAATTTTAAAATAGCATGATAAGAGGGAATATTCCCTTAAGGGTTGCTACAGCTAAATGAATAGCATTTTTTCAGAGGGACAAACTCATTAGGTAACTGAGCATGAGCAATGTACTGAATATGAGAAGAGCATTCTATATTTAAAATTGAGGTTAATTACTTCATTACAATAAGACTCTTGGGAAACTTGCAACTGAGAATGAAGCAAAGATAGAGTGCCTCATTAAAACCTATGCATTTCTACAATTGTTGCATATTAATAAGATACACACAATGATTTCAAGAAGTAAATGACTGTAAACTAACATAAGTTTAGGGATATTACTGCATTAAGTTCAATCACTCCTATTTAGGATGGCAACCATAAGATGGAGATATAGATGGGCAGATGGGCAGACAGACAGATGGACGGACGGAAGGACAGAGATAGATGGACAGACAGATAGATAGATAGATAGATAGATAGATAGATAGATGCCAAATTAAGAAGTATAGCAGTATACAGTGGTACTTGTTTATTGGACTAACACTACATATATTAAGACTTGTTGATATTTTAAACTTTAATTTTGTGACTTATAAAATATACAGAAGTGTGCAGAAATATGTATACCATTTAAATAATAGGTAAATATAATAATCTTATCTTCGATAACTCCCGAAAAGAAAAAAAAATGCATCAGGTTAAGGTCTAATAACTTTTTGTTAAATTTCCAGCCATACTTAATTATAAAAAAAAACTAATACAAAAAATAAACAATATCTGATAAGATATAATACTTCTCACTTTATGCCCTAGTGCTTTAATATGACAATATATAATCCAAACCACAAAAATATGGGCCCTCGCAAGACTTTTTCGAATAAAACAAACATTTTTATTCCTTCATCAAAACGTGACATCTGGAGTGACAGACTAATACTATTTAACAGTGAATTAAGCTCTCTAATGGCCACTCTCAGCACATAGAAGAACTTCTACAGAGCACTGTGCATGCACAGGTTCTGGTCAACTTGCTGTTAGCTTGTGTGAGACTGTACAACATGCATAAGAGTCAACACAACTTATATAGCAGATACATTACATGATTGACACCAACAGGCTCCTCATAACCATCTATCCTGATGACACATAGTGTTTTGCAAGACTCTTCCTGACGTCACAGAGTACTTTGCTAACACTCTTCCAGTCTTTATGGCACAGAGTACTTTGCTAAAACGTCCCTTATTTTTATGACCCCGTGTGCTTTGCCCACAATCCATCCTTTGCTAACACTTATCCCACCTGTCATGGCTATTGCATCCCCCATCACAATTTTAGTGAGGTCAAGAATTTGGAAGAGTGCAAGCAGATTACCAATAATAAGCAAAAAACTATTATTAACACTGAACAAATAATGTAGAAACACATGTTTTGACAAAAGGTAGTCTGGACCATCTGGAGTCCTCAATGTTGCCTATCCCTGGCTGTAGCTTCTGAAAGTACTTACACGAAGGTTTTTACCCACTATTAGAGATGAGCACTGGGAATATAGTAGGCAAAACTTCTTTTTTGGGGGGAGGATATTTCATATTGCTTTTCAGCCACAATAATTAATTACGATGCATCCTACTAATTACAACAATGCATGAAGATGTATTATCCCATTATTTCATTTTTAAAATCTACACAAATGCCGTTTTCAGAAAGAAGTGAAATGGTATATCTTGCGTGGTAATGACTCTTCCCTTCTTAAGTTAGTGGGGTTAACTGTAAGGAAAATGCATATAGGCTACATAAATAAATAACTATTAACTATAAAATATAATATAGAAATTTAATATTTCATAGGAGAAACGTGTGGCCATTACATCTACTAATAATGCAGCACACTTTTTATTTCTCAGGAACAATTTCAACAATGTGCATTCATTTTCGTACAAATACGATTTAGGCTGAAAATTCTGGTTTTCCGGTTTGTAAACGAAAGCCCTACAAACTAAATATAAACGAAACGAAAGGGCAAATGCCGAATGCATTACCTTTTCATTTCTTTTAGTTCGTTTAATAGACTCCGTGCTGCAGGGGAATTAACCCCCACAGCACGGAGAAATAACACTGCGCATGCACGAAAAAACAAAACAAGGAGGGAGCCGGCAGTGCTACCAGCTCCATCCTTGTAATAAATATTAATTCTAGCCTCCCCTTCCTATTGCTGCCCAGTCACTAGTGCCATAAGGGGTAACCTGGCACAAGTTAAATCCTGCCGCATGCCCCTACCTGTGCCAGGTCCCCCCATTATTGTCATTTAAAACTGTATATGAAAATCAGTATCTTATATAGAAGTGATAGAGAGCTACGGAAAGAGTACGTGTAACCAAAAGTTATAGAAAAAACTATAACAATGTTGCAATGTGAAAAAGATCTAAATAGCTACTTTTTACACATACTCTTACCATACTCTTTTCACTTCCATGTAAGATACATTTATATCCAGTTTTAAATGACAGCAAGCAGCCAGTATGACCCCCATACTGATAAAAGGGAGGTTAAATCCTCCTGCATGCCCCTACTCGTGGTATGCCACTGGCTGCTCGCTGTTTAGGCAACATGCCCCTACTACATGGTAACCTGGCACAGGTAGGGGCTTGCAGCAGGATTTAACCTGTGCCAGGTCCCCCCCTTATTGAACTAGTGACTGGGCAGGCATAGCTGCCCAGTCACTAGTACTTTTAAATTTGTTTAGGCAGCATGCCGCGAGTAGGGGCCTGCAGGAGGATTTAACCTCCCTTTTATTAATATGGGGGTCATACTGGCTGCTTGCTGTCTTTTAAAACTGGATATAAATGTATCTTACAAAGTGACCCCCATAGGTTTAAATGCGAGGGGGGGATTGGAATTAATATTTATTACAATGAGGGAGCTGGTAGCGCTGCCGGCTCCTTCCTTGCTGTTTTCTATTTGGGGGGGGGGGGGGGGGGTTGGCGCATGCGCCGTGCTGTTTTCATCCTCATGGGATTAGGAATTTCATTTGAAAACTAATGGTTTGCGGATGAAATTCGGGACTGACAAATTGTAACGAGTATATACCCCTACACGCAGGATCCAGCCTAACAGAAGACAGTACAGAGGAGAGATACGTCTACCGGACCTTAGAGTGGCCGGACTCGACGTAATAGGATAAGACAGAGTCAGGAACGATCCGAGGTCAAGGGCACAAAGAGACAGCGTAAACGAAAACTAGCCGGGGACTGGTACACAGGAATCAGCAAGCCGGCAAACAGTACAGAAAAGGATAAAGCGAAAACGAAGTCAGAATACAAAGCCAAGGTCAAATACGGAGAAACACAACTGAACACAACAAGCACTAAAGGGAACTGTAGCAGAAACCACGATAGGGCAAGGAACTAAGGGAAAAGGGTAAGTATAAGTAGCCTTCAAACTAATGTGATTGGCTCCTGTCACTTCCACTCCCCCAACAGGTAAGTGTATGGGGTGATTGGCATGACAGGAGCCAATGGGAGCCTTTTTGCAATTTAGGCTCCCACTGTCTCTTTAAGAGCGCGCCCGAGATTCGCGGCGCGCTCTTAGCTGCAGGCGGGACACGTGACCGCTTCTCGCGGTCACTGCCCGCCTTCCTGTCAGAACAGTCGGACGAGCCGCGCGCGGCTCGTGCAGCCGCAGGACCGCGCGCGGCTTGAAGAGAGGACCGCGTCCGGCCCCCGGATAAGGTAAGTACCGCTACAGTACCCCCCCCTGAGGACACGCCCTCCGGGCGGGCAGGACCAGGCCTGGCAGGAAAACGCGAATGGAAAGAACGTACAAGGCGGGGAGCATGAACAGCATCCGCAGAAATCCAACTGCGCTCCTCAGGCCCATAACCCTTCCAATGTACCAAGTACTGAAGCCGACCCCTAAGAAAACGAGAGTCAATAACAGCAGATACTTCGAACTCCTCATGACCCTCCACAGAGACAGGAGGGGGAGGGGGAGTATGCCGGGTATAGCGGTTGTGTACGTAAGGCTTCAACAAAGAGGTGTGAAATACATTGGGTATACGCAGATTCTTAGGCAGACCCAAGGCATAAGAAACGGGATTAACCTTATGTATAATGCGATAAGGACCAATGAAGCGGGGAGCCAATTTCATAGAAGGCACCCGGAGGCGAATATTCCGTGTGGAAAGCAAAACCCTGTCCCCCACAACATAGGAAGGAGCCGCTCTGCGATGCTTGTCAGCCTGAGCCTTCTGGCGGGCAGCAGAGTCCACCAAAGAACGCTGAACCTGCTCCCAAGTATTACGCAAACCAGCCAAATGCTCATCCAGAACTGGCATGCCCTGAGAGGAGAATGCAGCCGGAAGAACAACGGGATGCTGGCCATAGACAACGTAAAAAGGGCTTTTGCCGGAAGAATCATGAGTGGCATTATTCCGAGCAAATTCAGCCCAAGGAAGCAGGTCAGACCAATTGTCCTGATGGTGAGACACAAAACAACGGAGGTACTGCTCTAGAGACTGGTTGGCACGTTCAGCAGCTCCATTAGACTGGGGGTGGTAAGCGGAAGAAAATGAGAGGGAAATACCCATCTCCGAACAAAAGGCTTTCCAGAACCTGGAAATAAATTGGCTACCCCTATCGGATACAATAGATAAGGGAATACCATGTAATCGAAACACTTCTCTAGCGAAGATAAGAGCCAATTCCTTGGAAGTGGGCAACTTGCGAAGAGACACAAAGTGAGCCATTTTGGAAAACCGATCTACTATCATTAGGATGACTGTGTTACCATTCGAAGGGGGTAATTCAACAATAAAATCCATTGATAGATTAGACCAAGGTCTCTCGGGAACGGGCAACGGATGCAACAGCCCACAAGGAACTCTACGAGAGGTTTTCATACATGCACAAGTAGTACAAGCACTTATATAGTCAGTAACATCCTTACGTAAGGTATCCCACCAGAAATACCGAGAAACGGCTGACACTGTTTTGGAAATACCAGGATGTCCAGCAGTCTTAGTATCGTGATAAAGTGACAGAATATCCCGTCTCTCGGGAATGTCAACGAACAATTTATCATTAGGCCTCTCGCTGGGTGCCATGCCTTGTTTCGCTTGTATGGCCTGCAAGAGGGACGAGGAAATAGACAATATAGTAGTTGCTATTATCCTGTCTGGGGGAATGACAGGAGTGACATCAATCTCCTGTTTGTCAATAGTCTCGAATTGTCTGGACAGGGCGTCCGCTTTAGTGTTCCGGTCACCTGGCCTATAGGTGATTATATAATTAAAATGAGACAAGAACAGTGACCACCTAGCCTGCCTTGAAGACAATCTTTTAGCTTCGCTAAGGTAGGATAGGTTCTTATGATCTGTAAATATGAGAATAGGATCCTTAGTTCCTTCTAGCAAATGTCTCCATTCTTTGAGTGCTAAAATGATAGCAAGGAGTTCGCGATTACCCACATCATAATTCCTCTCTGCCTTGGACATTTGTTTAGAAAAGAAGCCACAAGGATGCAATGGCTTGTCAGGAGACTCTCTTTGGGATAAGACAGCACCTACCCCTATATCGGAAGCATCAACCTCAAGTATATATGGCAATGAGGGGACAGGATGCTGTAAAATAGGGGCAGAGGCGAACGTAGTCTTAAGAAAGTCAAAAGCCTGAAGTGCCTCAGTAGACCAGACACGTGTATTGCCATCCTTTTTAGTCATACGAGTTATAGGCGCTACTATAGACGAAAAACCTTTGATAAAACGTCTATAATAATTAGAGAACCCCAGAAAACGCTGGATGGCTTTCAGACCTTGCGGCAGAGGCCATTCTATGACTGCAGCGAGCTTCTGGGGATCCATCCGAAAACCCTCGGCGGAAATCAAATACCCTAAAAACTGGACCTCGGACTGGTCGAATAGACATTTTTCTAATTTGCAATAAAGACCATTAGCAAGAAGGGTCTTCAGAACTGTTGTAACATGTCTGTGATGAGCGTGAATGTCTGTAGAATATATTAAAATGTCATCCAAGTACACAATAACAAATGAGTGAATAAAATCCCTTAAGACATCATTAATAAATTCTTGGAATACTGCTGGGGCATTGCAAAGCCCAAATGGCATGACGGTATACTCATAATGACCTGACCGAGTGTTAAAGGCTGTCTTCCATTCGTGGTCCTTTTTAATACGTATCAAATTGTATGCTCCTCTAAGATCTAATTTGGTGAATACCGTAGCATGTTTGAGCCTGTCAAACAATTCTGTTATTAGAGGTATAGGGTAAGCATTTTTGATGGTGATCTTGTTAAGACCTCTATAATCAATGCAAGGTCTTAAATCACCTTCTTTCTTTGATACAAAGAAGAACCCCGCTCCAGCCGGAGAAGAGGATCTTCTAATAAATCCCTTGTCTAATGACTCTTTAATGTACTCCTCCATGACACGGTTTTCTTGAACCGATAGGGGGTACACCCTGCCCTTAGGAGGTATAGTACCAGGCAACAAATCAATAGCACAATCGTAGGGTCTGTGAGGCGGTAATTTGTCAGCCTCTCTTTTATCAAAGACAGTCTTTAAAGTTAAATACTGAGAGGGTATAGTCGTAGATAAAGGAGGAACAGTAGGAACGTTAATAGAATTCACAGGCGTGACTTCAATAGTACATGACTCATGGCAGGCTTCACTCCATGATTTTATCTGCCCTGTCTCCCAGTCAAAAATGGGATTGTGGGCACGTAACCATGGATACCCTAACACCAACTGTGAAGAGGGAGAGGTGATGACCTGGAACCGAATGGTTTCATAGTGTAGAACCCCTGTGTACATGTGTAGCGGTGCAGTCTCGTGAGTAACAACAGGAGATATCAATGGTCTACCATCTATGGCCTCAACGGCCAAGGGTATCTCCTTCTCTCTGATGGGAATATTGTTTCTCTTTACAAAACCAGAGTCTATAAAGTTCTCGGCTGCCCCAGAATCAACCAGGGCGTCTATGTTTTCAACTATACAACTCTCTCCCATATGTAAAGAAACAGGGAGAAGCAGTCGGTTAGGAGGCAAAGTAGGAGACTTAGAAATCACACCCAAGGCCAGTCCCCTATAAGGTCTTAGGTGCGAGAGTTTTCCGGGAGCAGAGGACACTCCTTTACCATATGGTCTCTCTTACCACAATATAGGCAGAGTCCCTCCCTTCTCCTATGTAATTTCTCAGTATCTGAGAGTTTGGCAACCCCTAATTGCATAGGTTCCTCTTCAGGTACTTTAACACTCTCCGGTATTTTAACTCTGGGTTGAATAGGTGTAACAAAACGTCTATTCCTGTTCTTAGTATAGAGCCTGTCACGAATCCTATTATCTATATCGATGAGGTAGTCAATAAGGTCCTCTAAGGCAATAGGAAGCTCCTTAGCTGCTACCTCATCCAATATAGAGTCTGATAAACCTTCCATGAAGGCCGTAGTTAACCCATTATTGGTCCAATCGACCTGTGAGGCAAGGGTACGAAACTGTATAGCGTAATCAGCCACAGACCTAGAACCCTGTTTAACCCTCATTAATGCTCTAGCGGCATTCTTAGACCTTTTCATAGTATCAAAAGTTCTGCGAAAAGCTGTTAGGAAACTGTGAAAGTTATGCACCATAGGTCCATTAGCCTCCCAAATAGGGTTTGCCCATTCAAGTGCTTTGTCGGTAAGTTGGTGCATAAAGAACCCAACTTTAGACCTCTCTGTGGGAAATGAACGTGGATACATTTCAAAATGAAACTCTATTTGGTTAATGAACCCTCTGCATGTCTTAGAATCCCCTCCATACCTAGGAGGAGGCGTTAAATGTGCTGTAGCGTTAGGCATAGTCGATACTTCAGGAAGCAGGGGTGCAGGAGGGTTAGGTGCGGTTGCTGGAATGGTTCTAGCTAAGAGCGTCTGGAGAGCCTGAGCTATTTGATCCATACGGTGATCCTGCTCTACAAATCTAGCCTCATGGGTCGCCATCTGTTGAGCTAAATCTGCGGGGTCCATGGCCCTATCGTAATGTAACGAGTATATACCCCTACACGCAGGATCCAGCCTAACAGAAGACAGTACAGAGGAGAGATACGTCTACCGGACCTTAGAGTGGCCGGACTCGACGTAATAGGATAAGACAGAGTCAGGAACGATCCGAGGTCAAGGGCACAAAGAGACAGCGTAAACGAAAACTAGCCGGGGACTGGTACACAGGAATCAGCAAGCCGGCAAACAGTACAGAAAAGGATAAAGCGAAAACGAAGTCAGAATACAAAGCCAAGGTCAAATACGGAGAAACACAACTGAACACAACAAGCACTAAAGGGAACTGTAGCAGAAACCACGATAGGGCAAGGAACTAAGGGAAAAGGGTAAGTATAAGTAGCCTTCAAACTAATGTGATTGGCTCCTGTCACTTCCACTCCCCCAACAGGTAAGTGTATGGGGTGATTGGCATGACAGGAGCCAATGGGAGCCTTTTTGCAATTTAGGCTCCCACTGTCTCTTTAAGAGCGCGCCCGAGATTCGCGGCGCGCTCTTAGCTGCAGGCGGGACACGTGACCGCTTCTCGCGGTCACTGCCCGCCTTCCTGTCAGAACAGTCGGACGAGCCGCGCGCGGCTCGTGCAGCCGCAGGACCGCGCGCGGCTTGAAGAGAGGACCGCGTCCGGCCCCCGGATAAGGTAAGTACCGCTACACAAATACATTTTTATTTAGTATGAAATCATTTCACTGGTGCACATGTCTAATTTCTGTACATTTTAGATATTCATATATCCATTTCTTCTTGAAATGTAAATAAAATATATGTTGCAGATAAATATGTGCAAAAAAAAAAAAAAGAAATCAGATATAAAAATATTACTGGCCAATTATACAAATTTTCATATTTTAATTTAAGATATTTACTATTTCCTCATGCAACTTCTGATTTTTGTAACAAGGTTGGCCAAATATCAATTTCTACAATGTAGAAATTAAGTTAAAATTATGCTATTCAATAACATGGCTTACCAAACATACTACAGTTGTTTTAGTGTAGTGTTTTAACTTCCGTGACCTTGAGTCACCTTCATTTACTAGATGAAAGATAAGAAATTTGCATGCAGATTATTAATATAAGTAATATTATGAAATATAATATAGAAATGCACTTTTTGCTAGGAGATTAAATGTTTCTTGGATCAGATAAATACCACGGTAGACTCTAGATCCAGCTTGAAGCCACAACAAGGGGAGAGATAATGTATGAATTATGTCTAGTCAGAAATGTAGTGAAAGTGGCTGAGCGATTCATGTGGATTCTCTGTAGCAAGAGCATTTGGAACTGTTATACTTAATCTAACAAAGATGATGATGCCACTGAGCAATAAAGTACCTTATCAATATTTTAAGCTTCTGGTACCCAGTGACTCTTTCGTAATCCACAACTGCTGCAGAACCCCGCAGCTTGAGATCAAAAACTGTAAGAATGTTGTGGACACCTTCCATATATCCAAATGACAAGTAAATTCCAAACAGGATAATTTATAACAGTCATAGTTTCCGGTAGAGGTTTACTGATTTTGTCATAGGCAGTTTCTTAAACTATACTACCTTTTTGAATTGGATCAGCATATTGTATAATTCCATTTTAATTTTAATTCACTTGATATTTCCATTGTTATATGGTAGATTTTTTTTTTTTTTTTTTAGTGGGTGGGTTAGGTGGGTATGCTTGTAAGGGTTACTTTAACCCATACCTCTCAAGTGTCCCTATTTAGTAGGGATAGTCCCTATTTTGCTTTCAAATAAGGTAAAGATCTGACAAATGACAATGATTCCCTCCTCCACATTATATAAATAAAGGGATAAACTACCAGGTAGGTGTCAAAAGTTCATTTTCGTCTGCTAGTAAACTGCATTTGGACACAGTAGAAAAATGGTCACCAGGGTCTAGTACATTAACCATATTAGTGTGTGTTTTTGTATTCTGCAAAATTCAAATGTAGTAATCACATCAATTACCCAAGTGGATGCTTCTCATAGGGAAGCATTACACTGAAGCTTCAAGTGATAGCTCTCACTTCTACTTGAATAGACATTCAAGTGGAATGAATCCGGAAGCCCGCTTGATTCCACCGGTTGTGTTTCTACATTAATTCATAAAAGTGCAGAATTTTGTTGAAGCCAGCACTTTCATGATTTGAGACAAAGGGGACCTGCAGTTATCCCCTAAAGCATTTCAGAAAGATAAACTAATGTAAGGGTCTGGAATGTCGCATTACGGGCAGCAGTCGTTGCAGCTAATGTTAAGAATATATTCCCAATAATTTTGGACAAACTGAGACATCAATATAGTATGATACAAAAGATATATAACCGTGAAGCATGTAGTATGTAAAATTACCATCACTGAGTTCTGATCTCTTGTCCTATTATGATGTCTCCAAAAACTCTCAATGATATTATTTTCCTATGATACAAAAACCCCCTTTATATAAACCATTTTTCTACGATAATCCTCCAAAGACACTTTTGAAATCTTCTGCAGACATTACAAACTCCAACCAACTCTTCGAAACGCCCATTCATGATGTTGAAGGTGCAAATCCTATTTCTTGCCATAGCCATGCAAAATATCTGGCTTCTCAGCTACTCATTGTCACATCAAAATAAATAATGCAGTTTGCTGGGAAATATCTAACATAACAGGAAAAATAAAGTGAAATTAAATCTAAGAGGAAAATGCATCCTAGAAAAAAAAAAATCATGCCTATGCTAAAAAAAAAGCTTGCACTGAAATGAAGATTAGCACATATAGCTCTGTATTTGTACACTTCTACACGTGAGCACCTTTTGGGATAGACATTCTACCCATCATGGAATCTAACTGCATGAAGCTGATCATATGGCTTCATGCTTGAAAATACAAGATTATGTCACACACGTCTCTCCATAAAACATCTAATTATGATGTAGTACCAGGGGAAATAATGAAGGAGGTACAATTAACATAAATGTATTCCGCGCTGTGTACTGTATATTATTGGCTTTCGTCCAAAAAACACAAAATACAATAAATATTTTTTATTAAAAAAATATGTAGTTAAAAGCCACAATGTTAGTTCAAGGTTGTTTAAGTTTAATGCTGTTATGTGCATAGACCGCAGATAAGGATTTCTGATCATAAGAGAATTTTATCTATTAAATTGAAGCTCTGATACAGATTTATGATGTATTTGGATTGATTTCCTGTCTGGAACGTTATTAATTTTTCAGGGTATTTATAAAACATATTGGAATGATACACAAATAATCACATTTGCAAAAAAATGAACAGTTGTATTGTTACAGGAATAGATACAATAGCGTTCTCTAATTAACTTATATGAGCTTAACTTGTAAGTAGAATTATAAGTCAGTGAGAGCTCTGCCAGTTAATCTGTGTTGATGAAAGCTGTCTACGTTTTGCCAAGCAAACTTAAATATATAATTGGAATGGAAACAGACTTCATTGCTCTACTGCCCGAAACGTTAAATTGGAGCTTAGTGGAAAATCACTGAGGATTTAAACTGGGACAGGTATGCTGCAAATACAATACAGATAAATCATTCAGCACTAATCAGTTAATTTGAATGTGCTAATGAAAATGCATTTCAATCAGCCATCTGGTAATAATAAAAATCTAGGGCTATGTATTAATATATAGACATATGAAATGGGACTTTAGAATGTTTTGAAGAATTGCTGAGATTCTAGAAAGTGTACTCTAGAGTGCAAAATACATATATTTAACCTGTGTGTTGGCAGAGGGTCTTGACTAGTCCCTTATTGAGTTTAATGCACCTCTCTGAATTATGCCAACGAGAAAAATGTTTAGATGATTTTCTTGCTGTAATTTTCACCAATGTAAGCAAATTAGATTGAGCAATGTTTAGAAACTAACATTTGACTCATAGCCCTAACATACCCAAGGCACAGGTGTTTGTTGAGTTGTAATCCCATTTTGTGGCTCTAACTATTTATTGCCAGGCCTCTGATGTAAATGTCTATTCTCCAGACAGTAGAGTAGATCTAGCTCGTGATACTTTCCAAAAGTTTTTTCGTTTCATGATGTTTGTAGTCAATAAGAACACAAATACCTGCAATAAAAATATATACTTGTGATATGTTTACGTGTAATGTAATATGTGATGAGTGTATGTATTTGAAAGGAACCAGCATCTAACAACATCTAAGATAAAATGATGTCTTTCACTCCCAAATACTGAAAGTTGAGGATATAAAATCCTTAGATTCGAGGGGCGTGGCTTGGCTGCACATGGAGTAGGTCGCACGCTGCACTTGCTCCCGGGCCCCGATCCGCCTAAACCCAGACCCTGAGCGAAATTTGCGGTCCACATGGGGAAAACTAAACGTATGACGACCCCGAGACCCCCTCCTACACCCCACACCACCCTTAGACCCGGTCCGATGGACGAATTTCTGTCCACACCTCAGCACCTCAGAGACACACGCGGCAAGGACAAGATGGCGCCCACCTCCCCGAGCACCAGCAGCCTGGCGGGCTCCGCGAGTGACACACCCGGCGCAGCTGCACTGTCCCAAATGTCGCTGGACATAGCGGCTATATCGGCCAACATGCTCACACGAAGTGACAAGACGGCCCTGGTCGCGGAGCTGCGTACCGTCATCCGGGAAGAGGTAGCCGCAGTGCGCAGGGACCTGACGGCCCTGGAGCAGAGGGTGGACGACCTGGAAGAGACTCGCCTCCAAACTGTGCAATACCAGCAGGCCACAGACCTAGCTACGGCGAGGCAGGGGAATATACTTCTTGAGATGCGCAGACAGGTCGAGGACCTGGACAACAGAGGCCGCCGCAACAACATACGAGTACGGGGCCTCCCTGAAGCCGACAATGAGTCCCCACGGGAACTGCTGACGGGCCTTTTCTTGTACCTGCTAGGAGAAGACGCACCCCCTGAAATATCCATGGAACGCGCACATAGAGCGCTCCGAGGCCCTAGAAGAGATGGCCAGCCCAGGGACCTGATTTGCTGCCTCACTTCGTTCCAACTCAAGGACGACATAATGAGAGCGGCCAGGGCCCGACGCACGCTCACATATATGGACTCCCAGGTCATGCTCTTCCAAGATCTGTCGCCTCTCACGCTAGATGCCCGCAGAGCGCTGAAACCGCTCACGACCATGCTAACGGAGAAGCGGATTCCCTACAAATGGGGCTTCCCATTCAGCCTACAAGCAAAGATCGAGAACCGTTGGCACTCGCTGCGCTGGCCCAACGATGTCACCAGATTCCTCCAGTCCACTGGACTGCCGCATGTCCACGTTCCTAACTGGATTCTTGAGTATCCGCCTGCACGTCCGACTGGACCCCACCCAGCGGCCGAGAACCTGTCGGGCGACCGTGTTGCCCCCCTTCCGCAACGACGAGGAGGCCCTGCCGGCCCAGAAGAATAACACCCGATGACGCCACTACTGACCACCTTTGCCTGGAACCATGGACCTCACCCTACGCTACCTAGCCCTTATAAAGGCACCACACCTGTCCCTCTGACTTTGAAGATTGACGACCTCATCCTGTACAAGGTGGACACTGTGAAGTTGACCGCAGGTTAGTGGGACATCATCGCTAGCTCATCGCAGGGCTTAAGACTTAGAGCTGCACTTTGGGTGGGGGGGGGTTTTTGGGGGGTCACGGACCGTACTGGGTGGGCTGTGATGCGTTGGACTGTTTGGGAGGCGGGTTTGGGCTGCTCAACCTCACGTAGTGCTGGCTCTTAGTCATACCCGGGCCTAGCAGGTTGGCACACTCAGGGGGCAAGGTATTGAGGTACGACTCCCCACGTGTAATGCTTCTTGCCTATATCCATTGTCTTCAACTCTGTTTTCCTATGACATGCTTAACTTGTTTTAAGTCAACACCCCTGGCGCATATCCCATAGCTAACGATAATTAACGTGCCACCTCACTGGTTCATATATCTTGTAATGCATTGCACTGTATTCCACATGTTGACCCGCCCCATTGCTTCCCGTCTTAGAGATGTCGTGGTGTTTTTGCCCGCGGCACTTAATGCCCAGTACTTGCCGCCCACCTAGCGAGGATTAAGCAGCTGACGTAGGTGTGGCACCACACTGCCCGATGTAGGTCGTGTTAAATTATACTTATATTGTTGACCACTTCCTTTGCCTCCATTCACGTGGTCCCCAAAGAGGCTTCAATAATTGGCCTGTTGTTCTTGTATGTCTACCGGTTTGTGATGCTTTATTTCGAAAATGTTTAATTAATAACGTGTATTTCAATGTTGGCATAGGTGCCTTTGCGTTTTCCATGGCATACGTTGTTCTTGAATACGCCTACTATGCCGTCACCCCCTGCTGCGCTACTGCACGGCCACACCCTGTATAATAGGATAGCTCGCACATGGGCCGGGGTGACGGGTGCTGGTCTCCCTTGCGTAATGGGTACACTACCGCCATTCATATGCCCTTTATATATAGCCGATACGCCTAAATTATACCACATGTGCCGCCTGCGGCATCATATGCTACTGTGGCTGGTACTGCACTGCTCTCGCTTATTACCCAGTTACATGCTACATTGCTTGGTGCCGCACGTGGCGACCCCCCCCCCCCCTTTACTGCCACACCCCACCTGAGCGCCCTATACACACGTGTCGCGCCCCATTCCCAGGTTCCCGCTATGCCTCAGGCACGCGCAGCAGGGCCCTTATGGGATGCTAGGCACACCGTCTACTATAGGTACTGTGGGCCATCACTCATATAGTTATTCTTCGTAAAACTAGTACCATACGCACACCCAAGAGATCCATACCCTGTGCCTGTTATATTTGTGTAGAAAAATGTTTGTGGTTTCCCGAACCCTGTTATGGTTTTGCTGATGACTCGGGCTACAAAGCCGACGATGAGAATATAACGTTCTGTTCACATGTGTTGTCCTGCATTGTATTGTATTACACTGTGCTGTATTAACCGTATCATTGAATGACACACGGCTCTGACTACCACTCCCCGCAGGCCTGCCCTGGGGGCCTGCCCCCTCCCCCCCCCCCACCCCCACTTTGCCTTCCCCCTCCGCCCGCCTACTGGAAAGGGACGTAAACCCACGGTGCTGACAGATGCCCCTACGTTACCGACGGACTTGCAACCCCCCCTTCTTTCCCCCCCCCCCCCTCCCCCGGACACGCAAAGATTTAGACAGCCATCTCCCGCGGCGGATTGGGAGCCGAGGGACATGGGTGCCGATTACATCCCCTCACGTGACACAGACTTCGTGGGTGGCCTTCCCCGCACCTCACGCAACTGAACTTTTTTGTAAATAAGACCGTAGTTCTACGAGACTTTCCAGACCCACAGTCTCCCGAACGCTGTCAACCGGTCAAGGTTCACACGTTGCATTGACTCTCCCTCCCCCCCCCCCCTCCCCCCCCCCTTACTGGATGGCGAACTCCCATCCTCCAGGCGTCCGCCGTGCGGGGGCCGGGGCGGGGTTCGGCCCGGCCCTGCTTAAATACTGGTCCAATAATACTGGGGGCCTCAACCAGCCGGAGAAACGTTCGCACCTGCTCCGCCGTCTTTGGGCGGAGAGGGTGTCCGTGGCGTTCTTGCAGGAGACGCACTTTCGGGGTCCAAATGCTCCCAAACTGGAAAACAAACGTTTCCCCCTGGCTTACTATGCCAACCACCCTGATTCTAAGAGAGCAGGCGTAGCTATATTGTTCGCACACAACACACCCTTCTGCCACGTAGAGACCCAAAGAGATCCGGGAGGCAGGTACATTTTTATCAAGGGTACGATAGCTGACCACACGTACACATTCGCTTGCTTATACTCTCCTAACCGCGGTCAACACACCTTTCTTTCCCGCACCTTAAACAGGCTGAACAGGTTCAGGGAGGGGCTCCTTTTGGTGGCTGGTGACCTGAACATGCCACTTGACCCACTCCTGGACACGTCACGGGGAACATGCACGCACCCGCCGCACTGCTTGCGGACAGCTACTAGGGCTCTTACTAACTTAGGACTAGTTGACTGCTGGAGAACCGCACACCCCGATGACAAAGACTACACACACTTCTCACACGTCCACCGCCATTATAGCCGTATTGACTACATTTTCATGCCCCAGGAATACCTCTCCCTCCTACGCGACGCGCACATTGGAATCATGACCCACTCGGACCACGCCCCGGTTACAGTCTGCACGAGCTCCCCACTTTACAAACCAAAGGACAGGCAATGGAAACTGAACGCATCCCTACTGACTGACCCAGTCACTCGCGCATCCACACATCAGACGCTCACACAATACTTCGACACTAACGAAAACCCGGACACCCCACCCCTGACGGTCTGGGAGGCACACAAATGTGTTGTGAGGGGCCACTACATCGCCATTTGCACTCAGCGTAAGAGAGATAGACTCAAGCACTTCACCAATCTCACCTCCAGGGTTACTGACTTGGAGAACAAGCACAAACAGACTTTGGATGACGACACCTACCTACAACTGACTGAAGCTAGGAGGGAACTTAGGGATCACCTTTCACAGGGACTGCTGCACACCCTGTCGAAGTCGGCCAGATACTTTTATGAACACTCTAATAAGAGTGGTCGACTTTTAGCACGGATGCTCCAGACAAAAAGACGGACGCAACACATTCATAAAATAAACACACCCGGCCAACGTAGCACGAGACTCCCAGGAGGCATTCTTGAAGCCTTTCAGACCTACTACGCCGACTTATACAACCAGACACAGACCGCTCACGGACAAACATCTCAGACACACCGACG
The DNA here is from genome assembly GCF_036172605.1 of Pelobates fuscus. Lineage (NCBI taxonomy): Eukaryota > Metazoa > Chordata > Amphibia > Anura > Pelobatidae > Pelobates > Pelobates fuscus. The sequence continues at coordinate 310,001,264 of NC_086320.1, read as the reverse complement.
TCAAATCACCGATTACCTCTCCCAGCACATAGCCAAAACGCTCACCCAGGAACAATCGGAGGACCTAGAACTACCCCTGACACTTGACGAACTTAAAGGCGCTCTAAAGTGCATGAAGCCTCACAAAGCACCGGGCCCGGACGGACTGCCGGTCTCATACCTTCGTACTTTTAGTGACACGCTCTTGCCTAAACTTCTATCAGGTCTGAACTCGATTCGCGAAGGAGGGCAGTTCCCGACAGACACACTAGCCGCCACCATCACAATAATCCCCAAGGAAGGTAAAGACCCGTCTAATTGCTCGAGTTACCGTCCGATCTCGCTCCTAAACTCGGACCTTAAGCTCTTTGCTAAAGCGCTAGCACTGCGGATCTCCCCGCTCCTCCCGGATCTGATTCACCCAGACCAGGTCGGGTTTATCCCGGGTAGGGAAGCCCGTGATGACACGATCCGGGCCCTTAACGTCATCCATATCGCTAAAACCAAGAAACGCGAGGTTGTCCTGTTATCGACGGATGCCGAAAAGGCGTTCGACCGGGTAGATTGGTCATACCTCGCGTCCACTCTCCACCACTTCAGATTTGGCCCACAGCTGCGCAACTGGGTGGCGGCTTTGTACACGACCCCGACAGCACGCATCCGCGTCAATGGTGCACTGACGAAACCTTTCCCCATCAGCAATGGCACGCGACAAGGTTGTCCCCTGTCCCCCCTCCTGTTTGCCCTCTCTCTAGAGCCTTTCCTGGAGGCGGTCAGACGGGACGGGGGTATTACGGGGGTGACTCTGGAAGCGGAGGAACACAAACTTGCCGCCTATGCTGATGACATGTTGTTCTTCCTGGAGCAACCCTTAATTTCCATCCCTAACCTCCTCAAAGCGTTCCGCGATTTTCATCGAGTTTCCAACTTGAAATTAAATATGTCCAAGTCAGAGGCCCTGCCTCTCCTCGATAACACCGAGCTGGTTGATCGGTTGAGCTCAGAGTTCGCCTTCTCTTGGCGACCAGATAGACTACGGTACCTGGGCACTTGGCTACCGAGGGATCTCGCACAACTCTACCCGATGAACTTTCCCCCCCTACTCGCTACTATCCAAAAGGACCTTCTGCGTTGGTCCCCAATGTATCTCACCTGGTTCGGCCGCATACAAGCCCTGAAAATGAATGTCCTCCCCAGACTACTATATCTTTTCACGACATTACCTGTCGCGATCCCACAAACGTTCTTCCGTGCACTGACCAGAGACATCCGTAGCTTTGTATGGAACCGCTCCGCCTCCCGCATTCGCAGAGCCACCCTGGAGCGCCCAAAGTCAGCAGGGGGGGCCGGACTACCTTCCGTGCAAAGATACTACCAGGCCACACATCTACAAAGGGTGGTGGACTGGCACGCGAACACGGGTGCCAGGAGATGGGTGTCTATGGAGGTACAGCAATCTCGCGGTACGATCCCTGCTCGACTCTGGCTTGGCTCCCTTACGTACTCCGAGCTCCGACTCCAAAATCCCCTCATAGACGCCCCCCTTAGGGTATGGTGCTCACTACGCTTCACGCACAGGCTCACCACATCACCTAACCCACTGACCCCGATCACACATAACCCGTCTCTCGCGGACGGTCTCACCCCCGCGGCAATGCGAAATTTTCACCAGACGGACTGGCTCTACCTGCATCAGTGGATCGCAGACAGAGCCCTTAAACCGTTACCCGATGTCATATCGACTCAGCAACCGACCCTGATAGACGCGTTCCACTACCACCAGGTGAAGACATACTACACAAATATTCAAGGCAAAGACCACATTCACAGACAACTGACCGACTTCGAACAATTGTGCACTGACAGACAACACCTTGATCACGCTGTATCCCACCTCTACGTACGCCTACTGACACCGGACAATGAGGGCACACTGGGGTTCACGGACAGGTGGGAGCGGGAGACGGGCGTGCACTTGACTGCCCAGGAGTGGGGCAAAGTCTTTCTCCTAACCCACAAATGCTCCATTAGCTCCAAATACCAGGAGATGAGCTACAAATTACTCACGCGATGGTATAGAACCCCAGAGGTGCTCAGACACATGCATGGTACAACCTCTGGCGACTGCTGGAGATGCCATTCCGCCCTGGGCACCACCCTTCATATTTGGTGGTCTTGCCCACGCATAGCTCCGTACTGGCAAATGATACACGACAAAATTAAAGAAATCACGGACACAGACCTCCCATTCTTGCCTCTGGCAATGCTCCTCCACCACACATCCATGCCCATTCAACAGTACAAAAAATCCCTCACAATACACCTGCTCTCTGCTGCGAAAAGCCTTATCCCGCTGCTCTGGAAAAACCAGGCGGCACCCACTTACAAGCAATGGGTAGACAAGGTTGAGGAGATCCGTGGGATGGAAATGCTAACTGCGTCCCTGCGGGAGCGCTCGGACAAGTGCGCCCTCCAATGGTACCCCTGGACGTCCTATACTGCACGGGGACGGGCCTGACCCCGTACTCCGGGCCCCCCGGGGGACGCCTGATACCCTCGCCTGCTACCCCGATCCATATCCCTATGACGGAGATTAGTCCCCAGACTTAGCCACCCCCCTCTTATACCCAACCTTTGTCTCACCTGACAGCTATAGACGCACCTGTAATACATTTTCCACCTGAAGAAGGTGCCCCATATTACCAACCACAACCCGCTTAGGCGGACACGCTGTACACTGATTGTGACAATATCATTGGTGAAACATTATACTCGATTATGTATCCATGCCGGGCTCGATATACTGAGCCGATGTATGTCATCCTTTGCAATTTGATGTTTGTTTCCCCTGCCCCTCCCCTCCCTTTTCTTTTTTCTGTACCCCTTCCTTACTTGAAAAATCTCTCATAAATAAAGAATGTCTAAAAAAAAAAAAAAAAAAATCCTTAGATTCTAATATCAAGCTGGAAGGGCAGGGCGAACATCCATCCCTACCCTTCCCTTAATCCATGTGTGGTGTTATGGAAATAATATATGGATAAATGTATTGTCTATGGCTCCGAACCATTCCCTTAGCTCTAAATTACAGATGGGCAAATGTTAAAATAATGATGGGGCTATATATTCCCAAAGCCTTCCATCCTAATAATGATATTGGGCATCCCGGGGTATCCTTTGGTCTTAAAACCTACATGGCTAGGGGGTTCCAAAGGCAAATTCTCACCGACTACCTTTCTTGAATATGACTTGGACATATTTTCTCCTTTAGTCCAAACATGGTTAAACTACACATTCTTATATTGCAAAATCTTGCTTGAAGATCCTACATTTACCATTTACCAAAGACATCATCCTGTAATACAACTTTGCCCTTGTTGGAGAACTCTTCATGCAGCAAGGGCTTCTAAAGTCTCTGTATGCAAACAGAATTGAAGCTTTTTGAGAAGGAAGCTCCACTCAAAAAGTAAAGCCAATTCTATTAAAAATGTAATAATAAAGCACTAGAGCTCACACCAAGAGATAAGGTAAAAATTCAAAGATCATTAAAAGAAAGTGCTTAATTCTGAAAATAAACAGGGATCTAGTTATGTAAAGTTACAAAATTCTGTGCAATCCCAGCTCCTGACACAGTCAAGTTAGTAGTTGACCCACTAGATAAGCAGTGTAGTTTTTTGATACTTTTGTTACAGCTGTAGGTCTTTTCTTTGAGGCTTAGCATCATGCATACTTAATAGTAAACAGAATTGTATTATTACATGTGTTATAATGCTTTAATTAAATGGGTTTGGGCTCCTTTAAATTGATCTGGTAGCCTGCACTTGATAAAAGCAATCTCAAATACTAAAGTAAAAATGCAAAACAAATGCTCAATTTTGCAAATCAGGCACATTTATTCACACAGGCAACAAAGCATGGATAAACACCATTAAGAAAATATTTGATCATGTCAGAAAAACCACACATTTATAATGGTTAATTGCTTCCACACCACTCTACCCAGCATGAGACATTTCTAGTTCAAAGCGTGAATGGCCATAAAGAAACTTTAAGAAACTTTAAGAAAAAAAAGATAAAAAGAAAAGCAACAACTCCGATGAAATATGGTTTATTAATGTATCGTCCTAGGACACTGTTAATTTTAGAAAAAAAGCAAACATTTAAAAAAAAAAAAAAAAACTGAACTATTTCCAAGAACACAGGAAAAACAATCTGGGTATTTGGGTTTGTCTGTAAAATACGATTCTTAGATGTTGTCTTAGATATGATTCCAGGAAATATATTTCCCTTTCTTGCTAATCCTATAATTTATGTTTGGTATACAGATGTTTTTTAATAATACAGGTCAAGCTGAAGAGTCTTGTTTTTTATGGTTTGGTTGAAGAGGCAAACATATCCTTCCAAAATGTTTAATTTTGTGTGTGTGATCATTCATATAATGTATATTGACACCTGTGCATGTTTGTATAAAAATACACACTGACATATCTCATATATTAATCTTATTTTTTAAGTTGTTTTGCATGGAAAAAAAATGAAAGCAGCGTATATATGATTTATCGATTGTACTAAATCAGTTTATATAGTTTATACAATTGTATCCTATAACTGAAGCTATTATTTTAACTGTACAATGGGCACATAGACCACTTAAAACAGAAGAAAATACAATTTTCTAATTGTGCCAACACTTAAAATATATATTTTTTAATTTTACCAGAGTTATAGAGATCGAAAAGATTAAAAAATGTTTTTACTCAATACATTAAAGTACATGTGTTAAACATAAACAAATATTTGTACATCACCTTGTACTGACACCCTGGATGTCGTAGGCGCTACATGTATATAGGGCCACAAGAATCAACATATTAGGGAAAAGGGACATTAATCCTGGTCCTTTATTAGTATTGGTTGCACAATTGCCTTTCAATCCTAAGGCACCAGGAGAAAGGAATGAGGGGCTGATTGTTGCAAATAAAACTTAGCAGGAGTTTTTGTTACACTTTGTAATATGTGACATATAAATTGTGGATACTGCCAAAATCTTTCTATTAGTGACACAGCTATAAAGTAGAAACATACATACGTAAATCACTTTTATTTTATTTATTTCTTGATTCCAGGAAAAGAAGAAAAAATAAAATAGACATCACAAACATACCCCCGTACCTAGCTATTTGGATGTACTGGGTGATGACATAATTGGTCATCTGTTTGGTATAAGGTTATCATTAATAAAACATTTCTGTAATGTAGCTATTGCATGCTAATATTTATGGTCTAGATAGATAGACAGACAGACAAGCACACACACGGACACACACACATACACAGACACACAGACAGATGATATAGGGTTTGTAGGACCAGAAAACACAATTTTTGCCTCAATCGTTTACCCACATTCGGAAAAATAATTATTATTAAGTATTATTTATTATTTTTAAAGGATACTGTCAAAAGGCACTGTCAAAATGCAACTGTCCGTTGCTTTTCAAAATTGTCTGACAGGAGGGGGGCGGGGCCTGACTGCCATGGAGGGAAGACATGCCTCACCAGAGCTCCCTACGAAAAGGGGAAAAATGGCTAAAAAGGCACGGTGAACTGGTAAAGCGGCCTGTGAGAGGACAATGGACAGCAGATTTCACCCGCGAAGGCATGCGGCCTGGCATGTGCCGGGTGGGAGAGGCAGCCGACCTCCCAACCTGGAGACACCCGGAGACTAAAAGCCATAAATGGGCACCCCGCAACCCCCCCCTTTGGACCAGTGGGGGTGATCCCGGTCCACCCCAGGGGGCTCCCAGCCTACATAGAGCTACTGGCAGAGAGAAGGGCCGGAGAGAAGAGAGGCCTGCCTAAAATGGCGGAGACCATACGGCCCCCAGGCAACCACGAGACCCAGCTCGTCCCCGGGTCAAACCTGGACCGCATATTCATGGGCTTAAACTCGAGCACCTACTGCAACAAAGCGACACTCGCCCACCCAGCTCAAGGCACTCACCTCGACAGCCGCCGCCTGACCCTCAGCAACGGAAAGCTGCACCAGCGGTATATAAAACCAAACAGCGGCGGCGGAGTGGTAGGTGTGTACCTCACACACGCAGAGCAGTAATGCGAAGACCACCACAGAAATCAAGCTTTGGCCCGCTCCGGGCACCCGCAGCCAAGGGGAAGACCCCACGAGGGCACCAAGGTACCAACCGTCCCCACTCACTCCCAACCACTTACCGCAACCAGAGGGGAACCCAGAATAACTCCCACCAGCGTGCCCGGCCTATTTACCGCCCGATGGCCCCAGCATCCTTTGACAGACCGGGCACCTCCCTGCTCAGGGGAACCCTGAACCCTCACTGTACCGCCGAACAGGACACAGCGAGATTGCTGGCTGGCGGGCAGACCCGACGAAGAGCCCATACACGAGGCACTTACCAAACAAACGGGACCCTGACAAACAAAGGCCCACAAGATGGCAGACCTGCGTACAGGAGCACCACGAGGCACCCGGGTACAGCTCGGCTTCACGCTTGGGTGAAAGGTACATTCCGGCATGATACACACCCACTGCCAATCGAACACCGACCACCACACAGACGGGGCATTGGATGAACGAGCAAGAAACCCCGGACTGTCTCAAGGCACAGGCACTGATGGCACTTCACCCTGGTCTATCCTAGCGGACACCCGACGTGTTCAGGCGTTCCTGTGAGCCCCTGTCATTCCTCTATCTTAGCCTCTGGTACTGACATATGGACACAAACCCTGTTCAATACGCTGAGCAGCGACATGCAGAATTACACACACGGTGAACCAAACAGTGAGCAATGTGCTAATGCTCATTTATTTCGCAATTGCAGACCATAAATTACTTAGAATGTGTTGGAGGCTAATGTGACAATCTGCTTAAAACTGTCTAGCAACATGCCCTGTTACCTATATGGACAACACTAAATTAGCACTGTTAAGCGATGACTAGCTTACTTTACTTTAGCAATTTCATTACTTAGCCAAGCTTGTTACCTATATATATTATTAATATAGTCCAAACGCAACTACCACAAGGCTTGACTTGTTCCTGCTGACCAACTGTTTATAACCTGTTTTAAAAAATGTGCAATGTAATTCTTTCATGACAATATGAGCTTTGAACCGCCCGAGTTACTATCGTGGCATCGCAGGCTTGTCTGTTAACCCTATTGCACGAAAAAATAAAGAATTAAAAAAAAAAATTGTCTGACAGGAAATAACACATGATTTTGAAGCGCAATGGGGTATTGCAAAATAGTGAGTATCAGTGAGAAGCTGACTAAAGGTGCGTAAAAATGGCTGTCAGAAAGGGGGAGTGGCAAACATAGACAAGGGATTTATTACCACATTTTCCACATTTTCAAGTGACTGCTTAAACAGAAACATTAAAGTATTCCTGTCATGCCAAACATAACTTTGTGTCACTTTACAGCTCCTAAAGCCTAATCCTTATGTAACGGATCGCCTGTACTCCGGCTGAGTATATCCGTTGTAGTTCTCCCAAACGCCCAGTGAAGCAGTAATTATAGCTCCCAATTCCCCAAACATCAGCCTAGACTTGATGAAGGATAGAAACAAATGTGTTTAATTATCACCAAATGGCCCACTTATACACAAAACAAGGATGCAGTAAAACACGCCCAGAACACTCCCACAAAATGTGCACAAATTCCTGTGTCAGAGTGACTCGGCATCAAAACATAAAATATCAAAATACATAAAAAATACAATCAAAGCAAATAGGAACACCCACAAATTATATATCATTAAATAGCCCTCATCTGAGTTCTCCAAATAGCGCTCAGATCCATGCAGTGTAGGGGAAAAAGTTCTGACCAGCCGCACACATGATCCTATGCCCAAACAGTTCCAGGGTGTTTGGTGCTTTGGCCGGTCAACTTCCAGGAGCTCCTGCAGTCGCAATACGGAGTGCTCTGGCTGGCTATTTGGTAGCCTTTGTTCCCCTTAGTCTCAGGCACCTTCCCTCCAAAAAGCGCTCTCCTGGCAGATTTCAAAGTGGTTCAAAACCGCGAACCAAGTTGTCCGGGAACCGCACAGTCACCACATCCCGAAAATAGTTCCATAACATTCACGGCTAAATCCTGCTGAGTTGACCAGGAACCCACGAAGTCCTCATGCCAAAATTAGTTCCATAGCGATCGTGGTGAAGTACCGCTGGGACTATTAGTTGTTTTGGTTCACGCGAAAGGCCGCCAGAGAGACAGCTTTTGGTTCCATTCGCATAAAGGGAAAGTGCTGAACCAGAGGCACCCAGGGCAAGCTACTAATGGTGGTTGGGGAGATTTAACTCCCGAGTCTTTGTATATAGCCCATAGTCGGTGGGCAGGAGGCCAGCTTCTACACTACTCCATGAATTTGCGTCAAACGTCCAGGGCAAGGAGCGTTTGTCACACCTCACATCAATCTAGCCCAATATCTAACACATACACAGATGAAAAGCTGTTCAGTCTTCCCGAGTGTCATCAGAGACTGAAGAACGTGGTGCCTTTTCTGGATGCCATCATTGCGGATGAATGGGTCGTGAGATAAATATTTATTTTTACGGATATAACACTAATCTCATCAAAAACCACCTCATATAACCCATATAATAATAATAATAATAATAATACTTGCAGGTTTATGTAGTAAAATTGTAGTTCTGGAGAGCTGACAAGGAAACTAGAAAACGTAGGATGAAATAGCTGACCTGAAAAATTAGTTTAAGAAGGTGGAGAATATTTCCACTTTGTCTATTTTTGCTTAGATGTTGCTAACATTTTTGCAACATTAAACACTGCACATACTGACTCCTACCACCATGACCACTTCCAATCACTTAAGTGCTCATGGTGGGTGGAGTAACCCCTTAAAGGACACTTCAAGTACTATAAGTACTAGACTTCCTGATACAAATTTACTTCTTGTTTGCCCATGATATTTGGATAGATAGATAAATGTATATATAGGAATATTTTGATGCTTATACAGAATTTGAAACCTGCATTCTTCTAATGTACACGTTAATAAAAGAACCCCAAACTATTCAAACACTACTTACTTGCTTTTGTTTTTTAACCTACCTGTGTTTTAGGTCACAACAATTTGGTTGTTTTTTTTATACATTTTGTATGATATATGTTATATTTAAAACTGTTATTAAACAATATTATCCAGTAACAAACATGTTTTTTGATGGCTTACAGGACAGTACAATCACACCGTGTCTGGTACATACATTAATTATGAAAATCAGACCTGTAAATGTGCACTAGTGCAATGAAAACATGGAGATAATTGCTAGAGTATCAGGATTTCATTTACTAGAAGTGAAGCTCTACGCAATTGACTTTCTACGACCGCAAATTATGTCACATTATATTTATCAAATTCCATGAAATGGATAACCTTGGGAACCAGTTCAATGGATTAATCCAAATATTTAATTTTATTGCGGGACACTCAGTGCATACTCAGCTGTCCTGTAAGAAATGTTAAACACTAAATGTTACATAGGAAGGCTTAATTGGCAAGTGTATTATAAGGGCTTTTGAAAAAATGTAGGGGAAAATATCTTGTCAAATTGTTTAAATTTAGAAAGCCTTTGCTATCTGAGTACATGGGTGTTCTACTGCAGCTTTAAGAAACCTTTTTTGTAGCTGGATAGTTTTATTTTGTATACAAGGATGATAAGGAAAAAAAATATATATTTTTTAATCTTCTTAGAATTTGTAGAATCCTGTGATGGCGACGAAGGAAGAAAGCACAAATTCCTCTGCTTCTTCAGCAATACTGCAGCAAAGCCATTACTAATCCTCATTTTAACAAACATAGTCAGGTCACTAAAATGACTTTGGAATATTTTTAAAAGCTCCTCTGCTTTTTCAAGAACCCTGGCTGCAGTTTGACAGTTTTAGATAAATGGCCAGACAGGCCACCACCCACACATATATTGTTGTTTTTTTTTTTAAACTTTTTTTTAATTTATTTGTAGAATGCTTTATTGGTGAGGTGGAGTGAATATGTGTAAGCTGTTGTTCCGAAGCTAAACAATCTTACTGTACAGCTATTAGTTCAGTTTTGCAAATCAGTTACAAGTGACAGCTTAGAGAGCAGCTGGTTTGTAATACTTAAATAGCAAATCAGCTATTTTTCAAAAGCTAACTGCCTTGAATTGAGAAAGGCAGGGTAAAAGCAATGTTGAAATATTCAATTATTGAATGATGTACCCTTTTAATCTCAAGTAGATCACATGTGCATTTAAATTGTACTTGCACTGTACTTTGCTGCAGTCTATGCAACGCCATGTGATAGATGATCAAGAGTGATTAGGAGGGCTGTTTACAAATCATATATCACAAGATAAAGCCATGTGAAATGAGGAGCTTGGAATATACAGAGTTCACATTTTTGAAACCCCAAACCTTTCAAAGTTGTACACTTATCCAGGGTAATATTTACATGTTTAGGACTATTGCATTTATAGTTAGAGTATGGCTAAATAGATATTTAAGAGGAGTTAAACCTTGGATTATGATACTTTTTTTCAGGTTTAGGTTTTGAATGGTTTGCTTAACTTTTTGGAGGGGTTAAGGCCAGTGGAAAAACAGGTGCATAGACTACAGGCATATGGAGTTTTAATGGCTATTTACTAATTCCTACCCTCCTGTGATTGATAGCAAAGCTACATGAAATATTTTAAAGTGGGCATCACTCAGAGCTTCCCTTTTGCTCCTGCGAGGCATTTCCTGTGTGAGACGCTGTGCTTGGACAGATAGGAAGTGATCATTTCTACTTCCTGTCCAGCCTCACACACAGACACTGGAGGAGCTGGGACAGCACTGTATTTAACACACTCTATAACTGTTCCTGCAGACGACACTGGCTAAGACTCCTGTGTCAGGATGAACTAAAGCCCAACACGCAAAACCTAAGTGAACAATTATACAAAAAAAACAAACCAAAATACTAAATCGTATTACAGGGCCTAAGAGTGCCCGTATTTAACGCTAATAGAATATTATAGAGCAAACCAAGGTCAATGAGGCAGAAAATACATAACTAATAAGACAAGCCAAAATTCAATGAATCAAGAATGGAGAATAGTCTAGGTACAAGCCATGATCAGAATGCTATAGAATCAAATATATAAACGGTGCTCTCGGATAACCTCTAAGTAAAACAATGACAGGGCACAGCAATAATGCTAGAAAAAGCTTATGTAGCCCTAGGAGGTCAGTAATTGTTAATTCACAGTCATGTGATACCAGAAAAAACATGCGTGCATGGCATCTACGTGGTGACACACCCACGTTCACATATTGGATCACAGAAGGCAGAGCCATTAAATGGCATCGAGGAACAGCAGCCAGTGTCAGCAAAAATGGCGGAAGAGTGAGCCGACACAGAAGGAAGAGGTGGTAGTGGCACCACTGGAAGGCAGCGGCAGAGCGTGCCCTGCAAGCGCCGTGACATCCTGATACATATATTTTTCCCCACCAGCCCACCTAAACTCAAAAAGGCACATTCTAAGTGCTGTAAATAGGTGCTCCCTAAGGGACATTCACCTGTAGGAAGGTAGCTGCTTTGCCTAATGGGAAACGGGCCGAGCACTCAGCCTGACATTGGTTATCCTCAAGTAACCAACCCTCATTAGCCAGTTAGAACTCATAAAGTGGTGAGTGCTTTTAGAGGAAATTCATAATAATCCTAAACTTTTAAAACAGCTTAATCTAAGATGTTTTGCTCAACTTAAGAACATGCATTGACATAATTATTTTAATCTGTATTGCTAACAAGTATTAAAATTGGTAAATTATAACAATTACAAGTTAATAATTTAGATTTTCTATGTCGTTTTTCTATGTTGACCTTTAGATTTCATTTGTCTAGAACATGACCAACGCATGATTACATACGACAGATATATTTGTGAAAATACATATAATATAATTTGATACATAAAAGATGTCTGCAAGATCTCAGTATTAAAGGTCTTTAGCTTTAATAGTGCGTACTGCTCCATCTTATATTTCATTTAAATTACTAATATTACTGAATTACTTTTTTCCCACTACACTTTCAAATCAGATGATCAATTTTCTTCCATTAAGATCACATTTGCTCAATGACCAGGGATGAAGGTCTTCTTCTATTAACTTAAGTAACCATCAAGAAAGACACATTATTTCATTATAGTGTTGATCTTTCCATAAAGAATGAAACTCAAAAGCATTCCATTTTCAGGAAGGGATCAGATCGGTATTGAATCCGACATACAAACAGACGTCTGTATTGACTGAGACAGTACTGGAAATGTATTGTTAAAGTATAAATAAAATTCAGAAAGTCTTCACAGTAAATGTTCCTTATGTGAGTTATTTCTGGAAATGCATTCATTTTCTGTTTGTTTTTGGTGCTAGTTTGTGTTGATGATTTGCTGCATTGGAATGTTTACATTCTATACAAGTATATGGGAGGTTTGGTCATTAGAGCCACATTGCATACATAGAAATCCATTATAAGATCAGTTCTCCCACTGATGTCTATTTAATTGTCAGATATATGTTGTTCCCCGATAATATGCACAACATAATGCATTATGCAAAATCTAAGCGCAGAAATGTTTCACCTCCTTTTTCTGATAAATACATAACAAATATTTTGCTTTTCGGGTTTCAATTCACTACAATTTGGGGTTTAACTAATAACACCTCTACTTTGTACTAATGTTAAGCTCATCTTTGTTTAGGTTCCTTTATTTACAAATTTACACTACAGCAGTCAATTCTGGATACTATAATAAATACAAATACATATTAATTATTAAATGTATTTTTCATTTGAGGGTAAAATTAGTTTTGCATATTAATCATAACTTTTGCTAATTGTAGTGGTCCATCTATATTAATATTAGTAAAATGAGAAGTCACTTATTTCAGTTTCAGTAGTGTTGTGTAACAATGTAAGAATACATTTACTTCCATTTTCCAGATTTGCCTCCAGCATGCAATATTAACTACTGAGGTTTTGCATTCTTCTCTTCTAAGTCCTTTTTATACAATGAGAGACAAAGAACAATATTGATCTATGCTATGGATATACAGATCTCTTGATTCCACATTGAAAATGGCAGATAAGCAGTCAGTTTGTCATTTTATCAGCACACTGAAATAGGCCTTCATTAAAATCCGAATTTTCAGGAATTAAATCCAAATGGCAAAACCAAGGAATAAATAGTCAAAGTTATGATTAAAAAAAAAGATGCGCTATGCCTTTAAAACCAAAATAAAATGGATATGCCACACTTATAAAGTACTGTGCTATGCAACGTGTACTAAACAAAAAATGATTGTTCAATTGTTCAAACAAAAGTGAAGGGTGCTAATACAAACATTATATATAGAGTGTACAACAGTGTGGATAAATCAGAATGCATTGTGCAAATATAACAAAAAGTGCTAAGTGAACACACTTCACTTTAAAGTCATCTGGGTTAATATTATGCTCAAAACCTTCAGTAGATTTCTCATATATAGAAAGAGGGAAAAATATAATAGAACATTACTTCTAGAACACTGATGATGATATATAAATAGGGAGAGAAACTCGTGAACATAGAGCAGTGGAGCCTGCTCTAACTATATGCACTCCATTAAAGGAACACTATAGGGTCAGGAACACAAACATGTATTCCTGACCCTATAGTGTTAAAAACACCACCCTTAGCCCTCTAAATATAGTACAATCTTACCTTTATTCCAGTCTACTGCTGCTGGTTCTGACCCTGATCTGCCTTCTTGACTGACAACAGCAAAAGTGGTGATCTGAGCCAATCACAATGCTTTCCAGTAGGAAAGCATTGGATTGGCTAAGACTGACAAGGAGTCAGATCAGGGGCAGAGCCAGCACAAGCCAAACACAGCTCTGGCCAATCAGCATCTCGTCATAGAGATGTATTGAATCAATGCAGCCTGAAGAGAATGATTATACTCACCAGAACAAATACAATAAGCTGTAGTTGTTCTGGTGACTATAGTGTCCATTTAAATATCAGTTGGAGTTGAAGCTGCAGATAACACTTTATTTACAGATTAAAACATAATGCTGCAAGCTTTGGATCACCCTCTTCACACAGCTTATCCATGTTTGAAAGTGAATTAAAGTCATGCAATTGGCCGCCAGCTTCAGAAGATCGCTTGGACTGCATACCGTGTCATTGCTTCCAGGAGGCGATACTTCCAACTGGCGAACCACCCCTGGGAGGCAGCACCAGTGAAAGAGAAGTTATAATAAAAGCTGAATTGTAGAAGAATCCAACAATATCAGCACTGTGTTGTGTTTAAAATTTCGGAAAATAAAACCAGCTATTGGCCTACTCCATACAGCTGACTTCTCATATACATCACATAAAAGTTAAAAAAAAATTCTAAAATAAGCTCTTTATTCTTGTTTATCCCTGTTAGCTGCTTGACAGTTCACTGACATAATGAAATGCAAATGAAATTCAAAATCAACATCTGAAATTAAGCCTTTAAGCATAAGAGAGAAAAAAAGAGGTTTGCAAACAGGATATACTTATAGCTTATCAGAATATGATTTGCATTTAATTTTATCTATCACTCGCTATCAGAATCTCACGGTTTAATGTTGTGTTAACCTGTATTATCTTCACTTTATTTTCATTCCTAAAAATATGTCAGTATAAGTCAGGAAGATTATTGAACTCTTTTTATTTGCTTCTTCTATAGTTTCCTATTCACCCTGCATTATAATGTCTTTATATGAAGTAATATATTAATTAATCCTATATTTAATAAAGGAACATGCACTGTAGAAATATAAATTGTGAATGTCAATAGGTAGGCTTTTAAAAGAATATTGTATGACTTATTAAAATATAAACATGCATCACTTGCTCAAGTAGCAATGTGTCTTTAGAAATGTGGCTAATTTGTGGGATATTATAGTAATAAAAATAGAAGAACAATCAATCTACAACAATCAACAACGGCTACATCATGGAGCTTAAAGGAACATTATAGGCACTAAGACCACTTCAGCTTATTGAGGGTCCCTCAAGTGTCCCTGTCAGTTTAACCTCCCAATGGTAATTACCATTATTGCAGTTATTGAGAAACTGCAATAATTACATTGCAGGGTTAACTCTATCTCTACCATCCGTCTAACTGATGCTGGACATACTCACACTATGCATGAGGACATCCAGCATCAGTTAGAAGCCCACAGGAAAGCATTGATTTAGTGCTTTCCTATGGGGTTATTCTAATGTGGTCACCGCACTCGCTGTGCATGCACATTACGTCCCCAACATGGATCAGCATCGGGGGAGTAAGAGCGGAGGCAGAGCTTGACTCGGCACCGAGGGACATCGGCGCTAGATTCAGGTAAGGGACAGAAGGGCTTTTAACCCTTTCTGCACTGCAGGGGAGGGGAGATGTTAGCGAGGGGGCGTACTATAGTGCTAGGAAAATAATTTTGTATTTCTAGCCTATAGTTTCCCTTTACTATTTTTGGCATTACAAAGGAACCATCATCTTCCACACTGAGTTTTAACCCCTTGAGGTGTAACTCCACTTATGGCAGCATTATGCAGAGTCTTGTTCCGAGCTGGCTAATGTCTGTTTTGTGCAAATTTCCGATGAACAGACACTCATTCATTGGCTGAGAGCGGCCAATGAACGAGCGACAGGATCAACATCCCGCATCTGCAGTTCTGCAGAAACTGGAACTCGTAAACCTACATACAGAGAAAAATCAGCACCACGCAGGACTAGGTAAGAGGGCAAACCCTTGTATAAGGCTCCTACCATCACATCCACTTCCGTGGGCTAGAGCGGTTATGGTGGTTGGAGTAACCCATGAAATGTAATGTAATATTCAGAGTTTAATGAATAACACTTTTAATAATCCATAAAGTAGAGCTATGGATTATGAAATGGACTCCATGATTTTAGCTCCTGGCTAGAGCGGTTCTGGTGGTTGGAGTAACCCATGAAATGTAACGTAAGGTTCCATTCATGTAGAGTACAATATTTAATATAATAGTTCATACCAGTACTGTCGCCTGTGGGTTTTTTTGTTTTTTTTTAAATATACCTTAAGCAACATGTCCACTCACATAGTAGCACCTTTGCTAAAAGGGTGAAGGTATATATACTTCTTTATTTTTAGCTCTTGGTGTTTTTATCAGCCAGGAGCTAAGACCATGGGATCCTTGAGAGATATTGCTCCCATGAACAGTTAAATGACACAGGCATTACATGTTCCTACAAGCCATCACTAGGAATAGCTGAATGGAAAGGACGGTGGGTGGTGGCGGAAACTGCTTAAAGCTCCACCTTTTGCCACATTTTGTCGAAAATCAGAATGCTCATAAGAAAAAAGAATCACTCAAAGTTTTTACAAAGTGATCTCCTTTAAATGATTTTAAATCCAACATGATGACTTGCAGTTGTCATGAAAGATTTAATGTTACTTTAGTTGGTTTTAGTTGTTACATTATTTTTTTGTTTTATTGTAAGCTTTAATGTGCCTTAATGTGTTAGTCATCGAAATGTCTTTATAGATCAATAATTTCAAAGAAAGATTTGAAAATGTAAATTACATATTGGCAAAGACCAAATTTTGAAAAAGCTTTAGGAACAGCACAGTGGTACAAAATGCTTTTACGCATTTCTAATGACTGTCCAATTACTATGTAAATACTTTGTAATTATGCTAAGTAAAACAAACGAACATGGACTAATAGTATATATACTACTATTTGACTGAACAAAAAAAACTAAAACAAGCATTTTCGTTATAATTTAACCAGTAGCCTACACTTCCTCAACTAAAATTATATGGCTTTTGAAAATTCCTGCAAACCATGCTTTTCTGTAATTTGGCTTTTACTGGCTCAGATTAAACAGGCAAGTTAATGATGCAAAAAATTACATTTATAATCCACCCTGAATACAGCATTACTGGTAACGCAGTTACACACTCTAGAGGTAAATTGGATTAATTGTCTATCCCTAGCAATCTATGTATCTATTGGTTACTAATTAACATATTTCAGTTTAAAAAACGGTGGATGGAAAAGTTATTCAAATGCAAGTGTTAAAATGTGCAATGAATGTTGTCATTACAGTCCAGTCATGCAGGCCACAGACCCTTTTTGGGGTCATTATGACCGTAAATACGCAACAGCCAGCTGGCAGTGCAATCAGTGAACTCTCTTATTGTACGATCGCTAAAATCTTTAATGTCAAGCCGTTTGTTTCATGCTGCAGCAAATTAATAGTAACAAGCATGCCATTTAAATTAAATATCCACTTTAGCTAATATGTGGAGATGAGATGAACAAGCAATTAAATTACGTTGACCTTACTGGATGTTATGAGCTATGGAACAGAGAATTTGAACATGCAATAAGTATGCAGAGAACACGAAGATATTAACGGCGTTATGTTCAAAGACGAAAAATCAATAGCAAGAATTCTGCAACTGTATATTGAACTGGGCACTCGCTGGTTAGCAGGTTGGCATTGTAGTACGATATGTAAAGAGGTGCACTTAAAATAAATTAAAACCGATAAAATGTGCAAGGTGACTGTCAGAAGGAGTTCATCAGAAAATGACTCCATTAAAACCTAAATGATAGTGGTGTCTCTGAATCATAAATCCTACACGGCAATGCTCTGCTGTCCGTTTAAAGGGGCTGTTCACTTGCTGCTTAGGTTATTCCACCCCTTGATGGGTGCCATTGTAATGATATAATCAATGCCATGCACTTCACCTTTCAGTTGTTTTAATGTTGTGGCTGATCAGTGCATATATCTCAGCTCACAGAGCGGCACCAACTTGTACAAAGCTAGGTGATATAATCATCATCTTGGAGAACATTTGACTTCAATCAAGACAAGTCATTTGCAAAGTGATTGCAGCTAAGCTCCATTGCTAAGCTCGGTAACTAATGAGTATGGATTGAAAAAATAGATAAATAGATAATACAGACATCACATGTTGGTTATTGATTTCACATTAGCATTAAACAAACTACTGAGACTAAGCTAGGTCGGCTGTTGGAACCATTGGTGAAATTACCTCTTATGTCACAACACAGACAACTGTAAAGCATTATCAGCAGTCAATAGGAAATTAATGGGATAATGCATTATTTGGCACAGCTGAGCAACTTCCTTTAGGCATGCACACCTGTCTACGTAGACCTTTATGTTTGTACTTTTTATTTGCTTTCAGCATACCCGAATGCAAACAAAACATAAAATGTGTTTTATTGTTTTTATATATATATATATTTCAGTGATCAGAAGAAGATGCATTACATAGCAGTACACTACAATGGATATGGTAACATTAGCGTAATGACTATGAATTTTTATATATATAAATACACATTTTTACAAGTTATATATTTGCAAACATGCTTGGCACTCTCCTTAAATGGTAAATAAGGCTGTAGAGCAATACAATAATAAGTGTAATAGCAGCTCTCCTACCAGGCAATGTGAAGTATATATTGACTGCAGTGTTTCAGGCAGAGTTTTAAGAACAATTTTTTTATATATTATTTACTCGATGCAGTGGCAAGACACCCTTAAAGCCATAATTGCTTCTTCTCCAGTCTTTCTATTATCTCTTAAGAATACTGAGGTTTGAAGATTCCAAGCGTTTTTCTCAGGTTACAAACTGCTCGGCTTCAATTGTCTTGGAAAACTATGGCAATTTCTAAAGCAGTAACATAAATTTAATATAAACGTGCATTTTCAAACTGACTGTAAAAAAAATACATTTCTAAAAAGTACAGAGTCATCTGTGTATTGCACTGCAACTGATTATATTTAATTTACCCCAAAACCTGAAGTCTTATATAGAATAGCTAATAATCTTAAAATATTAGCTTCCAGGACTTTAGGCAGGATTCATTCCAAGCCTAACAATTGTCTTTCAAGTAATTGGGATGATTTCTGGTTTCCTATATATTGAGAGAGAATAAGCCTGAGACAAAAGCTGAGGAAAACATAAAGTCATCTATCAGCGTGTGTGAGGGGGTAGATTGTGTGTGTTTCTTGAGCAATGTGTGTTTGTAGGTGGTACTGTGTGTGCGGATGAATGCGCGTGTTTGAGGGAGTACTGTGGGGGAGTGACTGTGTGTGGGATGATTTTTGATTTTGTAGAGAGGCAGAAAGGTGGTGTGCGTGTATGACCAGTCTCCCCTTTGCATTACAGCAGTTTAAAAAAATAAAAAAAGACACACAGTATTTTTCTCCCTTTAGGCAGTGAGGGGGCAATGATCCCCTGGTGGTCTGGTGGAAGTGTGAAGCTGCCCACAGACCCTTCCTGTCAATGATGTGAACTGCCCAACCCACTAAGTGCAAACAAAATTAGTTTTCAACAAGCAAACTTCACTTGCAACTGTCAAAATTATGCATGTGTCATTCTGGTTTTGGGAGCCTTCCATTGTTGTGAAGGGGTTAAATTACACAAATAACAGAGTTATGCAAGCAAATCAATCACAGAGTGCTGCACATTTCATCCTAAGATTATACACTGGAGATTGCAAGAGTACCAACCTGGATGTATTAGCAACAGCTCATACCCTAAGATGGCATTTAGCTATATTATTAAATAGCAATGCAACCATTGCTATCTGTATGGCTAGCTAAACGTCCAGATGAAATTGCAATCATTGGTAAGGTCTTAGATTGTCGTTTTGGAATGGCAGATGTACCAAAGCAAAATTTGGCATTTTGTCTGGCTCTCTAATTGAACACATTAGCCCATAATAATATTTAAATATTGCAAATGGACAGTTAATATATTGATCTGATATTAAATTTGGATGAACAAGGTAAATCTATTTCAAAATAAGACCCTTTAGATAAATTTATTGCAAGAATGGCAAGTGTACTGGTAGACATGTCAAGAAAAATAGCTCTTATAACAGAAAACACATCTAAGTTATTAGACAAGAATATCAATGATAGCTTCAGAATGATGGCAGAGGTTGTTGGGGCTTTGCTCTGTGTAATTTCGCAGTTCATTTGCTACCAGTTGTTAATTGCAACTCTGGGGTCTAATCATAAATTAGCCATCAGGTTCTGGTGACAGTATTACTAGTCCATGACAGCATTAATGTTAGTTGGACCATTTTCAATAGATTTTCTAAAGCATATTCCTATAAATTAATATATCATTGAAATAGTTTAGGGGTAGAAAGCATTCCATTGTCTTCATTCTTCTTACAAGCTTTAGTGAAAAGGATGAAATACATTAACTGGATATTTAATAATAATAGTCAATGCGTGTCCATCTTTCTTCTAAAACATGAATGTCCAAATGGCCATCTTGAGGACCTGGTAAAAATGTAGGTTTTATGATTATTTCCAATAAAGAGCATTTTACAGTGACCTCGACTAATACACAAAATACTCTGGTGTCGTGAATATCAAAATATTGCAACCACAACACAGGCATTTGTGTGTAGTGTTGGTTTTTGGATGCAGGGCTGTGTTTATATATAATATTGGTGTTCTAACACTTCTATGTGTTTGTATGTAGTGTTGACGTCTGAATGCAGGGATATTTGCATGAAGTGTTGACAAGAGGCTTAGATGTAAGGACATATACACATACACATACATACACACTGACACACATGCAGATACACAGATACAAACATGCAAATAGCTAGATGCCCAAATACACACTGACACACAGGTTCTCTCACTGGCACAGACGCAAACACACAGATACACACACTGACACACAGACACACAGGTACACACATGCAGATACACTGCCTCGCATGCAGGCACACATATACACACTGACACAGACATACAGATATACACACTGACATACAGATACAGACACATACTGAAACACGTGCAGATACACAGACACACATATAAAAAAACACTGACACACATATAGCTACACATACTGACACATATGCAGATACGCAGACACAAAATGACACACATCCATGTCAAAATTGAACACATTTTAGCCAGCAACCTGTTTCCTAACATTTTGGTGCAGGAGGGTAGCTGCTGCTTGCTGAGGCTGTTTGGAGTTAGACGATGGCTCTCCCAACCTGCGCCCCTTCCTCTCTGCCTCTCCAGTGCGGCTCAGTCTGCAAGCTGGGAGGAAATGACTGGCACTCACTTTCTCCCAATGCTGCCATTACTACAGTGCAGGTGCTATCTTGGGCCTCTTTGTGTGCGGGCACCGGTACAGTCGCAACTGCTGCAGTAGTTCGGCGGCTGTGTCTTATATGTTGATATTAACAGTCCTGTGATCATTCTATATATTCTATATATTACTGATTCCCTAAAACTAAAGTTGAATTCTGATGACCTTATACAAATGATCTTAAGATCACTGTCCAGGCAGCCTGTGCACCTTGACATATACTTTCTAAATGACAAAAGCCATAGAAGACCCAACTCGACCTGACAAGACTCGTAGAAATTAAAAGCTGCTAGTCATACATTGCAGCCAATACATTTATTCAGATATGTGTGAGACAGAGTAAAAGTTCAGGTAAAACTGTCTCCTAAATTTAGGAAACCAAAATATATATTGTTATGAAAATGGCCACCCTTTTGATATGAATTAGGTAGATATGAGGCATTATTTATTTCACATAATCCTTATTGTATGTAGCATGAATAAAGGAAGCAATGCTTACAATCAACGTATGTTGTTGTATATGACATCTTCTTTGCATTCCAGACTCCTCATCAAGTTTCTCTAGAGCAGGGGTAGGGAACCTTCGGCCCTCCAGATGTTTTGGACTACATCTCCCTTGATGCTTTGCGAGCATTATGGCCATAAGACCATTATGGGAGATGTAGTCCAAAAACATCTGGAGGGTTGAAGGTTCGCCACTCTTGCTCTAGAGCTTTCTCCTAAGATCAGAATCCATGTAATAATTCTAAAAGCATAATCTAAAATATGCATTCTTTCTCAGTGATCCTGAATACAATCTCTATATTTCTTAATATTCCGTAGTAACTGTTTAACTAGACATGATATCATCTCAAAAATATTCTGCCAAAATCAGAAAACTGTTTCTTACTAACATATTTAATTTTCAGAATATTATTGTTATTGTATGTTAAAATATCATGATTATGTGTTTAAGGCCTTAGGAATGCAATACATTCAATGTACTGGTAAATTTCTGCAAATGTACTTGGAAAATTATATTGACTCTATTACAAATCCATGAAATTAAAGGAACACTCCAGGCACCAAAACAACTCAATCTAAATGTTATCAGAAGTCCCCTGGTGGCACTTTTACCTTGAGGGGTTAATCCTCAACAGCTTTACCCTCAAAGTTTCCTCCAGGGGCGATGTCCACTCCCGCCAGGCGGCATCCAGCTTTAGAATCTTCAGATTCAGGAAGCACAGAGTGCGGCTAGGCAGAGGCGTCATTGATTGACTGAGAGTGGTCAGTTGATCCTCTCATCCAACCAGTGACCCATTCACTAAACTGGCTTGGAAAATGTATGTTTTTTTCCACGCCATTTTAATATGTATCTAACTAGGGATTAGTACACTATAGTATTAGGAATACATTTGTATTCGTAACGCTTTAGTGTTCTTTTAATGGGGGTAACTCACCCTGCACAGACTTACTGCAATGTGAACTGTGTGAGATATGCATTCATTCATTCATTCATTCATTACTGGTATTTTTAAAGTGCCAACAGATTCTGCAGCGCTTTACAATAGCAAAGGACGTACAATATACACAGACAAATATAAAAGGTAGAGAGAGCCCTGCCTGTAAACTGAGATCTAGCCATTGGAGCTCTTTTATACAAAGTGCTTAGCTAGATAGCCCATGAGCTTACAATCTAAAGGATACAGTGGGGATTTGAGACAAGAGGTAGCAGGGGAAATTTGGAAGTGATGGCTAAAAGAAGTTCACAGAGAGTTGCAGCTATTTGGTAAAATGTAAAGGGAATGAAGAGGTATTGATAAGATGACAAACATCCCCAGTGAAGAATGGTAAATCCCTCCTGATCTAGGATTTGCACCTAGATTGAGGAATGCATATTACCAAGCCGCCATTAAAAGGTAACTGTACTATATGAAGCTACATACAAAAAAACACACTGCCCGTGACATAAAACAGGCATCTATATACCAGAAAGATTCGAATTTTGTCTTGTAATCAGTATATAATGTCCCACAATGTCTGTCTCAGAGTCCTACTCTCTCCAGCAATATGTGTTTTTCTAGCACAATATATAATGAACCTTGCAGGCTCGTGTAAAGTGGAAGTTGGTGTGATTTTATATACAGTCTATTTGTGTGAAGCAAATAGACAAAATAGAAAAAGAGCCATTAGAAAAATATATCTCCAGAAGACTAGCAGAAATCTGAAGTATTAGGGGGATTTTGTTTTATTTTGTTTTATTCTGCAATGCATAACGCAAAAAAATAAAAAAATAAAATGAACAAAAAAACTCATGTACGCATAGTTTGGAGACAGGAATTCCTGACGCACGTTTGCATGAGTTTGGGATCGAAGGGGTTAATCAGTGCAATATATATTCCCATGAATTCTAAACTATTACAAAAAGTTATTTAGATGAATATCATTTTTTCATATATGGAAAGTAAACATTTAATGAATAGTTAATTTGCTTCCAAGTGCCATAGTGCAGGCCAAACAATGTTTGAATTACAAAATGTTCTTGCGTTATATTTAAAAGTTATAAGTTGTTGAAAAGAAGAATATATTCCTGAAAGAAATTTATAAAACTCCAACTTAGAGTCTTAGCGTTAACCATCCATCATTCAGTTTTACCAAGCAACAGAACGAGCGCAATTTGAATGACAATAAATAATCTTCATTTTTCTAAGTACGTGAAAGTACCTTTTATATATGTGCATCCACTAACAGACTGCAAACTGTACAGCAGCGGGTGGATGTGAATTGTATAAACTATGTTATGCAGTGGGCTTTGGAATAAGTAAGGCAATATGCCAAGAGAGACAGCAGCTGTTCAGAATTTAGCAATACCCAGTGTTTTATATAAAACGTACTTCTAGTGCTTTTCTTTGCATAAATGGTGATATAGTTTTGAAGAAAAAAATATATTTTTATTTTTTTCGATTGCTTTGGAAACTTAGCTTTAAGTACTCTTTAGAAAATTCGTCAAAAGAATAATTTTCTGAAAAAATAAATCACTATTGTATGATATTATAATATATGCAAACGGGGCTTCAAATTCTATGTGCATTCCATTCACGCTGTGCTTTAGTACTATTAGGTAACAAAAACTTTAGAAATAAAATGTTTGCTTTTCGGAAAATCACATAAATAATAAAAGCTTTTTATGTTCGCTCCGATTAAAATGTACAATGATAGAATGAAATTTAGCTTCATGCATGTTATTGATGTTTTTGCACTGTAACAACAGTAGTTTACTGTCATAAATATAAAGTTCTATAATTTGAAGCTTATATTTTGTGCAAATACACTTCTGTAAGTTGTTATTTCATATCTCTTAAAAGATTGTACAGGGCAAGTTAGATTTTGCAACAAATTCTGCATCTCTGATTTTATATAACAAGGTGAATTCAGCATTCTCTTGGAACTCTGGTTGAAAGGTGATCCAAGGTGATCCAAGGACCAACAAAAGGAGCAAAATATGTTGCTGTTCGGTGGAAGCACTGGTCTGCCCCTGTGGCAGGTGCAGATCCCCGTCAACACTCCCTTGTGTTCTAAAACTTCATAGTCCTGGGTTTGGTTTACTGTCAATACTCTGTTTCATGCGGGAGCACATGATCCAAGAAAGCCATATAAAAGTAATCTGTATATACTAGAGACTAAGAGTGAGGTATATTTTCTTTTTATCTTTTAAGAGGAGATGAAAGCCCCCCCCTTCAAACCTTCTGTCACACCGCCAACCTTCTGTCATATACAGCAGTATGGGTCCCGGCTGGCGTGCATCGTTCCGGTGGCATTCCCACACATCAAGGGGAATGTCGCTGAATACTTAGCCGGTCTGCAGGCACCCGCCGGGTCCGCCAATGCATGGGAGCAGACTGGGACCTGGCGGGCACATTTCATTGTGGCGGCATTCACACGTGCACTCAACTTATTTGGTCGCCCATGGCGAGGCTTGTTCTGAGTGGAACCTGTCCTGTGAAACCGCTGTATGGTCTTTCCCACCATGCTGCAGCTCAGTTTCAAGGTCTTGGCAATCTTCTTATAGCCTAGGCCATCTTTATGTAGGGTAATAATTATTTTTTTCAGATCCACAGAGAGGTTTTTGCCATATGTTGCGATGTTGAACTTCCAGTGACAAGTATGAGAGAGTGTGAGAGCGATAACACCAAATTTAACACACCTGCTCCCCATTCACACCTGAGACCTTGTAACACTAACGAGTCACATCACACCGGGGAGGGAAAATGGCTAATTGGGCCCAATTTGGACATTTGCACTTATTGGTATACTCACTTTTGTTGTCAATAGTTTAGACATTAATGGCTGTGTGTTGAGTTATTTTGAGGGGACAGCAAATTTACACTTACTACTTTACATTGCAGCAGAGTGTCATTTCTTCACTGTTGTTACATGAAAAGATATAATAAAATATTTACAAAAAAAGGGGTGTACTCACTTTTGTGAAATACTGTATAAGTGTATTGTGGTAAAATGACATAAAATGGATGAAAATCTAATCTTAATTGGCTGGATTATAAAAAAAAACTAAATTCTAACAGTTGCTAAATTGTAAATTTTCCAATATTTTGGTCAAAATGCTGCTAGTATGTTGTGACTATCCACAAATCAGCTCTTTTGGTAGAACTATTTTATTTTTTAAAATTAACAAAATAATATCAACATGTTCTCATAGTTTTGTTTTTTGTTTTTTTACATTCCCTTTCCTATACGGGTTCCAGTACCAATGGAACACTAAATAAATAACATTTGCTGATGGAGTATTTATATGACTGTAAACGGTAATTAAATGTTAAATACAGTTCCTGCATTAGTGCCCACCTTAGTAGAAATTGTTGACATTAGTTTAGCTAAATATAAAGTATACACTTAGCTTATTTTTATACTTAATTGGCTTTAATTCTGCTGGCTCGATTACATTAAGAAAAAATGAGTGGGATCAGCTCTTTGCAACCTCCAGATCTATAATTTAATCTATTATACTATAGCTCTCCTTAGGGCCTTGTGCCAGCCATGCCTTTTTATATTATTAAATCATATTCTATTCATCTGTAATTTTCTTCATTGTTTGCAAAGGCCTTGCTAAATTGTAATGTTGCAAGTGCTCTCTAAGGAAAAGCTTCACAAAATCCAAGCTAATCAACCTCTTAATTCACATGTTAAAGACAAATACTTGTTTTTCCAAGAATCTTAATTCTTTCCATTGACCACATATTATCTAACATGAATTAATAATGTATTGCCTAGATTGGATAATATGTTCAACACAGCTATTAAAAGTAAAGAGCAAAATACTTTATACTGAAAATATGTGTTGCTTTTTGCTGATAAACTGCATGTTTAATGGACCACTATAGTGCCAGGAAAACATACTCGTTTTCCTGGCACTATAGGGTTTCTAGGTCCCCCCCACCCTTAGAGTC
Organism: Pelobates fuscus; assembly: GCF_036172605.1. Lineage (NCBI taxonomy): Eukaryota > Metazoa > Chordata > Amphibia > Anura > Pelobatidae > Pelobates > Pelobates fuscus. The sequence continues at coordinate 309,974,592 of NC_086320.1, read as the reverse complement.
CCCCTCCCGCCAGGCTCTAGGGTGAACACTCACCTTTTCTCCACCACCGGGCTCCCTCGGCAGTGGGGACTCTCCGCCTCCTTTCCCCGTCATCGGCTGAATGGCATGCGCGGCATGAGCCGCGCGCGCATTCAGCCAGTCTCATAGGAAAGCATTCTCAATGCTTATGGACGTTGGCGTGTTCTCACTGTGAAAATCACAGTGAGAAGCACGGAAGCCCCTCAATGAGACAGCCACTTGAGGCTGGATTAACCCATTTGTAAACATAGCAGTTTCTCTGAAACTGCTATGTTTACAGCAGGCAGGGTTAATCCTAGATGGACCTGACACCCAGACCACTTCATTGAGCTGAAGTGGTCTGGGTGCCTATGGTGGTCCTTTAAGATATTACAAGTAGTACAATGCACAGTTAACTTTGTTAAAGGAACACTATAGTGTTTGGAATACAAAAATGTATACCTAACGCTATAGTGTCCTGCCTCCGAACCCACCCCTACCCCCCTACTAAACAAAATTTAAAAGCTCTTTGTTAACATGTCTCTTTCCATTGCAAAGAGTTCCTGGGTTCAGGCTCCTCCCGGAATGTCACACTGATGGGGGAACTTAATGCGCATGCGCAGCAAGTGAATCAATACTTTCATATGGGAAAATTTGAAAATGTAAGATGTCATTGATGCAAAGTGTGAGGAAGTCCAACATCATTTCAGGAAGCGTCTTTTGAGGTTGTCTTAACCCTGCAATGTAAATTGCAGGATTAAGGTGACAGGGGCACTTCACCCAGATCACTTCAATGAGATGAAAATGGCTGACTATAGTGTACCTTTAAAGAAACACAAATATACATAAAAAAACATACCTGTTAAACGTGCAATGTTCTAGTCAGGTACTATTCTTGCTAGGTATTCCATATTGATAACATTGAAACAAAAGATGCTTCTTGCTCTATAGTAATACATTGTATTATCTAAATTAATGCTGATATTATAGGCACAGTTACAAGAGGTGGCAAATAGAGAGCCAAACTAGATTATGCTGAGGTTTTACTCTATAAACAAGAAACCTATCAATTAACTATTAATTCAGTATTTGATATTCCTAATTTTTTTTCATTGACTGCTTTACATTCTATTTTCTTTGTTTGCATCATTTATCAAGAGAATTTATATATATATTCTCTTATTTATGTTTATACTTAGAATGTGATTATAATAATAGCTAGGGATTTATACATTATTATTATTATTATTATTATTATTATTAGTGGCAGTATTTATAAAGCACCCACATATTTTGGACAATAGATAAACTAAGAAGCAAATAGTTACAACAAAACAAGTTACTGATTGTAACTGCTATTATTTAGTACAATCTATTCACTGTTGCCAGCTACTTTACAATTTAAAGCTGTTGAATATAGTTATGCGTCTGTTACTTTATGGATGTTTGGAGGGATTGTTCAGTAAAGGTTTTATTGTTTAATTCAGCTGGTGGTATAGGATGTGTATTAATTGAAGAGATTGCCTGTTTGCTGTTTCAGGTTATGACAATCATAGATACAGAATTCACACTGCAGGAGAAAAATAAATATTACATAGTGTTGAGTTAACAGATAGATTCTCAGAGCAGATCAATACACTATATGACTGTTATCTATAACCAGCATCAACATTTGTTTCAAAATTAGTATTTCTTTTGACATACATAATTTTTTATTAGAGTTTTGCATATCTACAGCCATTTATCTTTGAACAGTGAGGTACCCAAGAAGAACTGTATTTGGAAGTTTATACAAACAAAGTAAAATAAATAATGATGTTTTGTAGTCAAAGATATAACAAATTTATTTTAAATATTACTAAGCACAATTTACTTATAACATTATCACATGCATAACAATATATGAGAAAGAAAACCAATTAGTATGAGGAATTAAAAAAAAAAAAAAAAAAAGAGGTGGGAAGAGGTAAATGGGAATCCCATTTCTTTGGAGTTAGATGAGCATGAATCAAATATATTCAGAACATAAATGATGGTATTTTCTGAATCACTGCTCAATAGTTAAATATACCATAAAAACATTCATATCACCGTGTTTTATTATTGAAACAACTGCCTGATGCTTTATAGTTCACCAATCCCAGTGCTCTAAAGTGATCTGATTCAAGAAAACTGTCCCAGGCATCTGAAAGTTCATCAATCTTATCAGTTGCTTCATAAATATTGAGCAATTCAACCATTTCGTAGAGAGCATTTTTTCCCCACTATGTATATTTATTCCCTAGGTTTTGGGGATTATTTACTATTACTCCTAATGGGTAGGCAATGAGAGCATCATCAGCATCCAAGCAAATCCTTCGGAAAGACTGTGGCAGCCAGAAGGAGGATTAAGGAGGACTAAGGAAGCAGTGAGGATGAGTCCTCAGAGAGCAACTTTGAAAATGGTTTAACCTCATGAAGTAAAAAGGCTCCCAGGGGCTCCAGCCCATTAAACATCTTCAATGAGATCAACACATCAGGCTACATGTTAACAGTACAGTGATATAGCTGCATAACCCCATCAGTCTTTTTAGGAGTCAAAACTGAGTGACTTAATCATAGAAGTTTAAGTGACCTTATCAACTGACAATACAAGGAAGTCACTGCAAGGTCTTAATGGTGGGTGATTAGATTCAAATAAAGATAACAGAAATGGCTTAACTTTAAAAATACAACTTAAAAATGCCCATCTTGCACAACCATGAAAAATGTGGACAAGTCCAGCTATCTAAACCTTTTTTAAACTCAACTAAAAGACAAATTTATATTCCAACAGAAAATATATATTAAAAGAAAAGTGCATGCCTAGGTAACAAATCTTAGATTTAGACCATGGAAATGGGAGGGACTATCTTAATCTGGACTTATCAACCAGTGTTAGGTCCAACTTTTAAATACATGATTTAGAAAAACAAATTAACAAGATCATCTGCAAATGCCTCAATATATCCTCTCATCAGACATAATAGCCAAAAGAAAGGTCCAAGTTATAAAATAAAAAAAAATAAAAAGGTCCATCTAGTGTCATTCCTGGGGGAGAATTCTAGTTAGAAGAACCCATTAACCCTAATGCCAGCCAGTGGCAAATCATATAAAGACATAATCCAGTGGAATTCTCGGACTCAATACAATTTTCTTCAAGAACCCTCTTCAGGAACGTCTAGTCTACTGCATAAAAAAGGTTTTCCATTGCCTGCTGATAACAGGATGGAGTGGAGACTAAGATGATATTCACTGGATCAATACCAATACTCACATTGTAATACTCCATGTCGCTCAACCAGTTATGAATCCATCCTGGTTGTGGTTAGCTGTCACAACAACTATATGACCCAACATGCAGAACTATGTAACATGTACATAGAGTAGAAAAACAGACAGAACGTAAACTGGTCCTTAGAATGGGCGGGTTAATACGTTGAAGAATAGAGAATAGTCAAGGGAAAGCTGAGGTCAAGGGAGACGGAAATGCACAAGATCAATAAGAAAGCCAAGTCAGGGAAACCAGTTAGAATAGTCAGGAATAGCCGAAGTAAAAAAACAGGAATTTCAATAACAAGATCAGGAAAATGCATTCTTGGATACCAGGAACGGAAACCATGACAGGGCAATGAGCTATGGTATTCTGGGGTATAAATATCCCTCCTTAGGCTGTGATTGGTCAGAGCTTGGCCTCTGACCCCAAAATGTGCGTGTTCGTTGACGTCGTGACATCACACACACATTCGCATAATTTTTGGAGGCAGGGCTACAAATGAACGAGACTGTGCGGTCGGCACAATTTTGTATCTCGCGTGTGAAGGGGATGGATGGCCCAACGGTCCGGCCCCCGGCTCTCTGCTGTACAGGTAATTCCCTAGTGTGGTTGCACCGATCAGGTGCGACCACGTGTTGCCAGGGGCCGTGACATTAGCTAAATCAGGGATGTAAGGCATGAGCCTTTCTGCTAAAATGTTGGCAAACAACTTGCAGGGTTATTCACTACATTTCAAATGGCCCCATTACGAATGGGGCAAAACCATTTGGTGCTATACAAGGTCATTCATAAGGAAAAATTCCGACACTGTTCACAGTATATAACAATATGTAACAATGTCTGGATTTTGCAGAGCATGCTCCAAACAAGTCTCATTTTGGTCTGGATTTCAGCTGAATTGAAAGATGCTGGATGGATTGAAATCTGGATACAGATTTTTAACATCCAGGCCTGGATGCTTAAAATCATGGCCTGGATTTTTAAAATGTATACTATTTACTATATAAGTAGCTAAAAACTGGCTGCAGTGTGGGGTTAAATGTTGAGGCATGCCTTCCTTATGCCCCACCCACAATGCTGCTATGACACTATGACATGACCCTATCTTGGCATGATGAATTATAAGAAGAGAAGGAAAAGGATCCCACGCAGCCCTAAGCTTTTTATGGTTGGGGACACCTTTCATTCTTTACATAGGATTGTTGAAGGAATTCAAACAAATTCATGATTCCAGTACTCCTCTCTATCCCCAAGGTGCTACAGCCTCCTAATACCACCTTACGGCTAATTTCCCAAGGCTACTTTTAGTTCCCAGTGTGGCCCTGTCATGAAAGTATGATTTCAGTCAGGGCAGTTCAAATCAAATTTCCAGTTTTAGAAAACAACTACCACATTTAAAAACAAACAAACAAACAAACAAACAAACAAACAAATATATACACACACACACACACACATATATATATATATATATACATATATCAATCTATAGCTGCTTTACAGGCTTATTATCTTTATAGTTAATTTTACAATTTCTATTTTTTCTTTTAGTATAAAAGTATAATAAACTGAAATTCAACAGATTAAAAAGCAAGCATTACTCAAAAATGGCCTCCAATTGTAATATCTATATTTTCGGCAGAAAAATGGATGACATTTAGGGGTTCATTCAATAAACTGACATACATAGTAAGATATAATAATACAACGCTGTTTATAGTATACTTGTTTCAAAATATTTATATAACGTAAAAATACGTATTTCGAATGTATTATAGCAATGGGGTTTTCTCAATCACCTTTATCTGCCAATATTAAAAGCACATTAAAATGACTGCATATAAATGTTTAAGTTGCTAGAACAAACATGCTGTACTTTATTACATCACTGCAATTTAATACATGTTATTTCTTGTAATGAACAGTCTGTAGGGATGATCTATTAACAGAAAAATGTGTTGCCAAAAACAAATATAGCTACAAGCTAATATAGTTTGGCAGTTTCTTAAGAGGAAAATTTATGGTGCAATATAAATAAATCAAAAATAAAATTCAACAGGTTTTTTTTTCTTAAACAATGTAATTTTAACCTGTATAAAAACAAAACATGCAAAGTTGTAAACTCAATTTAACTCAATAATGTGTATTTTTTTTTTGTATACTAAGACCTGAATCATGTTACGCTAAGTTCCAGAAAGGTTTTGGTTCCTAGGATACTGAAAATAAAATAGAATCAAGGATTGTCTATAACTACAGCTTTCTATTTTGGATATTTGGTTATGGTTACGGCATCTAAAGTATGAGCCTTAATAAGCAGCATTGTTATTGCAGTATATTATTTGCCATCATACAAAAAAAATCACACATTATTTGGTGAAATTGTGATTATAACTTTGCTTGTTTCGTTTTTAAACAGGTTAAAGCTACATTGTTTAAGAAAAAAAACAGTTGAATTTTATAATTTTGTAAGTTATTGCAATGATTTTATTAGTTTTAAGCTTTAACTTATAGATTGAAAGTAAGGTGATCAGAAGAAGCACAGTATTGGTTCTTGTGTTTCTTTCTATATATTGTATTGATTCAATAATTATTTGTACTGTCCATCTTGTTTTGTGATAAAACAAATGCACAAGTCTAATCATTACAGAGAATCTCAGACATAAGGAAGCATTGAGGAGCGATTTCGTATGTGTGGCAATAGCTGCTCTGCACCAATCAACATCTCATCATAGATGCCGAACATCATTCCTGCAAAGAGGTGATCTTAGCAGGATCTTAGCGAGAAATGGAAATACTGACTTTTCTCATAAATGGCAGTGTTTACATTTGTCAGCCTGCAGGGGCAAACATTTTGTGCTAAAATTAATGCATTAAGCTGTAGTGGTTCTGGTACTTAGAGTGGACCTTTAAGTTTATCGCAGGTAATACAATCCAGCCCTAAGAATTTTAAATTCATTATTATAGTTCCTGAATCCTGATATTTAACTCACTATATATCTCAAAGGAGTTATTTATCTTATTCTACCCTACCCAAATAATCCCTGTTGCTATATGCCCACCCCTCACTCATCACTTTGTGATGTTAAAATATATCTATATAATATCTGTGCACCTTTACATCAGCTACTAATTGTATTCAGGGAAAAAGTGAATGAAGTCACATCACAATCTGATTGAACTTGTGCTGTTACTGTTTCTCACTTGCTCAGTAGTTTTGTTCATTGTTTTCATGAATAAAACTATTTGGAACAATTAAGCTAAATACTGTTGTGCTCAAAAGTTTGCATACCCTGGCTAAAATGTTGAAATGTTGGCATTGATTTTGACAATATATAAAAAAAAATATTTTGTTGATGGATAGTGATCATATGAAGCCATTTGTTATCACACAGTTGTTTGGCTCCTTTTTAAATCATAATGATCATAGAAGTCATCCAAATGGCCCTTATCAAAAGTTTACATACCCTTGAATGTTTGGCCTTGTTATAGACACACACGGATAGACACAGAGATTGAAATGACAATTAAAGGTTAATTTCTGACACCGTTGGCTTTTTCAATAGCAATTAGTGTCTGTGTATAAATGGTCAATGAGTTTGTTAGCTCTCACGTGGATGCACTGAGCAGGCTAGACACTAAACCATGGGGAGCAGCAAAGAACTGCCAAAAGACTAATTTGAAGTAATGAGACCAAAATAAAGCTAATGGGCCTAAAGTGAAATGAATACCATCCCCACTGTGAAGCATGGTGGTTTCTGACTGATGTTTTGGGGAGTGTGAGCTTTAAAGGCACTGGGAATTTTGTGAAAATTGATGGCAAGATTAATGCAGCATGTTATCATAAAATACTGGCATACAATTGGCATGCTTTAGCACGAAGGCTGCGCATGGGACGCTCTTGGACTTTCCAGCATGACAATGACCCTAGTGGCCATCACAGCCTCCTGACCTTAATATAATCAAGCCACTCTGGGGAGATCTCAAATGTGCGGTTCATGCAAGACGACCAAAGACTTTGCATAACCTGGAGGCATTTCGCCAAGACGAATGGGCATCTATACCACCTGCAAGAGTGAGGGGCCTCACAGACAACTCTGACAAAAGACAGCACACTGTCATTGATGCTAAAGGGGGCAATACACAGTATTAAGAGCTAAGGGTATGCAGACTTTTGAACAGGGGTCATTTAAGTTTTTTCTTTGTTGCCATGTTTGGTTTTATAATTGAGCCATTCAGTTATAACCTACAGTTGAATATGAATTCCATAAGAAATAAAAGAATGTGTTTTGCCTGCTCACTCATGTTTTCTTTAAAAATTGTACATATATTACCAATTCTTCATGGGTACGCAGACTTTTGAGCACAACTGAATGTCTATATTACTATAAATAAAATACTCAATTAACAGAAACAAATATGCAACATTTTAAAGGTTGTTTAGCATGTGTTGCTGTGTTTTATTTTTTTACACCTATACATATGTCATTTTCACAAACATAAACATACACAATTATTATGCAAACATTACAGCATTTCTAACTATAGCTAAGTGCATTATCAAATAAGGTACTTTCATGATCTTTGTTTAAGACAAATATATTGAATTAGTCAATGATTCCAATACTTTCGATTTAATATACATGCAATTTATTTTTGAACAGCTTTGTAAGTCAAGAAATTATTTTTCACATATAAGTAAAAAACATTTTCCAAAGTAATTTGATTCCAGCTGCGATGTTGTGTTTCCAGCTTCTATTTGAGTCTACTTACATTTGTATACAGAATTTCACCGTTTCACCTATAGACTATTGGGAGCTAGTGCTGAAACTGCACGTAAATCACAAATAAATGCTTTTTTTAATCTAAACTGTACATTTTGAATTGCATATTTAAGGCAATGATAGATGAGCTGGAAAATCTTTAATTATCTGCAATTTTTGGTTTAGTAAATAAATCCGATGTTCAGCAAACTGATTTTTCCATACATATAAGTTAAAGAGGATTTCATATTGTTGATATCAAACTGTTATTTGGCGATACTGCTGATACTCTCTATGATAAATTGTTGACATCCGTCGTTAAGATATTAATTATCAAGTACATTTAGGACTTTATTAGCCAAACGATTTTGACCTCAATTTTACAAAATAATTTCTCATTAGTGAAATCCTGCTAAATTGCAATTATACAAAAGGTTTAGACAAAGATCATTTAGGGCAGACTGGGATTAAAAATCAGCACTAAAAAACTTTTTATACCAGTTCTATCTGTCAGTGTAGTGCACATGCAGAGTAGTGCGTACACTAGTGAATATATATATAATTAAGAGTTTTTGAATTAAATGAGCACTACCAGCAACCCACCAGAGTCTGGCTGTACGCTAGATCAGCTCAGGAAATCTCACAGTTTTCCGGTCGGCCACTGCAGCCCTGAATCATTGTGCGAGAAACTATATTGTTGAATTGGTAACTTTTTGCAAAGCACAATAATCTATTATCCATGTGTAATAAACTGTTTAAACTTGGTGTCATGAAGTGTTATTTTTGTCATGTAACAATTTTAGTCCGATTTTAGTTGACTAAACGTTTTGAGATTTAATCGAGAAAAACTAGACTAAAACTAAAACAATTCAGATGACTAAAATACGACAAAAACTAAAATGGCTTTTTAGTCAAAAGACTATGTCTGAAACTACATTGAAATTTTCCGCCCAAATTAACACTAGTGGATAAGACACATAAGGGAGGGAGGAAAGAAAATGAGAAACATTGGGGGCTGAGTGAATGAGACACATGCAAGGCTGGGGGATTGAAGCACATGGAGAACTGAGTCAAAAATACACAGAGCGGCCAAAATTTACACTAATGTCATGTTACACTATATATATATATATATATATATATATATATATATATATATATATATATATATTTTTTTTTTTTTTTTTTTAAATAAGTATTTACTGCTAAAAATGCCAATATATGACTACTTTCCGTAATGTCATAAAACCAGCAGATCATATTTTAACAAGTAAAGGTAATATAGGTGGCATGTGGAATTTCTTTGTATTTGTTCGGCCACGATGTTCACAATGGGAAACAATGTTGAGGCAGTTTTTACTTAACTCTGTGCCTAGTGGTTTTATCAGATGCAAACTGTGAACAGTGCCCTATTGATAAACCACAGTAAGTGAGGTAGCTTATTATCTCGCTGTAATTCCAAAGCCAATAATTGTAAAAATCAACTGATGATGATGAAAATATGTTGTTGTTTTTTTCTGGTCTACTTGTTTATATTATAAGTCCAGGTTTACTCTACACAACCTTTACATAAATTCATGTTAAATATCTTTTGCAAAAGATAACCCCGTCTTAAACTAGGTCTTGCCTACGCTTCTTCTTCTATCCTTTCCAACTGCTTCTGGTCCAGTGGGAGAATTGTGATTTAAAACACCTGTTCTGCCATCTCAGGACATCAGAGACAAGTCCGTACACATCCCAGTTAGAGTGCATTCCAGAGCATTTCTACTCAAGCGAGCTGAAATTCCATGCACTTATTCTATCTGCACACATCATCAGTTATGTGAATATTGTGAGTGGCATGCCCCCACTCGAGCTCCACTCACATCAATGTTGGGAGGTATGTAATCCTATGCCTATAGCAATCAGTCTTAACATACCCTAGGGACATTATTAAAGTTTAGTTTTCAGGATGATGTCATATTATCCACATTGCACAAGCTGTGCGTTCTTTCTTATACATTTGTATACATATTGATATTGATATTCTAATGTATGTGTATGTCTATACATACCTGTGTCTGAATTCATAAGAGTGTGGATAATATAATATAAAAGTGATTTCAGGACTGAACTATCTAATTGACTTTCCAAATCTTGCTTACGAGGACAAGGACATCAAACTCTTTTAAATATGACTGCTTATTGGTAGTAATTATCCAATTTTAAAGAGTATCTGTATCATGATCACTTGGAATGGGTGTCATTTAATAGACTGTGTATTGCTATAATATGTTTATGCAGTGTCTCTGATAAATTTGTATATCTATGCATACAATTTAGTAAAGATGTATGAATGCATGAGTATTTAACAAGTAATTTTGGAATAGAATGAATCAAGAAATGCTGTACATTTTTATACAGAATCTATTTAGTTTGATAACGTATTTGGTGTTATTTTATACAAAAGGCGGAACATGTTTTCTCATTGCTATACCAATCGGTCCTTAGATAATAACATGTTGAACACTCAATCATGAAATTCTATACTCCTTTTCTAGATACTGATAATAACATCAACAGCACTGACTGTAGCCAAAAATATAGAAGCAATCAACTGGGACAACAAAGACCTTTCATTATTATTGGACTTGTGGATTTCCCGTGTATAGCCTGGTGAGCTTATGCTTCCTGTCTGTCCTTGTAAGATGTGTTTCTTTTCCTGGATGGAGCTAAAGAATACATTTTACATTCCTTTTCAAAGCAATTTCATGCTTAGTTCTCCTATTTATTAACAACAAACAGACGGAGAACTCAATTTAATTACTATTGTATATGTAATAAGAATTAATTGAAAAGGTAAGTTGTAACCACAATAACAGCTAAACTTGTATTGTTTTGTGCTTCAAGTTGCCGTCTTCCACTTTAACAAAATGTTGTTTCACATATATTCTTATATTACAAGAAAATATCTATAAACCCTTATCTGCCAACAAGTATAAAACACAAGACAAATATCAACTGAAGTGACATAAATCCATAACAAGTGGTTTTAACAACCACTTTGTTGTGGGTCCCTTCTTCTCCCTCTTTACAACAGTACGTTAGCATTGATCAGACTCCAACAATCTCATTCCAGTATAACAATGCCACATAATTAAAATGTGTTTTAGAAAGATAAGTTAGCATTTTTCTCACTCTACAAAGGGAATCTTAATCTGAACCGGACCAGTTACTAACCATGACATTAAATCACTGTACTGGTAACATTCTGTCTGTTTGCATATTTAGTCAAGATTTCTTTGTTGTCTGGTAATAGTATCAATTGCCTAGAAAACACTAAGAGGTATAGCAATACAGAAAAAAAATTAAAAACTATACATTAGACTGTAGATTTATATACTTCCCCATGCAAAATTGTGTTTGCGTGCAACTGTGCAGAAATTACCAACAATTCCATTTTGTGACCTCTAGAAATTCAGCTTGATCCAGATCACTTTGTCATAACATAACATACTGAAAACATTAAATCCTCAACCCGTTTGAAATCTCTCAAAATATGTCATTACTTGTAATTTAAACATGTTTTTTGTACATGTTTAATATATATATTGTAATATTTGTATTGCTTGTGCATCCTATGACATATTCAAAAATTAGATCTCAAAGCATTCTTCCGTGCAAAATTATTTTGAAGTTTGAAAAAACATACACACAATAATGTATTAATAACAACAAACAATATAGCAAAGAGCTATAGACATATTTTAGAATTTAAAAAAGTTATTGAATTTTTCAAAAACAAAATTGGTAAGATTTCCTTGGTTAATTACTTAATACTGAATATTGATCAATTTATATCTAAATTGCAAAATACACATGGGAAACTGTCGATATTTTTTTCCTGTTCAGCTATTTGTGCTTACATTTCCTGTACGGATTTCATTTCTGAGTTTATTGACTAACCTGTTCAATAAAAGTAACCCATCTTGTTTTACAGACTTAGATTTTAGGACAAAATTGTTTGGTTGGAGAATTTTCACTTTGGTTGTTTAATAGTTATCAGATACAAAAAATACATGCATGCACATATGCACACATGCACATAATTTTGGAAGTTACACAGTTTAAAGGTTAGCCAGTTTAGAGGTTCTGGTGAGCCCAATAGATTTCTGGTGGGCAGTTTAGAGCATTGTGCCTTTACAAAGGTATCTATTTTTTAACTTACTTCAAAAACTAAGGTGGTTTTTTCTGCGTATTGTGAAATATCATAAGAACAATTTATAAAGTAATGTTAATATTAATGTTGTTAATATAAATATATATTTTTTTAAATCACAAATAGAAATAAAGACCTTGGTTCTACAACAGGTAAGCAGTTGTTCTTTATTAAAATATAGTGTAATATGCACTTTGTTGTTGTTGTTGTTGCTGTGGTTATGGTGCTAGGAGTGCCCTTGTGCTCCCTTGTGGTGCTGACTTGTCCATGCCACCACTGCAACCAGCAGTAGGGCTTATCTCATTGGCTGACAGCAATTAGCTGAGCCCTACTGCAGAGCTTAGCTTGGGAGAGCTAATGAACCCTTCTAGGAGGAAGTCCCAACTCTCTCCGAGGGTGCGGAATGGTAAGAAACATCACATGAAGAACAACGGGAAATAAGCCATATCATTCCTTAACAATTAGACTACTTATAAGAGGGCTGCTCCAGGGCACCCCTGGCACCATAATCTCTACAGCACATTGTTCAAGAAAAAAAAAAGAGTGATAGCTAAATTAAAGACTCTGACCTTCTTGATGATGAGTTAGCATAAAACAACCATCAAGTACTTAAAATCTAGATGGTTCTGGGCGGGGCCTGACAGCAGAGCTGTGCAGATGCTTTTCTCAGCAGCTCCTGCAAAACTCGACATTTCAAGCAAAATTTCACTGCCACACCGGCACCCAATTGCGATTATAAGAGCACCACACGAGAGTGGGCAACAAGGGGAGAAAAACGATACCTCTCAAGCGAAGGAACGAGCAAAACTCACGGTGAGGCCTACAAGCATGGCAGGTGCAGGGGAGACGACCGCTCCCCTACCGCAACACCATGCTGGACACCTGGCAGTGGGCCACCGTTCCCCCCCCTCTGGACCGGTGGGGGTCATCCCGGTCTACCCACAACCGACCCCCCGGCAAAGCAACGGGCCAGCACCGGACCCGGGGAGCCCAAAGCCAACTGGCTCTGCGGGCGCTCAAATGGTGGTAACCTGCCATACCGCTGACTCACCCAACGCATGGCAAGAAACGGAGATGCGGCTGAACAGCATCTTCTCTGCTTTCTGGGCAAAGCTGGAAGCACACATGAGACCCCCGGCGCCTGAGGAGCCGGCTCAGCCGTCACCACAGTGTACCCAGCGGGAGGCCAGATGGAGACAAGCAGTAATGCACCCCCACCGCACCACCACGAGAAGCCAGCTTTCATTGCAGTCCCACTCGAGACCAAGCAACGGAGAACTAAAGGCGAAAGGTGGTGTGAGGCGTCTGATCCCCAGGACCCCGGGGGTGTCAACGAGACGGCTGCATCAAACGGGTGAAGCTCACCTAAAGTGGCAGGAGCAGAAAAGAGATGCAAGGCCCATGAAGGCAGAAACCAGAAGATGGCGGAATGTCAAGCACTCACCTCTCCAACGCCAGACAGCAAAGCAGGGGGGACCGTTGAAGCCAAGCTCAGGACCACCTCAGGTACCCAAAGCAGCAGGAATGACCCTACCCCAGTGGCACGGCCCAGCCAGTCGACCACACACAGACCCGACCGATAGCTACACCGCAACACAACACCACGGGCAACAGCAGCCCCAACGAGGCATCGGGTAAACCACCCAGGGTGAATCGGGACACTAGCTTCCTTGGCCGTGAGACCCCACACAGCGCCCAACGCAATAGCAGGGACTCACGACCTTGGGGGCACATCTCATAACTGCCGACTTGGCAGGAGCGGAACTTAAGCCTGGGGGACCCCAGGAGACACTGTGGTTTTGATTTACAATGTTTCATTTATCTATTGACACTGTCAATTTGCTATCTCACGTACCAAAACCCAAGGCACACACTGACAGCTCCCACACTACTCTTCATATGTTCCAGCTTGTTAAACTTTATAAAATGTTTGATTTGTCTCACAGGTGCTACACCGTGCTCCTTCAACCCTACGCATAGCTTTCATATCTGTGAGCACAGGTAGCTCAGCACCTTCACCTCAACGACCATCATGTTTAGCTAGACATAACTGATCATTTAATTGCTATGTTAAGCGCCCGGCAAGTTTTGGCAGCTTACTCAATTGCATCACAGCTAGCCTGCAGTCTAATTTTGCCACACACTCCACATAGCCTGCACAAAGCCAGTTAATTAAGCCAGAAGCTTTGCATGTTATTTTAAGATATAAAACTGTGTTTCGACTCACATATTCTCTAAGTGTGTGCAGCTATTGATCCTGTAGTCAAATGTCTAAGCATATTTGCCCACCCATCTAAGCGTGAAACCTAAGCCTGAATCACTCACCCCTTACTCTAACGCATGTGGTAACCTACTCACAGATTCACTAGCTCTTGCCACTGCAAAATAATCACATGCCTAGAAAGTTAAGCGATATCACTCTATGTTATGTTACGCAAATGCCTAACCAAAGTAAAGCTATACCGTTTCTCTCGTTATATATAAAAAATGTGCCTGTTCCACCTTATACCCCTATGTTCAACTGTTCGTATTGTGCTAGAGGACTGCCTTTGGGGTACCTCACAAGCAATTGTAATTTGCCTACGCACTACAAAAATAAAGAATTAAAAAAAAAAAAATCTAGATGGTTCTAGAGTCTAGAGTCTTATCTATGTATGCATTGTGTGTCACTGGTAATGTTTGTGTGTGGAACTCGATTTATCTTTAAAATAACAGTATAGGGAATTGTATTTTAAGTGTTCGATAAATGGGAGCACTCTGTTGAGCCAATACAATGTAAACAAGTGCTTGGATGCATATATTTCTGGCATTCTGCATAACCTCACAAACAATAACAACAAACAAGATATTTTCATTAGTGCTTTCTTTGTAAGCAGAAAATCAGATTGGTCCATTTTCCTCATCATTGACAACAGCAAGACTTAACAAAGAAAATGTCATAAATTGCCAGGAACAGAATAAGAATACATTCTTCCAATATCAGCGTTTACTTTTAAGCATTTTGCAACAATTTATAAAGAAAAAAATATATTTGTAAAAAAAAAAGTATTTTCCTAAACAACACTACAGTGAAATATTGAGTTTTATGTCTAAAGAAAATGAAATAGTTATTCATTCACCATTTCAACTAACTTCTACTTGAAAAATAGATTAGGTTCAGTTCGGACTGTAAGAGAGCAAAAAATAATGGTCACAATTGTTATTGTGAGTTGTGTTCCGTAAAATAATTATTCATTTTGTTTATTAATGCATGCATGTATTTTTCAAGTAGCTATGCATAGTTCATGTTCTTTTAATGACAAAAAAAATATCAATGATTATTTATGGAAAATAAAGCACAACATTGATTTACTGAACATCGGTGTTAAAAAATAGATAGATAGATAGATAGATAAATAGAAATTTAATTTTTTAGAAATGTTTTGGGGAATTTGTACATGACAACAGTAAACTAGCCAAAAGTTGTAAGTCATTCAAAAGACATAAAATAAATATACACTTGTATACATAGTATACACCAGTAAGACACCTAAATCAGTGGATGTTTTCGATAAGACCATCAATCTAAAAAATTGATCCATGTAGTTGACATATGGCAAATTAATACTAAAGGTGTGCATAATGGCTGGGAAATTAAAAACACTCTATGAGTATTCAGCTCAAATTTCAAAATAATGGCACCTTGGAAGGGGAAAAGGACCACACCTATGTTTAGGGAAATATGCAAGAAAAAGTATCAAAAGAAGACTTCAATAGAAAAAAAAACATATACCTAAACTGTTTTCAATAATAAAAGTGTTACAGTCAATAACTCAGCCTTATTCCAGCTCCCGAAGAGGCTAATCACAGCAGCTCTGATCCTGCTGATGTGAAGTCATTATTACTGATGACTTGCGTCCAATCAGAGGCTTGTCATAAAGAAGTTTTGGGACACACTGACAATGCTTCTCATAGAGAAGGATTGAAACCAATGCTTTTCTATTAGAAACACTCACTTCCGGTATAGTTCAAAGTGAGTGAGAGAGGAAACCCTCCTTAATAGTCAGGATGTGTTGCTAAAGTGATTTGTGGAAGTGTGAACTTCTCTTGACATTTAGAAAATAAGCCTGCAGGGACATTTAGTTAACTCCTAAAGGGGACTTGGGAAGAAACTTGCATCCACAACTGACAGAGAAATTAAGAGGTTGAAGTCCAGGTCCTTAAGCACGGTCATTATACAGATACATACCTGTGAATTAACCTCAAATTAAAATAATCTAGATGCATATAGCCTGTTAAACAAAATTAAATATGGCATTTACTGGCTTAAATAACAAAAAAAGTTTATTTTTTCAACAAGGTTTATCACAATGTGGTATGTGATTTTTTAAACAATGTCTTGCGTGTTAACCCTGTATGGAGGTTAAATATATTGGTGCCGGAGACTGGACATATTCTGGACCCAATCATAATTACCTTTTACCCAGCAGGTTTTAAAGTTCAAGGGACAGCAGCAGCCGGTAAAATGTATTGACAAGGCTGGAAACCAGTTGGTAACAACCTACTAATTGCTCCCATTTTCCTCTACATTGGAACAGCAAACATTAACATTAGCTGGTAATTTCTTTATGCTAATGGTGATATTTTGCAGTTGGGAAACAGCCACTATTCGCTATGGTTAGCAACAGACACTTTAATGTTTAATGACTAGTTGGCAAAAAACGCCGACAATATTGAAAATAAGCCCTTATTTTTCTAACAAGGTTAAACATCTGTATAATACAACTGACAATGGTGAAATAAACAACATTGGAATCAATATTTAGCATCCTATAAGAAATGCGATTTATGTTCCATGACTTATCGTAGTGAGATTACATGTCAACAGACGTTTTTCCAGCCGTCAAGGTTCTGTTTTTTTTTTTTTGTAGAGATTAAACTTTTTTTTATTTTTTATTAATATATCTTCTTAGCAGTAACACAGTTTAAAGCAAAGGAAAATAAATGGCAGAATTTTCGTTCCAAAAACAGCCAAAATAATGGCATTGGCATTTTTTAATGAATATGCAGGGGACAAGAAAAAAAGATTTTATATGTGATGTGTAATTATTGTAAATATAATAGCTTTATATATAACCCAAGGCACTTTTTCATTTCACAGATGCGTGTTTGTGTAGGATCTGAAGAGGGTTTTACTGAAGGGCAACCTACTGAGTTTTTGCCCATTCTCATAACTCTTATAAATTTCAGTTTTGGTATAGATCCACACTTTGGACAATAATCCAGAAAACAGACCTATAGAGGAATGGCTTTAAAGTGCATTCCTCATTTAATAAACGTGTGTGCAACTGCTGGGATACCTGATGCCTCGTTTGCAAATGTATAAATCTTTGTAAAAGCAGATAATGATACCTATTTAAAATGACACTCTAAGAACCAGAACCACTACAACTTATGCAGTGGTTCTGGAGAAAAGACATTGTATCTGCTACCTTATGCCACCTCTAGTGACTGTCACTCTGACAGACACTATAGAGGCTACCTGGTTGTGGAGACACCTACATGGAGACGTCAGCTGCAATGAGAAACACATGTGCACTTTCCCCCCATTGTTTTATTATGGGAAGCATTGGATTGGCTGAAATCTGGTTCCAGGAAGTAGTAGCAGCCATGGCGAGACTGGATTGTCAGGAGAATAAAGATAATTAAAACTATTGTTTTACTTCAGGGGAGGGATGGGGGGCACCCTTAATCTATATAGGTAACCTAACACTCTAACTTTAGGAACAGTTAGGGATACTTTTGTATTGCTATTGTGTGTTCCTTTAATTTACTCTTAAGACAGCAAAAGGACCCTGTGATTTGCAGTGTAACGAGTATATACCCCTACACGCAGGATCCAGCCAAACAGAAGACAGCACAGAGGAGAGATACGTCTACCGGACCTTAGAGTGGCCGGACTCGACGTAAAGGAGAAGTACAGAGTCAGGAGCGATCCGAGGTCAAGGGCACAAAGAGACAGCGTAAACGAGAACTAGCCGGGGTCTGGTACACAGGAATCAGCAAGCCGGCAAACAGTACAGACAAGGATAAAGCGAAAACGAAGTCAGAATACAAAGCCAAGGTCAAGTACGGAGAAACACAACTGAATACAACAAGCACTAAAGGGAACTGTAGCAGAAACCACGATAGGGCAAGGAACTAAGGGAAAAGGGTAAGTATAAGAAGCCTTCAAACTAATGTGATTGGCTCCTGTCACTTCCACTCCCCCAACAGGTAAGTGTATGGGGTGATTGGCATGACAGGAGCCAATGGGAGCCTTTTTGCAATTTAGGCTCCCACTGTCTCTTTAAGAGCGCGCCCGAGATTCGCGGCGCGCTCTTAGCTGCAGGCGGGACACGTGACCGCTTCTCGCGGTCACTGCCCGCCTTCCTGTTTGAGCAGTCGGATGAGCCGCGCGCGGCTCGTGCAGCCGCAGGACCGCGCGCGGCTTGAAGAGAGGACCGCGGCCGGCCCCCGGATAAGGTAAGTACCGCTACAGTACCCCCCCCTGAGGACACGCCCTCCGGGCGGGCAGGACCAGGCCTGGCAGGAAAACGCGAATGGAAAGAACGTACAAGGCGGGGAGCATGAACAGCATCCGCAGAAATCCAACTGCGCTCCTCAGGCCCATAACCCTTCCAATGTACCAAGTACTGAAGCGGACCCCTGAGGAAACGAGAGTCAATAACAGCAGACACTTCGAACTCCTCATGACCCTCCACAGAGACAGGAGGGGGAGGGGGAGTATGCCGGGTATAGCGGTTGCGTACGTAAGGCTTCAACAACGAGGTGTGAAATACATTGGGTATACGCAGATTCTTAGGCAGACCCAAGGCATAAGAAACGGGATTAACCTTATGTATAATGCGATAAGGACCAATGAAGCGGGGAGCCAATTTCATAGAAGGCACCCGGAGGCGAATATTCCGTGTGGAAAGCAAAACCCTGTCCCCCACAACATAGGAAGGAGCCGCTCTGCGATGCTTGTCAGCCTGAGCCTTCTGGCGGGCAGCAGAGTCCACCAAAGAACGCTGAACCTGCTCCCAAGTATTACGCAAACCAGCCAAATGCTCATCCAGAACTGGCATGCCCTGTGAGGAGAATGCAGCCGGAAGAACAACGGGATGCTGGCCATAGACAACGTAAAAAGGGCTTTTGCCGGAAGAATCATGAGTGGCATTATTCCGAGCAAATTCAGCCCAAGGAAGCAGGTCAGACCAATTGTCCTGATGGTGAGACACAAAACAACGGAGGTACTGCTCCAGAGACTGGTTGGCACGTTCAGCAGCTCCATTAGACTGAGGATGGTAAGCGGAAGAAAATGAGAGGGAAATACCCATCTCCGAACAAAAGGCTTTCCAGAACCTGGAAATAAATTGGCTACCCCTATCGGATACAATAGATAAGGGAATACCATGTAATCGAAACACTTCTTTAGCGAAGATAAGAGCCAGTTCCTTGGAAGTGGGCAACTTGCGAAGAGACACAAAGTGAGCCATTTTGGAAAACCGATCTACTATCATTAGGATGACTGTGTTACCATTCGAAGGGGGTAATTCAACAATAAAATCCATTGATAGATTAGACCAAGGTCTCTCTGGAACGGGTAACGGATGCAACAGCCCACAAGGAACTCTACGTGAGGTTTTCATACATGCACAAGTAGTACAAGCACTTATATAGTCAGTAACATCCTTACGTAAGGTATCCCACCAGAAATACCGAGAAACGGCTGACACTGTTTTGGAAATACCAGGATGTCCAGCAGTCTTAGTATCGTGATACAGTGACAGAATATCCCGTCTCTCGGGAATGTCAACGAACAATTTATCATTAGGCCTCTCGCTAGGTGCCATGCTCTGTTTCGCTTGTATGGCCTGCAAGAGGGACGAGGAAATAGACAATATAGTAGTTGCTATTATCCTGTCTGGGGGAATGACAGGAGTGACATCAATCTCCTGTTTGTCAATAGTCTCGAATTGTCTGGACAGAGCGTCCGCTTTAGTGTTCCGGTCACCTGGCCTGTAGGTTATTATATAATTAAAATGAGACAAGAACAGTGACCACCTAGCCTGCCTTGAAGACAATCTTTTAGCTTCGCTAAGGTAGGATAGGTTCTTATGATCTGTAAATATGAGAATAGGATCCTTAGTTCCTTCTAACAAATGTCTCCATTCTTTGAGTGCTAAAATGATAGCAAGGAGTTCGCAATTACCCACATCATAATTCCTTTCTGCTTTGGACATTTGTTTAGAAAAGAAGCCACAAGGATGCAATGGCTTGTCAGGAGACTCTCTTTGGGATAAGACAGCACCTACCCCTATATCGGAAGCATCAACCTCAAGTATATATGGCAATGAGGGGACAGGATGCTGTAAAATAGGGGCAGAGGCGAACGTAGTCCTAAGAAAGTCAAAAGCCTGAAGTGCCTCAGTAGACCAGACACGTGTATTGCCATGCTTTTTAGTCATACGAGTAATAGGCGCTACTATAGACGAAAAACCTTTGATAAAACGTCTATAATAATTAGAGAAACCCAGAAAACGCTGAATGGCTTTCAGACCTTGCGGCAGAGGCCATTCTATGACCGCAGCGAGCTTCTGGGGATCCATCCGAAAACCCTCAGCGGAAATCAAATACCCTAAAAACTGGACCTCGGATTGGTCGAATAGACATTTTTCTAATTTGCAATAAAGACCATTAGCAAGAAGGGTCTTCAGAACTGTCGTGACATGTCTGTGATGAGTGTCAATGTCTGTAGAATATATTAAAATGTCATCCAAGTACACAATAACAAATGAGTGAATAAAGTCCCTTAAGACATCATTAATAAATTCTTGGAACACTGCTGGGGCATTGCAAAGCCCAAATGGCATGACGGTATACTCATAATGACCTGACCGAGTGTTAAAGGCTGTCTTCCATTCGTGGTCCTTTTTTATACGTATCAAATTGTATGCTCCTCTAAGATCTAATTTGGTGAATACCGTAGCATGTTTGAGCCTGTCAAACAATTCTGTTATTAATGGTATAGGGTAAGCATTTTTGATGGTGATTTTATTTAAGACCTCTATAATCAATGCAAGGTCTTAAATCACCTTCTTTCTTAGATACAAAGAAGAACCCCGCTCCAGCCGGAGAAGAGGATCTCCTAATAAATCCCTTTTCTAATGATTCTTTAATGTACTCCTCCATGACACGGTTTTCTTGAACCGATAGGGGGTACACCCTGCCCTTGGGAGGTATAGTACCAGGCAACAAATCAATAGCACAATCGTAGGGTCTGTGAGGCGGTAATTTGTCAGCCTCTCTTTTATCAAAGACAGTCTTTAAAGTTAAATACTGAGAGGGTATAGCCGTAGATAAAGGAGGAACAGTAGGAACGTTAATAGAATTCACAGGCGTGACTTCAATAGTACATGACTCATGGCAGGCTTCACTCCATGATTTTATCTGCCCTGTCTCCCAGTCAAAAATGGGATTGTGGGCACGTAACCATGGATACCCTAACACCAACTGTGAAGAGGGAGAGGTGATGACCTGGAACCGAATGGTTTCATAGTGTAGAACCCCTGTGTACATGTGTAGCGGTGCAGTCTCGTGAGTAACAACAGGAGATATCAATGGTCTACCATCTATGGCCTCAACGGCCAAGGGTATCTCCTTCTCCCTGATGGGAATATTGTTTTCCTTTACAAAACCAGAGTCTATAAAATTCTCAGCTGCCCCAGAGTCAACCAGGGCGTATATGTTTTCAACTATACAACTCTCTCCCATATGTAAAGAAACAGGGAGAAGCAGTCGGTTAGGAGGCAATGTAGGAGACTTAGAAATCACACCCAAGGCCAGTCCCCTATAAGGTCTTAGGTGCGAGAGTTTTCCGGGAGCAGAGGACACTCCTTTACCATATGTTCTCTCCTACCACAATATAGGCAGAGTCCCTCCCTTCTCCTATGTAATTTTTCATTATCAGAGAGTTTGGCAACCCCTAATTGCATTGGCTCCTCTTCAGATACTTTTACACTCTCCGGTGTATTAACTCTGGGGTGAATAGGCGTAACAAAACGTCTATTCCTGTTCTTGGTATAGAGCCTGTCCCGAATCCTATTATCTATATCGATGAGGTAGTCAATAAGGTCCTCTAAGGCAACAGGAAGTTCCTTAGCTGCTACCTCATCCAATATAGAATCTGATAAGCCTTCCATGAAGGCAGTAGTTAACCCATTATTGGTCCAATCGACCTGTGAGGCAAGGGTACGAAACTGTATAGCGTAATCAGCCACAGACCTAGAACCCTGTTTAACCCTCATTAATGCTCTAGCGGCATTCTTAGACCTTTTCATAGTGTCAAAAGTTCTGCGAAAAGCTGTTAGGAAACTGTGAAAGTTATGCACCATAGGTCCATTAGCCTCCCAAATAGGGTTTGCCCATTCAAGTGCTTTGTCGGTAAGTTGGTGCATAAAGAACCCAACTTTGGACCTCTCTGTGGGAAATGAATGTGGATACATTTCAAAATGAAACTCTATTTGGTTAATGAACCCTCTGCATGTCTTAGAATCCCCTCCATACCTAGGAGGAGGCGTTAAATGTGCTGTAGCATTAGGCATAGTCGATACTTCAGGAAGCAGGGGTGCAGGAGGGTTAGGTGCGGTTGCTGGAATGGTTCTAGCTAAGAGCGTCTGGAGAGCCTGAGCTATTTGATCCATACGGTGATCCTGCTCTACAAATCTAGCCTCATGGGTCGCCATCTATTGAGCTAAATCTGCGGGGTCCATGGCCCTATCGTAATGTAACGAGTATATACCCCTACACGCAGGATCCAGCCAAACAGAAGACAGCACAGAGGAGAGATACGTCTACCGGACCTTAGAGTGGCCGGACTCGACGTAAAGGAGAAGTACAGAGTCAGGAGCGATCCGAGGTCAAGGGCACAAAGAGACAGCGTAAACGAGAACTAGCCGGGGTCTAGTACACAGGAATCAGCAAGCCGGCAAACAGTACAGACAAGGATAAAGCGAAAACGAAGTCAGAATACAAAGCCAAGGTCAAGTACGGAGAAACACAACTGAATACAACAAGCACTAAAGGGAACTGTAGCAGAAACCACGATAGGGCAAGGAACTAAGGGAAAAGGGTAAGTATAAGAAGCCTTCAAACTAATGTGATTGGCTCCTGTCACTTCCACTCCCCCAACAGGTAAGTGTATGGGGTGATTGGCATGACAGGAGCCAATGGGAGCCTTTTTGCAATTTAGGCTCCCACTGTCTCTTTAAGAGCGCGCCCGAGATTCGTGGCGCGCTCTTAGCTGCAGGCGGGACACGTGACCGCTTCTCGCGGTCACTGCCCGCCTTCCTGTTTGAGCAGTCGGATGAGCCGCGCGCGGCTCGTGCAGCCGCAGGACCGCGCGCGGCTTGAAGAGAGGACCGCGGCCGGCCCCCAGATAAGGTAAGTACCGCTACATTGCAGAGCTTGTATGTGAAACCAATGTTTCTAAAATATCATTTTGGAGGATTGTTTAATGAGGTAGGTTAGGTGCCTTGAAATGACAGTGGTAGATATAGAGGGCTTTAACTCTGTGGTCTGTTTATATGATATTTTAAAGAACTCACAATTTAGATATGAATTACCCATTAAACATCTAAAGAAACGACCCAACCAAATCCAAGGTCTGAAATTCTCACAAACTGAGATCTTATATCATCTATACAAGATTCATAAATCTCAAAAAAATCATATTTAAATTGTACGTATATTTATACCAAAAAAATATTTTGTTATATGCCCTCACGCAATTATTGATATAATCTTGAGGTCAAGAAGCAAAGTAAAGTGACAAGATTTACCTTATTTTTCCAGTACAGAGTACAATTATTAGTCTAATAATTACCATATGGTGTTACTAGGGCTGTAAAGATATTTCTAAATATTCTTTGAATGAGTGTTGCATATGAGATGGCAAAAGTAACTTTTTTATATCCAGTGCCATGCCATTACACTTACTGACTGACTTATGAAGACATCTTATTAATTTAGATTACTATGTACATTTTAGTCATTTGACTATTAGTACTTGTATTACTTAAAATTGTATTTCATATTTCTGAGAAGCCACTTTTAAAATCTTAATTTCTCCATACTTGTCAAAATTCTTTTTTTTTTAATTTTTCCTATTTTTTTTAATTAGTTCAAAAGACTCGCATCAGCTTAGATGACTATGTTACTTTTTCTTTTTTTAGATGTTACCTTTTCATACCAATGAAAGACAAGAGATCCAGGCCCTCTATCACTGCAATATTGTCAAGACCCAATTTTGGTTCGAAACGTTGCAGTGTTTCCTTGGTTACAATAAATGTGCGTAAAGCAATTGGAGTGCCTGGACCATTTCTTTTTCCACAGTTTTTTAAAATTTTGTTGGACTGATGCTGGTGTTGCTCCTTGGTCTGGTTGAATATCCTTTTACTTATGTGGATGGAGTGCAGTTCCTATTGTTGAACTATGTTACCTTTTCAGTCATCTGACTACTCTTATTACTATGATGGCCATACACATAGTATCAGTATTTTGGTTTTCTACTGCTGTATGACCTTTTATTCAGGTCAGACAGGGCAATATTGTAGACCCTGCTTCAGCTAGGTTGAAATAACCATAGTGAATTGTTATATATTCACTTGTTGTCTTAAACTTAGAAAGGTATCAGGTAGTATTGTAGACTCTGCTTTTGCAGAGTCAAGGTAACCTGGAGAGATTCAGCATATCTAAGTAGAGCTACTTTAACTCTAAAATCTGTAAGTGCAAAGTTACATCTTGTATTTTCATTTTATGTTCGATATACTACACTATATTTTGCTGCATTCTTCTGTCTCCGCATATTCTACTACCTCTGATAATGTACCTACATTTAAGAGATATATCAAGGCACTACTCCCTCTTTCTTTTTTTATGTACTTCTATTGGATCAGAACAGATAGACTCTGGTTTGGGCATTTGAGTTGCCTAAGTATTTTAATTATATGCCCTAGAACCTGAGCTCCCATATAATTTAACCTGGATAGATTCACTGTGAGGTGTCAGATTTTGGGAGGGGAATGTTGGTTCATCTGGGGATTTCCCTTGTTATTTTCCTGTTTTATGTTATTCCTCTTTTGCAACATTTAAATCAACACACCGGGCATAACAACTTAATTGAAATTGAGGTCCCTGGCACCTCCTCACCCATAGGGGTTAAACTGTAACACTTTAGCCCCAAAGTTGGCACTCCAGTACTGTTCCTTTGCTGTCCCATTGACATCTGGTGTCTGCAATTCAGCAAGAGATAACAAGACTGTCATTGGACAGGGACACCTTTGATGGGCCTAAAGTGATCAGTTGACACTCTAAGCCAATCTGTAGCTCCCCATTCCTAAAAAAGGGATATACCTTTTACGTGATTAGGGAGCTAATGATTGGCTTATAGCATCAGCAGATCACATGAGGCCAGATGTCAATGGGATGTCAATGTTAAGTTCATAGCGGTAATTAATGGGTTTTAAAGAATTACCATTAGAGGTGAGTATCTTGATGGACTCTTCCATCACTGTATAACCTAAGATTTGATACAATCAATTTGAGATTTGAGACTAAGCATATACTGTATTTCAATAAAGAAATTGGTGCAGAAACATTTGTATTGTGTTCCTATTTCATCCCTCCTCAGATTTTTGATTTTTTTTGTTTGCATTTGATTTACATAAGAAGGTCAGGCCCAATACTGTGGAGATTGTAAGGTTGTCTTATTGTTTTTATTTAACGAGTAATCGATAAATTTTTATAATTGTATTGTATTTGAGTTTGGAAAATTACCCCAAAAAATTGAACTTAAAAAGGGAAGTTCTGATGACCCCAGCTGATATTGTTTTTATTTTCTATGCTGCCGTTATGATTTTATATCCCTTACAGCACTCTTGGTACTCTTGGCTCTCGTTGACTGCTCCTTAACAAATGTCAAGTGTCAAGGAGCAATACTTGACAAGTAGTTATTTGCAAGAGTAAGGATCACTTTAAGATAGCTTAACACAACTTTTATAAAGTTAGATTGAGCACTTTTCCCATACTTGGTCCTTGAGCATCTGTCTCAAAACAGTCTCATCCAACTTTCACTGAAAAGTCAGTTGCAGAATTTGACATTTTTATTTATTTTAAATTCTAGCCTCGAATGGCCCTTTAAATATAAAATTCAGGTATGATATAAGTGTGATATTTATGTATAATGTAATGCTAAATAATGCCCTTGCTGAGGATTAAATTGAGGCCTACAAAAATAAAAAAATTAAAAAATTGGAAAAATACCTGATATATTTCAGTGTAGGAAAATAGTCTCACTAAAAAAAATGTACTAAATTATGTCTCACTTCTTTAACCAAGTCAAGTCCATATCATTCATACAGATTGATTAAAATAATGCTATTTCTAACTTTGAAGGGATTAAGATGAAAAGTGGGCATCGGTCCATGAATAAAACAGACATATGACTGATAAGCAATTGGCATTTCCTAACTAAAGCAGAAAAAAAATGCAAACCTTTCAGCCCAATTCATAGAAATGCAAAAGTATGAGGAACGCAATGGGATTAAGATGATTAGTGCTTTATTTTTTTCAGAAAGCATAATGGACGCATTGAAATCTTCACAATGAATGCATGGAAATTAATACAATAAAATAATTCAGAAGTGACTGGCATCTGTACAAGGGAGCCCCGCAGAATTGAGATAGGGGTTGTATCATTATTTTATATAAAATTAGACTTCATTAAGCAAAGAGTATTGGAAGTACTAAGGCTGAAAGTGTAAGAAAGAAGTGTATTTAAAAGCAGTGTTAAAATGTGAGGCAGAAAAAAACATGATAAATACCAATCTATACTGGGTAAAGAAATGAAAAATAAATTCTTACTAGAACTTAGCCACTGAACGAACAGGTCGCACACTCGATGAACTCCGGGCCAAATACCGATAAACAAGATATTTTTGGCAATATTATTAAGGGGAAAACCCACTCACGAACTCACCACTCATCATGGGCTGCAAAACAAAAAAAATGAGGCCGGACAAGCCTAAACCCAATATGAACATCGGAGATCTCCTCCGGCGGGCGCAGGGCACGTGTGGGCCCAAAATGGAACCTTGAGGAATTCACTGACTCCTCTGAGGACCTGGACCTAAATGGAGATCCACGTGGGATGCTGCCTCCAACAGGGGAGAACAAGCCGGTGACAGAAGCGATGCTCAGGGAGATATTTGGCAGCCTGCAGAAAACCTTGAAGGCAGACACAGCATTGCTGCGCAGAGACCTCTCGGGCCTTGTGGGCTGCCTGGGGAAAGTGGAGAACACCGTGACACATCACACGCTGGCCATTATAGATCTCCAGAGAGAAATACAAACCTTGAAGACACAACAAGCATTATTGGACCAGTGGATTGCCATGAGGCACCGCAACAACCTCAAGGTCAGAAGGGTGCCAGAAGAAGTTTCGGTGGCGGAGCTCCCGCATTTCATCAGGCGACCACTGGAGTCCTCCTAGCCCCAAGACAAGCCAAAGGGGTAAACCTCGATGGGATATTCCGAGTCCCAAAACCCTGAAGAGCACATGACATGGCCCCGCGATATATGATAGTAAAATTCGGCAACAATGCAGACAAACAAGCTGTGCCCGCAGCCTTAAAGGGGAAGGTGCCCTATGCCTCTGAGAATGCCTCCCTCTCGTTTTATGCTGATCTATCGGGTGATACCCAACAGTGAAGGAGGCTCATGCAGCCTGTAACTGCTCTTCTCAGAAGCCACAACTTACTATACAGGTGGAGGTCCGCAAGAACATTGCAAGTCATCCAAGAGATGCGACCCACTCAGTGACCGATCTTCAGGGAGCGAACATCCTCCTGAGCCAGCTGGGACTACCAGAGAAACCCCTGCCTCAACCGGTAAACAGCGGGGCAAACCCTGCCACACACAGCTGGGACCCGGCTATAATCAAGCCTTTTTGTGCCTCAAAGTGCAACGTCAAAAGCATGTGCCACAATCACTACCTGATATATAAGGACTGACACCTGTACTAACTCTCTCTCCTACCCAGGATCACAATCCATTGTGGTTTGAAGTTGACTTTTTTTTAAAAAAAAATATTCTGTTGCATGTTTCCTTTATTATAATTTAAGTCCCATGCTAAGGCCCAAGCTGCCAGTTGGCACTTTGACCCACGGCTCATTGCTAATGGCCCCACTAACCACAAGCAACCTTAACTTAGCCAAGCAAAATCCGGGGGTGGAACAAGGCTCACCTCTAGGACCGGTTGCCACCAGCCTCCCCTCTCACTCGTGCTGTATCTCAGCCAGACAACCGGCGCTATCGAACAGCGACGCCACCCAGTTATAGCACTAGACCCAAGCATTAGTTCCCCCTATGACCCACCATATATTTCCCCAGCAATAACTGACTCTACTCGGTCCCCTAGGTAACTCGCCCGACAAACGGTTGGTTACCGGGAATTGTAAGGGAGAATCTAGCTTACCTCTTAAAAACCCACTACTCACTGGCAGTTATACAGGACATTACACATATCTATCATTGTTTATGTTCATGCATTACACATTTTTGCTGTAATGTTTATTTCAGTATTCCTGCATTAGCTCTCTCACGCTTGTGAGTGGAGCAAAAATAAAGAATTTCAAAAAATAAATAAATAAATAAATACATACACAGATAACCATACATAAACATATATATATATATAATATGTGTAAAGATCTTTGAAAATTGAAAGGCCTCAAAGAGTAAATGCCTCTAGTGGAGTGTTTTAGGCAAAATGTAGACATTCTTAAAAATGGCAATATTTTAACCAGCACACTAAGATAACAGGTATGTTTATGTGATCTCTATTCTATACAGTAAGGTGATATTCTATCATGTTTATAAGATTTGTACTTTATAGAAAATGCAGGTTTACATTAGTTTAAGATATGCTTATATGATCTGTATTATATACGGTAGTTTGCAATAAATATTCCATGCGCTATTTGACAGATCTAAGCTTCTGCTTGGGTAAAAATTATGAATTATTCAAGGTTATCAAAGAAGCATTAAGTTTCCTTAAATCAGTTCAAGGTGAGCTCCTACTTAGTTGAAGAGAGAATCAGGTCAGGAGTTTATCTCAAAAAATTCTTCTAAAATTGGTATTAACATAAAAAATTTCACAGAAAGGATGGGTCTTGTTACGTTTAACCTTCAAAGGTTTTTTTGTTTTGTGAATATTTATGATCATAATTTCATGGTAATAATCTACTCCCAATTTATGATGATGGGATTAACAAAAAGTTCCCAAAGGAGAAAGATGTTCCTAAATTAGTTACGAAAGTGGAGTACATACCACTACAATTATTTTAATCACAAGCAACACTGAACAAAAATGCTTACAAAGAGATTTTACATAGCACAAGGTTGCATATTAGCTTTAACAGCTAATATGCAAAATTTGGCCTCGGAAAATGCAAACTCTAAATGTGATGGTTTTTGTTTAAATATTTTTTATTGCGCATTATATTAACATGCAAATTCATCTTGAAGAAAATGTGACATTATGAAGGGCTAGCAGACTGCATTATCTTAATTATATATAACTTTTAAAGAATGTATTTGAATATTTATTTAGCTATGTAGAGCTTGGAAAATAACCATGTACATTTGAAGTGCTTCTTTCATGCTAAGTCATTCCCTCAGGAAATCATCCACTGTATTCAATGGAAATTTAGCAATTATTCATACAGCTAAAATGTTCCAAAATTAGCATAGTAAAGAGTAAGTTCAGAAAAACACATGCTGTGTTGGAGTGTTAGTATTATTAAAGGACATTACTTTGCTTCAATCTTAGTACCAAACATGCCCTAGGAACAACTAATGTCATGAAACAAAAAAAGAACGTGAAAGTTAAGATAAGGAAAAAAAAGATAGAAAGAAAAAAACAAAAATAGTACTTATTTTTGGATGAGAATGTATTCCTTCAATCTGAAGAACTCAAAAATTAACACGCCAAAATAGAAAAAAATACAGTTCATAGTGCAATATGCTAGCTAAAAGTCAGAAGGTATATTAAATATTTGAATAGTAGATAACAAAGGTGTCACTTGAATAGAAAGTGACCACAATGTTAAATTTCCAATCCACTCCAATAAGATCCTAAAGGATCTAATTCTCCTTTAGGATCTTATTGGAATGGATTGGAAATTTAACCTTGTCGTCACTTTCTATTCAAGTGACACCTTTGGTTCTCTACTATTCAAATATTTATATTCAAGTGACACCTTTGGTTATCTACTATTCAAATATTTAATATACCTTCTGACTTTTAGCTAGCATTCAAGTGACATCTTTGGTTCTCTACTATTTATTGTATTCCCTAGGGTTATCCCCTACTTTTCCAGTCTAGGTGACCTTTTTTGGGGGTTAGGTATGGGACGTGGGTGTTACACTAAACCCCGATCCTTGACCGCTCCCCTTTCATATGTTAAATATTTGGTTATTATAGATGATTATCTTACAAAGATGCTTCCCTAATACCTTTGGATAAAAGAAAAAGATTCTCAAAACTAAACATTATATTAATATTTGTTTAGGCTTAAGAGTATTATTTATTTGGGGGGTGAGGGGTGTTTGTTTTCTGATATTTCGATTTTATTTTTATTAAAGAGTTTTACTAAAATGAATATGTAAGGGTTTCACTCACTTTTAAATATGTCCAGGAATGCACAAACAATATAATATTGTTCGAATGTTACATATAACTATTAGTGGTCGTTAGAGGTTTGTTTTAGCTAGAGACAGAGTGAGTCACTCAGAGATTGTGGGCTTATGCTAGACTTGATGTTTCCTATTAGTTTCTCTGTATAAGAAATCTGCACAGTTGATTGGGTATTAATCAGATGAAGGGCATATCATGAAAAGAGTGGTAACTATTAGACTTGCAAATTCAGAAAGAGGGTGGACCATCCAACGGCACTCTTTGCAGGGTCTTAGTGCTCTGAGTATAGTGTAGGAGTGTCTAATGATGTGCTTGAGCTACACTTTTTGGGGACAGTTTCCTGCCTTCTGATAAACAAGTTCTGCTTCTTAACAATTAAAAACATGACTGGCACCTTCCCAGCTTTAAATGCTCTCCAACAACATTGAAGTGAAGTTTCTACTAAAAAAGGAAAGAAGAAGGCTGCTACCTTTGACTATGAGTCAGTCATTGACTTTTTCCTCAATTAATGTTCTCCAAGAGTGTTGTGGTTCTCTAGTCCTGTACAACTTACTGGCAATATCACAGCAAACAAAAATGATAGAATCCAGAACACCTTATATGAGTGAGGTATTGCTCTCTTTATTGTGACCTCACAGGACAACAATGTTGCAAACCAATATATGGGTATTTATAAAGCCATATTCTTTACCAACCACACTGTACAGTATATCATCAAGATTGTTTCTATCAGTTTTCTGTTAGGGGAGCGATAATATGATTGGCACAATGGATTATATAGTGTTTAGTGGTCATGCCCACATTTTGTGCCATGTCTATGATCTAAGTGTCCATTTTCTCCCATTTTCCCTGCCTTACTCCCAAAAAATAATTTTTCAAATGTTCCTACATATTCCAATATTAGTTTTTGGCCACATCTTTAGATCTAATAAACTAACAATAGCAGAAGCCTTGAAACCCTCTGCAGATCAGAAATACAAGCATTTGTTGTGAGTTATATGGTGCCTGGCTACATAACTTCTTTTGACCAATAGAAGTCAACGTTCTCACTTCCTAGCACTCTGGTACTCCCTTCTCCCACAAATGTATTTATGGATATTTTATTCATCACCACCTCCACTTCCTACCTTCCTACTACCGTGTAACTTTGTACCAACCTTGTTTTGTTATAAACTTTGTTTTGTTTCACACTAAGTAAACCTCAAAATGTATTGAATATTTAAAATTCTATGGTTTTTGCATTCAGTTTAATATCCAAAATGGAAAAATATAACCAGTGTGGCTTGAAACGGTTTAGTTGAGTGGTTATAAGCAATTTTAGTGTCACTTTGACTAATGTAACCTGCTACTGACATGATCCTGAACCAGCTATAAGAAAACAGACATTCAAAACATTTATATGCAACAAAGCATATGCTAACAATACAAAATTACCGTGTCAGTGTCAACTTGATACTTATTTACTACGGTATAATTTAAGTGCTAACTGATTTCGAATGCCATTATATTAGCATCCTGACAAACAAATTATAAGTGATGATTATAAAGTGATAATTATAAAAGGTACAATTTTGAAGATGTTAATCATGAGTTTGAAACAGACTGTGCATGAAGCCAAAACAAAGCATCAAGTTTCCGTAAGTTTTGATAATGATAAGATATTTATAGACAGTCTGTAATCCTCACTATTTATAGTGACGGTAAGTACAGGCATAAGAGCAAAATGTAAGTTGTAAAGGTTGTTTGCAGAAAAATTCCGTGGACAGTGAGAGCTTATTTTACTCATTGAATAGCAACTCATACGTTGAAGTTCATGGGAAAATTGCTATACAGTAATCACAGTAAACCGTTACTCTGATGAAAGAATCTAGTCCTTAATCAGCATGTAGAAAAGGAATCAGTACACCACTTGTAAAATGGAATGTTTCATTGGCACTATGTATGAGAAGTGGCAACATTTCGACAAACACAGTGACTTGAGAATCAGCATTGCATTAGTTAAAATAGTGTTTTTACTTATTTACTCTGTTGCACAAATAAAACACTAACTGATGTATTGATGAGGATGGGAGGTAATAGCAATCTCCAACAATATCACCTTTCAACCCTTCATTTAGATTATTGTAAAGTGCTGTTGAATATGCTGGCAGTATGTTAATGCTAATAATAATAACACTTTAACTGGGCAAAGGGAGTTATGATGTACATGACGTACCATGAGTTCACCATGAGGAACCGTGAGGTCACCATGAAGAACCATAAGCTCACTATAAGGTCAATATAAGGGAAAATGAGGTCATCATTAATACCAGACTGATCACATGTCCTTGAATGAACAGTATCAGCAGTACTAAGGATTCACCACAGCCAGCAAAGATGGGGGCAGTGTAAAAAAAAGTACTCATGCTGATGCGTACCAGAATAAATTAAGTAACAACAGTGGGCACAATGCATGAGGAGAAAGAATTAGGAAAATTGATGACCACATAGGGAGCTGTACATGTTCCGATCATTCCTTAAAGCTACCTGTGCAGACTGTCTAAAGACCCTAAGAACCTTCATATACATATATAACTAATTCTTGACTGCTGCTCATCAGTGACTTCTCGCACTTATCATCCCTCCCTTGATCCATTTTACGTAATTCTATAACACATTCTACCTATATTCCAACATCTGTTATTATTGTGATTTTAAAGTACCATGCACTAAGTACCAACAAAATTTCTACACCTCCACCTACTACACACTCCTCTCACATTCTCAAACTTTTTCAAAAATCCCCTCGCTCTGGCTCCTTGAGTACTTCTGGTATGTAATACAAATACGTGATTCGTGATCTTTCAAATGCATAAACAAATGTCAATTTTCAAATCTCTAACTTAGTAACAGTGCTATACTTTATCTCTAAGAACTAGCTCACTGTACCAGCCAACAACTTTATATAATAAATACGTAGTGTTTGCATGCACGAGTGCGTATGTGTGTGTGTATTAATCGTATATTTATGGATTAATTTAACTATGGTCCTCCCATTGACAAATTTAGGAAAATTCAATTCAATTACCAGAGTTGCACATACTTCTAGAATACAACTTAATACTTTAAACTTAATGGGGTGTCCAAAAGGTAGATCCCCAGATGTTGTAGAACTACAACTTCCATGATGCTTTGCGTGCCTTTAGAATGACAAAGCATCATGGGATATATCGTTTTAAACCATCTGGGGATCTACTTTTTGGGCATCCCTTACTTAATAAAATCTCTAACCTTTTGTGACATTTTTAAATGTTAATCATTTCTTTCCATAAATATTTCATAATTTTTTTTTCCACAATATACTAAACAAATAACTGACAAAAACATCTGTTTAACCCCTTAAGGACCAAACTTCTGGAATAAAAGGGAATCTTGACATGTCACACATGTCATGTGTCATTAAGGGGTTAAGTTGCAAAATATACAGCTTGTAAAGTTTTAAATTTTAAAATAAAGTGAGATGAGCTTTCGACTCAAAACATGTTGCTTGCTTACCGCTATGAAGTTTGGGAAGAGATTAATGGCAGCAGCATTGTCCCAAGTGAATGGCAGGAATTGTTTGATATCAAAAGATGGATGCAATGTTGGAAGTGGTGGACGAATCAGCGCCGAGAGGGCAGGACTCTGGCATGTACCACCTATTAAAAATAAAAAAAGGAATTTAACAAAGCAGTTCTACTATAAGTATGAATCAAAACTAAAACTTGAAAAACTATTTGATATATAAAACTTGTCAAGAAATTCACTAGGTATTTGCCCAGCAATAAAATCCATAGTAATGAATACAAACTTTGATTTGTAAGCTAACAGGTTTTTCTTAAGTGTATTGGAAACTTTTTCTAAAGTTTAAAAAGTACCCTTAAAGGAATTTATTCTAATTAGTTTCCAGGTAACCAGTATGAAATATGCTATCTCTAGGCAAATATTTAACAGACTTACGAAGTTTATACTCAGTAATTTATTGCATAAAAATGTCATTATTGAAGTACTCCTGGAGGTGAGGTGGAGCTGTGTTGAGGGTCCCTCTCGCAGCTGGATATGAGGCACATTAACACATTTTTGAGGCCACTGTGGAGGACTAATAATCTAAATG
This sequence comes from Pelobates fuscus, assembly GCF_036172605.1. Lineage (NCBI taxonomy): Eukaryota > Metazoa > Chordata > Amphibia > Anura > Pelobatidae > Pelobates > Pelobates fuscus. The sequence goes on along the minus strand of NC_086320.1, from coordinate 309,939,429 downwards.
GAGTTTTAAACACTTCACTCTTACAAATAAACATTAGAGAGTTCATTTAAGCCCAAATAACCACATTAGAGAAATTTGCAATCTTCAATTAAAGGTTTTTTCCGTGTCAGCTAAATTTTGCAACTCACGATTTAACTAATAAGCTCCTAAATGTAAATCTGCAGTAACACATTCACATATACACTTGAATAGTTTTGCTGGGAAATTTACATAAGAGATTCTCTATAATGGTTAGTTACACACACAAAAAAGAAAAAACGTACAAAAAACCCGCAAAAAAACAGACCATAGTAGGTCAAACTAAATTCACGGACAAATTAGATCACAGAAAATAGTATACTGGCCCTGCTGCCAAACTATTTATACAGCATTTATAAATGAGCAGGACTTAGCTGGGAAACCCATTTATTTCCCAGATCCAACATTCCACTCTGGCCTCATTTGCAGTACTATTTATAGCATAATTGTGCTAAAATGTAATATCTTTACTTTGTATAAGTCAGATAAAAAGAACAGTAAAGCATGTTATTACACATTAATTTTTAGATCATAAAAATATATTGATCATACTTTTTTTGCATTAGTACTATTAAGACTCTTTAAAATTACAAATGCAATTTGATAATGCTGTGATACAGCATTTCCTTTTAATACTTCTTTCAATATTATCTGAATATTATATTTTTTTATTGCTTGAAAAAAAACTTCCAGAAACAGGGAGGGATAGTGAAACAGAAATAGAGACATACATACATATAATCATGATAAAAAAAAAAAAAAAAAAAGATATGGATAGATAATGGGACAAAATCTGATGCACAGTGCAGCATTTTTTCTGGGGTTTTTTGTGTGTTGCTTAAGTGTGCATGATTTTTTTTTATTGTGTAAAGAAATATGAAGACAAAGAGATAGGGACAAAACAAGACAGGTATACAAAAAGAACAAGACACGGAGGATAGAGTTATTTTGAGCGTTCAGTGTCTCCATGCAGGGTGGATACACTGAATGTCATTGCCACAGGAAGCACCTCTAGCAGCTATCTTAGGAGTGGCCAATTGAGGAATTGCTAGGCTGTTATGTAAACACTGCATTTTCTCTGAAAAGACAGCGTTTACTGCAAAAAGCCTTAAAGGAATGATTATATTTACTAGAACAAATACAATAAGCTGTAGTTGTTCTAGTGACTATAGTGTCTCTTTAAGATTAGAAAAGGTCGATCTAAAGTCATGCACAAGTAGGATAAATGGAAAAAATAAATGTAACCTTTTTTTGCCATACACGTTTTAACTGTTTCTTGAAAACATAATGCATAAAAGAAGAAACCAATAGGGGATGAATAGCCTTCAGACTTGGAGGAAGCAAAAGATTTCAAATGTTATAAATCTAACTAGAAAAATAGAGAAGGCTTGCATGACCTTTTAATAATGTATAATATTAGGTCAATAAGCACAGAATACTAGACAGATTGGCTGAACTAATGATGGTGGACATTATCCTTCCAGTCACACGTCTCTTTTCAAGGAAAATGATAAGATGCAACAAACTACATCGATAAATATAAATTCGCATTTCATCATGATATCCATCAAAGTGCCCTGAAAAAATTTGCAGTCACTTTTCAAATGAAAGAAATGCAAAAATGTTATTAGAGTTATACAACAATGCAAACTATATTAAATAGATAAAACTAAGCTATAAAAAGTTCTGTAAGATTGAATAAAAAAAACAAAAATAGTAAATAACACACAAATAGCAAAGAAGCAAGACAATATTGCACAAACAAATGTATAAAATATAATACAAAATGCTGCCATTGCTAAGGATAAAACAAAATACATAAATAAATTAAGCAGACATAAAATGTTGCTATCATGCACTTTAGATTTCCCTAACAAAGCAAACAAGATAAATTGCTCATCTCTTAAAAACTATATTGGGTTGCCCCACTACTGATGGTACAACTAGTAAGTAATTAGTCACTTAGAAAAGGCAATATAGTATATGATAAAACCCCAGAGATGAATTATATGGTAAGGTGAGACTTGTATTTACCTTAGAATGTATAATATTTTTGGGTGTTAAGGTACATATAATCTTCAAAAGTGAAAGACAGTTTGTGAATTCTTCCAAAAATATCAGACTTCCTATATTACTTTGAATTCTCATGCACATATTATTTTGATTATAATAATGAATCAAATCCCCCTTTCCTGGAGGAAGACTTCTTCCCACCACTAAAGCAATGAGTCATTAGAGTGGAGGAAGAGAGATGGATAGTCTGGGGGCCAACAGAGATGGTTCTATTGGCTAGAATTTATGTCGTCCACCGGTTTTATGACCGACTAGACAGGTAGTGGAATGTGGACCTGGACAAGCTTTCAGGCAATTGTGGGAAGACCGGGCAGTTCATGCTGGTGCAGTCACAAGGGAGGCCTCTTCACTTTTCCATTTCCCTTATATAATTAATTTGTTTTCATTAATTCTTTTTTTCTGCACCTCCCCTACTACATCTGCACCTTTTAGACTAATACAGTTGATGTTATGGAGGTTCCACTTCTACATGTCTCATATGCCTAGGTTAGCACTGTACTGTCGCCAGGCCCGTGATATTTGTTTTGCTACAATAGTGAGTTTTGAGCACCCTCAACCTTATAGTAGGACCAGATCAGTGGTGTAATTACAGTGGGGACAGATGGTATGGGTTCCACGGGTGTAAATATGTGGAGGGGGTGCCAAGAGGAGCAGGCCAATGGCTGGTCCCAGGAGGCCACCATAGAATGCCCCCAGAGTGGGCACTTATTCCCTGAGGCAGAGTAGGCACCTCAAGTGCCTACTCTTCCTAAATATACTGGAGGGAGTAGGCTACCTCAGATTGACCCAAGAGCGGGTACATATTTCCCAAATTAGAGTTGGCACCTGTTTACCTGGATGGCAAGTGCATAATCTGCCTAAATATACTGAAGTGGAGGGGGCAGGATGTGGTAACGGCGGCAAGGAAGTGCTGATCTTCCAAATCCTCACACTGCTCCATCACGCGCCCTCTAAAGTGATGGTGGGAGCAGGAATATGATATCACTCTAGTCCCGGGATGACTAAACAGAGCTAGATGGAGCAGTGTGAGAACCTAGGAGACTGTCCCCCCTGGCTCCAGGGAGAAGATCCCCACCAAACCCCAGGGAGAGGACCCACACCAGCTCTCCCAAAGGTAGGGAAGCTGGATAGGCCTAAAGAAATAAAACCACAATAAATAAAATACATTTGTGACTGAGTGTGCAAAAATGTGTGTCTGTAAGTGTAAGTAAGCATGTGTCTGTCAGTGAGTGCGTCTGTCAGTGAGTGTGTGAGTCTGTCTGTCAGTGAGTGTGTCTGTAAATGTGTGTGTCTATCAGTATGTCTGTAAGTTAGTGTGTTTCAAATCAGTGAGTGTGTGTCTATCAGTGACTGTGTCTATCAGTAAGGGTGTCTGTCAGAGAGTGTGTGTCAGTCTGTCTGCCAGTGAGTGTGTGACTCTCAGTGAGTGTGTCTTTCAGTGAGTGTGTTTCAAATCAGTGAGATTGTGTCTGTCATTGAGAGTGTAAGTCAGTGTGTATATATGTCAGTGACTGTTTCAAAGCAGTGAGAGTGTGTGTCTTCCATTGAGAGTGTGCCTGTCAGTGAGTGTGTGTTTGTCACTGTGTATCTGTGTGTGTATGAGTCAGTGTGTAAATGTGTTTGTGTATAAGTGTGTGTGTATCTGTGTCAGTGTCTATCGAGTGTTTGTGACTAAGTGGCTACTAAAAAAAGACTGGACATACCCCATTTGCAATACCTTGGGTTGTCTACTATTGAAAAAGGTATGCCATCATGGGGGTAATTTTAATTTGCGGGTTACCATATAGTTTCAAAGGAAATGTAACAAATCTGGCGAATTTCAATGTGAAAAAACTGAAATGCAAGCCTTATATTTGACTCTGTAACTTTTGAAAACACCATAAAACCTGTACATGAGGGGTACTGTTATACTCGTATTACAACAATTATATCGTCAATGTAAGTGCCATGTGTGTGTGAAAAATGCAAAAAACTTCACTTTCACTAATGACATCATCAATGTAATACATTGTACTGTTTTAAAACACCAATATTTGTGTTCAGCGAAGTCTCCCACGTAAAACAGTACACCCCATGTACAGGTTTGATGCTTGGAAAGTTACAGGGTTAAATATAGTGCTAGCAAATGTAATTCTCTGGACTTTCTGCCTCAATAAATAATAAATAATTTATAAATGACTTAATTATGTAAAAATATTGCATAAATATATACATATACAAATATATACATATATATGTATGTATATATACAGGTGAAAGCTTGGCACTCTCCTCCAAAAAAAAGATATCTCTATATCTCACATGCCTGGGTGCAAATCGCTGGCGTCAAATATATAAACAAAAAATAAAAAATAAAAATGCACTCACAGGTCTTCGTGTTGTAGAAAAACTGGTGCTTCATTAATCCATTTGTAGTGTACAAAAATCAATCGATGTTTCGACCCTCCCGGCAGGGTCGAAACGTTGATTGATTTTTGTACACTACAAATGGATTAATAAAGCACCAGTTTTTCTACAACACGAAGACCTGTGAGTGCATTTTGATTTTTTATTTTTTGTATGTATGTATATATATATATATATATATATATATATCATTTTTAAAAATTATTTCTATTTATATATAGGTATATATAGTTATTAGTAATGTCCCGAACAGTTCGCCAGGAACCGTTCGCCGGCGAACATAGCGTGTTCGCGGTCGCGAACACGCGCGATGTTCGGTCCGCCCGCTATTCGTCATGGAGGTGGGAGGGTCTGGGAGGGAGGGTCTGCTGCTGATTGGCTGGAATGTGTCTGCTGACTGTGAGGTACAGGGTCAAAGTTTACTCAATGATGACGAATAGGGGCAGACCGAACAGCGCGCATGTTCGCAACCGCGAACACGCTATGTTCGCCGGCGAATGGTTCCTGGCGAACTGTTCGGGACATCACTAATAGTTATATATACATATATATTTATGTATATAGATATATAGCTATATATATATATATATTTCGTTCTATGTGTATTTTGATATCAATATATATTAATATTAAAATATAGTTAGAACGAAATTACGCACACACATATATATATATATATATATATTAATTATTTATTTTTTTATTAATTTTTTTAACATATTTACATATTTATTTATTTTATATTATATATATATATATATATATATATATAATTATAATTATACATATTTAATTAATATCATTCTACGTGTATTTTGATATTAATATATATATATATATATATATATATACATATATAAAATTAAATATATTAATATTAAAATACACTTAGTTTATGTGTATGTGTATATATATATATTGAGATCATATATAATATATATATATAATATGATCTAAGTATATATAATTTTATTTTAAACTGTTTTTAATTTTATTTTTGTTTTATTACAGGCAGCAGGTGGACTACCTGTCATTCAAGGCACTCCCTGTTTTTTCATATTATGTCTATTTATCCCTATATTGAAGAAATAAATATTTGTCAGATGTAAGAAATAAAATGAAATTTAGAAGTCCACACCTCTTGCAACTGGACAACTCCATCGTAGCTCCCTCTCAGTCATTGTTCTGAGTTTTGTCTTTTGCACCAGCCAGTAAATATAGACAAAGCATACAGAGAAAATTAATTTAACAATGCTTCCAATTCTCCTCTTCATTAGTAATTGTCTGATATGGATTATGATGTAATTTGCGAAATGTATAATATAAATGTAAAAGACAATGGAGCATCCCGTGGAAAATCTCAACACGAGTTATAGATGAATCTTAATGTTTTATTCGGTTCAATTTATGGTGTAAATTCTAGAGAAGAGACAGTACCTCCTTAATTTCCATACACTTAAGGAAAAGGTAGTACTGAAATTTAACACATGTACTTTATGTCCTACCTAGACCTTCACATGTCTGCAGACATTTTGCTTGATATTATTATTATTATTATTATTATTATTATTATTATTGCCATTTATAGCACCAACAGATTCCGTAGCGCTTTACAATATTATGAGAGGGGGGATATAACTATAAATATGACAATTACAAGACAACTTACAGGAACGATAGGTTGAAGAGGACCCTGCTCAAACAAGCTTACAGTCTATAGGATATAAAAGTGATCATCTAACATTCTTGCATCATTTTTATAATAAATGAAAGATATATCTGTTTTGGTTTAAATAATATGTATCTGCTTTGCCTCTTGCTTCTTTGAGGAAGCTAAAGTAGTGAATTTAGATCAATATATAGTTTTTAGCTTGTAAGCGCCACTGCATGACCTTGTTCAAGCGGCATTTCTACACGATTTAAACGTATATGGATTATTAAAGCCGATTTTCATTGGGAAAAGTGCATCCCTTTATTTTTTTTTTAGTAATTTCTCTACACAGTGCTCTATCACTTACAAAAGCACATCATCTTTCAAGATATAAAATGGCAATGAGCATGATTTACTATTTAGTATTCTAAGCACATTTGATTTAAGTCACAAGAAATTGCACACTTCTCTTCGCATTGACAAAATCAAACTTTAATAAATAAACCTTTTTAGCTCACTTGATGCTCCAGAAATCCAGTAAATTAGATTGCAAGTTCTACTTCAGATTCTGTAAGGGCCAATTTCACTTGGAAAATATTTAAGTAATTCTTCGGTGGAGGTTGTTGAATAGTGCTTGTGAGCAGCAGAAAAAAAAACCTGTTTGAAATGTGACGGTCTTTTACAATGGACTTGTTAAAAAAAATACATTAAAAGAAGGTCTCTGGAGGGTTTGGAGCTATTGTAAAAGCATAGCGCATACAAATGGAGGTAGACACTGTAACTAGGAGATAAAAATAAGGTGAGAACTAGCAAACACAGTTCGATGGAGGAAAATTGATGAAATCTTAGGTTTGGGTCGGACACGTCGCAAGGTTGTAACCTCAAGGGAGCTAATGAACAAAAAGGCTATAACCCTCAGCTATAGGGTCTATCAGAGACTATTAAAAATAATAGGTGGAGACTCTGGGAACACTTTAGAACCAAACATGACATTCTTATTTTAACCATGTGTGCCCGCCAGTGAGATACAGCAATGCTGTGTTCTCATTATATATATATCTGAAAGCAGTATAATTTGTTCATAAATGTTAGAAAAGTACCATATCGCACTATCTCTCCTCCTCTCTCTGCGCAGTATACCTGTATGTGCTCTTTTATGATCTAGATTCCAAAGTATTAGTGAGGCATCTTTGGAAGATAATCCTCTATAATAACCCAATATTTAATATACTTTCGGACTTTTAGCTAGCATATTGAACTGTATTTTTTTCTATTTTGTCATGCGTGTTCACTTTTTGAGGACTTCAGATTAAAGGATTATATTCTTATTACAAAAAAAGTACTTTCTTTCTTTCTTTCTTTCTTTTTACTTTCTTCCTTCCTTTCTTTCTTTCTTTCCATACATTAATCCATGAAAAGTAAAAGCAGAAATTTCACATTTTGTTTGTAAAAGAACCAGAATATATATGTTACCATAAGGAGATACCAGGCAAATACGCTTATCAAACAATATGCTAGTCAGGGTACTATATGAACTAAGAAAATATAAGAAATTATATTAATTTAGGGATATTGTACGAAATGTTCTCACCAAAACAGATTATTGCAATGTCAAATATATGCTAGTCTCTGCATTCCAGATCATATGTCCAAAGGATAACAACATATCTGTATTAAAAGACTGATATTAAAGGATATTAAAGGAGTAAAAAGCCAACACGCTATCTCAATGCATCAACCTTATAATTCCTGGTGAAATTCAAAATGATGATGGAAGAATAAAATATAAGTTTGTTTTTACTTTTTTCAATATTATATTGTTTACATTACATTGTTTATTTTACATGGTATGCATAATGAGTTTAGATTAAGCAAAGATTCACCTGTATTAAATTCTATTTTTATCTTTGTTATGCATTTAGTCTTATCTTTTTCTTTTCCCTAATTACGTGTATGAAAGTATAACTTTTTTTAGGAAGTGACATTGAAAAGTTGTTTTAATTCACAGAGCGTCACTACACTAGAAATTAAAAATTAGCAAAACAGGATTTTGTAATAAAGTCTACTCTACTGATTATAAGAGACTTAAAAATGTTCTTATTTTAAAATGATTACAGTGCACGCAGTCACTCTAGAGACTGTAGACAGTTTATCACGTGACAAACAAGCTTTTATTTACTAAACCACTAATTGTGCAGACATGACAAGCAAATTGCCCATTTTCATCCAAACAGCGAAGCTGTAAAAACATCAGTTTAGCTACCCAGCTATTATGGCCAAAATCTTGCCATTCTATAATAAATTCTCTGCAATTCCCACTTTACTTTTTAAATCCCAGTAACTATAATTGGGATCGACACATCTACATACAAATAAAATATAGTTATACTTTTGCATGTGAATGAACGTGTTTGTAAAATGTATAGAAATGAAAACAATACCCTTTTCTGAAGTTAGTTTATTAAACATGAATAGTGTTATTATGACTCCCCCACAAGCTAGCAGGGTTACCCATTGGTGGAAAGCATATGTACAATAGGAAAGCGCTTTAAAAACATTTAAAATTTACATTGCATGATGTGCTGTTTTTATGCACTGGGGAGAACTATTTTTCTCTACGCTCTTCTTTGTTCCTTACGAAGTGTTCAAAGAAGCAGCATGCTGTAACAGAACACAATGTATGCTAAATTCTACTGAACTATGGAAATGTGCACATGTACAATTGTGAAATATTACAAAATATTCTCTCATGTAGGTGTTTTACATCAAATGTTCTTTACGAATCTTGCAGCCACTGAAGAGTAACATTGAAACACTGATCGACAATAGACTTATTAACAGCTTTAAAACTACCGGGCAAATTGAAACAATCTTGTCACGTCTTCATTTCTGTCCCCGGAGCTTAGTTGGCCTCACATAATCATTGAGTACACCTTTGTGACTCCAGCTATATGACGGAGTGTTAAAAGAAAACCGTATTTTTTACAAGGCTTAACAGCTGTTGCAGAGGTGAGAATGTATGCAAATTCAAGTACATCTCCAATCTAATGTGCGGGGTTTAAAAAATCTGCATGGTTTACAGAATCCAATATATTACAATTATGTAAAGTTGAATTCTCTAAAGATATTTACTTCTTAGTAAATGTGCTGATTCATAGATTTACTGCATACTCATACATCTATTTGAATAAAATTATGAATTTTAAATGTATTCCTATTAAGTGGTATCGAAGAATTTATACTGCTTCTGTTGTAAAAAGTGGTATATGCCCCATATGAAATACTTCCCAACAATAAATTTGTGGGGTCGATGTATGGTCCTCATGCACTATGTGTGACACTTAGAAGTGCCAACCCAACCACCATTATTGATAATCATTTAAAAGGGAAATATATTTTTGAAAAATTTCAACAAATTGAAGGCTGTGAGTGTTTACGTCAGATGTAGCTTTTTGAGTATATAAAAGATTTTTGTAAAATTAACATTTTTTTAAGATAGTTTTTCTTTTAGTTGGAGATATTCATTGGCATTTATGTATTCTGCAGATGTCACAGAATTCAAACTGGGATATTCCCAGGCTTGTATAAAACTACGCACACAATTCATAGTCACAATGTGATCTATGTGTGCAAAAAATAGCAGGAAACAAAACTATTATCATAAACCATAGCAGAGAATGTAAAAAAAATGACTGGATGAAAAGTGGTTTATGACCCATATGAAATACATTTAAAAATATACATATTTTGAGAGAGAATTCATAGTGGTGTACTGATAAATTACCCCCAAAAAGACACACAGTAAAGTCTGAAGGCTGTAATCGAAAGCTTCAAATTCCTCATTTCTGCCTTGTAGCTATCATGTGGAACTTATGCATATGGAGCATTGCACTTAGTGAAAGAGGAGGAACATAAAGTGACGCACATTCTGTAAACAAAATACTCAGCCACAATAATAATAAGCATGACAATGCATGAAATAAATATTACTATATACAATGGCAAAAACTGGTAATAAACCACTCCGTTTGTCGTTAATACAGTTTTGTCTATATTGCCCCTTCTATAAATATGGAATGAGCTATTGGTTGACTACCAGCAGATAAATCATATAAAGAGGACACTTACAATGTTCCAGTGATATAGACATCAAATCACAAAATGGTCCATGTGAAGAAAATGTACGTTTCCAGAACACACCTCAATAATAGTACTCACACTAAGCGGGGGCACCATCCAGTAAATAACAGTAATACAAAAAAAGTAATGACCCAGCACAACACTTCAGATGAAATGCACTCCAATTAAATTTAATTGAAGTCCCACAGCAAACAGCAATGTTTCTGCAATGTTTCTCTGGTCCTTTATCAAGCTTCTTACAGTAAGGCTGAAACGTTGCTCCTTGCTGTGGAACCTTAATGTCGAAACATCTGTCCTTTCCTTGGTGATCACCAGAATTACCTGCCATGGGCTTACAGTTCTATCCAGACCAAGCTATGCCCTACAAGTACTTGGGGACACTCTTGATAGACATACAAAGGAGTCAGTTTTAGAAAATGTCTGATCTTTATTAAACAGGTTTTATAATAACACGCAATAAAGTGGAGTCAAGGGAGTATCATTAATTACCAATCAAATATTGACATCTATTAACTAACAGAATGGACAGCTCATGCAAGCTACATGGTGAAAACGTAACAAATCATCGATCCACAACTTATCTAGGGGGCATTACTAGGTGAGGACTTCTTAGAATAGGACGGTATAGAGGTAGTGTCTTCTTAGAAGAGGGGGTACAAGAATGGTCATGTTCAAAACTACGTATGTGGCGTGGACGTCCTTGCAATGTACAAGGCTGTTAGTCTTATGATTAAGCTGAGCAGAAATGAACCCCTTCACTTTGTATAATTAAATTGGAGTGCATTTTAGCTAAAGTGGTGTGCTAAACCATTACTTTTTTTGGAAAATTACATCTGGTTCAGGGATGTCCTGCTTAGCTCCAATAAATCACTTGAGACAAAGCTCTGATTTAGAGCTTTTGTAGTCAGCAGGTAATAACAGCAGCTGGATTGTTAATTAAACCAACTTGGAAAAATGTTCCATTCACATTCTTCAATGATTACTTTGAGTGCTGAATACAGCTCATCGGTCAGTCTGAGGGCCACTAATAATGACCCCAGCTGACAGAGGGGACCCCAGGTATTGGGGCTTACCTGGGCCTCTCTGGTGTGAGCATGGATTCATGGGAAGTCACCTGGGCCTCTCTGGTGTGAGCATGGATTCATGGGAAGTCAAATAGATTTACACCCATTAAAGTACAAAGTAACAAACTTCCAATATTTTACTCATTGATATATTCACAAACATTTGAGCTGACTTGATGTATAACAGCAACTGATAAAATAATTTCAATAACTGCTTCTGTATACAGAAAAAGAAAACATTTCCAGGCCACTCAAACACTGATGATTCCCATGTATGCTCTGAGTATGCCAAAGTAAAGTGTCTTTTAGAACATATAAAATTGTATATGTTCAAACAAGCTAGTATCTAACATGTATGTATGTTTATATTTTCATATTTTGCCTATCTTTACTTTGTCATTATGAACTGATCAGTCAGATCATTAAAACCACCTGCTTGGGCGGGGCTTAGCCGCGGAACAAAGAGGGCGCCATTTTCCACTGCTCAGACGGCGCTCTGTACAATCCGCTGAAAATCACCCGATACCCTGCCCATCCAGCCCAATCACCAAGAGTACCCGCGAGAGGAGGCCACACGGTGCCGGTACATGCCGTTTTTAGAAAAATCTGGCCAAAACCAGCGGAGGAAAAAGGCAGCGGCCTGTCACCTCTCTGTACACCTTGAGGATCTCTTCGGGCGCATCCCACACCAGGGAGAGTTGAATTGGGGCACAGATAAAGCACCATCAGCACAGCAGCCCACAAACATGGGAAGACGCTCTCAGAAACCCACCACAGGTACACCAAACGAATCCCAAGACATTGGGGCCCTTTTGCAGCGACAAGCCCAGCCCAAAATGGCAGCCCCGGTGTACCAGGAGATCCAGGTCGACCCTCAGGCCCAAACACCTGACCACCCCCCAGCACACACCCCACCACAAGCAGCAGAGACACTGGCTGCAGGCTTCCCTGATTTCTCAGCACTGGCCACCAAACAGGACATTAAAAACTACCTTATGGAATTTCACCAGACGCTAGCCACAGACATAGCAGTAATACAGGCTGACCTATAGGTGGTCACGGACAGAGTGAGAGCAAGCGAAGAGGACATCATAGATATGAGGCAGGAAATGTCCAAAATGAAGGACTCTATCCTAGCCATCCAAAAGACGCTACAAACTTTCTCCGCAAACATTGCAACGCTGGAAGACCGCTCCAGGCGTAACAACCTGAAGATACGTGGGGTGCCGGAGTCCGTCACCATGGCAGAGATGCCCCACTACCTGAGATGACTAACGGCCTCACTGCTGCCACTGTCACAGGCCAAAAAGCTTGTTTTTGATGGCATGTTTCGCCTATCTAAATCACCAAAGGCCCCAACAAACTCCGGGAGTGACATCATAGCCCGCTGCGCCATGGCCCAAGACAAACAAGCACTACTTTCTGCACCAAGAAGCCAAACTCCCTACACGTTTGAGGGAGCTGAACTGTCCTTCTACCAGGACCTGTTAAGGCCCACATTACAATGACGCGAATCAATCCTCCAGGCCACGAGCCAACTGAGACACACGGGAATACCATACCAATGGACTACTCCACAAGCTCTCACAGCGAACCATAATGGGACTAAGCACAGAATCTCCTCAGCCGAAGAGGCACCTGCACTGCTGCGTGCACTGGGACTGTCAATCCCTGATGAGGAGTCAAGAGACCAGAGGGCAACACCGACCTGGAACCCAGCTACAGTAGTCGCCTTCACCCCACGGAACCACACGGCTACGGACAGGGTTACCAAACCAGGTACACCTTACCATGTGACAGGAGGGTAGGAATAGGGCTAAACACCCACTACGACTCTCTCCCCCCACCCCCCTGCCGCAGCCCCCTTGGTTAGGGGTATAACAAGCCAAAACCAACCCACTCACTTGCCGCCGCAGCATTGTCTCTATCTAGGCCCCAAAAAGGAACACCGATGCTCGCCACGACAAGAGGCACCCACAGATTACCACACCCACAGACGTTAGCCCACTTCAACCCACACAGCAACCGACTGACGGTAATAACTCTAGTAGTCCCAACCTAGACATACCCAACCCAGTTCTCGACCACACCTAGATAGCCTCCAGGGAGGCACCACATATCCACAAGCACAGGCCAAAGGGTTCTGACTTTAGTTGGGACAGGGATGCCCTCGTAACGTTCACCAAACTGACAAGCGACTCTCCAGAGAGGGCCCAGGCCAAGCGACATCAAAACTAAGACACACAATCTAGAGCATATTGCCATACTGAACTGGGTACCTTGCTTAAACACTAAAAGTTTATGTTTGTTATGTTAGCGCAATATCTGGTTTGATAATGCTTGTTTTAACAAAAATGGTGCAACTCTCTCAATATGTCTGGTGCTCATACACCTTTACAATATTACTCGATGACATGTTATGTACCTGCAAATGTTCTTTACATGCACCGCAAAAATAAAGAATAAAAAAAAAAAAAAAAAAACACCTGCTTAATATCATGTAGGTTCATGCTGACAAAACTCTGATGTATTGAGGTATAGACTCCACACCAATATCTGGCACCAAGACATTAGCAGCATATCTTGTTCCTCACACCTTTCCTGGACAATTTGTGCAGTGTGCCAGGGTGCATTATCCTGTTGAAAGAGACCACTGTCATCAGGGAAAACCACAGCCATAAAGGGGTGTACTTGTCTGCAACAGGTGGTTGGGACGTGTCAAAGTAACACCAACACAAATGCCAGGACCCATGTGTTCTAGTAGGATATTGCTCTGAGCATAACACTGCCTCTGCCTGCATACTTTCTTCCCATAGTGCATCCTACTGCCATTTCTCCCCCAGGTAAACAACACACTCGCACCTGGCCATCCACCTGATCTAAAAGAAAATGTGATTTATCAACCAAGCAAACTTATTCTATTGCTCCATGGTCGAGGATGCTCACATCTCCATTGAAGGCATTTTTGGCAGTGGGAAAGGGTCATCACAGGCACTTTGACAGGTGTGTGGCTATGCAGCCCCAGATGCAGCAAGTGTTTTCTGACACCTTTCTATCATGGCCAGCTCTATGTTTATCAGCAATTTGAGCTACAGTAGCTCTTCTGTGTGATCGGACCAGATGGGTTAGCCTTCACTTTCGAAATTCATCAATGAACCTTGGAAGCGCATGACTCTGACTCCAGTTCATCGGTTGTTCTTTTTTCCACCACATTTGGTAAGTTCTAACCACTGCATACCGGGAACACCCTACAAGACTGGCCATTTTAGAGATGCTCTGACACAGTCATTTAGACACAATAAATAAATTACCCCATACTCTAGTTCCACCTTATGATCCTGCCACACTTCTGAGAGGTGCTCTGTGTACAAACTATAGAATCCAGATAAGCAAGAAACAGGCAGCACTCCAGGATGCAAGTGGATATAATATTTTATTTGCAATGCATGATTAAAGCTCTAAGGACCCGAAATGTCGCACTGTACTACTGATGTTACTTACCTTTAAATAAAATATTATTTCCACTGGCATCCTGGAGTGCTGCCCATTTCTTGCTTACCCAGTCATCCAGCCATCACTATTTGGTCAATCTCAAAGTCACGTTTCGCCTGTCCAATTTTCCGGCTTCCAACACATGAAATCCAAGTGCTAACTGATCACTTATTGCCTATATTGCTTCTAAAATTATAGCAAATTTTATCTACTCTCCAAGTAATTTCAGGTTTAACTGGTTCATTCAATCTCTGAATAAAGCGTACTTTATGTATTATATGACTTAACACCTAAAACCTTACTTTCTAACTCATATCTTGGAACATTCACAATGAAACCTTATGTGTCTGCATTTAAGTTCACAGTGAACGCACATTTCTTCAGGGAAGACTAATCTTTATTCAGTTTGATATCTCCATCCTC
The DNA here is from genome assembly GCF_036172605.1 of Pelobates fuscus. Taxonomy (NCBI): domain Eukaryota; kingdom Metazoa; phylum Chordata; class Amphibia; order Anura; family Pelobatidae; genus Pelobates; species Pelobates fuscus. The sequence continues at coordinate 309,924,162 of NC_086320.1, read as the reverse complement.
TAATACTATGACATATATATATCTTACTGTCATGTTTCTTTACCGTTCAGATATTTCTCTAGCAATATTTCCTTAACCTCTTCATTCTCATAATGTGTGTGATGTCATATCTGAAATGCACTCAAAAGTGTAAAGAGGAGAATTAAAACAATAATTGTATTTCTATTCTGCATTAGCAATGTTTTCCATAAAAAACCTTTATTTGCTTACCCGACCCAAGCACTGATGTCCCTCGGTGCTGGGTCAGCACTCTGACTCCTCCAACGTTATCTGATGGGGGGACCTAATGCGCTGGCATGGCGAATGCAGCAGACCATTAGGCCCTCCCCATAGGAAATCATTGCTTCAATGCTTTCCTGTGGGAATTTCTCTGACATTTGATGTCCTCATGCAGAGCGTGAGGACATCCAGCATCAGTTAGGCTAACCACAATCCCGCAAACTCACGGAAGCGCCTCTATTGGCTTCTGGTAGACTAGAGGCTGTCTTAGTATTGCAATGTAAACATTGCAGTTTCTCTAAAACTGCAGGGTTTTAAATTGCAATACTAAGGGGGACAGGGACACTGCACCCAGACCACTTCAATGAGCTGAAGTGTTCTGGGTGCCTGTAGTGTCCCTTTAAACAGAGAAAACAAAGGATGTACCTTGGACGTAAAAACCCAAGGGCAGAGTACAGAATATTTGATAGACTCCTAACCTCAACATCTGAGGAAAGGGATTTAGGGGTGATTATTTCTGATGACTTAAAGGTAGGCAGACAATGTAATAGAGCAGCAGGAAATGCTAGCAGAATGCTTGGTTGTATAGGGAGAGGTATTAGCAGTAGAAAGAGGGAAGTGCTCATGCCATTGTACAGAACACTGGTGAGACCTCACTTGGAGTACTGTACACAGTACTGGAGACCATATCTTCAGAAGGATATTGATACCTTAGAGAGAGTTCAAAGAAGGGCTACTAAACTGGTTCATGGATTGCAGGATAAAACTTACCAGGAAAGGTTAAAGGATCTTAACATGTATAGCTTGGAGGAAAGACGAGACAGGGGGGATATGATAGAAACATTTAAATACATAAAGGGAATCAACACAGTAAAGGAGGAGACTATATTTAAAAGAAGAAAAACTACCACAACAAGAGGACATAGTCTTAAATTAGAGGGGCAAAGGTTTAAAAATAATATCAGGAAGTATTACTTTACTGAGAGGGTAGTGGATGCATGGAATAGCCTTCCAGCTGAAGTGGTAGAGGTTAACACAGTAAAGGAGTTTAAGCATGCGTGGGATAGGCATAAGGCTATCCTAACTATAAGATAAGGCCAGGGACTAATGAAAGTATTTAGAAAATTGGGCAGACTAGATGGGCCGAATGGTTCTTATCTGCCGTCACATTCTACGTTTCTATGTTTCTATACCACTTGTAATTATAATTGTAAATAGTTTTGCTATTTTATTTTTGTATATTTTCCATAACATTGTTTATATATATGTTCTATATAAAGTGCATAATCAGAAATCGTCTAAGTGTGTGTGTGTAAGTTGATTTCTATGTAAAATAATCCATGCCTACTTTGTATTTATGCACGTGTTTCCCATAATATGTAATGGTTACCTTGACATTAGGTCTGGTAAGTTGAACCTGGTCTGTATTTTAAATGGATGTCATAATAAAGAAGGCATTTTTTAATCTACAAGAACATTCTTTAACTCTCAGTATGAGATTTAATGGTATCTTCACATTAATGGCTATCACAGACAGCTTGGAAATGGAAAAAATCCAAACTTAAGCTTTGTTGAATCAACTAAAATAGTTATCACAATGCTGATTGGTTGTGATATAATGTTTCTTAGTAGCTAACTGTAATGGAGTGGACAATTGCTACCAAGAGTGCTTTAATTAACAAAGGAGTTACAATAAAAATAATGATAAGTATAATAATAACACCTCTGAATACATATACATTGATCCCAAATACTCCACAAGAATATTTGGCAATTGCACTTAATAGGAAATTGTTTTATTGTGGTATGATAATCAAAGGAACATTTGGGTGCAGGACTATCCTGCAGTGCCCTCCACAAACATTGGAACCCTTGATAAATATGAGAAAGGAAGGCTGGGAAAAAGTATATCTATTGTTTAACCTATTGATCTTTTGTTTAAAAAAATACACAAAACCACTCTGCTCTTATGGATATGCAGCAGATCTGTAGGACTGAATGCTCATGACTTGTGCTTACAGTCCAATTAAAATGTTCAACTGTTACTTTTTACCCTTCTCAAAGCTAATCTGTCCTTACGTGTTATGTCATCTCAGCTTGTCCACCCCACCATCCAGCCTGTGACCAGCCCACACTGCCTTAGCAGATATATGGCACTCAGCTCATCTTGCTGCTAGTGAATGCTCACACCACGCTCATGCGTAGTGTAGCATTCACCATTCTGACAAGAGCTCAATAGCAGTTTGTGGTGCTCAGTATGTATTGAACGCAGGTCCAAAAATGCTTCTTTTTTGAGGAGCATTTAAGTGGACGTCAGAGAGTGGAGTAGTGATACAGCGTGACAACAGAGAAGGCGGGAAATAAATTGAACCAGTGCCGGAGATTAGTTTTAGTTTTATTTTACAGGTCATCACAAAAAGTAAAGGAGACCTAGTGGCAAGTGGCTAATATGGCACTATAAACACAATTGAGCATATCAGGTAAAGGGTTGGAGTAACCCTTTAAAGAGCAATACATTATATATGTGCACAGTGCTAGAAGAATGCTAGCAAATATAATGATTTTAATTTAAAATTCTATAAAAAGGTGGTTCTTCCCCCAACCATCCATCAGTCCTCTGAATTAGACCTGTTTGCTCAGGACAGAAATTCATGATAAAATGGTCATGTGAAAACATTCAAAATACTATGTTAAACACACTAAGTTGTCTTCTTTTGCGATATGCCAATAAGATGGTAAGCTGCAATTGGTAACTTAGTTTGTAAAGCTGTCAAGTATGAACTCTGAGATTGGAAGATATCTAATTTGACCATTAAAAAATGGCAAATACAATTGGGAGACTTTGCTGTACTTAGGAGATGTAACTGTACAAAGATAAATAATAAATGTAAATGATTTAATACATTTATATAAAAACAATAAAGAAGTAAACATTCTAAATCAGACATTTTGGCAGAGATTACTGATAAAATGTTACACAAAAAGTGTCAAACTGTCACTAGGTAAATTTTATCGGTGTCTACTTGATATAATTTTGTCAAATGTTATCCTTGTTTTTAAAATGTTTTATCAGGTATGAAAAGCAAGAACAAAGGACAAAACAGGCATACAGAGCATGTAAATTACAATGATAGGTAAAAAAAAATGTACGGCGCTAAATAAAAGATACATCTCTATCAAACATAAAAAAACTAAACATTTTGCATCTAAAACCATTGTCTTTGATTTCCTATTCCCCATTTATATTTTAAGTAGTCTAAGGCCACAACATGAAGTGCAGCAATTAGTGAATTGAAAGGTGAAGAAAATAAATAATTGAAGTGATGAGAAGAGAGGAATTTTTAATCATTTAACTGAAAAGTGAAGAAAATAAATAGTTGAAGTGCGGAAATTGAAGAAACCTGGTAACAAAATGTAATAGAAGTTTTAAAAAGGCAAAAGAAGAGTGGAAAAGTATGGGATAAGGATGGGAAGAAAACAAAACATACCATGACAGAAATTAATATACAATGACAGATACAAATATAAAATGCTATATGAATATAGAATTACAGACATCAATAAAAAAATATGTACAAGGCCTCGGTGCCAGTGAACCTATAAATCACTGCCTATTAGGTTGTTAAAGATGGTTCTTGTGTGACCAGATGAGTGGTCCTAAATATTGTCCATGGGTACCAAACTAGTGATGTTCCCATTTAACCTACTGGACATATCATGCATACATATACTTTTGACCATAGATATCTCAAAGTGTGGAACATTTTCTGTCCACTTCTTGGCTACACAGATCAACTTGGCAGTACAAATCTTATGAACAGCTTGAGTGTTTCAGAAAAAAGACGAGGTGACACCGGAGATATATTCAGGAGTGCTATATAGCTAAAATCTTGGTAAGAAATTAAAAAAAAAAAAAACTCCTCCAGTAATCACACCACACAAGAAAATTTGGTGGCCATTATTAAACTTATAGTGCCAGCATATTATATTTTACAAATGTAATTGTAAATGTAACAATTGCATTTCCTTCCTTAAAATACTTATCCTAGAGTGTCTGACAACTGGTTGACTTCCCAGACATATAGGTGTATCCACAAACTGGACTAATAAATTAAACTAATTAAACATTTTTCTTAGATTGCTCCGGTGATGTCGAATTTATTACAGGCAAAAGTATGAAAAAAAAATGACGATGTTTTCCCCACTTTTAAACATTTTATTTATGCAAATGTTGTGTGTTATATACATACACTATATCAGAACAAAGCTCTAAAGATATTCTAAAAATATATTTATTTATAGTTATAAATATGTGAAATAATGGTAAAACAAACACAATGCAAATATATCCTAAGTCAATAACACATATATATTTCACACTCCCATTCATAAAGGTCAATAAGGTGTTAAATCTATTGGCATGAGTCGTTCTCTATTGTAATAAAAAAATAGTAATTGAATGTAATTTAAATTCCTTAAAATAATTATTTGTACTAATAAATGAAGGAAAATGGATCCTGTCACTACAAGTACAAAATCTTCCCTAACACACACATTGGTTTCACGAGTATATGCACTGTACTAACAAAAAAAAAACAAAAAAACTAGAAGGTGTATATTTTAATTCTATAACATTTCCTTAACGTGTGCTGTTAACACTCTTCATTTATTTCTCCTGCACATAACGTACCACATCATTTGTTGCACACGTGATTGCTGGAAATCAATCAAAAATGTGCTAAATGATTTATTCCCTTCCAAGATTTGTCTTGAAACGCAGTCAAATACCAAAGAACAAAAATTGCTTCCAATTTACTGCCATTTTGTGAGTTATTATGCATTGGCAAATTTGGACATTACTAAACATGCCTCTGTGTCTTACAGGCATTTCATAAACTGAGCAATATAGAACAGAGATGTTGTTTAATCGGTGACCTTAATCAAACCAGCTCTTGGAAAATGTAAACTGATAAGTTGAACAAGTATTTAATGCTCATTGAAACAAGAAAAGAAGAAAGCAAAAACGAGATATGTTAAAGGTATATTCACTGTCCTGCTTTGCAAAAAAATGTGGAAACAACAATAATGTTAAAGGGAACACTCTAATGCAGAATTGCAATTTGTTTATATATATTTCAATATTTACTTTTTAGTTCACATTCACATGTTTGAGTGATGGAGCTATAATGGTATATGACCATATAGCCACAGGGACTATTGAGATATTTAAATATTTGGATTAAGTGCAGTGAGGTGCCCTCGAAAGCACAACACAGTCTTTCAGGAATATACATCTTATTTACACTGATTTCTATAGACAGGTCTATTTTGATTGATCTATATATATATTAATAATAAAAAAAAATAATAATAATAACAATAATAAAATCAAAGTACCGTATTTAGCCAGGAAAGGTAGTATAATCAGATGTGTGAATTTACACCTTATTCACACTGATTTCTATTGACAGGTCCATTTTGATAAAAATTAATAATAATAATAATAATAATAATAATTTTAACCAGGAAAGGTATAATCAGATGTGTGAATTTACACCTTATTCACACGGATTTATATAGACAGGCCAATTTTGATTGATAATAATAATAATAATAATAATAATAATAATAATAATAATGTATTTAACCAGGAAAGGTATAATCAGATTACTCTGGTTTCCAAGTAAGTCCAGGGGAATACTAAACAATATTTATATTTCTCCTCTTCATTTGTAATTTGTGAGCTGGCTTTACTTTGTTTGAACTGGATTATCGGGTAATTTGCTAAATATTAAATGGAGGTATGGGGAGAAGAAAAAATGCTAAATATTAAACATTAAAAATCATGGAGTTTCCCTTTAATGGCTAGCCTGACACGAGTCATGCCTCTAGTCCCAACTCTTTAAACCTCCAGATGCTGTGGCACAAAACTTTTGAAAACTATTTGAGAACTATAAAATAAGAAGATGTATATTGGTGATGCATAACATAATGGTGATTTGTGTTATTGAAAAATAATGCCACCTTGAGGCTGTGGAGACACGTACCATAGGACATTGGGTCAATTCAATAAACAAACAAAAAAACACAACTCTAACAACTGTATAATGTCACAGTTGGTTGCAGACATAATTACGTAACTAGATTTTAGAACTCAATAAGAATCAAGAATGTCTTCAATAGCTTCTCAGCTAACTGCCAATATCCTAGTACGAGGCAACATCTATATTTCCTGAGTTCAAAGTAAAAACGAAAAATGTATTTGTACTATTTATGTATCAGCAAGGGATTATGTGGAATTTCCAAAGTCAAGATTTACCCGGTTTAATAAAGTTTGTTTTTTCTTTCCTCTTCGATCCTTAGGGCACACAGAAGTTGATATTGATGGATTGGTTTTAGAACATTTTAAGAAGTACATGTGTATAATTAGTTTTTTTTCATAATCAAGCCAACATAATGTATGTTGTAAAAAAGCACATTTTCTGTCTGGAGTTAAACGGATTACAAACTATGGTACTGTGCAATGGATTTTGAGAGCACTGACATACCTTCAGTTTGAGATCACAGAAAGAGTTTTATTTAACATATTAATTGGTTTCATTGCTAAGCTAATTTAGACACTATATAGTGTCAGCAAAAGAACAGTTTCAATATGCAGACATACATATCTCTAGTTTAAAGAAACACTAGAGTTTAAGGAATATAAACATTAGGTGACCCACCTTCCCCCATTAAAGCTAAAAAAGCAAACCCTTTTTACTTACCTTTCAAACGTTGTTAAACTGGACTCCACACTGCTGTCACTACTTACTGGCTCAGATCATCAAGATTGCACTGCAAATCCCACCTCCACCAATCAAATGCTCTCTTGAGCCTGACTCTCAGGGTAAGAACCTCTAGTGACTGTCAGGAAGACAGACATGAGAGATGTGTTTAAAGTAACACTATAGTGTCAGGAACACAAATATTAATTATTATTATTACTGGTATTTATATAGCGCCAGCATATTCCATAGTGCTTTACAATATTATCAAAGGGGGAGATTTAACAATAAATGAGACAATTACAAAAACCTACAGGAACAATAAGTTGAAAAGGGCCCTGCTCAAACGAACTTACAGTCTATAGGAGGTGGGGCGTAAAACACAACAGGACAGGAATGTAATGTATTCCTGGCACTATAGTGGTAAAATAACAGTTTAGGTGTTGGACCCCACCTCTCTTTATATTTAAAATGTATTTTTTACTAACAATAATAATCCTAGCCGCACGCAACCTTATTGCCAATCATTGGAAACAGACAGTTTGTCCACCCCCAACACTACTTCATCATAAAGTACGGCAATACTTAAAATATGAAATGATGACAGCGCAGACAGCCAAACAAATAGCGACCTCTCACTATAGCTGGCAACAATGGACTAACCATACTTAATAAAGTGAAATTGGAGAAACAGTTTCTGACAAATAAAAGGTTATATAAAAGATAATATATGATAAGGCTATATGAATATATGAGATTCATGACTCCTACGATATTGTATATTGTACCGAACATTATATTGGGTTTACCACCAGATAGCATGGTGGACGCCATTATGTTATTTACAATACCATGTTGATAGTATGTTACGACCGCACTGCAAAATGCAATGAGTTAAATGTACAAATGTAAGATCGCCTAAAGATCCGTGGTTACTTCACTTCAGTGTACTGTAATGTACTGCACTGCATCCCCCAAAGTTTCTCTCCCTTTTTCCTTTCTGTACCTCATACTTTATGAAAACTCTTTCAATAAAATTTAAATTGAAAAAAAATGTATTTTTACTCAGTTTTTTCCAACACCTCACCTGTCCTACCTTTGCTGACTCCACAAGGCTCCACCTCCATGGCTGAGATCATCAAATTTGATGATCTCTGCAAATCCAATGCTTTCCCATAGGAAAGCATTGGGAGGTTATTGCACATGCGCTGCTAATCTGCATCTCCTCATAGAGATGCATTGCATAGAGAGTTCAGTTTTTCTCTGATAAGGCAGTGTTTACACAACAACAAATCGGCAGGGACAGGCTATAGACACCATAACAACTACATTAAATTGTAGTTGATCTGGTGACTATAGTGCACCTTTAACTAATAAAAACATTGCCATTCATACAACACAGTAATGTTTTACTGTTCAGGGCTAAAACATCAGGGACACTACAGCCAGATCACTTTAATCAATATACACAATATTTGATATTCTGTAAGAAATTTGACAATGTTACTGTTATTTGTTTGCAATGTTAACAGTCCATGTTTTTATTTAATACATGTAACTGTTTAATAAAGGACTTGATTATTTGTGTGTTTATCCGTCCTCCCCTCCCCCCTACCTCCCCCTTCTCCTTTTATGTACCAAACATTATTTACATTTTTGTGCCAAAAGGACAAGGAAAACAAGCAAAGCACTATTAGCCCATTGGGACAATATCGATTGGTTTGTGAACTTATATAGAACTATTGTTTTGTGTCATGAATCACACTGATAAAACACCCTCTCTTCTGTCCCGTCCAAGGTGAAGAGATCTTCCAACTGTACATGTGAAAATCCGTCAGGCATGCCCAATGCACTTTTCCAGTATTCCTAAGAATAGGGTAATGATTGGTTAGATCATTGTCCCCACTGGAGTGGGTGTGGAGAGCATAAAAAGTAAGAAACAGGTAAATATGGGAAAATATATATATATATGTTTACCTGGTTTTTTTTCAGTTTGCAGAGTGAGGCAATTGTGTCATTAAAAATTAAAGCTTTTGAAATGACAGTTGTCTCAAAGTGATGCATGTCCCTTTAAGAGAGGATCTGTATGTACACGAAATGAGTTACAGTTTAAAGCCTTTGTTAATTAGTCAGATAACTTGTGCATTCCAACCTCCAGTCAAATAACCGGTGCCAAGTAACACAGTAAATACATTGCATGAAAAATACCGGCAATTCCTGGATTTACAATACATTCATTCATTAATTTACATAGAAATCCAAGTCTTGGATTTCTTTGGAAATTAAAGAATGAATTTATTGTGATTTCAGGAGTGCCAGTATTTTTCATGCCAGGTATATATATATACACGTATGATTTGATCCTGAGGAAAGTCCCTAAGTGGACTGAAACGTTGATCTACATGTTGGAGTAAAGGAAACCTTTTCTAAGGAAGACCGTGAGTGCAGCCCATTTGTTAAATTGCTTTGGATGTTAAAGCCCAAGGACTGGCACCTGGCATTTTATATATACAAGGACATTTTTTAGCCTGAGTACAAGGACTGACAACTTTTTTGTATATATATATATATATATATTAAAAAACAGATGAGCTATATATATGTGTGTGTGTGTGTGTGAGTTCTATATAGTATGGTCTTACAGTGCAATAACAGTAATATCTACATGAATTATAGGATACAAGAGTTTGTCATGAAAAAAAAAATCTAATGTATATCCTGATAAATCCAGGGATCATCTTTTGGTTTGATTACTGAGGACTTAAGGAACATATTTGGCTCATCTATTCATGACTATGAATCCTGAAATACAGTACATCAGAGGTTGAAAGGATAAAATAGCTTTTCAGCTGTAAAATTGGTACTCGCAAAGACATTTGTAGCATGCATGTCGAAAATTCAGTCTGACAAGCGAGTTGATTTTATGAACACTTCATAGTGTGTGCAGTAGTTAGGAGAATATCTATATTTATACCGACTTAACATCAGTGAAATGCAATGTCTAAAATAAAAGATCAGACAATATTGTAGATTGTACTTTATATTTAGGAGACATATATCTAGAAACCATTGCATGCGGCTAGCAGACTCTTTTTAGTAAGCGAAATTGGGAGCTAAGACTTATTTCTTCAAAGGAAAACAAGAAAAAGAAACTTGCGGCTCAACTTACCATCAGGTCTTCCAACACCAAGAGTACTGTTTGGGTGTGCAGGTATTTCTAATGGACACTCCAGGATGGAATAAGACCTTTTTTAAATGTATTATACTAATAATGAATTTAAAAAAACGTGCAAAAAAAAAATAAACAAAACAAAATTAATAAAAAAAAATTAAATTTAAAAAGACATATTCAAAGCTCTTGTAGCAGCTGGAAATTCCCAATAAACAACAGCAGCATGTAAGCACTGTCCTAACCAAAAAGTAACTTTAACAAGCTGGATCCTCATTACAGGCTATGATGTCTAAACTGACTCCCTAAAACCCTGCTGAGCTGGGGTTTATAGGATATCTAGTTCTAGGAGAAACTTCTGAATAGGTTGATATCAGCTATAATACTGATACTATGAGCCAATTTTATGAATGGCACTGTACACAGAATTTGTTTGGGGAGTGGTGGGGTCTTTAATGATTTACACTCAAGCAGTAGAGGCAGACTATACATATGTGTATACTGGCAAATAGGTAGGATAGGAAATATGGGCAGAGGGTGAAGAGAAGTTTCTTTTTAGATGTCTTAGAGAAAAAGATTAGGCTTATAGCTGCAGCAACTGTGTCCAAGGAGAGATGGCAAGGGGAATTCCGTACAGTATAACACAGAGCACAAGCTGTGAAAATGATAGGACTGCCCCTTGAAAGTGGCTCTGCCATCTGTGGAAATCTGTAACTTATCTGAAACTCTCCTTTGTGGGTTCCACTATCGTCTTTCTTCAGCACCTAGAGTTTCAATTGCCAGAAGCAAGACCGTACACAAAGCTTATGTACAATCCCTACAGTGTGGAATTCTCCGTAGACCAACTTGAATGACATATGAGTAAATGTCTAATTTCCACAGCCATTACCAGCAAGCATAAGCTGATTCTACCTTTTGTCAACCTCGAGCTTTACCATAGAGCATAAGTAGCCTTATGATATCTTTTGATTGCATTGAAATTTAAAATTAAATTGCAGCGCAATCAGCTTGATTCTTTTCATAAATATGAAAGCTGCTTTAAGAAAGTTCTCCAGAAGCATCAAATTGCTTCTGAATGGGCAACTTAAATCTGAGCTATTACCTATAGCTCCGAAGCAAGCAAAATGGTGGATCTGCTGTAATTACTCACAGGCAAAATAAAATTTTGAGCAAAAACTAAAGCTTTCAGTCAGACAAACAATATTATTCCCTAAAGTGCAAATTTGGTCTGGATGGACCAATTTTGGCTAAAATAGCAGAATTCTACTGGATGTGCAATATTCATATTAAAGAAACAATATAGGGTCAGGAATACAAACATGTATTCCTTACCTTATAGCTTTAAAAACACTATTTAGGTCGCCGTCCAACCCTTGCCCTCATTAAATAGGATAAAATCTCAGCTTTATTCCAGCGCTGCATGGATCTGAGGGTGCTGGCCCCACTCTCAATCAAACTCAATATCATCAGAATTGACAATCTCAGCTAAAATAATGCTTTCATATGGGAATGCATTTGAATAGCTGAGATCGTCAATTCTGATTATCTCAGCCACGAAGGCAGGGTGGAGGCAGAACCAAACGCTATGCTAGCAAATCATCATCTCCACATAGAGATGCTTTGAAGCAATAGGTGCCCAGTTGCTAATCTTTTTTATAACAGTGAGCAGCTACTTGCTGTTTGCTATTTAGTGGACATGGACCTTCTCGCGGCATGGCAGGTAGAGGCATGGGGGAGGATTTAACCTCCCTTATTTACTAATGCTAAGTCTTCAGACACAACTAAAGTTTTGATAGCAAAAAAAATTATATATTGTCACTAGCGATATCCCGAACAGTTCGCCGGGAACCGTTCGCCGGCGAACATAGCGTGATGTTCGGTCCGCTCCCTATTCGTCATGGAGGTGGGAGGGTCTGGGAGGGAGGGTCTGCTGCTGATTGGCTGGAATGTGTCTGCTGACTGTGAGGTACAGGGTCAAAGTTTACTCAATGATGATGAATAGGGGGCGGACTGAACATCGCGCGTGTTCGTGACCGCGAACATGCTATGTTCGCCAGCGAACTGTTCGCCAGCGAACGGTTCCCAGCGAACTGTTCGGGACATCACTAATTGTCACTTAATATACTTAAAAAGAGATATTGTATAGAGATTAAAAGGCGAAAGCGCACACAATAAAAGAGTTGTTATCTTAAATGTGCATTAAACTTGATAAAAATGGTGTGAATATTTCCTATACAAAGATAAAAATAAAACACTCACAATTTTTTGAGCCTATTAAAGTTGGCTCTGAACTTATAGAGCATGTTTGTCTCCTTTATGGACATAGGTAATTTTTCTCCATAGGCTGGGTCCCAATGATGGTAGAAAATTGAAATCAGGAATTCCCAAGATGTAAATAGATCTTTTAAAAATATATATACCAATATACCAATAAACATAAAAAATGTGTTTCAACCACAAAAAAGGGGTCTTCCTCAATTGCTGCTGAATGCTACACTAGTGTGGACATGTTTTTATATGCATATACATCAATTAAACAATAAAGATAATCAATCACACATGTTACATAGGATACTCCTATTTCCATATATGGTCCAAACCGGATATGCACTCTGCCACCCCCAAAATGGCGGTACTTCCGATCTGGACATATTTCCGGTCTGGACCACTAAAATGTAGATAAAACAATTACTGGTCAATTCTGTTGAATGGAAACATTTGGTTGCATATTTCCAAAATTCGGTTCTAGTTTTTAACTATTCCATCGCATTTAGGCAGGATGAATGAAATCCAGTTTGCATTCAAGATAATTTAGAGACTGACTGTATTGCAAAATCTGGATATCGGTAAGTCTTGAGTACAATGTCTGGATTTTGTAGTGATCCACTAATATTTCTGCAAATATTGACCAACCAAAGGTTTTAAGTAAATACCACAATACCACCATTTCCCCGGCTAATCACATTAGTTTCCCCTAAAATGCTATTTAAGTTTATTTTTGTAGATTTCTCCAGATTGAGATAGTAAATGTCTTCAGATTGAGATAGTAATAAATCTGTAGTATAACGCTCTTTGGTTACATCAAAACTGTCAGATCTTTAAGAAGACAACCTTTTTCTTTGATGTTATTATCCATTTTGCAAGGGTTTTAAATTGAGATTATTAACAGCAAAGCTGTTTTATGAAAATGTTAATCTACAGAAGCAGGATGCATCTCCTAGCTGCTATGAAACATTCTAAACGTTGAATCCTTTAACATTCATATTTCATTATATAATTTAATTGTGCTGGTCTCCCGAATAAGATATTCATGCCATGAGATAAATAGTACAATTTGTTTCTAATTCTGTATAAAATAAGCATTGAATGAGTCGATCATTTAGTAGGTCACAAAATATCACAAATTGAATTTAAATGATACCGAGCGTTCCTTCACAGCTGAAATAATGTAAAAATGTTAACACTATGTTTCCTACTAAAATCCAACAACAGGCTGATTTTGATGTGGAAATTATTTGTTTGATTTCTACGAACTGACAATGTTATTTATATAAATAAATAAGCATTTTGCATCAACAGAATGTTACTTGTTCAGCCAGTTCCCAATCTGCTTATTATCTGATTATAGCCAGTTCTCAATCTGCTGCTTGATTGCATTGACTTTAATAAAAATTAACGTGGTGCTAGAAGACATGAGCGTTGTAATGATCTCATTGAAATACAAGAACTGACTGTTACTATGTAGAAACCGGGTATTATGAAAATACAGAAAAGTTGCCCAACTTCAGGGAGCACTGTCTTATATCTGGTCCAGTATGTTGAACCGTCGAATGCAGGTGGAAAGAGTTACACTTCTCCCTGAAACTTATGATGGATCGGACCTCTGGTGTGAGAAGTTATATGCCAAGGTCAAACCACTGTGTAATGAATTATCCTGTGCAAAGCTGTGGTACACGGCCCTGAGAAGACTAGGATGAGCCTCACACATGGACAAGGGAGAAGAAAAGGTAAATACACACTTTTATTTGCCTATTAATAAGCCAGCTATGCATTCTGCTTCATGGATAATTCTCTGCCTACAGGGCATCCTCTCTTCACTCTATGTCACTTCAAGACCCATTCATTCCCAAAATAGTTCTCTGTATACCCCTGGAATTCCTTCTTTTTCCAAATGATCCTACAGTTCACTCCTGCAACCATCAGTTTGTTCCAACACCAAGGTCCCCTCTCATACCCAGAAACTGCTGTTGTCCACATAAAGCTTCTCTAACCCTGCCATTTCCTGTAACTCATTCTGTAACTCATTCTCAGACATCCTTCAGAGCTGCCACTCCCCTATAGAGAATTCTCTCCCCTGCAGGACATCCTCATGATATTCAAGGCTATGAGCTCTTTCATTGCATTGGTTCACATAGTACTTCACAAGTCTTTCAAGTTGCCAACAACTTTTAGCCCCCACCATCTCATTACCCTGGATCTTGTCGCACTCTTACATATCCTTTAACTACCTGGGCTCCCTCTCACTTTATATCCTTTTTTCTTAAAGCAGAGTTTTTTTTTTTTAAAAGCCTCTTATGGTCTTTTTTGACCAACCTTAACCCCTCTTGCCCTTAAATGACTCGTCTCACTTCATAAAGCATCATTTTGCTACTCTAACACCTAAAGACACCCTCTAGCACACACCCGTATATACCCTTATGAACCAAAGAATGTCACAGGCTCTCCGCTCTTCTTCACCCAATGGGCAGCCCACAGACCTCCCCTCCATAATCACCAATCCCTGTCCTTGCACGCACTCTCCCTCCATACCTCTATGCCTGATTGACGTTTGTTCCTAGATTCATACTGCCTCCAATGCAATGTAATATACATAAATATATTCAATTTTGAGTGAGTCATGAGTTACATGATGGTGCACATGAAAAGCAGCATGCAGTCAAGGATAAGGGGGCTTTGAATTTGCAGGTATGTGCTGGAATCACAACAGCATGCTATTTAGTGAATAAAACCCATTAGTTTATTTATTATGAAGACGAAGTGAGAAGCATTCTTATACCCATTTCAAACCTTCGGTGTATCTCCGATATAATAGAAAATGTGACTGATCTCCAGCAATAAGAAAATGTACAGAAAGTAATCTCAAACAAAAATCAAGTATGAAACAGCATGAAGGACACAGATTTGTAACGGTCATGACTTATGAACGATGTTTGCAGATAACTTACTGCCATATAACGACAAAGCATTAACATCTCATCTTGCTGGGCATATTGGCAAGTACTGAATTCTTTGTGCGTTAAAAAATACTTCATAAAGATTTTCCTGGTTTTAAAAGTAAGAGTGTTTGGGTTTTCTTTTCTCATAAAGGAACATTATAAATCCTAAGGAAAGTAATTAACCAAACATAACTGCATATTAAAAACTATATACTTTTAATGAAATTGGAGCTTTTGTTGATAAAAAAAAAAAAAATAGGAATCTAGACTCTATTATTGTAAAACAAATGGGTCATTTCTTGGAAATAAAGAAATAAAAAACTAAAAAATATTTTGTTGAGTAAGCGTGAACATTACTTTAAAATATAATATTTTTTAATCTAATCAACTGACAACTAAGTCCCAAGCAAAAATGAATTAAAGAAGCCCAATTGCAGAAATAGCCATTATCCACTAGAATTACAAAACTAAAAATTACAAAGTAGTTGTAACAAGATAAATTGGACATTCAGAGACCAAAGGTGCTAAGGGGACCCTGCACAAGCAAACTCATTTTGTTTTATCAAAGTGGAGTGATATAAAATGAAAGATTAGGCAAAGGTTATATGTGTTTCATGTGTGGACAAGTAGGTTGCTAGAAGAATTTATTAAAAAAAAATCTTATTATTTTTAGAAAAGAAGTGAAATGGGTTAGTAAGCTATTGGGGGAGGTAGGAGTGAAATGTGCCATGTTAAAAAAACGAGTGTTTATACATGTTTTTCATTGAAGGCATTTCCATTGGGAAAGGTGCAACCTTAGAGAAGTGAGAGAGGTATTTGGCGGAGTGTAGGGTAGGCTAGATCTAGAGTTAGGGCTAGGTTTATTGTTCCCAGCCTGCTCTTAATTGTGGCACTTACATTCCTGGGCTACAGGTGCCACCATTTGTTAAGCCTCTCGCCCATCACTTATATTAAAAGGAAATGGTAAGGGGAGACAGAAGGATTCTCTTTACACAGTTTTTCTCATCGCACCTTCCTAACAAGAAGGGTCCTGAATTAACTGTGGCTAACCAGTCTAAGGGGACATGCATGCAGTGTTAAAGGGATACTATAAGTGCCAGGATTGCAAAGCTGGATTCCTTGCACTATACCTCTCTCTGCCTCCCCCTCCCTTGAGCCAACCCACCAATGTGAATAAAGGGTTAAAAAAACCTTTATTTATTTACCTTACCCCAGTGCAGATGTCCCTCAGCGCTGGGTCCTGGCTCCGCCTCCTCCAAAGTCCCGCAACAAGTCGGCACTAATGCACACATTAGACCTCCCTGTTTGAAAGCATTGGATAAATGCTTTTCTATAGGGTCAAATCTGATGCTGGATGTTCTCATGCAGAGCGCGAAGACATCCAGGGTCAGTTACCAAAGGACCATTAGGATCCAAGGAACGCCTCCAGTGGCTGTTTTGTAGACAGCCACTGGAGGCAGACTTAGTGCTGTAATGTAAACATCAGTGGCGGATCCAGAGCCTGATCTCGGGAGGGGCACTTGTAGATTATTTAAATAAATAATCCAGACACAATAACCACTACAGCTCAGTGTAGTGGTTATAGTGCCAATAATGCCAAGACCCCCTCCCAGAGTAAGTAGTCAAACTGTTTAAGAACTGTTTGACAACTTACCAGAGGTCCTCTGGGAAATGGGGCTGTAGTAGGGCAGAGGAGCAGTGGTATGTGTGAGTGGTGCAATGTGTGAGGGGTGCAGTGTGTGTGTGTGTGAGGGGGACAGTGTATTAGCAGTGTGTGTGTGTGAAGGTTGCAGTGTGTACGTGAGGGCGGCAGTATATGTCAGGGGTGCAGTGTGTGTGTGGGTCAGTATGGGTGTGTGACAGTTACAGTGTGTGTGTGGGGCAATGTATGTGTGTGGGGGCAGTGTGTTTATGGGGGGCAGTGTGTGTATGTGGGGCAGTGTGTGTATGTGGGGGCAATGTGTTTATGGTGGGCAGGGGCAATGTGTGTGTGTGTATGGGGGGCAGGGGCAATGTGTGTGTGTGTGTGTGTATGGGGGCAGGGGCAATGTGTGTGTGTATGGGGGGCAGGGGCAATGTGTGTGTGTGTATGGGGGGCAGGGGTAATGTGTGTGTGTGTATGGGGCAGGGGCAATGTGTGTGTGTGTATGGGGGCAGGGGCAATGTGTGTGTGTGTGTGTGTGTATGGGGGGCAGGGGCAATGTGTGTGTGTGTATGGGGGGCAGGGGCAATGTGTGTGTGTGTGTGTGTATGGGGGCAGGGGCAATGTGTGTGTGTATGGGGGGCAGGGGCAATGTGTGTGTGTGTATGGGGGGCAGGGGTAATGTGTGTGTGTATGGGGCAGGGGCAATGTGTGTGTGTGTATGGGGGCAGGGGCAATGTGTGTGTGTGTGTGTGTGTATGGGGGGCAGGGGCAATGTGTGTGTGTGTATGGGGGGCAGGGGCAATGTGTGTGTGTGTGTGTGTATGGGGGCAGGGGCAATGTGTGTGTGTGTATGGGGGGCAGGGGCAATGTGTGTGTGTGTGTATGGGGGGCAGGGGCAATGTGTGTGTGTGTATGGGGGGCAGGGGTAATGTGTGTGTGTGTATGGGGCAGGGGCAATGTGTGTGTGTGTATGGGGGCAGGGGCAATGTGTGTGTGTGTGTGTGTGTATGGGGGGCAGGGGCAATGTGTGTGTGTGTATGGGGGGCAGGGGCAATGTGTGTGTGTGTGTGTGTATGGGGGCAGGGGCAATGTGTGTGTGTATGGGGGGCAGGGGCAATGTGTGTGTGTGTATGGGGGGCAGGGGTAATGTGTGTGTGTATGGGGCAGGGGCAATGTGTGTGTGTGTATGGGGGCAGGGGCAATGTGTGTGTGTGTGTGTGTGTATGGGGGGCAGGGGCAATGTGTGTGTGTGTATGGGGGGCAGGGGCAATGTGTGTGTGTGTGTGTGTATGGGGGCAGGGGCAATGTGTGTGTGTGTATGGGGGGCAGGGGCAATGTGTGTGTGTGTGTATGGGGGGCAGGGGCAATGTGTGTGTGTGTATGGGGGGCAGGGGCAATGTGTGTGTGTGTGTGTATGGGGGGCAGGGGCAATGTGTGTGTATGTGTGTGTGTGTATGGGGGGGCAGGGGCAATGTGTGTGTATGGGGGGCAGGGGCAATGTGTGTATATGGGGGGCAGGGGAAATGTGTGTGTGTGTGTGTATGGGGGGCAGGGGCAATGTGTGTGTATGGGGGGCAGGGGCAATGTGTGTGTATGGGGGGCAGGGGCAATGTGTGTGTATGTGTGTGTGTGTGTGTGTATATGGGGGGCAGGGGAAATGTGTGTGTATGTGTGTGTGTGTGTGTGTATGGGGGGCAGGGGCAATGTGTGTGTATGTGTGTGTGTGTATGGGGGGCAGGGGCAATGTGTGTGTATGTGTGTGTGTGTGTATGGGGGGCAGGGGCAATGTGTGTGTATATGGGGGGCAGGGGAAATGTGTGTGTATGTGTGTGTGTGTGTGTGTGTATATGGGGGGCAGGGGAAATGTGTGTGTATGTGTGTGTGTGTGTGTGTATGTGTGTGTGTGTGTATGGGGGGCAGGGGCAATGTGTGTGTAGAAGAAGGATAGGGGGGAGGGGGGGGGGGCTTTTTTTTGTTTAATGTGTGTGTGTGTTTTTTTTTTACATTTAATTTAAATTAATATATAATTTATGTCCCCCCTCCCTTCTTACCTTTACTGGGAGGAGGGGGGACATCTTTCTTTCCCTGGTGGTCCCAGTGGGGATTCCCTGGTGGTCCCAGTGGTAGGAGTGAACTCTAGCCCGCGCTCCAGGGCTAGAGTTCACTCTCGCGAGATTTGGAGCGTTGCCGTGGTAACCGCGGCAACGCTCCAAATCTCGCGAGAGGAGGACCCGGAGGAGCTGCTGGTAACAGCTCCCGGGTCCTCTCTCCCTCCCCTGCCGGTCGGCTGTCAGTAATGTGCCCGCGGACCGGGGAGGGAGATCACTGATCTCCCTCCCCGGTCTGCAGGCACAATGCAGGGCTGGCACTTGGGCAATGTCAGCCCTGCATTAGCCGGCAGGGGAGAATCTCGGGGGGGGGGAAATTGCCCTGTTGCCCCCCCCCTGGATCCGCCACTGGTAAACATTGGAGTTTCTCTGGAATTGCACTAAGGGCAATAGGGACACTGCACCCAGATCACTTCAATGAGCTGAAGTGGTCTGAGTGCCTATAGTGTCCCTTTAATGATCTGGTTACCAAAGGTATCTATGTCCAGTTCATTATGATATAAAGAAATTTAGATCTGCTAAATAAAAAAAAAATGAAATCAGTAATGCCTCTATATTTCCAAACTGTCTCTTTTAATCAAAATTTTGAAATGTGACGTTTCAGTTCAAGACCAAGCCACTGCCGTTATAGATATGCACACAAATATTTCCTGCAGCACAAGCAAGCATTTTTTTTAGTAGTCTGTTGTTTTTTTGTTTGTTTTTTTTACAGTGTCATTTTAACCCCTCATGACAAGGGGTTATGGAGAGCCCTTTATATCATGACAATTCTGACAAGTAATCTGTCATACGGCTAACAGCACTAGTGCAAAACAACTCACAATTGACAGGTTATGATTTAAAATTTCCCCAGCTCTCAATCATAGCTCCATAAAAGATCACTGTCTCAGCTGCAAAGAAGCTGGAATACCATTATCACCTGTCCTCTTTACTATGCATCGAGTACTCATCCGTAAATGATTGGTGTAGTGATGGCAACAGGAAATCTTCACCAAAACTGTTACCTAAGCTTTTTTGTTTGTTTTATAATGGAGTTCTCATACATATCACACAAAACAAGTGTATTTTCTGAGAAACAAATCTTCGCTCTTATGGAAATCATAACCCCACCAAGAATGTGAAGGTCACATTGTTTATAGATATCTCCGGAGCTCTGATATGATATTATTTTTCCTATTATACTACATTTTAAGTAGTGCTTAAGATATTCAGAAGAAAAAAATGATGAGAAAAAATACACCCTCTGAATTTTGTAAGTCATTAAAATTTAAAAGTGCTTATCTGCTGTGCACTAATATTCCAAAACTGCTACACACTTTTGTGATATACCCCAAACACAAATGACGCCAATAAAACAAGTAAAAAAAATGGAGCAGTGATCAAGTATCCCATATTACCAACACTAAGAATATAACTTTGTAAAAAATCACTGCTCCACTTTTGTGATTTGTTTAAATTATTTTTTAGTAACACAAATTAATGTACTTTATTTCTATTAAAGGGTACCTGCCATACCTATTTTAATGTATACTCATTTAAAAGAGGGTTCAATTCTATCTATACATTGTGCTGGCAGCTTCACTAACAAGTGTGTAGATTAAGAGGAAAAAATAAGTATTTAAAAATAGGTCTTTCCTTTCTCCAACCAATCAATCAAATCTTTGAGACTCTCTATGCCAAATAATTGACTAACAAGTGAAAGCAGAAAATACCTCCCACGGCGGTGTAGTTGCTATTTTAATTACCTAGCAGATGCTACTAGGGAATAAAGGAATGGAGTGACTGATGTTACTCCGTCCAGCCACTGGCACTTTGGCTAGTTAAGTCAACATGTCTGCATCACTGAGGAGGTTCACCATGCTTGGGGAAGTGCCCCTAAACAATGCAAGTCAAAGAAGAGATAAACACATAGTTACATAGGCTAAAAAAAGAATTGTGTCCATCAAGTT
Source organism: Pelobates fuscus (assembly GCF_036172605.1). Lineage (NCBI taxonomy): Eukaryota > Metazoa > Chordata > Amphibia > Anura > Pelobatidae > Pelobates > Pelobates fuscus. The sequence continues at coordinate 309,903,092 of NC_086320.1, read as the reverse complement.
CAGCCCTTCTCATATCTGTTTCTGATGTTGATCCAAAAGAAGCTCTCTGCAATTTAGCATCTAACTTGGGAAAATTCTTCTCAACGCCAGAATGGCAGTAAGATCTCTACTTAGATCAAGAAGCTGTTAACCCATGTATTAAATATTATATCCCTGATTATTATGTTTTGGAAGAATGTGTCCAGTAGTTTAAAGATTTGCACAAACTCTCATAAAAACATCTCTTCAGGAAAATAATTCTAAATTGTTTTGTTCTTAATTTAAATAACCTTTTCCTTTGCCTTGGACTAAATCTCCTTTCATCCAGTTTAAATAGGTGACCTTGTGTCCTATGTACAATCTTATTTATGAATAGATTTCTTTAGATCAAGTAGCCAAAATTGCACAGCAAATTCCCCAATAGACCACACTGTCAGAAAACCAAAAAAATCCAGTGAGTTGGATCCATTAATTATACTTAAGTACTTAATTTACTTGTGCAATGTGAAACAAAAGACAATATAAACAGACCTCAAACGTGACATGGGATCTAGATAGACTCCTTATCAGAGATACTGCAAAAAAAACACTTTCTCTTTTCTTTCCATTTACTTTCTTACTCCTTGGTGGGCCCTCTTTATTTACAGGCCTACCGTATCGTCGGTCTTGGCACACCACAACCGACTTGCTCCCTTTATACTATCCTACGCTTATGCTGGATCCTTACTCCATATATGGCTATTTGCCCCTTACACAAATATATATATATTTATATATATATATATACATATATATATATATATATATATATATATATATATATATATGTATATATATATATATATATATATATATATATATATATGTATATGTATATATATATATATATATATATATATATATATATATATATAAATGAAAATCTTGGATCCCTGCACTTGTAAGAAGTGTGGGATGAAGGCAAGGTATACAACATAGATAGAAGGGCTCTGAAAGCATTTTGCATTCACCCTGCATTGTCAACTGTATTTATTGTTTAGATTGCCTCTGCACTTTGTTCTAGTGCCATAATGTCCTTCTTAGGAACAGGTGCCCAAAATAGCACAGCATATTCAAGGTGAGGCTTTACCATTGATTTATAAAAAGGCAAAATTATATTTTCAACCTGAGAAGGAATGCCCCTTTTTATCCATGACAATACCTTACTGGCCTTAGCAACTACTGATTGACACTGGACATTGTAGCCTAGCTTGTTGTCTATAACAATTCCTTCTCAAATGTTGTTATCCGTAACACATTCAGTCACGTAGTTGTTGGGCTCCCTATGGTCTCTGTGGACTGAAATTCTCAACTCTTGATGAACAAGGCTACTGCCAACATTCTCTCCATCTTCTCCTATAGATGTACCACGTGAGGTGCTGAGATTATATAAAAACAAAATTTAGAAATAAAACTGACTACTAACTTCAAAAATGTCACCCAAAATAGAAGGTTGGAATAAAAATTCCTTTTTCAGGTTATTGGAACAGTTGTTTAGGCTGAAATTTTCACTTGTCAGCATACATCTCCTCACTAGTTAGTGAACACAACCCTTTGTCCATGTCATTACTAAGTGTCTTTTACAACTCCGCAAAATTTGCTGCCACTTTAAAAACTAAATTATGATACTAGTTTTAATACGAGATGCTGAAACATTCGATTAGAAATAAATAAACATTTCAAAATAATATTCATTATCCTAATTTATTAGCATGCCTTTACTGGAAAACATTTTATTCTTAGACAGGCAGAAAATCAATATGCAATAAATATGGCAAGGAAAGAACTGGAGGGGATGATGAGAGAGTTTGACACATGGCTTCCATTACGCTTTGCTACAGTACTGCCTTTCTAATTATAATTAATAACTGGTGCCAGATAAATGTCTATTAAAAATGTTTATGGTGGGAGAAAATAATACAATTGTGCCGTTTTTTGTATGTGCTGGTGTGTGTCTGTGTGTCAAGGTGTGTGTATCTGTTTTTGTATGTGTCAGTGTGTGTACCTGTGTGTCAATGTGTATCTGTGTGTGTGTGTATGTATCTGACACACAGATACACACACACACTGGCACATAGTGGCACACAGAAACACACACCTTGACACACAGTGTGTATGTGTGTGTGTATGTATTTATCTATTTGTGTGTCAAAGTGTGTGTATCTGTGTGTCAAAGTATGTGTACCTGTGTTTGTATGTGTCTGTGTATCAAGGTGGATGTATCTGTGTTTGTATGTGCCAGTGTGTATGAATCTGACACACAGATACACACACACTGGCACATAGATACACATACTGACACAGATACACACACCTTGACACACAGTGTTTATCTGTGTGTATGTATCTGTGTGTCAAGGTGTGTGTATCTATGTGTCAAAGTGTATGTATCTGTGTTTGTATGTGCCAGTGTGTGCCAAGGTGTGTATATCTGTGTTTGTATGTGCCAGTGTGTGTATCTCTGTGTCAGTGTATCTGTGTGTGTGTGTTTGTTTGTGTGTGTGTGTGTGTGTGTATGTATGTATATGTATATGTATCTGACACACAGGTATATACACACACACACACACACACACACTGGCACATAGTGGCATACAGATACACACTGACACACAGACACACACACCTTGGCACACAGATACACACACTCAGATACACACTGACACACACATCTTGACTCACAAATACTCACATAATCAGATACACACAGTGACATATACACACACTTGCACCCACATATACAAACACTGGCACATACACACACTCAGATACACACATTTACAGATACACACAGTGTCATATACACACAGTGACACACTCAGATACACACACACACTGACATACACACACACACACACATAAGCACATACAAACACACAGATACACACTGGCACATACAGACACACATACTGACATACACACTTAGATACACACAGTGCAACATACACACATTCACTCTCACTGACAAACACACATACTCTTTGGCATACACACGTACACTCTCACTGAAAAACACATACTTTTTTACAGACACACATACAAACACATATACACTCTCACTGACAAGAACACATACATTCTCACTGACAAACACATAGACACTGACACACAACACTTAAATTCTTTGACAGACACACAAACACATACAAACTCCCTAACAGACACACATACAATTTTTAAAAATAATTTTGACTCGAACAAACTGGCTCTAGTTAATTTTTGCATAAGTCTACATAATAGTACTTTTATTGCCCTCAGATAGTTAAAAGGTTAAATTGTCCCTGTTGGGAATAGATGATACCATGACACATATTCTATAATTTAATAAATTGGCTCATTAGCTAATACAAACACATAAATACAGAAATCATAAAGATTACTGGATTCACACAAAAGAATACTCTGACATCAGATTACAAAATACAATGCTCACTAAAACAATTTAATTTTTACCAATTCTAATATTTTATCATTTTGTGACTGATTTGTGTAGCATTTAAGAAGTCTCATTTAATAGTATTTTATAAATCATAAATGCAACAAATGTGAAATATTCTGTGATAAAACATAATAAACAAATCATTAAAGATCGTTGGGAAACAACCTAACCATCTGATGAATAACATGCAGAAGACAAAATTGAGATGTTTCGGGAGACAGAAAAATATTCTTATTTCACTTTTTATAGTTTTTATTTTATTGAAACACAATATCTGTCAGACACAATGCTTACCCTGCAAGCAATTTAGAAAAATAGTCAGCTTCACTTTATGCACATTTCAGTTTACCCGTTAAATGACTTATTGCTTCTGTCGTTAATTGTAATTTCACTCACTTAATAAATTATATACACTGACAAAAAAAATAACCTTTTCGTAGATGACTGCCAGCGATATTCCTTCATATAGAATTGAATTTCCTTTATGTTTATTGATGTATGTTATCCTTTTTATTGTACACACTAGAGTGGAGTACAGTTTCTTAGTAATGCAATATTGTAATAGCTGTGCATAATGTCATAAGTGATTCCTTCTAAATATGTCGGGTGATAAACATAACCATTAAGCATTACAATATGGTGTCTTCATATTCAGAAACACTCCATAAAGTGAAGTGAGGGAGATGAAAGTAATCTGAGCACAATATAGGCAACATGATTGAGAACTCATAACTGCTTCCTAGCTGATGATACAATAATAAAAGTTTCAATGTCTTCATTGTCATTGTACAAAAGATGTCATAGTTCGAATACCATAATGAGCAGCTTATCACATAAAAGTTTACCCTTTAGAGGGAGAATTTAACTTGCCATGTCAAATGGAAACGTCCTACAAAATGTAGTTGGGTTTTCGTTATCTTATATGTGTTTTATAATAAATCTGTTGTTGATCTAGCTACATTTTTGTTTGTATTATATCTGTAGGTTTTCCCACCTACGTAGCTGTTGTAGCCTAAAATACAGCTTTTATATATTTTATTCTATATTCCTTAATAAAAATGTTAGTTTAAGATTATGTTGTTTCAAAAGGTACTGGAACAAAAAACAGCCAAACAATACAAAAAGCATAGCTCTTCTTTTCATATTCTACTCAGGGGAGCAATATCATTTAACCCCTACTGTTCGAGAACCTTGCTATTTGTAGCTGCACCACTTAACCTTCATAAATGAAAACAAAGATTCTCTGTGTTGTATTCTCCACAGAACAGTCACAATCGCAACAACGTAAACCCTGCTCGAACTAGCCTCTGACAAAACAAATTTGCCCAGGTACCTGCAAGTGAATAATGGCTCGTAAATACAATGACTGCTTACTGAATGCACACAGCGACAGAAAGGCACCAGTTTCACCATCTGGTTATAATGGGAACTGTGCAGAGACAAAAAGCTATGATTACCTTTATTTTAACATTTTATTTTATACTGCGTGTTGATGTGAATATTACTGATGTCTGCATCTGTTCTATGCTATTTAAAAAAAAATGAAAAATAAAATATTTTAGTAAAAGATTAAATGAATCCTATTATCATTATTTCAGCATTAAAGGAACATTTTCATATTTTTATGATATCTTAATATATTACATATCTTACTATAACCTTTATGTTTTAACATACCATATTATTATTATTATTAGTTTATTCCTTTTTTTACAGTCCAATAATAATAATTGTGTGCTGTGTGGTTCTAACTTAGGCTTAAAAATTGTCCTGCTTTAAAATAACATACAGGGTTATTTCATGAATTAATTCCAAATGATAAAACATAGGCAAAAATAGTCAAGCTGTCAGTACAGCTAAACTGTAGAATTTGCCTTATTAGCCATTTGTTGCCTCAATTTTGCCATTCAGCACTAATCCCTAAAATTCAGAGTTTAGTGAATATGATCAGCTGGCTAGAGCAGTGGTAATTACACTGCCTTGGACCTAGGACCTAATAATATATCTGCCAAACTCAAATCGTCATTTTAAGCTCATTTAAACAGGTCCCATTTCAGCTCTAAATATACCCTATCTATAATTGCAAAGTGAGCAAAACTTGTTTGTGCTATATAAATGATAATAATAATAAAAACGAAATGCAATTGGAATTTGGTTTATTGGAGTTGTAAAAAGTTGGAAATGCATTACAGGGAATAACGCAATGTTTGAATCATTTTGAGAGCCGGTGGAATTTGGAGAAAAATGTTTTTTGATACATTGGATTTATATTGGAAAAATTGTGGGGTAGTGGGTGATATGTACAATGTCTGGTGGCAGTGTACTAAACCAAAATTTTGAAACTTTGTTCTCCCCCTTATTTAAATCATTGCCCCAGCTATAACAAAGCTTTCCTCTAAATTTGGAATGTTTAGATTGATGCTCATTTTTTTTTAAAATAAATCTGAGAAAATAGTTATCTCACATATTCTTATAGTAGCAACAACTGTCATCCCACGATATTGGAAATCTACACAAATTGCCTTGGATGGTGATCTTTTAGCTCTTATATGTGAAAATGAGAAGTACGAACTATCTATGGCAGCCATCTCCATTGTTAACACAACTAAGTCAAACTTGGTACATATGGGAAGATTCAATTGAAAAGAGACCATTTAACTAAATACTTTTTTTTTTACATTTGACATTTTTTATTTAAAGAAAAAGTATATGTGAGAGGGTACAGAAAGTAAGAAGGAAGTAGAGCGGAACACCATCTGCCCGTTAAATATTTCATTTGAGACCCAGGCACAGGCCATAGAAAATAATGATAAAAAAGAATATAATACATAGGTGAGCACATTTTGTGAGCAACTCATACTAAAATTCAGCATATAGCGAACGATAGCCAATAATCAGTAGGAGGTACAACAAAAGACACCAATTGGTGAACTTTTAGCTCTTATATGTGAAAATGAGATGTACGAACTATCTATGGCAGCCATCTCCATTGTTAACGCAACTAAGTCAAACTTGGTACATTTGGGAAGATTCAATTGAAAAGAGACCATTTAAGTAAATACTTTTTTTTTTTACAGTTGAAATTTTTTATTTAAAGACAAAGTATATGGGAGAGGGTACAGAAAGGAAGAAGGAAGTAGAGGGGAACACCATCTGCACGTAATATATTTCATGAGAGCCAGGCACAGGCCAAAGAAAATAATAATAAAAAAGAATATAATACATGGGTGAGCACATTTTGTAAGCAACTCATACTAAAATTCAGCATACAGCGAACGATAGCCAATAATCAGTAGGAGGTACAACAAAAGACACCGATATGAGGATTGCTCGAACACCTCAGAGCAAATACAATGGGATAACACGATTTGAGGTAAATACTTTTAATGTATAATTGTTAGGTTTTTCTTTCATATATGTATAAAATATATGTTTTTGGTTTTTTTATTATTTTGTTCTATTATTAAATAGGTCATGTAAGATATTACGTCACCCACCTTTCTTCTTTGTTTCTCTTTGTTTTATTATGTGTTTTGTTTTATATTATTGCTATTATTGTTTTTATTTTTTTGTTATTCATGTTAAATATGTGAAAAAAAAACAAGCTACAGTCTCCTTTAAAATATCAGTAACGATCCAGTGCGTTGTTGCCAACCCCACTGTACTAAAAGGATTAGTTAGTAAAGTTCCCCCAACTTGCAAATATTCTCTGAGATGTTCTTGGGTAGGTAGAGGCTGTAGCATGCTGCCACAATTGTTAATATTTTCACTAGGTGTTGTGGCCATGACTGCGGCCTTAATATGAATATTCATCTTTTAATTAATATATAATAATTAAACAATAAGTAACAACATTATTTTTTTTTATAGTTCTTGTTATTATGGTCAAATATGTGGATAGAAAATACACAAAACATTGTACAAAACATATTATTAAATGTACTTCTAATTTAACAATTATAGCAATTAACTGGAATAGCATTCTAGATGTAACAATGGATTACAGTGAAATATAAAACTAAAACATATTACGTACATAGGTCTTTGAGAAGTCTACATTCCTGGGCAGTCAAGAGAGAGGCAGAGTCTCTCTTAAATTTGTCAGTGGGATGCATTCTGGGAAATAACTTCCCTAGAGTAAGCTGGCCTGTGATGTCACTACCAGAAGCGCACGGCAGAAGGAAACCATATAATGGAAATGATCCCTATACGCTGCCCCTAGTGGTGCATCTAAATCATTAACCTTGTTATGATTTATTTATGGCATAAACCATTATTTAAAATGATTACACTAGGTAGAACAGATCACAAGGATTTTGATAGCAAAGTATTTTGATCTTTTTTTTTTTAACATCCTTTCAGTAAGAAACTGGATAGTAAAACTTGTTTTTGTTGTTTTATTGCATATCCAAGGGAGCTGCTGAGATGTTCCTTATCTGGCTATACAGCTATAAATAATATCATGCTATGGTTTAATCTGCAGCATCTCTTTGATGATCCATTGTGTATGCTCCCCCTTACTTCATGACTCATTGACCTCTCTCTAAAAACACTGCAGAATCAAAGCCATGAAATGTAATCTAGCTGTTTTAGAAGAAGGAAAGCAGACACAGGTCACAATATTTGTTGGCAGGCAAGAACAAAAAATGAGTTTAAAAAAAAACAAAAACAAAAAAAATGTATGGTCCTGGACTATTCTACCACATGTTACACAGCATTTATGTGTACATTTTGACTACTAGTCAGAGTCCACGTGCTCTCACTGCTGCTCCATGTTAAAAAAACAAAAGCGCATTATTTTTATTATCTCTACTTTGTGGTTCTCGTGTGCAGGGTTCCACAAGATGTATTTCTTGTTACAAAGTCTGAAGGAGGAGACATCACCTGCCAGAGACACTATTGCAACCATTCAGACAAGGTAGGACACTCCCATGCATGACTGAGTTGACCATCCAATACATGCACAGGCATTTTTTTTTAAATGCTGCCCCTGTATTTGCACTTTTTGCAAATCGCTTCTTTAAATTGAATTGTTAATTTCTATCATATTTTCTCATTACATGATTTTAACCTACAGTGACCTAGGTCCAATCCTTGACCCAGTGATGTTATGGTAATAACAAAGTATGTAACCGGGAAAGGTACATTTAGATATTCTCTAGTCCAAGTACATCCTTGGGATGTTCTTTTTACCCAATTTAATTGTACTTATTGTACCGACCTCAGAATGAATTGAACCTTCAACCTTTAAGGGTTGAACAGATTTTACATATTATGCATTAGACCACTGAGCTATTTCACAAGTCAAGGGTCCGCTTGAGCTTTTCAAATTCATGCATCTATGGAGTCCAGGTCAATCTCAAGGGAATAGCTGGATGGAGCTTGAGCACTACAGATTAAGAAACTAAAGAAAATAAAATGGATTTTAAAAACTACATTTGTTCATACAGCTTTCTAACACTACTTCACAAGCTATTGTCAGGATCGGGACAGGGATCCAACACGCAGAGTACAGACAGTAGAAAGGTACGTATACCGGGCCTTAGAATGGCCGGACTAACGTACAGAGAATGACAGAGAATGGTCAGAGACAAGCCGAGGTCGAGGGAACGAGAAGACAGGTAAGCGAGAGACAAGCCGGGTCAGAGGGATAACAGAGATAAGCAGAATAGTACAACAAGCCGGGTCAGAACCAAAGAGAATACTAGAATACAAGAGCACTGAGTGACTAGACAAGCTAGAACCACGACAGGGCAATGAGCTGACGAGAGAAGCAAGCTTAAATACCCTGAGTACGGAGAGTAGACACGCCTCCGATGGGTGCTGATTAGATAAAGCCAATAGAGTGACAGGTCGCTCGGGATAGCGTCAAGACGTCACGTATCGAGCGTCATGTTAGAAAAGGAAGCGGATCCCTTGCGGCCAGCGTTAGAATGACTGGATGGACCGCGAGGAACGGGGGAAATGGCCTGTCTAGACGGATAAACAACTAAGTCTCTACCCTTCTCAAAGGTAGAGACCTCAGGTACCCTGACAGCTATAAACACTACAAGTTTTATACAAAGTGAGATAGCTTGATGGTTAACTCTGTCAACTGCAGTAACTTTTGCATCTGCTGATTGACTCCAGCAGAGTTATTTCAAACTTATAGCCAGCTGAGGTTCATACAATAATTACCTTTCAGTTTGATAGTAATAACAGCAATATCCTAGAGGTGAACCTCAATACTGTTAATAGCTAAATGCTTCCTTGCATTTTAAGTTATTTGTTATTATAAGAGAAAAAAAAACCTGGTCCTCCATTTTTTTTATTTTGGCTTTCTATTCATTAAAGGTATTTGTTAAAATGCCACAAATTTGTATATTTAGCTCATAGTACAATTAGAGTACAATGTAATTTAAATGATTATTCTTACATTTTATTTTAAGAATCATGCCTAATTAGGACCAGGGCATGGAATCAGGAAAGATATCACATGGCACAATTTACAAAAGTATGTTTATAAAAACAGTTTGATAAAATGAAAACGTAAGACAAACAATATTTTCCTGACTGAAAAAATAAAGCACTTTAAGGAATCTAAAACCTCTACCTCCCTACCTTTGGAAATACTTTACAGTTAACTAAAATCTTTTAAAATTATTACTCTCTGCCCATAATTTGTGCATAAATCGTCAGTGCCGTATTTAGAATAAATGTTTTCAGACTTGCTGTAACCGGTGTTTAGAACGCCTTGTTCCTTGGCATTCATCAAGCCTCAAGCCTTCAGAACTTTGATGCCAAACTCAAACAACCTCTATTAAATGAAGGAATACATTAACACTCTTAGTAGATTTGGCAGTATATATGGTGATTAGAACCGACATAAACTGCATTTTCTCCTTTTCCTAAAAGTATATGTATGCCTTGAATTAACAGTCATATTGTCTCTGCAACTCTCCTGGCATATGCATTTATGGGAGTGGGTCTTATTTAAATGGCTACCCAAGGGCTTAACTCCAAATTCTCTCAGGCTGGCCAATACATTTCCTGGTGATGGTCTAAGATTAGACAACCTGGAGATCATCAGATAGGCAAATAGACAGACATGCTGATGGGCAGCCAGGTGGATAGATTATTTGGCAAGAAGATTTTAGGCTACAGCAGTAACGTAGGTTGGAAAAGCCCGCTAACGTGTTACAATTTTTTTTTTGTTTCTTCTCTTCTTTAATTTACATGTTCTGTTGATTGTTATGCTTACTATAATTATTATTATTATTATTATTATTATTATTATTATTATTATTATTATTATTATTATTATGGTTATTATTAATAGCTAACAGTTATTACAAATTAATACTAAGATTAAATCTTCCATAGAAGCTGTACTAGCTTTAGAACATTTTCAGTTTTAGGACTCAATACAGTGTGTGTGTGTAAGTCCTTTTTCTCTCATTTTGTGTGTACTGGTCTATTTTGGAGTAAAGAAATGAAATTCACATGGGATGGACTGTCACACTCTATTTACATTGTAAATTATTGTTTGTTGTATAAAATCTATATGCTAGCACATTTGTGACACATTCATTCTTGATGCAAAGTAATAACCTTATTTAGAGGGTATGAAAGGTGAAACGTCAGCTGCCATAACAAAGAATTAAATGAATAAAGCAGTCAAACATGAACTATATGAAAAATACATGAGCTAAAAAGAGACACTGAAAAATGTGCTGTGTCAAGAAAGACTCTAGACTCATTACAATTATAGTTTTTCTTTTCATGTATCCACAAATACAATTTGTTTAAAAATATAATTTCTCTATTTCCCATTCCTAGCCATTTTTTCTTCTTTCTCTCCTTTCTCTCTCTCTTCTCCTAACCTCCCTTCATAGCTTGGTCCTAAAAATGAAGCTTGTTTGGAGTCAAACCAGTTTCTATTCTTTCAGACTGGCTATCTCATTTTTCTATCCTCTTTTCCAGATTACCTTCCAATTACAAATCTCATCCATGCAGGACTTCAGTCTTTCAATGTTTTCACTGTGTATTTTGTACTTTCTCCACCATAAAATTGTAGTTGCAAAAAAATGGTATGAGGTAGGTGCTGGGGTGAAATCAAGGCCACAACATGGGCATGGGGTGGGAGAAACAAAAAATGGAGACGTTCTAAAGGTTGAGACATAGAAAATGAGATGGGAGATAGGAAAAGAAAGAGCAAGAAAAGAAGAGTTCAGAAGGAGAGACACAAGGGGTAAATGGGTTAATGACAGACACAATTGGGGAGGAGGCGGAATAAATGGATAAGAAAATACATTCAATGGGGTACTGGGTAAGGAAAGACACACAATGATTAAAAGAAAATCTAGAGGGGGGATGCCACCAACAAAAATTAAATCCAGTTGCCACAGACCCAACGATTTGACAACTAGATTACACAACATTACAAACAATATTGTAATAAGCTTACTAAGCAACCACTTAAGTTGTATCAGTATGTAGTAATGTTTTAATATAACTCTTTCTTCAGAGTCCAACTGCTGGTAAATGGAACAAACCTTGCTATCTGTAACTTACATAGGAAGTTTCACTTACTGGCTCTGAGCAAATAACTCTGGACAACAGGAATAGATATCCAAAATATCAATAGAATGTATAAAGTGAAAATGTGTGCTCTTAGCTAGCCAATACAGTTATATCTTTGGCCTCTGTATGGTTCATTATGGTAAAGCCATCTCCAGGTGGGGGGAAAAGGGATGTACCTGAGGGGAATTGGGACCATTCTATAAATGAAAGGAAGAAAAAGCGATAGCAATATGCAGATTTTCTGCTGGACAAGAGATGCGGGTCTATTTTGTGTTTATTATTAAAAGAACACTCCAAGCACCATAGCCACAACAAACCTCTGTAATGGTTACAATACATCACTCTCAGCCAGTGAAATAAGTCCTGGATTACAGGGGTTAGCTAATTTAAAAGAACCCAGGGTGCAGTGACAGCACCTGGTGCATCCCAGGTATGAAATCAAACCCTTCTAAAATGATGTGACTACTACTTCTTTAGTTATTTAGTCTCATTTGTTATGATATGGGAAAGTAAGGCACACCTGAGAATTTGAGATGAAAATCTGGTCCTATTGTTATTAATAAGTTATGCCAAAAAAAAAAAAAAAAATATATATATATATATATATATATATATATATATATGAGCTATTAGCCAATAGATGAGTGTGCTTAAACTCCAGCCTGTGCCAATCTTAGTGTCTAATAGCCCTCTTATTATTAATAGCTTGAATGTTCCATTAAAGCTCCCAAATGCCATGCATGTGAAAAAATCTCAAATTAACTATTGAGTGCCTGAAAAATCATCCACGCAATCCGCTGGCCCCCAATGTGTGGTGGGGTACCCCCCTTTTCCCCACAGTCATATTTTATTCACTTCGTTAAGGTCAACTAATGCATAAATCTGTTTTCAAGAAATATATGTTCTTACAGAATGTGAAATAAAAAATATTACAGAAAGTAATTAAAATGAAACATGCCCTCATTGTAAGTAATTAACATGAAAAGAAATCAAACCAAACACATGCCAATAAATGGTAACCAGATAAAACTAGAACGACATAGACATTAGTAATTTATACATTATTCCGAATGGATAACTTCACAGCAGTTGCCTTCAAATGATTGATCCTCTAGCATTTGCTAATATAGAGTCAATTAAAAGATTCTTTCAAGAATTTCCAGTTCTCAAACACTCTTTGATTACCTTCCCTTTGTTATACAATCAGCTCAGCTTATTGAAACCCAGAACACTGATATTCTATCACAAGGTATTTTTGCAATATTTGATTGTTAAAGAAGAAATCAATTCAAATACACAAAACTAAGCATACTACAGAAATACTCACACAATATACACAGCTGGGCACATTACAAAGATACCAATTTCATACACAGAACTAGGCAGAGCTAGGCAGACCACAGAAATACCCATATAACAGGCAAATCTCAATAAAATACATAGATATAACATAAAGAGCTGGTACAAAAAAGACGTACACACAACTATCCCACACAGCCAGGGTCGTTGTGCTGGATTTCACAGAATTGCCATTTAGAGATAGCCACACAGTACAACGTGTCACTATAACACTCCATCTCTCTCTCCGTCTCATGCAAGCTCTTTAGCCCTCTTTGAGTCTCTAGGTCTCTTTATTATGAGCTCAGCAGAAGTGATATATAGTAAATATAGTAATAAAGTAAATATTGCTGCTATTCTAAAACATGTCGGCTACTCATGACTCACCATTAGCTCTCCATAGAGAAAATGTGGAACTGCACTCAAACCCTTTGTCTATGGTATCCTTGGGTGCTACCTGGATCACTCCCAGTACCAAGAGACCAAATATGTAATAGAAATGTAGACAGTAATCCAGGCACTCCAAAGTATAAAAAAAAAAAGGCAATTTTTATTGAACCCACGATCCAAAGAACAACGTTTCGACCCAAAGGTCTTTATCAAGTTTGATAAAGACTAGTCCTAGGACTAGTTTGATAAAGACCTTAGGGTCGAAACGTTGTTCTTTGGATCATAGATTCAATAAAAATTGCCTTTTTTGGATACTTTGGAGTGCCTGGATTACTTTCTACATTTCTATCACCATTAGCTCTCAGCACACGGTGTGCACATTGTTTAAGCAGCAAAAAAAGTGAAGTACCTATATGTGTCCATGAGCATGCTAATTTTCAATAAATTGTTCAGAAAGAAATAGAAAGGTAGAGTCAATTAATTACATGATAACTATACTTTTCATCCAAACAACCCTCCAACTGTAAGTGTCTTGTTAAAACTCTCAGAGAATCATATGTAAAACATGCTTGTTTTAGAATGTTGCAAAGATGCCTTAAAACTTTTTTTTTTTTAGGTTGCAATAACGCAGAGTTCTGGGCTTTGGAATAGTAATTCTTTGTTCTGCTTTGGAATAGTAATTCTTTGTTCTGAAGACTATGTTCTGATGGGTTTTAATTATTAACATTGATTCCAATCATAGTTAATTTATTACATACCACTGTCAGTGAATTTATAAAGGGTTACTGAAAGCCAAATGTGTTTAGCCATTTCCAATTAATAACCACATACCTAAAAAAAAAAAAAAGCATTGTAATGTAATAAATAAAAAATATTTCCAACAAAAATGTTTGTCTGAGTCACAAAGTCACGCAACCCAGCAACCAAAAAATAAACTGATTTCAACTTTCTCATTGCCATCTGTTGGGCTCCCATGCTGAGTTTTTTTATGTAATATTGTCTTATTTTGGTATATTTTTCCAAACTCTGTCCTCTTTTTGATACTTTTTTTCAAATGTATGCAGTTTTCAACTTAAAGGAACACTCGTGGCACTATAAAAGCTTAATCTCAATGCCTGGAATACCTGGCTCCCAGCATTAGTACAGTGAGAATATACACAGATCCCTGCATCTCACTGATGCCCACAGTATATGCCAGAGGTCTGAATCTAAAGGTCAAGCTATTGCTTGTAGGCAAGTGCTTGCTTTGGTGACAGGATACCCTCTGTCACCCGGGGATGACTGTCCTCCCTGCCGCCCAATTAAAAATGCTACTGGTCATAAATGGTAACAGGCCCTTGCCTATTTAATTTTTCAAGATTCTTTTGTTTCAGGTATTGTACCGGAGGATTGGAGGAAGGCAGATGTTGTTCCTATATTTAAAAAGGGTTCAAAATCCTTGCCTGGAAATATAGACCTGTGAGCTTAACTTCTGTGACTGGGAAATTATTTGAACGGCTATTAAGGGATAATATTCAGGAATTCATTGGGAAGAACTGTGTTATTAGCAATAATCAGCATGGTTTTATGAAACATAGGTCATGTCAAACTAACCTAATTGCATTCTACGAAGAAGTAAGTAGAAATATAGATCAGGGTGTTGCAGTGGATGTGATCTACTTGGATTTTGCCAAGGCATTTGATACGGTTCCTCACAATAGGTTAGTCTTCAAACTAAAAGAAATTGGTCTAGATGAATATTCTTGTTCTTGGGTAGAACAGTGGCTTAAGGATAGAGTACAGCGAGTTGTCATAAATGGTAAATTTTCAAGCTGGACAAAAGTGGTAAGTGGTGTCCCTCAGGGTTCTGTTTTGGGACCGCTTCTATTTAACATATTTATAAATGATCTTGAAATGGGCATTGAAAGCCATGTATCAGTGTTTGCAGATGACACAAAACTTTGTAAAGTAATAAAATGTGAGCAGGATATTGCCTTGCTGCAGAGGGATTTGGATAGATTGGGGGACTGGGCACTAAAATGGCAGATTACATTTAACGTAGAAAAATGCAAAGTTATGCACTTCGGGGTTAAGAATGCACAAGCAATTTACACCCTAAATGGTAGTGAACTAGGGATAACCACACTCGAGAAGGATTTGGGAATTGTTATAGACAACAAATTAGGTAGCAATATGCAATGTCAATCTGCCGTTGCTAAGGCCAGTAAGGTTTTGTCATGTATAAATAGGGGCATAAATTCTCGAGATGAAAATATAATTTTGCCTCTTTATAAATCGCTGGTAAGACCACACCTTGAATATGCTGTGCAATTTTGGGCACCTGTTCTAAAGAAGGATATCATGGCACTAGAAAAAGTGCAGAGACGAGCTACAAAATTGATAAAAGGAATGGAGCATTTTAGTTATGAAGAAAGGTTAAAACATTTAAATCCCTCAGTTTGGAAAAACGGCGCCTTAGATATGATAACATTATACAAATATATTCGGGGCCAGTACAAACCATTATCTGGAAATCTATTCATAAACAGGGCTATACATAGGACACGAGGTCACACATTTAGGCTTGAACAAAGGAGATTTCATCTAAGGCAAAGAAAAGTTTTTTTTTACAGTAAGAGCAATAAGGATATGGAATTCATTGCCGGAAGAGGTGGTTTTGTCAGAGTCTATACAGATGTTTAAATTGCAATTGGATAAATACTTGCAAAAACATAACATACAGGGATACAATTTCTAATTAGTGGGATAATAGCTGCTTGATCCAAGGAGACATCTGACTGCTATTTTGGGGTCAAGAAGGAATTTTTTCCTAGTTTGTTGCAAAATTGGAAGCGCTTCAGACTGGGTTTTTTGCCTTCTTTTGGATCAACAGCAAAAGCATATGTGAGGAAGGCTGAACTTGATGGACGCAAGTCTCTTTTCAGCTATGTAACTATGTAACTATGTAACTAGCAAGGACTATGAACATTTACATAATTAGAATTGAAAATTAATATATTGTTCATCCTTTGCAGAAATTTGAGGGTAGCTATAATGTACTAGATGTTTTATAGTATCCTATGTCTTGCAATGTTTCATTTTCAGCCCATAAGAGATATATAGAATTACAAATACCATATGTTTAACAGCAAAAGTATGACAAAAACTATAAAAAATGATCTGCTTATAAGCATTTGTAGGGAATATGCTGCCCGTTGTAGGAGTGCATATTCCCAAGCTGACCAGTAGAATTCAAATATTATTATAGTTATTTACTAAAGTGATACTGTAAAAGGGAAATTTCAAATTTCAGGCCAAAATAATCTTACAAGTTATCCTTCAAATTGGACTGCATTGGCCTAAAATGTGAAATTCCCTATGAAATCCCACTTTAGTGAATATTCCTGGATAAGCGTTTATGTCTGCATACATTTTATACAGTTCTTGGGTTATTTGTGAATTTCAAATTTAATGCCAGAGTAGTAGAACCAAAAGCATGAGTGACTTAGAGAATGTTTCTATTTTGACCTCACCTTTGAAACTGCTCTGAATTCTCACTTGAGTGAATAACCCTGACAATCTTCACTCTGTCAACAACCTGTTACTACACCATTTCCGCACCTACATCTTGACTCTCACCCCTTAAATCCACAAACCCTTAAAACCTTCCTCTTCCATTTCTCATCCACTTTGTTTCCTCCTCCCAAACACTCCTCCAATTCTTTGAGGTTCATACAGATCACTGGATTCCCTCACTTCTGTTTGTGAATTTGTTGCTTATACTTAAGATTGTAAACTCGTTTGGTCACGAACGACTTCACCGACTGATCCCATATTTTAAACATGTTTTGTTGGAATTAAATGTTTGTCTTGTTTATCTGTTGTGCAGTACTGTAGTATATATTTGTCACTATGTAAATAATTGTAAACTTATTTCTCCATTACACAGGAAATAAGTTATTGAAGCATGTATATATATCCTAAAGGATGCACATACTCCTTCCTACCTCCTTCACACTGGTTGTTCTTCACAAACTATGTAAACATTGATACTTGAAAACTTCAGTGCAGAGCAGGAGTAGAATGGTGTCGCGTCATATACAGTGTCTGTGAAATACAGAGGATCCAACAGGCACTCGGGCTGAGATATTGATATTTCAACCATGCAAAGACTAGTCCTAGGACAAAGTAAAGCTGATCTAACACATTTCACTGTTCATTTGCAATGTAATGCAAAACAAAAACAATAATAGGTATAAGCATCTACACTTTCAGTAGTGAACACTGCAAGCACCATAACCACATCAGCCTGCCAGGAGTGTTCTAGCATCCTCCATGTGTAAGTAGTCAAACCATTTGAAAAGAGTTTACAACTTGGTTGAAATGCATTGGGCACCAATGACCTCCTCCGATAGTTCCATTGCCACGCAGGGCCAGTTCTTTGGCTGAAATCTTCATCAGAACAGAACATTCTCAGCTAATGAACTAAGCTTAGTTCAATATAGGAGCTTTTGGGGGCCCAAAAGAAGGCGATCTGCACCTGTTTGACCCCAGGAAAGTTGTGAAACTATGCAAGCTGTAGAGGTTATAGCGGTTTTGGTGCTCCCAGTTTACCTTCAAGCGAAATTGGGGCTTTTTAATATCTGCATACAATTGGCTACTTTTTTTTTGCTGGGTCTGCAACTTTTGTTATTTATCTAAACAAGTTTTTGTTCTCCTGATGATAATGTGGCTGGTGTCATTTTAGTTCAGCAGTGCTGCATTATACATAATAATGCTGGTTAATAAAAGTTTATATTTCTCATTAGGATGATTTACAACGCAATAAACCTAGCAGCCAAAAGGAAGATTCAGAAGAGGTCAAGCACTCTGATGTAGACTTTAATTGGCTGGATATCGGTGCGACTGTTTAAGATGCCAAGATGATAGGCTAAAGTTATACACACATGCATTGAAACATAGAAACATAGAAACATAAAATGTGACGGCAGATAAGAACCATTCGGCCCATCTAGTCTGCCCAATTTTTAAAATACTTTAATTAGTCCCTGGCCTTATTTTATAGTTAGGATAGCCTTATGCATATCCCACGCATGCTTAAACTCCTCTACTGTGTTAACCTCTACCACTTCAGCTGGAAGGCTATTCCATGCATCCACTATCCTCCCAGTAAAGTAATACTTCCGGATATTATTTTTAAACCTTTGCCCCTCTAATTTAAGACTATGTCCTCTTGTTGTGGTAGTTTTTCTTCGTTTAAATATAGTCTCCTCCATTACTGTGTTGATTCCCTTTATGTATTCAAATGTTTCTATCATATCCCCCCTGTCTCGTCTTTCCTCCAAGCTATATATGTTAAGTTCCTTTAACCTTTCCTTGTAAGTTTTATCCTTCAATCCATGAACCATTGAACCATTGAAGCATTTGAATTTTATGAAATGATAGAAATACATTGCTAATGATTAATGGGAAACTCCAGTGCCAGGAAAACAATCCGTTTTCCTGGCACTGCAGGTCTCCTCTCCCTCCCACCCCCCAATCCCCGGTTGCTGAAGGGGTGAGAACCCCTTCAGTAACTTACCAAAGGGAGCGACATGTCCAACGTCGCTGCTTCTTCCTCCGCCGCCGCTCCTCCTCTGTTTTACGTTGGCCGGTGGGCGAGACTGATCCCGCCCACCGACCGGGGAGACGTAATGCGCATGCGCGGGCGCCCCATAGGAAAGCATTGAAAATGATTTTCAGTGCTTTCCTATGGGGAATTGAGTGAGGACGTCCAGCGATGCTCTAGCACAGGTGTTTTGTGCTATGATGCAGGAAGTGTGGAGTTAACCCTGCAAGGTAATTATTGCAGTTTCTAAAAAACTTGCAGGGTTAGGAGTAGTGGGAGTTGGCACCCAGACCACTCCAATGGGCAGAAGTGGTCTGGGTGCCTGGAGTGTCCCTTTGAACAACGTATGCTCTCTCTCTTTCACAGATCCCTGACCGTAAAGAACTAAAGATAAAAAACTAAGAATCTTCATTAATCCAGAATAAGACAATAGTTTTCCTGCTTTAATTAACTGGAGAGCATGTGCTGGTCAGCAAGTTTGCCTTCCTCTTGGTTATGGGCCTTTTGTAAGTAGATCCTTGCCTGGTGCATTAAATGATGCAGAAGTTAGAATCTGGCTCATGCTGATGTTCCTCGTGCATGTATAAATCACCATATGTTTCCAATAAAACTGGCCGTTCAGCACAGCGTACAACATATCTGTATGTGGGAAAGCAGTAGAGTCTGCAAAGTGACTTGCCTTCTTGCTCTGCAATCTGTTAACAAGATGCATAGGCAATGTTTGCAAACCAGGTGTTCATTATGCGGCAAAACTGTAAGCAAGATGGGAGTGTGATCCATATTTTGAACTCTGTATAATATTTCATATATATATTCCCTGCACATTTCACTACCACAATTAAAGGGTGCAAGAGAATACTGAACAAAGAATATAGTTAAAATAGTTTGTCCTTCGGTGGGTCCCCACACAGTCTTATAGATACATAGAAACATAGAGTGTGACGGCAGATAAGAACCATTCGGCCCATCTAGTCTGCCCAATTTTCGAAATACTTTCATTACTGGCTGGCATTAATGTATTTCTATAATTTCATAAAATAAACAAAGTAACTAATCACTATTTGCTCTGAAAACACGAAGAAATCCTTTGGTAAAAGTGTTCCCTTGAGACACTCAGTAATTAGTAAAAATACAAAGAAAACCAAAAGGAAACAAACGTGTATATATCACCAGAGGAGAATGATAAAACAATACAACCTGTATATAAATCATAGAATACAATATGTAGATGTATATCTGTGGGGGGGAGGGAAGAACATATAGTGCAATACAATCAACACCAGAATATGGTAGGGGGTGGTAGAAAACTCACCAGACTTGAGAAAATAATAATAATCTAATAGCTTTTTCTAATTTGCCACATATCTTGCGCTTGACAGATATGCTTTAAAGGTTTACTCCAAGCACCATGACCATTTCAGTATTTTGAAGTGATCATGGTGGAAGGGTATCGCATGTGCAGCATTTAAGTATAAATCATTCATTAAGTATAGAACTCTACCTTTGGCAACTTTCAACAAGAGTTCTGGGCTGGCTAATATTACTTCTGTACATAGAGGTTCATTCATTGCCTAGAGGCTCAGCAAACACTCTCAGCCAATGAATGAACAGCAGGATAAGCATCAGAGTAGTATTAACCATGAAGCAACCCTAGGTGGGCACTAAAGGCCCAGGACCTAGCAGGGATCACAAAACCATAATTTTGCATGGCCAATTAAGCATCCCTATATGACAAATTAAAAGGGGGTGGGTGGGGTACCTGCCTAGGGCCTTGAGGGATCTTAATCATTTTCTTTTTTTTCTATTTCTTTTTTTTTTCTATTTATAATATTTATTCAGAGAAAAGTTTTGAAAAATACATAAGATCACATCTGTTTATAACAAATAGACTTCATCAAACAACACATATCAAACGTATGCCATAAGATAGAAACATCCCATGCTAATATAGATATGCACTATAGTTGATGATATCTATCAAAACATTCATAATATTTAGATTATGTGAATACATTAAAAGTAGACATACAGACAAACAGTACGAAAAAAAAAAAAAACATTTTTTACTATTAAATTATAAATTCAAGATTAAAAATTAGATTCTCTCCCCCTCCTCCCTCCCTCCCCCACCCCACCCCGGCCAATGCAGGAGAAAAGGACAGTGCGTAAATATATTTAAATCTCATTCAAATATTTGGAAGTCCAAAGGGACCAGATTTTCTCATTTTTCCTATGTTGTAGGTTAAAGACATGGCTCATCTCCATTTTACGCTGGAATTCGATTTGAGACATAATTTCTTTCCAATCAGGGGGTACAGGGGATTTCCAGCATCTAGCGATGTTGATTTTAGTTGCGAAAAAAATATGAGTCAATAACCTATTTAACTTGTTATCTTGTATAGGGAAACCTATATTAAACAAGAACATTTGTGGGCTAATTTCCTTAATACCTGGATATAAAGAACTTACTAGTTCAGACATTTGAGTTTTTATATTGTCTAATTTAGGACATTCCCACCATATATGGTATATTGTGCCATTTTCCAGACCACATCTCCAGCAAATTTTACTATGGGTAGAATCAATCTTATGCATTCTAGCTGGAACAAAGTACCATCTATATATTAGTTTAAAATGTGTTTCTAATAATGATACATTATGAATAGATTGTTTCACTAATTGAGTACCTCCAACCCATTCTACAAAAGGTATAGATTTACCAATATCGATTTCCCACTTTTTAAAAGGAGGGATTTGAAAGTCCTGATCCATTAGGTCAAACAGTTTAAAAAATCTGGCGATACTACCTTTTTTTTTTACTATTAACAATTTGGAAGGTTATATAATGTTATTTACAAATTGATTTAGACATTAAGAAGTTCTTTAGTCTTAGATATTTGAATATATCTCTTATAGGTATGTTGTATTTCAGTTGTAATTGATTAAATATAATCAGCTTGTTTCCTTCACATAAATCCGAGATCTTATTTATCCCCAATTGAAGCCAGGGTTTAATGTCTAGATCTATCAATAGAAAACATAGGGCCTCGATTGGAGTATCATAAAATATTCTATCCCTCAAGTTAAGTTTTTTCATAAGTATTTTAGAAGTTATAAACATGTCATTTAGAATATTATTGGAGAAAAAATTATTCTCCAATACGAACAAGTCTAATAGGCCTAACCACACCAGAATAGGTAATTTATATTTAGGACTACTTTCTTGTTCTATACTAAACCATGGTAAGATATCTTGATCAATATTCATCCACATTAATAACTGGGATGCTTTACATGCTTCATAGATCTTATGTACATCCGGAAATGCTATGCCTCCTTTCGAGTAGCTTCTACGTAGTATTTCAATGATCTTAATCATTTTCTAACCAGCATATTTCTTCTGCAGATCTCAGCTGGCATGAGAGGAGGCTTGCATCCAGCTTTACCTACAGCAGAATGGCATCAGCACTCCTGGCATGATAACTACTACAGCGAGCTGTACTGGTTTGATGCTGAGAGTAACTTTAAAAATTCTGGCTTACATTTACTAATCCAAAACAAGAGCAACATGTGCTACATATTAGGCAAGCAAAATAGCCACTAATTGAATTGCTCTGTGGATTTTTAGCTATATCCTTGAACTGTTGAAACTGTCTTACTAAATACTGGCCACATTTTCTGAGGAAAAACTGGAGCAATTCTGGGGAACATGCTAAGATTATGTGGCAATCACCCCTAATTTATCTCTTTACCCTACATTTTCTAAATTACTGAATATAATCCTTCAAATTTAGACAATTTTCTTTTCAATTAACTGCAAATACTTTTTTTTTAAACTGTTAGATTTGATGACGAAAAAGAGTATTTCTATTTAAAGTTTGGCTTTAAGCTACTAAGTAACACATATCCCCTCCAAAGCGGTGCTTTTGCCATGTAAGCACACTGTATTTTAATTCCGCATAAATAGTCGTTTCTCACACCTTGCAACTTTTAAAAACCAAGGAAACATTAGGAATAAATCATTTAAGGATATGTCAGACCTGCCAGCGTCCTCCAAGATATTCAAAGCAAAATTGATTTATTTAAAAAAAAAAAAATATTCTAATAGGCTGTCTCTTTATTGAAGAAAAAAGAAAAAAGAAGATATTTTTTTTTAAAAGGAAATGCTGATAAAAATGAAGATAGTTCTCATTTACTAACTGTGCATATTATACTTGATCTTTATAATCATGTCTACTAAACAGATTTTAGTAACTGCAATTTTTTATGGGAATATATTCTGATATTTTTTTTACTGGAATGTAGTTGGGTCATAGGAAGACTATTGTTAAGTAATAAAAATAAAATGTCAGTCTGAGATTGCACTGGGACGTGTTTATATGCAAATCTTACTAAATATTTTGTGAATCTGGCAAGTTATGTTAAACCCTAATGATCGGTTACTTTGACATTGGTAAATAAAAAAAGAACTACAGTCCATGTTATTTTATATGGAACTATCACTTTAAATTGTCATCAGCCATCAATATATACCAATAAATGTAAAGGCTGCAAACATGGACCAAAAATTGGAGACAACTGCATTGACATAATTTGCTTTATCAGCAAGGTCATCCTAATCTGCACTAATATACAAATGGTTCGGCAACTGGAAATGAAATGTACTTAGAACTGTGCAGTTGAGGACAATGAAACAAAGGATGTCAGTGGTCAGTCTTTTGTCTTGTCCCTGGACTCCTTCCGGAATTTTATTGCTATCAATCTTTACTTTGTTTTATCACCTCGCCCTATTGCTGTTAAGATTGATATATTGAATTAAACATATGACCCTGCACCCTAGACACGTGTTCTTCAAGCTTGTCATTTGTAGTCATCAAAATGCAAAATGCTTTAGCACAGGTGAGTTTATTACTAGGGTAGGCCAATGAAATGTTTCAAGAAATTGATGTATGTATTCAATGGACTAACAAGATTTTCTCAAGTTATTTTGTCTACTGGGAAATGTTCTTCAAGTCGTTCTTAAGGATTGTGCATAAATCCCAAGTCCTGTACAAAAACTGGAACTGTATCAAATACAGTATGTTAAAATGTCCTATATTTCAGACATAATCAAACAGAATGCCAAGAATTGTATCATATATTGTTTCATTGTCCCTATGATTAATGATATCGAACCTGACCATGGTCTTACTAGTGCTTTCTATAATTGGGTCAACAATTATCTTTTTTTCAATCCAACTCAAACTTTACATGACAAATTCTACTTGTTAAGAATCCCTGTAAATAACATTGGAGCAAAAAAAACAAGAATTTATTACTGTACAAGCAATAATAATCTCCTACCGACTGAATTTCCTTTCTGCTTCTAAACTCATAGTACCAGTAAATATGTGCAATTCCAATGGCCACTTTAATATAATCTTTATTCTTAAAGTGACACTTCAGGTACCATAAACACATTTTCTTTTCGTACAGATAAAGTGGCTTCCTTTGATGTCTCCTATCATTCTATGAAAACAGCTTCAACCCTACTCACTCTCCAAACTGTGATATTATGGAGAAGTATTTTCTGAGACGGTACAGTTGCAAGACATTGTATTCAAGGCTGTAAACTTGCTGAGATATTTCATTTATGTTTTTTTTCATTAACGAGACTGCTTGTGAGTGCTAAACTCCTATTTAATTAACTCCTGAATTTTAGTTTCTTTACATGTTATTGGATTCTTTAGTTTTACGTTTAACCCCTTAAGGATTCCCTTTTATTCCAGAAGTTTGGTCCTTAAGGGGTTAAAGGGTCCCTGTAGGCACCCAGACCACTACATCTCAATGACATAAACAGAAGTAAAGTGATGTAACTCCTAACTGGAAGAGAATTGAGCAGTGAGACTGCAGGGACATGATCTATACACCAAAACCACTTAATTTGGCTAAAGTTGTTTTAATGCCGATAGTATCAATTTAAAATAATACTAAAATAATAATGGTGTCAATCAAGCAAAATACAAAAATGATGCGATTCACTACTCCTCTACATACCACTGTAGGCTTAATACACGAATGCAAGCCATATTCAAACTCTACCTTAAATATAAGGAATTATTGATTAATGTTTTGAGATCCATTGTAATTAAACTTGCTCATTCCCTAAGCAGTAAAGCGTGAGATCTACAATATATTTATTACCCTGTGCAAGTTTATTTGAACTTAACAAAAAAGTATTGAAATGTAAAAGTCCACAGCGCAAGTAAACAAGCAACAAACTGTTTTACTCATAAATGGGTTTCAAAACCACTGTAAAAAAGATATGAAAAAAGTTTTAATTTCAATATGTGTTGTAATTCATATATAATATATGCCAGGAGTTTTCGATACTATGTTTTTCTGTGCACTGACTTCTGTTGGCAAGTACCATATACCTTTGACATTAGAACATCTTCTATAATTATAAATTGACCCTTAATGGAGGATTAAAACAGCAAGTGATTTCAGCACCTTAGTGACTACCCGTCAGTAAATTACTATGCACTACTCTTTAAACGTTGTCTCTTGAAAGAATGGTATTGTCATAATGCTTTATAATTTGCACTTGTTATATGTTATTTAATCCTTTTTTATTTGTACTACAAATGTCTATGTTGGGATTCAATGTAACATAAGGACACATGACATGTGTGACATGTCATGATTCCATTTTATCCCAGAAGTTTGGTCTTTAAGGGGTTAAAGGTACATTATAGGCATCAAAACACCTTTAGCTTAATAAAGAAGTTTGGGTTAATAGAGCTATATAGAATTATGCCCCTGCAGTCTCACTGCTCAATTTTGGCCATTTAGGAGGTAAATCACTTTTTTTGGTGTGACTCACACCAGCCTGTATGAAAAAAATAGTGTCAGACGTTACGTTGCTTTAGAAGGTTTTATATCCTGCTCTGTAAATTGAACTTTAATCACACACAGAAAGCTCCTGCAGGATCTGGAGGGCTATTAACAGAGCAGGAGATACAAATCTAGATTCAACAGAATGTGTAAATAAAGGAAGTTTAAACATTCTCTCTTTACAGGAATTGTTTAGGGAAGCTGTGTAAGTCACATGCAGGGGGGTGTGACTAGGGCTGCATAAACAAAGTGACTTACCTTCTAAATGGCAGAGAATTGAGCAGATAGACTGCAGGGGCATGATCTATACACCAAAATTGCTTCATTAAGCACTTCTATCTTTTTGGGGGGTAATCATTCCTTATAGTAACTACATTTATACCCAAAATATGCTAGAATTTTCTCCAATATCCAAAACTGTTATTAGGAATTTGATATATATTTGATATATATAGTTGCAATCAAAATTATTCAAACCCCATTGAAAATTGGGTTTACTGTCAAATTTACAGAGTTTCAGTTGTTTGTAATGTGCAAATCAAACAAAAACAATTGCAATAGCTCAACACAATTAATGTTTCAAGTGGTTTCCACAAATTAAAACTTCTCCAGTCTCAAAATTATTCAATCCCCTGAATAGAATCCTTCCCAACAGCACAAATATGCCAAAAAAGTTATGTCTCAAGCACACCTGAAGCAAGTAAACAAAGGCTTCATTAGTTGCACCAGGTGTACTTGAGCTGGAATACTTGAAATACCTCAACTGACTAGGGATTTGTTGAGTGTCACATTTGACTGCATGTTAAAAATATGGGTAAGTCAAAAGAATGGTCCGCAAGGTTAAGAGAAAATATCATCACCCTTTATAAACAAGGAATGGAATACAAAAAGCATAGGCACTGAATGTCCCTAGGGACACCATTGGAAGCAAAGTTAAAAGTTAAAGGAACACTGGTTAGACTACCTGGACAGGGCAGCAAAAGGAAGCTATCAATGGCTGCAACAAGGTTTCTGAGAAAGCAGGTTGTGAAAAACTCTTGAGTGACTGCAAAAGACTTGCACCAAGACGTGGTGGCAACAGCACCGCGGTTTGAGTGAGTACATTATGGCACTTACTAAAGACAGAAGGTTTTTATGCTGCGCAAATAAAAGTGTGATGCAAACGCTTCACAGTTGGTCAAGAATCTGTTGAAAGATTTGGTGCCCTGTGACTTCTGGCTTATCCCAAAATAAAATCACATTTGAAAGTGAACAGATTTCCAACCATCGATGAGATTCAGGTAAATATGACGATGGCGATTCCAACAAATTCTTTTGCAGAGTTTATTGAACAGTGGAAGAAATGCTGGGAGAACTGTGTGAGATCCCAAAGTGGAGGGACTGAGGTGCCTTTGTCCTATGTACAATGTTTCTTGTATCTTGGACCTTCTTCAATAACTGTCTCTATTTTCATATTACTTGGCTGGATACTTTCCAGTACAGACCTCATATGTATGTATATACATACATACAGATATTTATTTGAAAGGTTACTCGTATTACACCAACTCCTGTTATACTCCAGATTGTGTGCAATAAAAACAATTTTTTTCCAGTATGTTATTCAGGTTCACCATCTTACAGAACAGGTCTAACAGGGTTATTTACAAAACTAAGAATTCAAGGTGAATTCAAAGTGAATTTCAAATGTAATGCCAGGGAAGTCGAACTGAAAGTATAACTGACTTAGAGAATGTTTCCAGTTCAGCTAGTTTGACGTTAAATATGAAACGTTCTTTGAATTCACCTTCAATTCTCATTTTAGTCAATGCCCTGTTACAATAGCATACATCTGTATTGCATTCACATTCAAACTAGTACACTAGTAACATTTCTACCACCTAGCACACGCTTCATTCATGTGCAATACCTCACACAGCCACTTGCTTGCAGTGGTGCTGTGGCATTCCTTTACACTTAGACCCTAGCAATCTTCAGAACACCTGCACATCTGCCATATTTACACTAGCATGCAACATGAGTACCATATTCCATCTAACCATCTGTTACGGGGAAAACCCAGTTGTGGTGTGAGTCTACCCTGTTTCCTAAGACCTTAGAGGACTAATCCTGTATATAGAGTGTAACAGATGCCTATTCTTGCATCATATTTGTCCCAGAAGATTATCCTTGTATCAGAGTGTCCTAGAGACAGATCCTTGTACTCATTAGACTCCAGGAGTCATCAGAACATATCTTACAGACTCTACACCCAGACTGTATTCTGGTAGACAGATTTACTGTGTCCACGGATAATTTTTCATTCATCATCCTATTTCTCCTCTTAGTTATCACCGACTCTCACTTTGTTTTTCTTCATTGCATTCAATCCTTCCTCTTTTCTTCATCCCATTTCACTGTGAATATCCCTATTATGTCAACCATGTAATTTTCCATTTCATGTTTCTAATTATACCTCCTAACGTTATTCAATCTCTGCCTCCCCAAACCTTTGCGGTTGGTGGTATGCAGGTCCGGACTAGCCATCGGGCAAACTGGGCAAATGCCTGGTTGACCACGATGGCCATGGGCCGAGGCTGGCAGGGAAGGTCAAAAAAATCTCCCCTGCTGGCTCACGGATAGCAGATTGGTCCCGAGAACCCTCATCAATGCTCTGAAAATGCAGCTCTCGCAAAGAGAAAGGCATGGTCTGTACCTTGCAGAGGTACAGACCACATCACTTTCCCACTGGATCACCAGGGATGATCAGCAGCATGCTCCCTCTCCCCACTGCAAGGTAATTAGGGGAAAGGGGAGTAAATGTGTAGTAGTTTTTTTTTAAAAAATATATGTAAATAATGAAATTAGCAAATTTATTATTTAACCCTATCCAGCCCTTACATACATAAATTATACCCCACCACTTACACCATATATACACCCTCTATATAAACACTGCACCTACACACTACACACATTATACTCCCTATATACACCCCCTATATACACAATACACCCCTTATATATGCACACACTACACCCCCTATATGCACATACACTACACACTGCATCTACACACTACACCCCCTGCACTCACACACACTATATACCCCCTATACACTGCACTCACATACTACACACACTCTATACTCCCTATAAACACACAAAATGCACACCCCCTGCAGCTCCTAGATACACAAAATACAGTCCTTACATGCAAACACAACACACCACTAGGCACACACACTCTAAAGGCCCTATAAACACACACACACACACATACACACAAACACACACACACACACACACACACATACATAATATACAGCCCAAAAACACACCTAAACAGTACAGGCAGTAGCAACATATTATACACCACAAACAGACCCCTTTACACTCTACAGCATAAACTGTCTCCTCTACTCACATAAAAAACATCCAAACACATATAACACCGCAGGCAGCATCCCCACACATTTAAAACACAATCCTTTTCCACTTTTGTTCTCTGATACCCACTATTGGGAAAACCAGAGACAAGTAACTAGGACATTTTCTCCATCAGAGAGCACTGAATGCTCTGGAGGGGCATCACAGTAACATACCAGTTGGGAGGGCAGGGGGTGCTTGTCATTGGTGGCAACATAACGCACCACATTTCTGGCCCACTGCTTTTAACTGCTGAAGTTTTGCCCCAGTCCAGCCCTGGTGGTATGCATGTATTGTCAGGACTGCTCTTCTAGAGACCTCTCTTATACAACTCTATCCCCCTACCTATCAACAAATGGTTTGAGCTCATTGTAAATGCCAACCAATCATGTGTTTCCACACTAGTTTCAGTCCCGAAAAGCCTGCCTAGTGATGCAATTAAACACATTAACAGGCAACCTTAGCAGGACTGAGACTTGCACTGGGACTAGTGTGATTTGCAAATGAACCTATCACAGTAAAATTATGACTCTCCAAGTTTGCAGGGGCATATACAAGTCTGAAGTTAGAACACTTAATTTCCTGAACCATTTAGTCAACAGGAAGATCTGGAGGACTGGGCTACGTTTAGTACATTGCTGCACATGGGTTTTTGTTGAGCTTTTTTATTTATCTTTTGAGGGGAAATGGGGGTAAACTGCAGCCATTATGACAGTACAATGGCCAAAGAAAAAAATGAAAAAAATGAATTTCAAGCAAGATTTTTACAGGTACATATGAAATGTTCTTTTTTTACAGTGATTTTATTTTTATTAGCTTATACTGCCCCCTCTCTGTAGGTGAGGAATAGCCTTTACATTTTGGGTTATGTTTTCAATTGGTTGGTGTCTATTGATTGGAACTCCCTAACCACTTTGGGGAAATATATTTTACTTCAATTGGTGGATTGAATGGGTTTTACCTACTTCAATTTGGGGTAAGTGTTTTTAGGACCAAAGGAAAAGAGGAGCAGGAGACTATGAGGAGCAGGAGACTGGTTGTCCCTTTGTTTTTTTTTAGTTTTTTTTATTATGTTTGGCGACCTTTAGACATGTTATTATATTATGCTATGACCCAACAATCAAGCAGAGAAACTGCTTGGGGTCATTTTCCAGGCCTGTGCTCAATTAAAATTTCCTTACATCCCAGTGTACACTGGGTAATTAAATAAATGCAGGAATCTGCATCCCCTGTGGAATCATTCACATTTATAATGAAGAAGGCTCACAAGGCAAACATATACCAAAATGCCCAACAGTTTTCAAATTGAATCTCTTGGCTAAAATGCTTCATGGCTTAAATGCTTCAGAGATTAAAATATTGATCTTGTCACTAGACTAACGCAACATTTCTAAGCCCTTCAGAGGTTACACCGAGTTCTTACATTAATAATAAAAAAAAAATACTAACAGTCACAAATTAAAAACAACTATGTTGCATGAGTTCAGCAATCACTGCTCCTTATGTAGTACCAAACAAATATCTCTTACTTAGCATCTACAGTAAGTACAGATTGTGTTCTTGTTACTTTCATATAGATTGTGCTATGATTAATCTCAGACAAATCGCTCAAAGTAAAACTGAAGGGGAAAGGAGAGACAAAGATTTTATTAATATCCATCAAATAAATAATGGATTTATGACATTTTCAATTTAAAAATGAAATCTATATTAGTATAAATGGAAGAGAAAAAAAAAGAAAAGCCAATTGAGAACTGCTAAGTAATACAATCAAAAGTTCAACTGATAAGCATTCTGAAAGTTAAGTTCTCTTTCTAGTTTGATAAAATAACGCCAGTCTGCTTAGCTTGGTTCCAAAAAATATATATTTCAAGCACTTTGATTACAATTCTGATATTTTAATAGGTTTAAAGGATTTATTTTACATATAGCATCTACTGATTGCTTGATCTGACACATATATCCTAATACCTAAATTAGGCCAGTTTAGTTAGTAGGTAATCTTTAACTTTACATTTAGATTATATTCTAGTTGAAAATGTCAGGATACGGTGGTTAAAGCAGCATCCTATTCTGTTTGGCACATACTGTGTCTTATTTATCGTCTCATTTATTTGCAATACATCTACATGTGGTGGAGATTAACAGACATTTGAAGACACCAAATAAAATCTGGAGATTTAGATTCCATCATTCAGGAATTTTTAAATCTGTAGCTTTAGATATGTTAATATTTTCCAAACCACATATAAGCTAAGCACATGGATGTATTCTTTAATGGGTTAAGCTGCCTTGTCTAATCGGCTAAAGCTGTTTTGTTTGTTTAGGAGTATGTACTCTACAAAGAAGCCTCCAGAGACATTAAAGGCTAATTTGGAGCAGTAGTTTTCAAACTTGTCTACAGGAGTACTAACAGTTACAAATTCAAATTCACAGTGCTGCTAAAACGTAGATACCTTTTAAGAATTATTGGTTAAGACCGATGGTGGTCATTTAAGATTTGTTTAGGAAAGAAAAATAGAGGTCCAGGCACTCCTTGGTTCAAAAGAAAGGTACTTTAATGGAACCATAGCAACGTTTCGACCAAAAGGTCTTTATCAAGCTCAGAAAGACCTTTTGGTCGAAACGTTGCTGTGGTTCCATTAAAGTATCTTTCTTTTGAACCAAGGAGTGCCTGGACCTCTATTTTTCTTTACAATATTTGGAATTTGGTGTTTGGTTCCTGGTACAACAAAAGCACCCTGGCTCAGACTGATGGGAGTGAGTGCAGTTCCCTACACATTCTACTTTAAGATTTGTTTGACAAACATTGCTCCAGATCAGAGTTCATTAACATTTTTCTAAAAAGGTGCCTCTGGTAACAAATATGTGTAACCTAAACCCAGTATCTTGAGTTTTAAGAGCTAATGACGAGTCCATAGGATCAAGAAATAATATATTCAGTTCCTAAGGTATTAATATGGTCTTATTAATGCCTATTCTGACAAGAAAAAAATTACAGTATGCAAGAACCAGAGGTGGATCAGCCACTGTCTGATCATGGAGCTCCAGTTTTAACAGGCCCTCATTAAAGGGGAAACTGCTATGTTTACATTATGGTTAATCCAGCCTTTAGTGGCTGTCTCATTGACAGCCGTTAGAGGCGCTTCCGCACTTCTCACTGTGATTTTCACAGTGAGAAGACGCTGCCGTCCATAGGAAAGCATTGAGAAATGCTTTCCTATGGACTGGCTGAATGCGCGTGCGACTTTTGCCGCACATGCGCATTCGGTGGATGATGTCGGAAGAGGGAGGAGAGTCCCCAGTGCCGAGGGAGCCCGGCGCTGGAGAAAGGTAAGCGTTTAACCCCTTCATCTCCCTTCAGCCCAGTGGGAGTGGGACCCTGAGGGTGGGGGGGAACCAAAGACCCTATAGAGCCAGGAAAACAAGTTTGTTTTCCTGGCACTATAGTGGTCCATTAAATGGGCAGGGAGATCTTGATCTCCTGTCTCAGCCTTGTGCCTCCTCACTTCATTGAGGAAGTGTTGTGGTCTGCACCTCTCTCAATTGCAGACCACATTAAGAACTCCCTTGCACCACCCCCACACCCCTAGTATTTCTCAATAATGCAGAGCACTGCAGTCAGCACTTTGAATTTCAGATTAAGAGCCAGACCATGGGGGACCTCTTATAGTGACCTGTAGCAAATATTGGAGCAAACCACAGTGAGCCTCCAATGGGCTACCAGGGATAACTCTCCCTCCTGCCAAATGGTAAGAGGGGGGCAAATTACCCAACACACTCAGACAGTGCACATACACAACAGTCAACCAGAATGCAGAGACACACTCACACAATACTCATCCACTACACACATTTTCGAACACACAACACTTTATCTCCACTACACACTTACAACATTTAGCTACCACACACACTTACAACATTTAGCTACCACACACACATCCATCACAGAAACAAAATCCAAGGCTTAAGTAGGGGACCCGGGCACTGACATAAAAGCATGGTGCAAGGAGTATTTTTTTTTTTTTTTTTTTTTAACAACTACGCTTTACAGATAGTATAAGAAAGTCTCAAAAAAGGGCTTGTTTATGTGTAGGATTATAGCCCAAAGCAATTATTAATGCTAGCTCACTGCAGAAAATAGTATTATATATTATTTTAAAATAAATTGCAGAGAATGTTATCATGGCCAGAAACAGTCCATTTAAAAAAAAAAAAGTTGTCTGGTTTCCAAAATATCCCAAATATGCCATATTTAATCAGATGAATATATCTGAAGATCACTAATGAACACAGTGCATGCATAGCATAGCAAATACCTGCAAGGGAATTTCCATCACAACTGCATGCAGGACTGCTCCTTGTACTAGTTATCTGGCACATACAGCACATTAGAAAGTAACATGCTGTCATTTTTAATAAAGGAGACACTTAACTTCCATAATTAACAATGAGATGAAGGAAGGGAAGCAAACTACACTTTAACAAAATGATTTCAAATAATGCATATCCAGAAAGAAATATAGTATATAAAATCATTCTAGATTGTAAGCTCGTTTGAGCAGGGTCCTTATCAACCTATTGTTCCTGTGACATTTTATAATTGTCTCATTTACTGTTAAATTTCCCTCTGTTATAATATTGTTAAGCGCTGTGGAATATGTTGGCACTACATTAATGCCAAAAATAAAAATAATAATAATTACATATTAGTTATTAGATCTACTCAGTAGCAGATCTAGGGGGGAGCTCCAATGCAAAAGCTCCCTTAAGTAGCCAGAGGAATTTATCTCTGGCTGGCACAGGGAGCAAATGAGGGGTCGAGGTCGCTCCATCTGTGTCCCCAAATGCCTGCATCCAAGTTGTTAAAATTAATTGTCAGAATCCTCCCTCAGCTAACCTATAACATAGGCAGAGGAAAGGGGCGGTTTTTGTTTCTCAGGCAGGAAGCATAATATCAGTGCAAATGTCACTGAAAATGTGACACCTTGTAAGAAAACAAACGCTGGAGATATTTTATCATTGTTATGACTATTTTCAACTTTTAATTAAGTATTTTACTATAAATGCTCAATTTGTAAA
Source organism: Pelobates fuscus (assembly GCF_036172605.1). NCBI lineage: Eukaryota > Metazoa > Chordata > Amphibia > Anura > Pelobatidae > Pelobates > Pelobates fuscus. The sequence goes on along the minus strand of NC_086320.1, from coordinate 309,868,389 downwards.
ACACATTAAAAAAAAAAAAACATATCAAGTACTACAACCATTACATTGTATGTCACTCCATTACACCAACCAAGATCCCCAAATCTCCAAGCAAGTAAAAGTGGACAAAGTGTGCCCTTGCTTAATGGAAAACATACATATGACAAAAAAGTACATGCAAAATGGTAGCATCAACACTGAAAACAATGATGACAAAATCAATGTGAATGTCATTAAGCTAGTCACTACCAAAGCCACTGATATCACATTTCTTGCACGTCCTCTTTTCAATTGGTTATGGGATATCTGACAATGTATTCAAAGTTGCTAAGAAGTCTATTTCTTGGGTTCCACGTGTACTGATTGCTACAGTATCTTCCTTTTCTTCTTCTATCTATGAATAGATAACCTTGTGTGAGATATCAATATTTGTCACTTTTAGACATTGGTTGATGTGACCTTCAACTGTTTGACTGTCTTACATGCTCAGCATATAGTCAGTTACAACCTATTTGATCAGAAATAGAGTGGCATCATCTCTAATTCAAAGCAAAGTTTATTTGGAAAATTGTTAAAGAACTTGATAATGTTTACCGTCTTTTTTTTTTTTTTTTAGGATTTATCTGTGTTATGACCCAAATGTTCGATTTCTTAGAAAATGAGCAAAATGAACCTTATTAAGTTGAGAAATAAATAGTACTTAAACGATGAGAAGGATTTAACTTTTCATCCCTAAGGAATGAGATTTCAATAAAATAGTACTTTACTGTGGTCACATTTGGTATAACACCACCCCAGGGAGAACAAACCACAATGAAGAAAGTAATATTACATTTTATGTCTGCTATAAGATGCATCACATCAAAACATAAACTCTCTTTGCTGTTTTCTTTCTTTTTTTTCTTTTTTTTTATTTAACTACCTTTAAATCAATTAGTTTTTTTTTTTTTTTGTAATGTGGAGCATTCCATTGAGAATGATTAAATACAATGCATAGCAATATTATCCTCTGCACAATTCGGAAACGAAAAATGAGTTTGCAAAATAATGTTCATGCTTATAAACGTGTACAGTGCAACACAAAACAAATGTTTGATCATCTCCCATGGCCTTTTACCATTTAAGTTAGCTGACCATACATTTTCCATAGATAACTGCTCTCAAGGCAACATTTAAGGCAGTAAACTTTCAGTTGACTGATATTGGGAGAAAATAGATTGGGATATGTTTATAGTAACAGCATGATTGTGTACATACAAGGTATTGGAACACAAGCTATTCATAAAAATATTAATTTCAAATATTCTGTTCAGGATATAAATAGTGAAAAAATACAAGTTGTTTTTTAATGAGGAGTTTGACGATTTTTTTTTTTTAAAGAGGTTTTCTTGCATGACATTTTAACACAGGCACAGCACTGATACATTTTCCATTTTATAATTATTGTTTAATTAGCATGTGCTTTCCATTTTGCTACATGCAGGCACACATTCTTGATGACATTCACCAGCGTTTATTGTAGACATTGAAGAAATTCTAAAGTGCAATGGTTAATTAAACCGTATAGTTCATGATGAATTCCTATACAGAACAAGTGTCTCAAACAGCGAGGGGGTAAATGGTTCAATTTATCCTTGATTTGCCCTTCAGGAGTTAGCATACTGCCATGAAAATAACAAAATCCCATTGTTATAAGATGTATTCAAGGAAATACTTTGCAATTCTCTACAAACACTCTTGTCATTCTTTCACAACATCACTTGCTCAATCCTTATCCTATTATTCTTTTCCAAGACTTTACCAAAGTATGTTCCTGTATGATGTAGCAAGCCTCATAATAAAAAAAGCAATCTATAACGTGCACGTGTGTGTGTGTGTGTGTGTATATATATATATATATATATATATATATATATATGTTTTATATGCCTTGATCCTGATGAAAGTCCACAAGCTGGCCTGAAACGTTGATCTATTTTAAACGAATGAAATAAAGCATTGAAGATTTTAATCTCCAACCGTGAGTGCAGCCCCATGCATTGTTTGTCTTTGGATAATTGAACCTCGTCTGGCACCCGGCAAAATACTTTTGCTATATTTAGCTTGTGTGCAAGGACTCTTTTTCCTCTTAATAATAATAATAATAATAATAATAATAATAATATAAAGAAACAGTGCATCCACCACTCCATCCACACTTTAATCATTGATTTATTTTCTCACTAGTATATGAGTTGTGTATATGTTAAGGTGTATTTTTACAAGAGCAACTCATTACATATTGAAATGTCTGATGCACACACTGGATTTCTATGTGAATATATTTTCTGCTGCTTCATGACAACTTGGCTTAAGTGCTTCTATAATCTGAATAACTGCATTACACTTTCTTATCTTCTATAAACTTGGCTTTCCCAAGCACTGCGTGTCCCATGTTACATGTAATGTTAAACTAACATTGGTTACCCAGATATAATAACACTGCATGATTAGTGTACCACTGCAAAAATGTGCACATATGGTAACAATTCCATTTTTCTCAATTATATCAATCCCTACAATTCTAATCATTCATATACCAGCATGCGTTGTGTTAACCCTCTAAGCTCAAGTGTAGTAAGAACAAATGGCACTGAACACTCACACTATAAATATACACACTATAAATATATGAAATGTGAAAATTGGTTAGAGAGATAAGAATCAAGCCTTATGCCAGCTATACCAATGGTCTTTAAATCACCAAGTCATCTTTCTGCATTGCCTCCCAGATCTATTTCACTACATTTATCCAATCTTTGGGTACATCCAAGCAAGCAAAAGTGATTCACTGAGTAAAAATATGGAATGGACTACTTTAGCAAAACAAGATAACATACAGAAAAGCAGAATACAATTTATGAGCAAACACACCTGAAATAAGTGATATAGCACCAGCATAGACCATGGTGTTGCATCTTTTATGTGTACAAGGTATGTGGTCAGCTGAAAGTTTTGCAGCTGCAAAAATCAACTCAAGTCCAATTAGTGAACATCAAGTTGAGTGTGCTTATAATCCTGCATTATATGCACCTTTTATATTAAAAAAAATACACATTCATCTATAATGTCAATAGTAGCATAGCTGGCTAATACCTTCATAAAGAAAAACAAACAATTGGCAGGGATGGTGGGTTAGTGATGCTAATTCATACCCCAGTAGAATGGTGTAATATAACCAGTGTGTGCATTGCACAGAGCTTAACACTACACACACTACATTACAGCATGCTAATATCCTTCAAGCAGGTTTTTGCTGTGATGCTCGGGGGTCGTTTGCTGAGCAAAAATATAACCCAACTCCTTACAAATACATTATTTAAAAAGCTGCTAGCCCTCTATAGACTTGTAACAACTAATATATTTTATGAGGCTATTTTTTTTTTGTTGCCAAATACATGGACATCTGCAAAGCACATAGTTTTTCATCGTTTCCAAAAATAAAAAAAAAGTGGCTACAGAGGAAATAAAATAAATAAATAAAAAAAAAAAGTAAAATAAAATGTTCAGTGATTTCTTGCAAAAAAAATAAATAAAACCATGTAAGGGAGAAAGGTGGCTGCAGTCTCCAGACTGATGTGCTCCAGGCTCAGCAGCTAGATAGTTAACTTTGTTTATAACTTTCTGGTTTGTGTTTAACATTAAAACAATATTTAGCTGAATCTCAAGTTTATTCAAAGCAGTATCTGAGGGAACACAGACTCCCCATTCATAATGAGTGCAGTCACAGTAAAAGCATTGCAGATCAATGCACGTATTACACATTGGCTCGCATGCATTCAAGAGATTACATGCACAGCAGTTCCCACTGAACACGTTTTAAGTTGAAACATAGTATAAAGCCAGACTTACCAAAATACATAATGTGTCTCATTTCAGTCACAATCCCACACTACTACAGTATATTCAGCATTAGCTCCAACACAGCCTTGACATGGCAAGCAGTAAGGGCTCTCTCATTCTCTAATAGGTGGAAATGTTCCCAGCATTGTAACAGCGATCTGTGATTCTCCTCCTCAGGATTCAGTGCTGTACAGAATAGGCAGTCTTATCCCTCCATGCATTCCCCTGTCTGATCTAGCAATTCCCTCTGCTTGCAGGCTGCACTGCCCATTCTTACTGTAAGCTAACTCCTCCTTGTGATGTCCTTGCATGTGACATCAGTTTTTAAGAGTACTACAGGCGGACTTTCCTTGCCTCCACACAGGGCTCCTTAGAGGTGTGGTAATATCCTGTTTTTATAGAAATGCAATGCTTTTTTTTTCTTCTTTAAGATTATCAACCTGTTTCTCATTTTGCTAAGGATACGTTTTTTTTTGTTTTTTTTTTATATATATATACACTTGTATTCACGATAAGAAGAATGTTTAATAAGCAGTCTGTGCCTCTGCTGTTTAATGGACTGGTGATCAAATGGGGAAATGACTTACAAAGAAAACGTGATTAGATAAAGAATACAATGAGCCGATAATGGAATGTTGCAAAAGTCTGTTACCCATGGAGATATGTTACCTTATCACTCGGGAGCGAGCGTGTGAATGTACACTGAGTGAGGAGCCAGCCCAGGTCCTGAAAGAGCAATAAATCCATATAACCCATCTCTGCAGTCCTGTATACATACACATCTTAACCATTTCCTTTCCACAGATCAAGGAATCTCCCCAGAATTCAGCAATAAGAATATCTGCTCCATAATTCATTTTTTTTTTTTAACTCCAGATGATCTAAAAACATTTATGCCAACTATTGATATGGACCATCTGATGTATATTACATTAACCCTTAACCCCTTAAGGACCAAACTTCTGGAATAAAAGGTAATCATGATGACATGTCACACATGTCATGTGTCCTTAAGGGGTTAAAGTGTTAATGTATAGCAGCTTTCAAGCACATGTCTGGAAATGAAAGGGTTACGATAACAACGATTGTAACTGGAACTCAAACATATGTATAATAACCATTACTTGTTTTTAACCATTTCAGCACTAAACTGTAATCATATTTCTATTATGGTGTGCATTGTTCTTTCCTTTCGCATTCTGCATCTGTTAACCGTTTATTTACATGTGTACTATTTCTTTACTAACAAAGGAGCAGATGAGCCATAGATACCATCCCTCCAATTCCCACCAGTCTTGCTGTATGGGATCGGGAAATAATAAAAATCTCCCTGACCCACCAACAACTGACAATACAGCCCAAAACTCCCTGCTCCCACCTATTTGGCTGTGGTATGATAATACAATAACTTAGTGAAATGAATCACCATACCCCACATTTATTAAAGGGACACTATAGTCACAAAACAACTACAGCTTATTGAATTTGTTCTGGTGAGTAGAATCATTCCCTTCAGGCTTTTTGCTGTAAACACTGACTTTTCAGAGAAAATGCAGTGTTTATGTTACAGCCTAGGGATAACTCCACAGGCCACTCCTCAGATGGCTGCTAGAGGTGTTTCCTGGGGCAGTGCTGCACAGTGTGCAGCACTGCAATTCAGTGTCTCCACCCTCAGCATGCAGTCACTGAACTTACTTTCCTCATAGAGATGTTTTAATTCAATGGATCTCTATGAGGAGATGCTGACTGGTCAGGGCTGTGTTGGCTGTGCTGGCTCTGCCCATGATCTGCCTCCTTGACAGTCTCAGCCAATCCAATGCTTTTCCATAGGAAAAGCTTAGATCGCCAAGCAGGCAGATCAGGGGCAGAGCGCGCAGCAGCAGATTGGAACAAAAGTAAGATTTAACTATGTTTAAGGGGGCAAGGGGCATGGGGGCATGATAGTATTTTTAACACTATAGGGTCAGGAATTCATGTTTGTGTTCCTGACTCTATAGTGTTCCTTTAAGTAAAATTTTTAAAGGATTGAGAGGGCTGGTGGCGAATTGCCCCTCTTTACAGCTGGGAAAATACTGATTCCTTGCTGTTCAAGCTGGCTTAAAAACATGAGAGTTGCAGTTTTGCAACAGATGTGGTTCTGTCTTTTTGGCCAGGATAGGTGCATAGAACAGCTGCCAGTCACTCCAATGTTAAAGGAGCACTATAGTCACCAGAACTACAGCTTAATGTAGTGGTTCTGGTGTCTATAGACTGTCCCTGCAGGTATTTCAATGTAAACACTGCCATTTCAGAGAAACAGCAATGTTTATATTGCTGCAAAGTAACACTTCCAGTGACAGTCACTCAGATGGCCAATAGAGGTGCTTCCTGACACCATAGTGTTCCTTTAAGTATATTTCCCATACTCATACTGTTGGCGGAGTCCTACAGTTCTCTTACTCCTCTTAGTTTATCATCTTATACACCTAATGGTTGAGGAGCTGTGATAACCATAGGTCTGGCCCCTTCAGATTCAATAATAGTATTGCTATAGCCCTTTGACTATTTTTAACTTCTCCTCTCACGCACGTAAAGGAACACAATAGGGTCAGGAACACAAACATGTATTCCTGACCCTCTAGTGTTTAAAAACACCATCTAGTCCCCCTGGTTCCCCTTGGTTAATCTTACCTTTACTCCAGTCTGCTGCTGCTGACTCTGCCACTGATCTGTCTGCTTGGCTGACATAATCAGAAGTCATGATCTCAGCCAATCACAATGAGGAAAGCATTGAATTGGCTGAGACTGTCAAAGAGGCAGACCAGGGGCAGAGCCAGCACAAGTCAACGACAGCCCTGGCCAATCAGCATCTCCTCATATAAATAAATTGAATCAATGCATCTCTACGAGGAAAATTGAGTATCTCCATGCAGAGGGTGGATACTCTGAATGGCAGTGCTACATACTGTGCAGTACTGCCCCAGTAAGTACCTCTAGCAGTCATCTGAGGAGTGGCCACTAAAGGTATCCCTAGCCTGTAATGTAAACACTGCATTTTCTCTGAAAAGACAGTATTTACTGCAAAAAGCCTGAAGGGAAAGATTATACTCCCCAGAACAAATAAAATAAGCTGTAGTTGTTCTGGTGACTATAGTGTCCCTTTATAGGGTGAAAAACATAGAGGGGTGCCTTTGGTCAGGTTAAACTGTTGAAACCAATCCTTCAACCCTAGAGACTAGGGTTGTGTGTGGTAAGCAGCATACATGTCTGTTTCTTAAGTTTGAACATGGGGAGATCATGTGCTGTGTCCGCCTGTGTTTTAATGTTGATTCCCTATTACACAAGACTGGGTATGACTGCTCACCACTTCCATTCTAACATCATAGTTAACCTGGTAATTCCAAACAGAGACATTGGAGCTCCTTTTGTGTAATTAACTCATCAATTCTGAATTAATAGATTGCAGGGACATTTCTGTCCATTTGACAATTTGTTTTTTTATGATTACAGGTTGAAAGTCATTTGTCAATTTGTATTTCTGACCATTGGCATCCATCCAAATCCCAATATAGCTAAAGTGTGCATGTAGCTGAGTATGCTAAATATGGAACTTTGCAACTCAAATCAACACTAACATCATTGCTCCTTTCTCAAAGAGAAAAAGTAAACCATTTCTATGAGTGAAACCAGCACCATCACACATAATGATATCAACAGCAATATATTCCAATATATACCAATGTAAAAGAAAAAGAATGCATCACATAATGATTTAGTTTTTTTAAATCAGTATTTCGGAGAAGCTTGATGATATTTGTTTTCATCTGTCTAGGTCAGTGATGGCGAACCTTTTTGAGCCCGAGTGCCCAAACCGCAATACATGCCAACTTTTTTTTCCTTAAAGTGCCAACACGGCAATTGCGTGTGTGTGTGTGGGGGGTGCGTGCGTGTGTGTGTGTGTGTGGGGGGGGGGGGGGGTGCGTGTGTGTGTGTGTGGGGGGGGGGTGCGTGTGTGTGTGTGTGGGGGGGGTGCGTGTGTGTGGGGGGGGTGCGTGTGTGTGTGGGGGGGTGCGTGTGTGTGTGTGGGGGTGCGTGTGTGTGTGTGGGGGGTGCGTGTGTGTGTGTGGGGGGGTGCGTGTGTGTGTGTGTGGGCGGGTGCGTGTGTGTTGTATGTGTGTATGAGGGGTGCTGTGTGTGTGTATGAGGGGTGCTGTGTGTGTGTATGAGGGGTGCTGTGTGTGTGTGTATGAGGGGTGCTGTGTGTGTGTATGAGGGGTGCTGTGTGTGTGTGTGTATGAGGGGTGCTGTGTGTGTGTGTGTGTATGAGGGGTACTGTGTGTGTGTGTGTATGAGGGGTGCTGTGTGTGTGTGTATGAGGGGTGCTGTGTTTGTTTGTGTATGAGGGGTGCTGTGTTTGTTTGTGTATGAGGGGTGCTGTGTGTGTGTATATGAGGGGTGCTGTGGGGGGTAGGGGTACTGTGTGGGGGGTAGGGATACTGCTGGCGGGGTATGGGTACTGCTGTGGGGGGTAGGGATACTGTGTGTGGGGGGTAGGGGTGCTGTGGGGGGTAGGGGTACTGTGTGTGGGGGGAAGGGGTGCTGTGTGTGGGGGGGTAGGGGTACTGCTGAGGGGGGTAGGGGTACTGCTGAGGGGATGGTAGGGGTGCTGCTGGGGGGATGGTAGGGGTGCTGGGGGGTAGGGGTACTGCTGTGGGGGGGTAGGGGTACTGTGTGGGGGGTAGGGATACTGCTGGCGGGGTATGGGTACTGCTGTGGGGGCTAGGGATACTGTGTGTGGGGGGTAGGGGTGCTGTGGGGGGGTAGGGGTACTGTGTGTGGGGGGAAGGGGTGCTGTGTGTGGGGGGGTAGGGGTACTGCTGAGGGGGGGTAGGGGTACTGCTGAGGGGGGGTAGGGGTACTGCTGGGGGTGGTAGGGGTACTGCTGGGATGGTAGGGGTGCTGGGGGTAGGGGTACTGCTGTGGGGGAGTAGGGGTACTGTTGTGGGGGAGTAGGGGTACTGCTGGTGTGGTAGGGGTACTTCTGGGGGGTAGGGGTACTGCTGGGGGGTAGGGGTACTGCTGGGGGTGGTAGGGGTACTGCTGGGGGTGGTAGGGGTACTGCGGGGGGTAGGGGTACTGCTGGGGGGGTAGGGGTACTGCTGTGGTTGATGGGGTACTGCTGGGGGTGGTAGGGGTACTGCTGGGGTTGTAGGGGTACTGCTGGGGGTGATGGGGGTACTGCTGGGGGGGTAGAGGTACTGCTGGGGGTGATGGGGGTACTGCTGGGGGTGGTAGGGGTACTGCTGGGGGGGTAGGGGTACTGCTGGGGGGGTAGGGGTACTGCTGGGGGTGGTAGGGGTACTGTGCTGGGGGGGTAGGGTGCTGCTGGGGGTGGGGTGGTGCTGGGGGGGTAGGGTGCTGCTGGGGGGGTGGGGTGGTGCTGTGGGGGGTAGGGTGCTGCTGGGGGGGTGGGGTGGTGCTGTGGGGGGTAGGGTGCTGCTGGGGGGGTGGGGTGGTGCTGTGGGGGTTAGGGTGCTGCTGGGGGGGGTGGGGTGCTGCTGGGGGGGTGGTGCTGGGGAGATAGGGGTGGTGCTGGGGGGGGTAAGGGTACTTCTGGGGGGGGGGTAGGGGTGCTGTGTGTCAGTATCCCCCCCTCTCTCCTTCTTACCTTTAATGAAGTGGGGGGGGGGGGGACACAGCCATCCCTGGTGGTCCGGTGGTGGCAGGCAGTGCTTACGTGTCGGGAGGCAGTGGGAGGGATCAGTGAAGCAGCTCCCCTGTCCTCCCGCGCGATACTGTGTGGAGCGTTGCCATGGTAACGCTCGGCAACGCTCCACACAGCATCGCGCGGGAGTACAGGGGAGCTGCTTCACTGATCCCTCCCCCTGCCTCCTGACAGGGAAGCAGAGTAGGCGCCTGCCGTTTCGGGCAGGCAGGTGCCTACTCTGCAGTGATGGCGGACCTGTGGCCGCGTGCCCACAGAGAGGGCACGGCGTGCCACCTGTGGCACGCGTGCCATAGGTTCGCCATCACTGGTCTAGGTTAATCATTGGGGAAATTGGCACATGTGGACATGAAAATGTATCACCATACAAAAGTTACTGGCCATCAAATAGGGCTGTATGAGGATCACCTGACACATTCACTGTAATAATGGGAGGATTTTTTATAAAAAAAATATCAAAGGATTGATTGGAAAAGACATTATAGCAAGTGACATGTGAAGGCTAGCTATGGTAGCAGCTTTATATTGCTGCAGAATCTAGCCTCCACAATTCTTAGTTTAGTAAAAATACTTACTTTAAGGGACACTATAGTCACCTGAACAACTTTAGCTTAATGAAGCAGTTTTGGTGTATAGAACATGCCCCTGCAACTTCACTGCTCAATCCTCTGCCATTTAGGAGGTAAATCCCTTTTGTTTATGAACCCTAGTCACACCTCCCTGCATGTGACTTGCACAGCCTTCCATAAACACTTCCTGTATAGAGAGCCCTATTTAGGCTTTCTTTATTGCAAGTTCTGTTTAATTAAGATTTTCTTATCCCTTGCTATGTTAATAGCTTGCTAGACCCTGCAAGAGCCTCCTGTATGTGATTAAAGTTCAATTTAGAGATTGAGATACAATTATTTAAGGTAAATTACATCTGTTTGAAAGTGAAACCAGTTTTTTTTCATGCAGGCTCTGTTAATCATAGCCAGGGGAGGTGTGGCTAGGGCTGCATAAACAGAAACAAAGTGATTTAACTCCTAAATGACAGTGAATTGAACAGTGAAATTGCTGGGGAATGATCTATACACTAAAACTGCTTTATTTAGCTAAAGTAATTTAGGTGACTATAGTGTTCCTTTAATATATATATATATATATAATTATAATGTTTGGAATACAAACATATCTTCCTAACCCATAGGGAAAGCATTTGGAGTCTGGAGCACATTCGCAGGGAATGACATGTTGCCCCAATCAAATGCTGCCCAAGAGTATGACTCGATTCTCACAGGCCAGTGTCTCTAGTAGCTATCTGGGTGTCCCTAGTGGTCCTTTAAAATGTATATACTTTGCTAAATAACTAGATTTGTATACAAGTAGAGTTTTGAGACTCTTATCTACAGCTGCTAAATATAATACATACATTTTTTTTATAAAATGGTAAACTTTTTGACACATTTTCACTACATTTTTTTCTTCTTTTAAAATTATGCTTTTACAAGTTTCACATATGTTGGTATTTTAGTATAGTGATGAAAAAAAACATTTTTTTTTTTATTGTTTGATTTATGTCCTGATTCCTGAAGATGAAAGTATGCGCAGGGAAGACACATTAACCCCTTAAGGACCAAACTTCTGGAATAAAAGGGAATCATGACATGTCACACATGTCATGTGTCCTTAAGGGGTTAAAGGGTCTGTTTACAAATATGTGACTTGTCAACTAACTAATGAAGGAAAGCCAGTTGACAAAAGTCATTTCAAGTCGATTCAAGTTGGCTTCATGAAACCAACCAATAAAGGAGATATTCATTAATAGCTGCGTATGGAAACGTCAACTTGAAAAACAGCCTACTGTAACTAACCCTTTGCATTTAAAGTTAAATGATTCTTAACCAGCTGACTTTCAAAGTCGAAGTTTATCAAGCTGTCATGGTTAATATAAAAACATAAAAAATAAATTATGAAAAGAAAGTTTAAAAAAAATAACATATTGGAGGTCTAAGATGTAGAGAAGCTTTATTCTAGATTGGCCCTCTTGCTCCACACCATGTACAATGGCAGGGACACAAAACATGAGAAAAAAAGAAAATAATGTCTCTCCTCTATTGTCCATCGATATGGGTGGTGTGGTGAGTGTCAATGGCAGTGACTTCAGACAAAACGGGCAATGTCACGCAATCCCATTGGCTCCTGCTTTAAAGATGCAGTGTTATATAATGCCTTTTGCTTTCCTTTGGAACTTGTTTATTCATAGCTATTTAGCTATGCAGATCACTTTTCTTGTTGGCAGGCATGTTCACCTTTTTATTGCATGGGGATTTTGATGAGTCAGTGTATAAAAATCTAGTAAACGTGTAGCCTGAGTACAGCAGAACCAGAAAAAGAGCCTATAGACACGTAAAGTATAAGTCTGTTCTAAATAGCAGAGTAGAACTAACATGGATATGTGACTAATTGGCTAAATCGCCATTTTTAATTTATGAGAATAGTCCTGGCTAATCTGGGACACTTAGGAGATTTGTATTTTTACAAACTGAATATGAGGACCTAAAAATCTACAGTTATATTGTCACATCTCCATACTTCTAATTTCATTGAATAAGCTGTAAGATCTAACAGTATAGTGTGGTGGTGTTCATTCTCACCCCTCTGGGTAATCCATGGCTATTGATAGCAGAAACATCTAAAACTGGGTCAATTTTTAGTATACCGAAATATTCACTAAAGCATTGTTATCATTAGAGTGTAGAGCATTATTTGGATCTATTATACTATTTCCTGTTCTAAGCCCTGGAGGACCATGACTTGCACACTTTAATATTGTGGAAAAAGTAATTGCCTCTAAATGGTATCGTCAATCAATTTTGTAAATGGATAGAAGTGAAGGCTCATAGATTTTAATCATAATCTGAAAAAAAAGTTGCGACATTATTTTGGGAGCAATTTTCTAAGTTCTATTGCCTTTTAGTCCAGGCACCTTTATTAATATGCCATGTCTAATATTCAAACTGTGTGTTGTAACTGTGCAATCTCGTGCTGATTCTGAAGAAATTAATATTCCAGATTTATCTATTGGAAACACTGTTAATATTAAAAAATAGTGTTCCCTTTTTCAAGTTAAAAGTTTTTTTCATTTTATATCCAAATCAGATCCTTTAGGTAGCATATCTGACATTCAAAATGTCCTTTGTTACTTTTAGAAAATATTCTATTGTTATTAACAAAGTTCACTCCACAGTTTTACTGATACACAAAACTGTACTTAGAAAGACTTAGAAACTATAACCGGCGGTATACAGACAGGCTGCATCGTATTTAAGTAAGATGGGCCATAATTCAGAAGATAATTCAGTAAGTATAGGCGTTTGATTGTAATGTGGGATTGTAAATGCATGTGATTGCAGGATGTTGCCATCACAATTGATGTATGCCCACTTAAATGTGATGCACCATTTATTCAGGGCACAAATGATGTTTGGTCTAACATGATGGTAATACATTGCAACATTTTTACACGTTATTACACGTTACAAACTTGGACCGCATTCAAACCTTCACCCTCTCCCTTAAAACCTTAATTTGACATACGATCTGAATACCTGTTAATAAACTTTAAGCTTAATTTATCACTTTGACTGTCTGAATGTCCCATATTTAGATTCTTGGATTTATACTCTGTTAGATGTCCTGAATCCAAATGAAATGATTCATACTTATTAGACTTTCCCTTACTTTTCCCTAACAGACTGATACATAGTAACAGCTTTGGCATAGACTTTTTTTATTTGTTTACGTGGACCGATTCACAGTATAAAATTTGGATAACTTCACAGTTTTAGAAGTAACTTTGATTGCTTTAATCCTTTTGAATCATGGATTGACTTGTTCCTCTGCATTTATTATATAAATTTTGGTGGATCACTTTACTACTTTATTAGTCATCCCTTTACTAGTAGTTATTTGCCGAGTATCTACCTACCTACTAGTGAATAATAATAATGGTTAATCCACTATACCACTTAATCACATCTGGTTTAACAAAAGTAAATACTTACCTTGGTTTTTTTCCTTCTTTTATCAAGTACTTTTTTTTTTTTAATTATACTTCCTTTTAATAGTGTTCCTTAAAAACAAGAATTACATATCACCAGTGTCAACTGGATTTAAATTAAACTCTTTCCTAACAGACTTGTTAAAACCATTATTAAAATAGGTAAACAACCTCTGATGTTATTTAATAAGTGTGACCGTAGAACACCTAAAAATTATTCAAAAGGACTGTACTGCGCTCTAGATGTAAAGAAGCAGTGTTAGATCAATTAAGTTGATCTTATATGTGCAAGCATGACCTACTTGTACACCATTGGTCATGCCAATAACTAAGGATGTATTCAAAGCTGCATGTGGATTGTTAACTGATAATAAGTGATGCAGTTTACCAAGGGTCTGCGGGTTACATTTTATTCTCTTTACTAATGTTCTATAATAAAATTCTAATAATATTAAATAATATTTTTTTTATAATAAAATAAACAATGGTTTGATATTTTCTGTTCAATAAAAAAATTGAACAAGAGACGACTTGTTATTCTATAGATCCAGTTGGATCTAACAAGGGACATGTTAATAACTTCAACATATTGTGTTAATTACAACTAATTACAGAGGAAAGGTCCGCATTATAATAAAAATAAAAGTGAAAACAAGCGTGTGCTGTAAAACATGTTAAAAGACAGTTTTTTGTTCTGTTGTGAATGAAAATGTATATCGGTTGCATTCATCAATGGTGGTGAATCCAGTCCATATAACTGAATTTTGATATCATTACAGCTGTTTCTTTTCTGTCTCAGGTAAACTCTCATTTAGAATATGACAGGAACAGCTGTAAGCTTGCTAATCACACCACGCTTTATCTCTCTCTGCGTCTTTTTAGAAAGAAAGCTAAAAAAAACAAAAACCCAACATTAAGAAAAAAGAATGGCATCAGGGCACACACATACACACAAAAAGAAAGACAGATATATAAAGATTTAGTGGAAAGATAAACAAAACAAGACAAAGTGTTAGACACATAAGGAGAGAGTTACGAGGACCATGTGACTGAGAGCGGACACATAGAAAATAACACAGACAGAGGCAGATCAGTGCATTGGCAGGCACGTTACATCTGTGTATCATGATTCCACTGTCAGCTGCAGCTTTCATCCCCGTAAAAAGTGAGATATCATTAAAATGCAGAGATTAAATGTCTTGTGACATCAAAACCACAATGCTTTCATTTACCCAAACAGCACAGAATAATAACTTGTAATGCACACCGTTAACATTTTGTGTAACTTTCCCTTCAAAAATACATATAAATCACAAGGCCCCCTTCTTTTAAGGATATAATTCAAAATTGTACATTATGCTGCTGAAAATAATGTATGTATATATGTGATGCATAAATTGTGTGATGCATGTCAGTGCATGTAATACACATGTATGTATGTGAAGTTTGATGTTCCTGTGTACTGCGTGTGATACATTTAAATGCAGTGTATTTAATGCATAGGATGCGTGTCTATGCAGTGCTTTTTTATGTTGCGTGTGATAAATGTACAAGTAATGTGCGTTACATCATTTATGTGTTCTTTAGGTATGAAGACAGATATTTGAGCAGCTGCCATCAGAGATGCAGAAGAAAATGGCTTAAGAAGTAATTTGTTGGCAGCTGACTGATATTATGGTATAAGAAATCACAGCATTGACATCACTGGGCATTCATCCAAAGCAGTAAATGGTGATTGGCTCAATTCTTTTGCTGAAGTGGAGGAAGAGTAAACCAACAATTAGCAATGGGCACTCGGGCAAATTGGTAATGGATTGTCCCGTCCACGCTGATTCCAGCAGAGCTCTTAGTAGCTCCCAAAAGTGTGAGTCTTTTCTCTTATGTACTCTTTATATGCACTTTATTATTGGCTATTTTGTACTATTATTTGTTTATATTTTCCTTTTGAGATTCCTGAGGCTGATGAAAGAACCTCTATACACATATGTATGTGTTATATTGTATGTATGTGTTATATGTTTGTATAATGCACTAAAAGGTTGTAATACTTAGTTTATATTTCCAAATTCACTATTTGCACACAGCAAGGTTCACCTTATCTTTTATTTTGGCTTACTATATCATTTCTACAGTCAGGGAGAAGGTGGAATTGAAAAGACTCAAAAATAGCACTGTTAACATTACTTTAGCATTACAGAGATTGATAAAGATTGCTATAGCAGTTTTAAATATCTTTATTTTAGAAATATATGATTAAGCTGTGTTTCCTGTATGTGGGTATTAGGCTCAAATGCAGACATTTTTTTTTTTTTTACATTCTGTTGCTTTTTTTTTTTAGTACGCTGTACTGCTTGTAATGCCTTCATAATATTTACAATTATCTATGACTTACATGAAATTCAGGGCCGACCAAAGCTCTCGGTGTGACTTTCCACTCACTGTCTGATGTCATGGCAGCAGTTGCAAAGTCCAATCAAAGGTTTATCGTAGAGAAGCCTTTGATTGGAGTGTTTAAGCATCTCAAAGCACATGCTCATGCTCTGTGCCAGAGAAGGGAGGGAGGGAGTTAGAGAGGGAGGGATGAAAAATTATAAAAAATGTGGATAAAGGGAGGCGGGGAGGGCTTAACTGAAGAAAGGAGGGAGTGGAGACAAATACTTCCTCTTGCAGTCAGAGCCTAAAAAGGAGAAACTAATGTCTGTTACCAGTGTGTAGTGTATGGTACTAGCTGGTATATTTTGCACAGAATTGACATTTGGCTGCTTCGTAACAAAGAAGTGCAACTAACTCAGCATGTGCAGCATTTCAAGCAGAAATAATGCACATACAGACTCCTACCACCATGACCACTTCTAAAAGCACAAATGGACATGGTATATACCTTTGCAGTGCATATATACATGTATTATTTTGCAAATACAAATATTCCTAAACACTTAAAGTGAAATATGACAGTCTCATCTTACCATGTTGCTTGTTTTTTTATTGATGCGTTAATAAAATATTCCAAAATGATGACATTTTATTTTTCACAGGTGTGTAACAGTTATGTTAAATACAAAATGTATTTCTATAGCATTAAGAAGAGGTCCTGGTTTCACTATATTCCTCCATTTCACACTACTTTCAGACATTTACATGACCATCTGATCATTAAATCTACTACATTTTGATCATTGTTCTAAAATATCTTTAAATGCAAAATAAGCAATAGATTCCATCTAAAATAATATTAATAAGAAAAGTATGTATTCTATCTATCCCTGCTCTAGAATAAGAGATATTTGTTTCTTAAATAACACGTTTGTTGGAGCAACATCGCATATACATAGTGTGGCGTTTTGGTCTAACGACCTTCCCATTTTAATAAGGGCAGATGAAGAGTTGGCCTGTCTTCATGGATGTTTTGCTTACTTGTGGACCTGTAGTGGAAATACAAAGGATCCCTTCCTCTTTGCAATTTCTGCAGCTGGTCCAACAAGGATGGACAATTCACTTGGATTTAAACACATTTATTTCTTAATTATGAATTTTGCAAACCATTCAAATGAATGGAAATGAAATACAATAAAACCTAAATTATACTACCGAACATGTAAATAGGCCAACACTTTATTTGTTTGTTAAATGTTTAGCAATAATATATTTTAATTAATAAATAAATTGGCAAATAAAGTTAGCTTCCTTAAAAGGGATTAAACTCACCTTATTTCCGTGGGGAGGGGGAAAATAAAAGAAACAATCCTTAGAACACAGGAAAAGATTGCAAATAGTAGAAATATTTAATGCTTAATGAAAATATACGGCACACAAAACTACGAGAGCATAAACCTAAATGTACAAAAACAATAGAGCTGCCTAAGGCACTTCATGTCTAACTATGAGCAAGTGGCAAGTTATTTCTTGTTAAATGATCCCTATGTGTTATTGTAAAGCAAGGGGGAATAGGTTGTTGCTATATAAATACAATTAATAAAAATAAATATAAAGCTAATTAAGCAGCTCTCTTTTTTTTGCACAATCGGGGTTTGAGCTCTCCCATTTTTGTGTGCCATGCATTTTTATTGAACATTACATTTTTTTTTACTATTTGAACTCTTTTGCCACATTCTATGGGGAGTTCCTTTTTCTTTCCACCCCTTTATCATTGGGTGGTATACCGACTGGACTTCTATTTGTAGAATAAATGTGTTTTAAACAACATATTTTACGTTTGTCGGCTTTTTCTGCAAGTATATTCATAACAAACATACAATGCAGCCACCGACACCTGCTCTGAATATGATGATCAGTGCAGGTGCAGGTGAATGAATTATTTACATATTGCACAACATAGTCAATTTGTGGTGATGTTTATTTCATGTTTAAATTGTTACCAAAATATCAAGCTTTCATTATGTAGATAATATTTCACTTAAAAGGAAAATATTTTGGTTATTTACATAAAATAGTGTAATATAATGAGACCGTAAAATATTTTAGCCACACGGTCTGATTTCACGCATTCACTGCCATTTTCCTTAGTTAATTAAATAGTTTCACATCTTCCTCATCCACTTGGCATACTATGTGAAGGGCGAAGGAATTACATTTTGGAAGTTTTGCTTCTTCTTATAGTTTGGAATGCTTGACTCTATGGGGTTTATGTATAAAAAGTGTTGTGCTCTGAAAAGTGGTCTAGAGTACTTAAAAAGTAGCAATCACCATAGAAACCAGCGGAACTAGCAGGCACATCGCATTGGTCCATTTCCATTCTTGCATCACTTTTCCAGAATAGACCTTTTTCAGAGTAGATATGTAAATTTATATTCTTAACCCCTTCTAGCCGTCATGGCGTTCCCTGCCATCCACAAGTCAATGGGCTTTAAAGCTGTTGCGGCGGCATGGAACGCCGTAATGGCTTTGAGCCCTAGTAGATGCTTGTTACTTACCTCTTGGTAAACCAATTCCGGCAGTCCAGGCGGTCCCCCTAGCAAATTACGCCCATGCTTACCATGATTGCTCTCACAGATAGCTGGTTTCCATTTTGAATACCCTGGGCTGTCGTCTTTTTCAAATGGTATGCCATGATGTGGGTCATTTTTTTATTCCTGGGCTGCTGTATGGTCTCAAAGGCAACATAACCAATCTGGCAAATTTCAATGTGTATAAACTGAAAAAGGGAAAGTGCTATATTTGACCCTGTAAGTCTCCAAAACACCATAAACCCTGTACATGGGAGGTACTGTTGTACTCGTGACACATCGCTGAATACAAATATGTGTGTTTTATTGCAGTAAAAGCAAACAGTATTATAATATTCACAGTTAAAATGCCACGCAGAACTAAGAAAATAAAATGTCATAATTTCTCACATTTCTTAAATTTTATTCATATAAAATTAGGTTTTATATATGAATATGTGATATGAAATAAAAGTCCTATTTCTTCTGAATAAAATAATAGATAAGAAGTGTGGGCGTACTTAATATGAACAAGGTAAATTTTGGTTGAATAGACATATATTCAAATTCCAGATTTTGTTTTGATCAAAACCTGTACAATTTGCTCCATCCTTAAAGGGTTAAGAATAGCAAAATGACTGAAAATTTGAATTTCCGGTCATTTAGTTAGAAAAAGGATAAAAGGCAATCATTGACCGAATAAAAAAAAATTACCAAATGGCTCACTGACCAAATTCATTTGGTCATTCTGTCATTCAGTTATTACAAAGAGCAGCCATTAGCAGACATGTCCACACTCATGGTATTAGGAGCAGGAGAATGGGGAGGTATAAGCCTTTTATACCTCCCAGTTCCCCCTGCTCACCATGCCACGAATGGGAGCACGTCTGCTAGACCAGGGGCTGCTCGCTCCTAATAAAAAACAAGTGATTGGTTTTGCTTCTTACAGTGAAATTTCCCACATTATGCAATACCAGTCAAAGAGCTCTGACAGCATGGATAGCGTGATAAAGCTTATAAAGAGTTTCCCTATCTTGTAAGCTCATTCTGAGCTAAGCCACTTTGCACTTACATGGAATATTTTTTGATAGTGTTGCTTTTTTTTTGGTCGTGTTTTTGCATCCTTTATTTTCAATAGTTGACTGAGTTAAATAGTTGAATAGCGTGACTGTGGATGATGTGTTTGCCTTTTTTGAGTCTAAAGAAAAGAAGATATAGAAGAAGAAGATATGGTAAGTATGATTTAAGTTTACAGGTATCAGTTTTATTGGCTCCTCTGAGGGGGTAGGTAATGTATGAAGGGGGTGGCTAGGGAAAAATTTGGGGTGTTGGAGAAAAACATGTCTACTGTCTAGCTCTTCATCTGATCTTTTGTATTTTTAACCAGAGCCCCCACCCACTACCCTTAGGGATGGGGAGGAACATTATTTCCCTCCTTATATTATAATTAAAATAAGCCCCTATGCACAACCTATGGGTGTATCATAATTAGAGTCATCAAAGACCATCCATGGGTGATATTTGGTGGAACACTAGGTCCCCCTTTAAATTTAAGCAGCCTCCTCCCATGTTCAGTGATTTGCCGAGCCCTCATTATTTAATAAAAGACCCCCAACTGATTCCCACAGGTGGGGACATGGGAGGGGGGACCCTGTTATTTGAACTGGCTGCCAAGTTAATATTTAATGTTTGGTAGGTCTACAACCTCCCTTATAGTAACATTGAGGTCATATTGATCTGCCTCATAGGCTTATTTATTTTCCATTTTAATGTGGTAACTGAATAGAAAGTGCTGGCCTTCTGCCAAATAAAGAACTCTTGCACTGCCAAGGGCTATTTAACTATTTCCCGAGAGTTATTTAAGTATTTCCTGCTGGCTGCATTCGGTAAATAAACTAAAATGTATTTGAATGCTGAAAAATAAAAAACTATCAGAAAGAACTGGAAAATGATTTCTGTGCACATCTCTGTACATAGCCCCCTTTGTGATTGTACGAAATATGGCTCTCATCCTCAGCAAATTGGAAAATACCTATGTGAACCAAGGAAGCAATAGTCCCTTTCTTTGAAAACGTTTCAGATTTAAAAATTGAGCCCTAAAAATCAAGGTAATTTATGATTTTAAATTGTCATTTGATAATGACCATGGGTACACATATGTTGTTACTGTCACTGGTGTTTCTTATTTTTTTGTAAACAGGGTTTCTTTACATATTAGTGCGGCTCTAGCAATCAGGCCTCCTTGTCTTTTAAACATGTTCACGGTGGTAATGACTATTCTTCTGTCTGTGATGTAACTATAGGGGCCATACTTAATACAGTGAAGGAACTTTGCAGACTCTATGCCCTGCCTAATATTAACCCAAAGACCAAGATCATAAGGGATCATTCTGATATGGCTGGTACTCCAGTGGAATGAAATTGTGATTGTCACGGTTATTATCCTACCCACTCCAAGTTTGATAAAAATCAATAAAAATTGATTTAAAAATTGGTTGTTTTTTCTTTTCATCTTTTTTTATATAATTACTACCTCTCACGTTCTGCAGAGTCTCAATAATAATTTCTGGAATGGTACACTAAAACCTTAACATTTCGTAAAAGTAAGGGCAGTCCAACTGTAAAATAGAAGTGCTGAATTAGTATACATCCCACTGCTGCTTTTTGCATTTCGCTCATTTCTATGCAAATTTGAACACATAAATCATGAAAGTTGCATCATATAAAAACCTCAACATCTGCTCATGCTCTTTGCAATTATTATGGCTCAAAGCTCACCGCATATGTTGTATCTGCATTCTATAAGGATATGTATTGAGCAGCGATAAGTACAGAGCAAAATAGGGCTTGTAGTGAGATAAGAAGCAATGTCTAAAATTTGGACAGTTGCCACTCAAGTAAGTTTGAGGTTTGTCCCACCATAACTATTTTAGGCTATATTATACAAAGTCCATTGCACTTTATTATGTATGATACTTATAATTATATAAATATAATAAAAAAAATAATAATACAGTGTTTGTACCCAACAGTTAGCCTCTACGGTCTTCCCTACATATACATGATAAATATATCTAAATTATTTGTTTAACATTACTTATACAACACCGTTTTTCAAAGAAATTTTCGAACGTTAAAGTACAACTGTTACCTCAAAACATTTTTAAATATAATAATCCTTTCATCAAGTATTGCAAGGAAATAGATTTTTTTTAAATGAAGTACATTTATGCTTATTACATGACAGAATCCTTCTGCCATACAAATGCACCTTCGGTCGGACAGTGTTTGTATCCAACAGTTAGTCTCTATGGTTTTCTCTACTTCACTCCCTTCAAAGCTCATTGACATTATCAGTTTGACTGTTTGACAAAGATCACCTTCAACGTGTTCAGTAAAAAGATATGTTGGGATATAATTATTAGGATTTGCTCTTTATTCTTTTCCGACACCTGCAAGTTTCCCCTGCTTAGTGGACAGCACAGGGCAATGACTGATAAAGTCACTGCACTGTGCAGGAAGTGAGCAGGGAAGACCATAGAGACTAACGTTTGTATTCAAACACAGTCCGACTAAAGATGGATGTATATGGCTGAAGGAACCTGGCATGTATAAAAGATAGGAATTAGTTTTTCTCTTCTGTTAACATATATTTCATTTAACAAAAAAAAAATGTATCTTTCTATGTAATACGTGATGAAATGATTATTCTATTAAAAAATATTTTTGAGGTGACTGTTGTCCTTTGAAACAATATACATAGGAGAAAATGTGTTAGTATTATTACATAGAGTTAATACAATAACAATGGAGACCGATTCTTTTACTAGGCACATTATCTTACTTTGGTGATAGTGTGTGTTATGTTTGACCATCAAAGGCATTACTTACTTTGTGTAAAATAAAAACAGCCACTAGAGGGCATTTCATTTACTCTGTTTTGTGCCCTTAGTAAATTATTCTATTATTCATAGAGTTTGTTACCATAACTATATTTGTAGCGAACTGAATTAAGCTATTAAGTAATTGAAACATGTAGGATAAAACAGACAAGCTGTAATTAAAGCTGAGTTGAAAATATATTTATTTTAAAATCTGCACTTTTTTCTAAATTTGGTGATTTGGTTTTCAATTTACTATAATTGTATAGTGAATAAGCCCCAATAATGTTCTGCCGGGATGAATAAATTTTTCAGACATCTATTTACTTAATTTTTGCAGTGTCTCAATTCGACATAATCTATATCATTCTTTTTAATTACTGTTACTCATTCATAAACAGGAAATGTCAATGATATATAATAATCTTTGTTTTTACAACAAAGATATAAAAAATATATATATATATATATATCTGAAGCTTTACAGGATTAAGTGAAAATGTATCTAAATTACTCATTTGCACTTAAATTATCATAAAAAAGTGGCCTTTCCTATTATTCTAGAATATGCCATATATTTGTATAAAATACTTAAAAAAAAAGTTTAATTAAACAGTTAATCCAACCACCATGATCACATTAATGATTTGAAGTGGTCATGGTGTTAGGAATCTGCATTTGCAGCGTTTCTGCTTGAAACGCTAAACACACAGAGTAATCTGCACTTTTGTGCTGGGGTCAGGTTAGGTACACCACCGACAAACGTGGCAGCACAGACCTTTGCACAATTCTGTGCAAAAATATGTTTGTCGTCAGTGCGCATTGCACGCTTGCAATGGACATATTGAGGTTTTCCTTTGCAGACAGTGCCTACAAGGGGAAGCATTTTTCTCTCCACCCTTCTTAACTCAGTGCAGCCCTCCCTGCCTCCCTACACTCTCAGACCCTATAATTTTAGCAAACTAACTAGAAGGTAGCTTTTTAGAAATGTTACTGCATAACAATATAAATCTATTTCCTCTTACTATGGGTGTTTATACATAACTAGCTGAACATTATTACACTGTGATCAACAGGGAGGAGGCTAACAGTGTGCATTTTACTGTATTATAAAATATTATAGAGTATTTAATCACATCCCGGGTAATAAGCTCAAATAGGGACCACTTTACCTTTTGGTCCTATTAATTCTCTTCTGTTTGTCAGCTCCTAACTGTTTTCTGCCCTATTAAATATTGGAAAGTGATATGTTGGTGCTATTTAAATGATCATAATATGTCATCTAAACCTCTGTAGACCTTTGTGACAACATATAAATATGCGACTTGAAGGTGTTTTCAATTATATTTAATGAGTTTTCCATTGTTGACATTCTGCTAAAACTAACATAAGTAAATAATAATTTAATTGCTGATAAATACAAACATTCCTACACTTTTAGCTTTAGACAAAATAGATCAGACTTTTCATCTTTGCCTTCATAAACTTGGCTTCGTTAATGCTGTTCTATCTTGGTAGCTATCGTAACTCTCTCACCTCTTTTACCTTTAAAAAAAAGATTAAAAGCAAGAATTAATACATAATTCAGTTTATATAGTTGTGTTCTACCAACAATATTGTAATTATGTATACTCTATCTAAGATATTTTAAACGTCAATGTTATATGTGTTAATTTTATTGTAAGCCCGAGACTGGTACCTCTACATAAAACAATGCACATGATCAAATTATCTTTGCCTTCAAGAAATTTTATTTTTAATTTTCTTTCTTCAACACCGAGCTTTGCAATTAGGCATGAGTATTTTATGACAGTCAAGCAACACATAACAAAAGAGAGAGAGATCATAAAGTGAAAGGTGTATTTTTAAGACCATGCCCCGATATTACTAAACAGAAGAGAGATATCATAAGGAGAAAGTTGTTTATATTTATTTTTGTAAACATAGTATTTATTACTATTTTCTATATAACTAACCAAATAAATTGGTATGCAATTGTCCAAAACTGACTCTCCTCACCATGATTTTGTTACTATGGTGTATAGATACTGAATTAAAAATATGCAGAATAATAAAAAAATAATAGAAAAAAGGCTCCCAAGAAACTGCACTTACATTGCAGGTAGCTCCTCTCTCTTTAGGAAGAGGCTGCAACAATCCAGAGCCAATCATCCTGTTTCAGGGGGTCTGATCCTATCCCATGTGATATTATATTATTTTTATTATATTATATGTTATTTGTAAAGTCTCAACACATTCTGTAGCACTGTACATTGGTTCAGTAGGTACAAGTAAGTGTAGAAAGGTACAATACAAAATTTGACAAACAACTACAGGACGCGTTGAGGACCCAATTCCCATAGGAACTTTTAATCAATCATGGGTCTGTGGATAATTAGTTTATAACCCAGCCACAGGTTCACTTATCACATAGGATTACTTTACTGTTTAAACCAATAGCAGACATACCACAGCTGCTCTCAGTCCATACGGTCTGATTCATAGTTTTAAATTCTGACAACTGCCCAGCGGAGAAGAATAAGATCAGAAATTATATATGCAGCATGCCCGCACCACATGCACAAGTTGGACAAAATAATTATAGACAACCAAGAACATAGAATTCCAACTGTCTGATTGACTGGCTTATTTCTACATGATAAACATTGCTATGATGAAAAATTGTTATGGTATTTAGAGTGACCTTTTAAAACCACTGTTGATCCACTGTTGAAGAAGTTCAAGTTCACGGAACACTGATTGAACTCGACTTTTGCATTTGTCCTGCACATTTTAAGCAGAAAGTTTCATGCCTATGATGTAAGGTCATTATAGCTTTACATATACACAGTTTTACATATACACAGCAATGGTATTTGTTGAGACTGTAAACTGAACCAAAACGCATATGGCAGACCCAGTTATAATAACAATATTATTGTATCATTCTAGAAGGAAAAAAGCATTGCAGTGACTGGCTATCACTTTTGTCAGAACATCTAGACATATTTTGCAGGCCAAACATTAAAAGTGTTTAAACACCTGCCAAAGCCCATTGAGGGAGGTAAGTCAATGTTTTCAAGATCTGTAATTATGTCATATCCCCTGAAGTAATGATTGCCTTGTTAACTGAGTGGGATTTTCAACTCATGGTTTAAAGCAAATCTGTCACTTGGCCATTTTTTGAAAAATTTATTTTTAACCTCATTAAAACAGCCTGCATTGTAATATTTTAAAATACTTGCACCCGGATAATTATACTCAGAATAGTAGAGGCTACTTTGTGTTAAGTATAACAGACTCAGCTGAACCCTCCCATTAACATATACACAAAATGGACAGCCAGCATAGATATCATCCTATTCTTGCCAGTACAAGAAATAAAACCATAACCAATCCATCAGAGAGTCCACCGATTGCAAACACTCCATTGCAAGAACATATTAATGCAGGTTTATTGGTGCAATGCTAACTACACTACAGGTAGATGAATAGTTTTTTGATCACATGACCTTCATTGGGGTTTTAGATTAATTATAATGCCATTGTTCTTAACTAGCCCATAAACTACACAAAATCACCACAGAAGCCAAAAAAAAGCAAAATTAAAAATGAAAAATATTTGCCTTTCCTCCAAATGTGCTGTACTTAACAATCTAACATGTATTCATTAAAAGGATTAACAATATTCTAAATTAAAGTATTAAAGTAGACCCAGTACAATTCAAAATCTAACTAAAACCTTATTGTCTGTCTCCAGACAAAGATATTTCATAAATAAGGAGAAAATTAATCCCCCACATCAACAAGGGGAAATTAGTAAAGAAACAAAAATAACAAAATATTCACATGAAACGCTCATTGTGGTTTTTTTATTGTCTGCTCAAGTACATGGCAAATCTATACATATTATCTATATATTTCATGTCCCACAAAATCTGATATGTTGATTCACATCATCTCCCGAAGATTCAGTATTGTAAAACAGATCCCACCCAATCTGCATGTAGAAATAATAGTTGGCTCATGTGGTGTCTAGTCTTCTCCTGTCTGCTTATTCGACTTGTGTTGGTTGATGCGTTCTCTGATGTTTGTGTGTGGTTTCCCAAACATACACACAACTGCAAAGGCATTTCAAGACATAAGTGAAATAATCAGAGTCACAAGTAAGCTTTTCATAAACCATATCAGGAGTTTATGGAATATGCTAAAGGATAATAATATGGCAATAATATGGCTTAAATGTGTTTTCCGAGATCAGTGCTGCAGCAGAATCTCAAGGTCAAATATACTAAGCAAATGTTTGTAAGAGGCGATTGTAAACAATTGATGGACAGAATGATGTAGTGGTCAGTATTTTGTAGAAGCATGTAGGTCATGACATTGTTAATACCTCTCAAAGCAGAAGAGCAACTTCTTTGTGGTATATGCTCGTCAGATGGAGATGGAAACAAGAATGGCAAAAATGATGCATGTGAACCCAGAGTTACGATTCTTTGGAAAAATAGCCATGGCATGTCTACAACAACATGGGTCAGCTCTCTGAGAGTTCAAAATGGGGGGCAGGGGAGGACTGACAGTTGTATAACAAGCTACATTTGTGACAGACGACTGATATAAATGCACTACAATTTTTATATATTTATTTATCTATTTTAAATGTTTGTAATGCACGAACACCATAATATATTAAAACAGGGATACCAGCAATGCTTTTAGAAGACATATGATGTAAAAAGTTTGCTACAGCGGCTTATAATTTCCAATGAGGATATTATGTATTCTATCATTACTTGCATCGAGAGAACCTTTTTGAGACTAGAAGCATTTCTTAAAGGAACACTATAGTCACCAAGCAACTTTAGCTTAAATAAGCTGTTTTTGTATATAGATCATGCCTCTGCAGTCTCACTTCTCAAATGTTTGCCATTTAGGAGGTAAATCACTTTTGCTTCTGTTTATGCAGCCCTAGGTACACCTTCCCTGGCTGTGACTGACACAGCCTGCATGAAAAAAATTGTTTCGTTTTCAATCAGATGTTAACTTACTTTAGAAGATTTTATCTCCTGCTCTGTAAATTGAACTTTAATCACACAGGAGGCTCCTGCAGGGTCTAGCAGACTATTAACAAAGCAGGAGATAAGAAAATATATATTAAACAGACTGTGCAATAAATTAAGTTTAAACATTAGATTTCACTTTACAGGAAGTGTTTAGGAAGTCTGTAAGTCACATGGAGGGAGGTGTGGCCAGGACTGCATAAACAAATTGATTTAACTTCTAATTGGCAGTGAATTTATCTGCCTTCTTAATACATCACTGATTAAAGTTTTTAACTTTTCACACAAGAGTAATTTCGCATTTTGTGCCTGATGGTTGTGATATTAAATTAATTATTTTAGGAGACATAGTAAATTATTATTTAGTATAGTTTGAATTCTTTATACATGATTACGTTTGTGTCTCTGTGTTAACAATTCAATCATGGTCAGTTATGTTTAAGAACAGACAATCTAGTTTGAAGAATAAAATTATGTCCAACATAAATTTCATTGATATCCTTATTGCTGTCGACCATTGTTCCAGGTAGCTTAGAGAAGGGATGTATAGAAAGCAACTAATGACAGAGACTAAAAACTAAAGATCAACACTAAGAGATTTATTAATATTATTTTGAAAACATATCTTGACAACACATGAAAAAATGAAACAAATACCTGATGTAAATTAAAATTTGATTGCATTTTTGCTATATTCCACTGCATATGACTATTTTTTTAATTGTGTGCTCCCTATTGTGCAGTAATGTGATACAGATTTCTTCTTTAATAATAATACTTGTATATAATTAAATCCACTGCTTGTGTTTGAGACTAGTCCCCAGTGTTTGATGGGCTATATGTATGCGCCAAAAAACACATCATCCCTGGCTTCAGACATGATATGTCACAAAATTAGTTCTTAGAAATTGGAAAATCTTATAAATTTAAAATTATTGGAAATCTGTATATTTGCCAATCATTTTGTAATATTGTAAAGAAAATGATTATGTAATAAATTCTCAAAGGGACTCCAAAATAACTGTAGCTTAATGAAGCGGTTTTTGTGTGTAGGTTATGCTTGTGAAGTTTCACTGCTCAATTCACTGCCATTTAAAAGTTAAATCACTTTTGTTTCTGTTTATGCAGCCCACACCTCCCCAGCTGTGACTGACACAGCCTGCATGCACACAAAATGGTTTCAATATTAATCAGATGTAACTTACTTTAAAAGTTTATCTCCTGCTCTGTGAATTGAACTTTAATTACAGGGTCTAGCAAGCTATTAACAGAGCAGGAGATAAGAAATTCCAAATTAAACAGAATTTGCAATAAAGGAAGTGTAAAGTTTGGATGACTCTATACAAGAAATGTTTAGGAAGGCTGTATCAGTCACATGCAGGGAGGTGTGACCAGGGCTGCATAAGCAAAGTGATTTTTTTTTTTTTTTAATTCTTTATTTTTGTGTGGTGGGAAGAAGCCCACCGGTTTTGATGGAAATTTACAAACATTCATTACAAGAAGTTAAAAGTAGTACAAATAATATGAATCAAACAATACAGCAATTAATAATAAACATGAGTCTCTCTTGGTCGGGCATGTTAACGTCTCTGGTGCATTCAGTGACAAGTACGGGGAGGAGACCATAGTAACGCCTATATCTGTATATTGCACCAGCCGCTTGTACAGGCTTAGGGTGTGCGGTGCTCTTTGGCTCTTTAGCGTTCCATTTGGGTTCGAGGGTACCGGTTTGGCTTTGCGGTTTAGCGGCTCTATCGGGCTAAAGATGTACGGTACACTTTAACTCCCCTACTGCTCGTGAGGCCCTAGATTTAGTTCAGGTAATATGTCTTGTCCGCTTGTAGGCTGGGCTTAGTACGAGCGGTATGGTATACTAGACTATCCGCTACTTGGGGTTTTAGAGTATTTGGGTTTACTTGTTGGCAGCTTAAGCGGGCCTAGAGCATTCCGTACTGGACTGTGTATCCTGTAGCCAGGAAAGGGAAATTAATTGTTTTGTACGTGTCTGATATAGTTAATACATAAGATCAGGTATATGCTTGTGAGACACAGCCCTGACATGGTGTACATAGTAATTGCACAATTATAAACTGTAAAAGCCCTGCAAAGATGATCAAAGTTTGTCATTTGGTATGCCCGCGGCATCTGGCACTGACATATACAGTCTTTCTGGGTTTTTATGATAACACAATATTTAAACATTTTAAGCAATCATATCTAGAGGTATAACAAGTTACATTGCGATCAGCTCCTCTAAATATGGAACAGGTAAGAACTACATGCTTATACCATGTGCCACAACGATATGCCTCTATGTGACATCGAGGAGTTGGACTAGGCGTCTAACGTGCTGCACAAGTTTTATGTTATGAGACTTTCTCTATATTAAAACTTAAAATGAAGTAAAATAATACAAAAATACAAAAATAGTCGTTGCACACTAGGTGCTGATGGACTCTCTGTGTTAAGCACTTTAAATATGCTGCATTCCTATCATACAGCAATATGGTATCTGAGGATTGGTAGACTGAGAGTTACTGGGACGCTCATATTTAAGGAAAATTAAAAAACGAAAAAACATAAAATTTAGAGTATATGTATATGGCAAGTTGAACCTCCAAATCCATATTTGAAACCTCATATGACTGGGTTAGGCAATCAACGGGCCTATGAAGTAATCGTTTTAAGCAATCGTATCTACAGGTACCACAAATTACATTGCTCTCAGCACTTCCAAATATGTAAAAGGTAAGAACAGCAAGCGTATACCATATGCAACAACGATATGCCTCTATGTAACAACGAAGAGTTGGACTAGGCGTTTAACAGGCTATACATTTTTTATGTTATGAAGCTTTCTCCATGTTTAGACTTAAAATGAAATAAAATGGTACACATATATTTGCTGCACACTAGATGCTGACGGACTCTCTGTGTTAAGCACTTTGAATGTGCTGCATTCATAACAAACAGCAACATGTTATCTGAGGATTGGAAGACTGAGAGCTACTGAGACGTTCATATTTAAGAAAAATTAAAAAAACATATAAAAACTAAAATATACGTATATGGCAAGTTGCACCTTTGAAGCCTCAGGTGACTGGGTTAAACAGTCTGAAGGCCTGTTAAGTAAAAATAGATGTGCATGACAAGGTTTTTGGCATGTGGTATACATTGGTAGTCCCTATGGGCTGTCAAAGACATGTGAGCTGATGTACTAAGACAATGGGTTGATATACTACAACTAGGACTAACACCCACATATATCGCAAGAATACTAGGCAATAAGTCACCCATTTAAGATCGTTTAAGCGTCTTATGTTAAGTGCCTGGAGAGTATCGTGGGTCAGTCCTTTGCCCCTTCAAGTCGGTGGGGGATGCTGCAGGTGCTGTTTGCGCCTCTTCTTTTCCGTCCCGATGCTGCTCTCGTGTGTCTCGCCTGTCCCATCCACGAGCGCTGGTTGGTGCAGCTGTAGGGCCTGTAGCAGACCTGTTGGATCTTCGTCTGCGGATAACGTGAATATAGAGTCTTTATATGGGACCACCAGTGTGCCCGTTGCTCCCCAGCGATACCTGATGCCTTTGTCCCTCAATTGGCGGGTGATCGGCGTGAATTTCCTCCGCTCCAGCAGGGTTGTGAATGGGAGGTCTGCGTAGACTTTCACGTGGTGGTTATCTACGGCGACGGTAAGATTCCTCCTGGAGTAGGCCATCAGCGCCGCTTTTACCGTGATATCACGGGTGATGGCGATGATGTCTCTAGATGCGTCTGCTGGGGCTGTCGGGGCTTTCCTGATTCTGAACGCTGCCATTATCGGTTTTGCGTCTCCGTCTTGGTTTGCCCCCATTGTCTCTGCCACTTTGTTCGCGTAGTGCAATAAGGCCTCTGGGCCTATGTCTTCAGGGGCTCCGCGTATCCGGACATTTCTCTTGCGGTGTCGTGTTTCTATTGCCGTTACCGCTTGGGTGAGTCTCCGGAGTTAGAGCGTTAGTGTGTCCGTTTGCTTACTGGTATCATGCAATAGGGCATCTCTTGTGCCTTCTCGGGTTTCCACGGCATCTAGGCGCCCCTTTACGTCAGCCACCTCCTTCCTCACCCCGGCCAAGTCGGCCTTCCACATCTCCCGTAGGTCCAGGAGTAGTTTCTTGATGTCGCCCTTTGTAGAAGGCGAGTCGTCCGAGTCTGACGTCTCCGACCCGTATATTGCGGCGGTTGGGATTGCGGCCTGGCAGTTCTCCTCCTCCATAGAGGATTCTGAGTCGCTGACACTTCGGGGCCTTCCCGGCGCCATTTTGGGAGGCTGTTGCGGCCTTTCAAATGATCGCCTGATGTCCGGTTGGTAGGAGCTCTCCAGGCGGGCAGGTTTCTTATTTTTCTTTCCCATCTCTGTGCAGGGGGTCTTAGTGCTTTGGGCTGCTGGGTTCTCGGGTCTCAGTTCTGCGTTTTGTTAGTATATTAGGCTGATTTTAGGTTGATGAAGCAGGAGCTCCACATAGACACGTCTGGTGTGCTGCACGGCTAGCCACGCCCCCCATAAGCAAAGTGATTTAACTCCTAAATGGCAGAAAATTGGCAGTGAGACTTCAGGGGCATGTTGTATAAACCAAAACTGCATAATTAAAGGGACTCTTCAGGCACCAAAACAACTTAATTTAAATGTAGTTCTTATGGTTCCAGGAGACCCCTAGAGGCACTCTTACCTTGAGGGGTTAAACTGTTATTAAAAAGTTTAATCCCAAAGTTGCCTCCAGCGGTAATATCCACTCACCCCAGGGCGGCATCCAGCTTCTGAACTTTCAGAGTGCCGCCGGGCAAGGGTGCCGCTAATTGTCTGAGAGCGCTCAGCTGATACTCTCAGCCAATAAGTGACTTCCCATTTACTAAACTGGCTTGGAAAGAAATATATATTTTCCAAGCAAGTTTAGTGAATGGGGAGTCACTGATTGGCTGAGAGCATCAGCTGACCACTTTTAGCCAATATTAAATTGAATGTTGTTGGATACTTTGTATTTCTGTTTGCTAAAACACTCCCACTTGTGATACACTCCTATTACTTTGATGTATTTAAAAGGGGTGGAGTTATAACTGTTCTGATTGGTAGAGAAGACAGACACTGTATTTGCATTATAACATGAAACAAGAATATGGTTAGAGAGTGCATATGGATGGACAAAGGGCATTATAGTATCTGACATGTTGTTCTAAAGACAGTTTATATGAAAAGTTAATGTGTATTACTGTTATTTTCGTCTTTGTGTAGTTTAGCACGCTTGCTGCTCTGTTTTCCTGGGAGACACGGAGAGCTAGATGCTTTGATGTCCCTGGTACACTGATCCATTTGGTTTAGAGAGGCAACCTAGACATGCGTTATGAATTATTAAAACTCACATTGTACCTCTAAGGTTAGTTGTAGGATATACACTTGGTAACTTGCTCGAGTGACCAAGGACAAAGATTTAGGCATCAAAGCGATTTACAATAATTACATAATAATATCTTTAACCAAGAGATTAGGTACACAATTATGGACCTGAGAATGATGCAGGGCTCTGGGATTTGAACTGGTAACCTTCTGCTAACACACAACAGGCAAAGCAACAAAGAAAGTCTCACAATCTATACAGAAAATAGCAGATTATAGAATATATGCTCTATTGTAGAGTACTGTGGACATCTGGGATTGGGATATGTACATAAAAGAGAAACTACTTAATACAAAGAAAAAGACAAATAACTTTATCATTTTTGTTTAATTCTGTCTTTTAATAAATAATAGCGTTATGTACACAAACTTAATTATTTCCTTCACATTGGATCTCAACTCGAAACTTTATTTTATGTTTTCATCTGTTTTGTTATAACAGTTTATAAACATATGACAGATTTGGCCTGAAAAAGAGTGTATATCTAATAAAAATCACAAATAATAAAGATCACACAGATACATTCTCGTATAGCTCTCTTAACATAACATACAATTTCATGTGATATAATATGATTATAATAGTATCATATTTTTTAATAAGTATTAGAAAGATAATCATATACAATAACTGGGATATGATAGTCAATTCTTTGATAAGAATATAGAAGAAATTTTACTTATTATTACAAACGCTCTTGATAACAAAATATAGGCTGCATACAAGTGACACATCTCAAAGAAAGAGTTATGAATGCAATGGCAGACTCATCTCATTTTACTTATTAATCAGATACAATCTATTTCAATTAGACAACGGGAACCCAATTACACTTAATCAGAGAATATAGCACAGAGATAACACAGTCGATGTTTACTTTGAAAAGATATGTTCTCATAAACAACGATATAAAGTCAGGATAGATATTAGCCTTATTTTGTAATTTTTATACATGTAGTCACCAATATGAAATTTAGCTGAAACATTACCAAAACATATCTTTTTTTTTATTTTATTTTTTAAAGGTTGACTTTTATATATTTTTATTAAAGTAGCACTATTGTTATGAGCCAGAATTGAAAGTATTTAGCATGTGCTATTTTTAGCAATTTAATATATGTTATACAGAACAAAGCAATGAATGTATTCAAGGAAGTCTGTTCCCATCATAGGAATGATTTCTCGATGTGAGAAATTCCCATTTGTAATTCTGACAGATGCCGCTATAAATGCACTGTAAACATGAGTTATCTGCAGCTCTCTTGGCCTGTGAAGGCAACAGAGACATTTTCCACCTGGAAAAGAAAAGGATCAGTTAGGAGAGAGAAAATAAGAACATCGCTGATTTTTTTTTCTGTGTTAAAAATTTGAAATTTGAAATCCTGACAAATGCAGCACTAGATAGAAAGAAAAAAAAAAAACGCATTGACTAATCTCTGGACCTCTATCTCTTTTTAAATGATTGAAAGATGTTTTCCACCTGGAGATAAAAAGAGAGACACAAAGAAAAGTGTAACAGTAATACTTTTTCTATGCTTGAAAAGTTTCCATTTGGCTTTCTGACAGATATAGCTATAAATGCAATATACACTCACTGAGAAATCTCTAGACCAGTTCCTTTTAAAAATGATAGAAAGACGTTTTCCACCTGGACAAAAAGAGACAGGCATGGCAGTAATATTTTTCGTATGTATGTGAGAAATTTGGAATTTGTAGTTCTGACAGATGAAGCAATAAATACACTCTAGGCAACCAGCCTGTCTGTGAGCCTTTCTTGGAGAAAGTGATACCAAACAAAAAAAAGAGACACACAGGAAGAAGGAATGAAACCCAAGAGAGTTACAAAGATAAAGTAACACGCACTCAAATACAGAGTGAGAGACGGGCATATACACAAGTGCATACAGAGGGAGACATAGCAGTAAACCGTATATTCCCGAAGTAGACAGGGAACATATACAAACATGGAGGGCAGTGGAGATGATAGTTGTCAGTAGAGATATAAGGAGTATCCAGGGCCGGCACCACCGTAAGGCGAACTAGGCATTCGCCTAGGGCGGTGGCCTGCTGGAGGCGCCCACCAGGATGTTTCCTGGTGGGCTCCCCCAGTCTGGGGCTGCAGCTCTGGGAGAGCGGCTTTTGAGCCGCCCCAGCGCCGGGCTGCTCCTGAAGGCGCCCGAAGGTGGGGGCGCCTAGAGGAGCCCTGTCACAGGAGGGGGGCCAAGAGGTGGCCATCTGGACACCTCAAGGTGCCCCCGATGCAGAGCTAGG
This sequence comes from Pelobates fuscus, assembly GCF_036172605.1. Taxonomy (NCBI): domain Eukaryota; kingdom Metazoa; phylum Chordata; class Amphibia; order Anura; family Pelobatidae; genus Pelobates; species Pelobates fuscus. Next base: position 309,833,203 of record NC_086320.1, on the reverse strand, counting down.
TAAAGTAGAGCAGGCACCCGCTTACCTTGATGGCAGGTGCCTCCTCTGACACTAAATGCCGGTGAGAGGGGCGAGAACAGGTGGAGAGCGGATGGAGCTTGCAGGTGGCGAGGTAGGCTGTTCTAGCAGCCTCTCACTCCTCCCTCGCGCTCTGTGATGCCAGGAGCTGGAATATGATGTCATTCCGGCCCGGGCATACTAAACGGCACGCTGGAGGAGTGAGGAGCTGCTTCACACTAGACCCCAAGGAGGAGAGTGTTTGACTGTGTTTGTGTTTGCCAGTGAGTGAGTATGTATGTCAGTTTGTTAGTAAGTGTCTGTGTGTGTGTCTATCAGTGAGTGAGTGTATGTATGTCAGTGAGTGTGTGTGTCTGTCTGTAAGTGAGTGAGTGAGTGTATGTATGTCAGTGAGTGTATGTATGCCAGTGAGTGTGTCTGTCTATCTGTCAGTGAGTGAGTGTATGTATGTCAATGAGTGAGTGTATGTATGTCAGTGAGTGAGTGTATGTATGTCAGTGAGTGAGTGCCTGTCTGTCAGTTAGTGAGTGTATGTATGTCAATGAGTGTATGTATGTCAGTGAGTTTGTGTGCCTGTCTGTGAGTGAGTGTATGTATGTCAGTGAGTGTCTGTATGTCAGTGAGTGTCTGTATGTCAGTGAGTGTCTGTATGTCAGTGAGTGTCTGTGTGTGTGTCAGTGAGTGTCAGTGAGTGAGTGTATGTCTGTCAGTAAGTGTGTGTTTGTGTGTGTCTGTCAGTGAGTGTGTGTATTTCAATGAGTGTGTGTCTGCGTCTGTCAGTGAGTGAGTGTATGTATGTCAGTGAGTGTATGTGTGTGTGTCTGTCTGTGAGTGAGTGAGTGTATGTACGTCAGTGAGTGTCTATGTGTGTGTGTGTGTGTGTGTGTGCCTGTGAGTGAGTGTATGTCAGTGAGTGTGTGTTTGTGTGTCCGTCAGTGAGTGAGTGTATGTCTGTCAGTTAGTGTGTGTCTTTCAATGAGTGTGTGTCTGTGTCTGTCAGTGAGTATGTGTATGTCAGTGAGCGTATGTATGTCAGTGAGTGTGTGTGTGTTTCTGACTGTCTGTCAGTGAGTGTATGTACCTCAATGAGTGTATGTATGTACATGAGTGTATGTATGTACATGAGTGTATGTACGTCAGTGAGTGTTTGCCTGTATGTCAGTGAGTGCCTGTGTGTCTGTCAGTGAGTGTGTGTTTGTATGTCTGTCAGTAAGTGTGTGTGTGTCAGTGAGTGTATGTTTGTCAGTGAGTTAGTGTATGTCTGTCAGTAAGTGTGTGTGTGTCTGTCAGTGAGTGTGTGTCTTTCAATGAGTGTGTGTGTCTGTGTCTGTGTCTATCAGTGTGTGTGTGGGTCTGTCAGTCCGTGTCTCTCAGTGAGTGAGTGTATGTCTGTCAGTTAGTGTGTGTCTTTCAATGAGTGTGTGTCTGTGTCTGGCAGTGAGTATGTGTATGTCAGTGAGCGTATGTATGTCAGTGAGTGTGTGTGTGTCAATGAGTGTATGTATGTCCATGAGTGTATGTACGTCAGTGAGTGTATGTACGTCAGTGAGTGTATGTACGTCAGTGAGTGTTTGCCTGTCTGTCTGTGAGTGAGTGTATGTATGTCAGTGAGTGTCTGTGTGTCTGTCAGTGAGTGTGTGTTTGTGTGGCTGTCAGTGAGTGAGTGTATGTCTGTCAGTAAGTGTGTGTGTGTCAGTGAGTGAATGTCAGTAAGTGTGTGTCTGTCAGTGAGTGTGTGTGTCCGTCAGTGAGTGTGTGTGTCCGTCAGTGAGTGTGTGTGTCTGTCAGTGAGTGAGTGTGTCTGTCAGTGAGTGAGTGTGTCTGTCAGTGAGTGAGTGTGTCTGTCAGTGAGTGAGTGTGTCTGTCAGTGAGTGAGTGTATGTCTGTCATTGAGTCTGTGTTTGTCAGTGAGTTAGTGTATGTCTGTCAGTAAGTGTGTGTGTGTCTGTCAGTGAGTGTGTGTCTTTCAATTAGTGTGTGTGTCTGTGTCTATCAGTGTGTGTGTGGGTCTGTCAGTCTATGTCTCTCAGTGAGTGAGTGACATGAGGGGGCAGCAAAATGGATCTTTGCCTAGGGTGGCAGAAATCCTTGCACCGGCCCTGGGAGTATCATGACAACAGAGATTATTGCTATCTGTGAAATTCTGATGGTTTGGGGAAAAAAATGATTTATTGCTGTCTACAGGAATATCAGGGCAAAAGGTAATTTTAAAGTTTGTAAAATATATATTTCAATTCATTCAGATAATCATTTATTATTTCATGCATAACAATTAAATGTGAACATCTTATCTACTTAGGCCTTGATTTAAAGGAACATTATAGGTATCCAGACCACTTCAGCTCATTGAAGTCCCTGTCCCCTTAACAGTTTTAGAGAAACTACAATGTTTACATTACAGCGTGTTGTAACGTATTCCTATGTGATCATCAGACCTCTGCCATGGACTTTTAAAGTATAGTTCTATCCAGACTGAGCCACGCCACAAATATATGTGGAAGAGTCAATGATTAGATCTACAATGGAGTCAATAGAAATAATATTCAATGTTTATTAAACAGAACAACGGTTTTAAGGCAAGCAATAAGGTGAAATGTAGAGGTGTTTAATTCATTACCAATAAAATATTGACAATCATGAATTAATAGCATGGATAGCTTGTGCAAGCAACATGGTGAAAGCATGTAACACATTATAGCTCTAACATTTAGCTAGGGGGCAAGGTGGGGTCTTCTTAGAATAGGAGGATGTAGGGTTGGGTTTTGCTTTGCATGAGGATGCCTAGTATTTTCAAAATCTCTATAGGAAAGGATTGATTCAATGCTTTCCAATGGTGAAGTGGCTCTTGCCATGAATGTGTGTTAGGCTCCCCCCACGATGAGATCAGATGAGGTGGAAATAGAGCCAGCACCAAAGCATCTTGGGACAGGAATAAGGTAAGTGAAAAAGTGTTTTTTTTAACCCTTTCATTGCTGCGGGGGTAGGTGGACTGGGAGGGTGTGGGAGCAGAGTGGGCAGGGGGACACTTTAGTGTTAGAAATACAGCTTTGTATTCCTAACACTGTAGAGTCCCTTTATTATTGTTGGCTATGATTTTAAATAATTTTATATTTTTGCATGCATTTCTAAGCTGACTTTTATTCAAACTATTAGTATAATATAATAAAATAATATATCATATGTATCATATAAATATATTATAGAAATATTAAATTACAAAAAGTTACAATCTTTTCATAATATTAAATCAATTAAAAAGCTTATCCAAAAATATTAAACCAATGCCTTTTTGAAAACACATTGTTAAAATACCTTTTCTATAGTTAATATTCATTTGTGAAGTCATTACAGCTGGTGAGTCATGATTTAAAAAAAAAAAAAAAAAAGGCTGGGGAAGGTTAAGTCCAGGAGCAGGCAATTGAGGAAGGCAGATTTAAAGGCAAATCAACTGCATAAATGTCCAAGGCACAATAAGGAAGGGCATAGATCAGTAGGCTACACTGAAACGCCAGCATTATGTTTAAATGAATGAAAATGTAGCAAAATAATATAAGTCAAAGGTAGACACATGATGAGCTCTGACAGATTATTGGTGAGATCAGTGCGTCAATGTAGGAACAACATGACTAGGGGAGTTGTGATGCACACAGTACAGAGCATACATATAAATCTCACATAAACATCTAAAATTTGCAATGTTTTGCATTGGCTTGAAATCCATCCAATCACAGTGCTCTGTGTCATTTTACACAGCGTGGGAAAGTTCTTTGGAATTTTTCCATGCTGTGTAAAATGACAAAGAGCACTCTGATTGGTAGGCTTGAAATCCATCCAATCACAGTGCTCTGTGTCATTTTACACAGCATGGGAAAATTCCAAAGAACTTTCCCACGCTGTGTAAAATGACAAAGAGCACTCTGATTGGCTTAAACCAGCCAATCAGAGTGTTCTTAGCCTAATTGCGGGGCGTGGCAAGGCTTTATAAGCCTTCCCCCACCCTGCAGAGCTCAGTCTGCGCGGAGCCCTCCATTGGTGAAGATGGATTTTTTTTTTTGCGCTCAGTTTTTTTTTTTTTATTGCGTCGGTTATTATGGTTTTTTATTCGCGCGGTGGGTGGGGGCCATAAATCACAATGGGGGGGACCTACTGTCCTCCCCCCCGCCCCCACCTGTGAGCATTGGGTGGGGGCCATAATAATAATGAGAGGGGAGGGACCTACTATCCTCCCCCCCCCCGCCCCAACCCTGCGCGTTGGGTGGAGGCCATAAAAATAATGAGGGGGGACCTACTGTCCTCCCCCCCGGCCCTCACCCCTGCGCGGTGGGTGGGGGCCATAAATCACAATGGGGGGACCTACTGTCGCCCCCCGGCCCCCACCCCTGAGCGGTGGGTGGGGGCCCTAAAAAAAATAATAAGGGGGGGGACCTACTGTAATAAGGGGGGGGACCCACCTTGAGCGGTGGGTGGGGGCTCTAAAAAAAACAATAAGGGAGACCTACTTTGGAATTTTCCCACGCTGTGTAAAATGACAAAGAGCACTCTGATTGGTGGGCTTGAAATCCATCCAATCACAGTGCTCTGTGTCATTTTACACAGCGTGGGAAAGTTCTTTGGAATTTTCCCACGCTGTGTAAAATGACAAAGAGCACTCTGATTGGCTTAAACCAATTTTTTTTAACAGGTTCTTAGTTAAAGGTCCCCCCTCATTATTTTTAGGGTGACGGGGGTAGGTAAGGGGATAATTTTTTTTTGGGGGGGTGACTAGGGTCCCCCCATTTGTATTTAGGGCCCCACCCGCCGCCCAGGGGTGGGGGCCAGGTGGGGAGGAGAACAGTAGGTCCCCCCCTCATTATCATTATGGCCCCCACCCGCCGCCCAGGGGTGGGGTCCGGAGAGGGGGAGGACAGTAGGTCCCCCCTCATTATCTTTATGGCCCCCACCTGCCGCACAGGGGTGGGGGCCTGGGGGGGAGGACAGTAGGTCCCCCCCCTCATTATCTTTATGGCCCCCACCCGCCGCCCAGGTGTGGGGGCCGGGGGGGGGGGAGGAGAGTAGGTCTCCCCCCCTTCAATCACTATTGTGGTCAGAAAGAGTCCCTGTGGGTTTTAAAATTCGCCTGCCTATTGAAGTCTATGGCGGTTCGCCCGGTTCGCCCGGTTTGCCCGTTTCGCGAACATTTCCGGAAATTCACGTTTGCGGTTCGCGAACCGAAAATGTTATGTTCGCGACATCACTACTGTGCAGTGATGGATACTTGTATCTTACAAAAGGATGCTGTTAACACATTGGTCCATGTAAGGCTTTATCTTTGTTTTATAGATGCTCTAATATCAAGCCTGTAAAAAGAAGATCAAAATCTCTAAAGCAGACAAGCCGAGCCTACAGCTGTATAAAATGGGACTACTGCAGGATGCTGTAATAGTCATGACCAGTTCGTTTGTAGAAACTTAAATTTAAGTATGAATACAAGTAAAATGAGCAGTAAATGCAAAAATGTACGTAGTCAAACTGTTTGTATTTGTACCAAACTCCGCCTTTTATTTCCTGATGAGGATGATTCGAGCACTCCAATGCCAGCTTCTATAGATAAAGAATGCTCTGCTCAAATTTGATCATTAGGCCAGTAGAAGGATTACGCTAACTGATGGGCTATCCTTGCTAATGTCTCTTATTCATAGTAACTGACATCACGTGTTAAAATTACTTGTCCAGAATTTTTTTTTTATCTATCCTGTTCATAATTTCCTTTAGATAAATGGTCTCCTGAGGATGTGTCCCTTCTAATTACATTTATTAAAATATGGAAAAAATTTTGATAGAGGATATTATGTTGGAAGAAGACAATGTCATTGTAGTAGCAGTGGACCGCAATCCTAACAACCAGCCAATGACTTTGGTTGATGGACAATCGAATAATCTTCAGCCACTGCTCTTTTCTGGATCGGTTAGCTTTAAAGATGCTTTGTAGAGTTTTCTTGCAAATTCCAAGAAGCATATTAATAACTAATAACTTGTGAGATAAATAGATTCAGAAATCTTTTGCAGAATAATGATTCATACCGGTACTAGACAAGTACTTCCAGGGTAATATCATTGTTAAGAGTGACCATACGTTTACAGATTAGAAAGGAGACTCTCAAAGTCATAAAAACATATTGGATATATGTGAATGATACAAACCTACAAAATGGACATTACTTAAGATACATTAGTGCCCTGAGACAGTGATCGATATGCAAGGAAGGAAAACAATTTAAGTTAAGCAAAGTGTTTGGCCTAATATGTGGTATAGCTTTCATTGATCCTAGTTTTCCTTTGTTGTCCTTGGCACAAACATCCCAACATACAGAATACTGTACAATTATTTGGCAATCAGTCCACTTACAGCTTTTTTCCTTGAAATATAACTACTGGGTGACTGAAGCACTATAGGGAGAACTGCAGCAAAATTCAAATTAGAACTAACCGGCTATAGTTATCAACTGAACACTGGAAACATTGTGGAGGAAATTCTATATTTGGGAGTAAGCAGTGCAAACTATATCATGATTCCAGTGTAAGTACACTTTTCGAACAGAGGCATAAAATATGTATGTCATGGGACACTATAGACACCCAGACCACTTCAGCTCATTGAAGAGTTATGGGTTCCGTGTCCCAGGCCCCTTCATCCTGCAATGGTAATTATTGCAATTTTTAATAAACTGCAGTAATTACCTGCCAGGGTTATCTTCACCTCAAGTGACTGTCTACAAGACAGCCACTACAGGCACTTCCATGTCATTAGGCTACTTTTGGTTGCCTAACTGACGCTGGACGTCTTCATGCTATGCATGAGGGTATACAGCGTCACCCAAGACCCCATAGAAAAGCATCATACAATGCTTTCCTATGGGGGAAGCTCTAATGCCAGCGTGGCTATCGCTGCACATGTGCATTAGCACCCCCGCCAACGTCAGCTGAGGAGGAGTGGAGGTGGAACCTGAAGAAGTGCCAAGTGACATCAGCTCTGGAATCAGGTAAGTGAAAGAAGGGTTTTTTAACCCCTTCTGCACCATGGTGGGGTGGGGGGAGGGGGCCGGTAGAAGGGAGCCATAACAGATAGGGGCACTATAGGGAGCTATAGTTCCAGGAAAACAACTATAGTTTCCCTTTAACTCGTGGATCCATTTTGAGTTGTCTCCAGTTTCTCCATTACATTTCCTGGGCATAGTAAGCATGCTTAGTATCTTCCAACCAATGGGGACCACTGCAACAGCAATAGATTTAATTTCATGTTCTAACCAAAGGACTATAACTCACTAAACCCGCCTATATTCTGGCTGGCATTCAGAACAAAGGAACAAGTAAAAGATTGAACAATTTGTCTGTGAATTGTGCATTCAGAACCATTCAATAGTGTTTTTCAGTAATTTTGTTCTAGTCAAAAATGTTCAGTGTACAAGAGAACGATGTATGTAGTTGACTTTAGTGCATCACAGTGTAAAATAAGCCAAACAGCCCATTTTTATTTATAGTTACATATTGTGTTTACTTCTTGATACAGCTTTTCAGTTTGAATTATGTTTCAGTTTCTTTGCAATTATTTTTGCTGTGGTTGTCTTTCAATGTTATTCAACAACTTTTACACTGAATAAACCATAATATGTATTTTTACCCTTGACTCAAAAATGTCAGTTGTAGAAAGCTGCAATATTTGTCAGGATAAATACCATTTAACTACAGCTGGACCCAAAGGAACTTAACACGGCCGCACGTGAATACAGCTACTGAAACTTAATTAATCTTCCTGTCACTTGCATGATGCTTTTCATTAGTTTTGCTGCTATCTAATCTACTGGACTCCTCTGTATTGGAAATGGCTATCAAGAAATTTCTGCTCAAGTATTTCTCAAGCATGAGAGAGAGTTTTAACCAACTGAGATCCAGGACATTAAGATGATACACATTGCTCTTGGTTCTGAATACTCAGATTGTTTAACAACAAAACGAAATAGGAATTAGACTTGCTTTAGAAGGGTTAAGGGACGCTAGGTCATATGTATTTTAGGAATATATATCTATACAATTTATACAATAATATTCTAAATGTGGACATTACCCTGATTAACAATTCTGCTGCTCCAGTAATACAAAAATTAATCTGGCTGCTTTAAGCGTGACCGATTTTTATTGTTAACGTGGCAATTATCTGATATCATTTAATACAACTTCTTTATCAGCAGTATTCTTTGCTCAGAATAGTGTTTACATAAGAAAGCAAAGTATATAATAAATACAAAAGAACTACATTTTCTGCCTTATTGCAGCTCTTAGGGTTGTATACACATGCCTGAAAATATTCTCAACATGAAGCTATATAAATTATATTAATAATTTCAATGACAAATGCATGTTTAAACAAAACAGTCTTTTTTTAAAAAAAACACAAAAAACTAATTTTAATATTTTACTCTGTATCATACATTGGCTTTCCATGTGTGTAAATAATTGTTAACTGTATGCCACCAGTTTCATAGTGGGGTCCTTTCTGATCCAGTTATTTTCCATCAATCATATTTATGACATCTGAGCAAAGTTTGCAAAGATCAACATCCTTGCAAATTTTTCTTAAATGCTATATATGCCATGGAACATATATTACACCTTTATAAAGCTGATATTGTCATATATATATATATATATAGTTAATGTCAGCTCACCAGAAAGGATTGAGAAGGGAGAGACTTATGGGGTCATTCACTAAACACCAGATTTTATCCAGATGGACAAAATTAAGCAAAAATAACTAAATGGCAACTACATCAGCAATTTGCATATTTACGATAGCCAAATGCAGTTGGAATTCAGTTTGCTGTACGAAGCTATTGCCTGGATGCATTCGGTGTCCGTATTAAAAATGAGTGCTTTGACATCTGAATCCTGTACAAAATATAGGATTCAGGGGGATGACAAAGCAATTATAATTTTAAGTCATATTTGTCAACTGGTAGTGGGCAGATAGTTAAATAACCCACAGCAATGCAAGGGTTAACTGGGCAGCACTTACTAGCCAGCTGCCACATCTAGTAGTTTTTAAAATAAATAAAAAAAAGCCTAAAATATTTTTTAAATCTATTTTTAAAATCCTGTCCAATCACAGACTTCCAAATGCAGTTTAATGCAAAATCTTTGCAAGGCAGTTGAATTGGACAGTGGCTGCCTCTTGAGTTCAGTGCAAATATGCTCAACAAACCAGGAAGTAACAAGACCCGTTGTCTGCTTAAAAGCCAAAGGAGTGTAACCCGGTTAATTTATAAAAGTGTCAATTTCTATTGAAATCAGAACTTTTTTTGCGAAATGAATAAAAGAGGACACACTCTTCACACCTAGAGCTTTTCAGCAAGCTAAAGTGATTTTAGGGTCTGGAGTGTGCCTTTAAGTTACTACCAATGATTTTATGGACCATCTAACTACAGGGCCACGCTATTTCGGAAATTATTTATACAATTCTGTGGTTTAGATCTTAGGAAAAGGAATATATTTTGTTGTTTTGGTGGACATAAGGCCAGAGATGAAAATGACTCAATGGATCTGAAAAGATCTAAGCTATATTTTCTTTAAAGTTGCTGAGTAAATCAAGTTCTTCTGGGAATTATTGAATACATATGTCCAAGTTAGGGATGCCTGCCAGTTCATATTGACGTTTATCAAATAAAATGCCCGCATGGCATATTCTGTGAAGTAGCCTACTCTGGCATTCAGTAAGATTTGGGATGAGCCGAGAGCACCTGTAATTGAAAATGCTCATTTGATGAAAAGACAGCTCATTTTTGACACATAACAATGAAGAAATCTAAGAACATTTGTTTGGATATCTCTTTGTACGAAAGGTACGTTACTCTGTAAATTGTAAAAAATAACATGTCATAAAATATTGCATTAGATTTGTAAAGTGATCAATGGGATTCTAGCTTATACATTATTAACAATATTTTATTTTACAAGATTCCTAGAACACTGAGTATCTAGGTTGTTTTGCTAATTTATAATTTAAAGTGGCTACTGTGTAAATATGAAATAATGGTGTCAACAAAAGAGCATACATTTTTTTCAGATAATTAAGCTTCATTTATTTTGTGGCATAATTGAACTTTAATGAGCTACATATATGTGACATATGAGGCACAATCTCATTAGCATAGATGCGGCATTATTTAATACTGCAGAAATATGAATTGAAGTTCCCAAAACAATTAAAAGACATATAGAGGACTCAAAAATGTGACATAGATACTCTTTAAAGTATGTTAAAAATACATATTAACATTAATGTATATTTAGATTACTAAGTTAAAAATGTTATTTAAAACATTGTTTAGTGTTATATTGCCTCCTAGGGGTATGTTATGCATTATTAAGTGTATATAAAAAATTGTAAAACACCTTTTTTGCATCGGTTTTGCAGACGACCCCTGCCCGCCTTCTGGACGGGCTGGGGGCGGGTGCAGGGGGTTATGGAGTACTGTTCATCGCTAGCCAGAACAGACTGGCGAAGGGAGGAAGAGAGGAGACCTCAAACTACCTAAGCTAATCTCTTACCAGTACTACTTTGCTATTAACACACGAGTAGATGGAATAGGTGTACTAACCAGTGTTACAATATACTAGAAATACTTTAATTGATTGCAATGGACCTGCGTGTCCTGACAAGTTCATTATTACGGTCCTGCACAACCCATGAATGATTGCTCATTTGGACCTGCGTGTCCATGAATGTTGTATTTGCTGTTCTACTTGACGACCAAAAAAATCTTATTTATAAAAAAAAAATATTTTTTAAAAAAACTTGCAAAATAGATGATGTGCCCGATGATGAGTTCATAGTATTTGTGAATTTATAAAACAAGATTTCCTTTGAATTGCAGAATGTTTTTTTAAAAACGTTTTCTGATTTGAAATTATGCAAATGCATAAGCATTTTGTATCATCTATTATTCCATTTATGTTGCTAGGATAAACGTAATCTCACATGTTTGGAGCAGATTATTCCACTTCTCTTCTGGGAAAGATACTGGGAGTATCCTCAGCAAAATTATAAGTATATAAGTAATATATTTGCAATATGTAATACAGACTTATTTAACATGTAGACATAGAATGTAGCTTCCAGGACTACTCTCACAGAGCGTTCTAATGGTTTATTCAGGCAGTTTACACAAGGACACAGTAAAGGATACAAGGCCTTTACTGTTTTATGTTTCAGAAGAGCTGTGTCCCTGTTAGCCTTGAGTAAATAAATGTTACAATGAATGCAATATATATATGTACAAACCAAGAAGGAAAACAGTCATAGGATTGATTGCAAAGAAAACCAGCTGTATTTATAAGAGCAGCTCTGCACATAATTGCTTACAATTCCAATAGTGATGTTTTAGTCCATAACTTGGACTTATGGACTGAAACGTTTAGATTGGATTTGTAAGCAACTGTGGGCAGAACTGTTTTAATAAATACAACCGATGTTCTTTGCGATCAGTCCTGTGAGTGCTCTCCTTCTTGGTTTGTATTTCTGGATTTGCACAGAGAAAAGCCGAAGCAACACGGTCGTCAAGTGCATGAATCCCCAGGATAGACAGACAGACATACAGATATTAGATAGATATTTAGAATTGCAACATATTAATGTATTTGAATTGTACTTAAAGTATGCCACAGAGTACAATTATGCTGTGATGTACATCCTTATGCACTGTACCAGAGGTAGGCAACCTTCGACTCTCCACATGTTGTGGACTACAACTCCTATAATGCTCTTACAGCCACACTGCTGGCAATGCATCAGGGGAGATGTAGTGCACAACATTTGGGTCACTGAAGGTTGCCTACCCCTACACTAAACCCTTTAATCTAGCATAGATACTAGATAAGTTATGATAACATAAACTCTTTGACTGCTTGACGTAAAACTGTTTAGTTAGCGATATTTAGTCTTGCCATTGAATAGTCAGACAGAGATGTAAGAAATAAAATGCTCAAAATATTCTTTTATTTAGTGGTGAGTCATCCATTTGTGTATAAAGGGAAAATTGTGGTGAAATGTGTTGCTGACAGGAAAAATTATATTTAAATATTAGTCATTATTACTGTTTAGAACTTTTCAAATCCAAACAAATTAGCACACGATGGGTATTACTAAAATGAAAAAAAAAATACCCCACCCCACACATATTAGAAGTTGCAATACAATAGGATGCTTTCAGGCCAAAAAAACAAAATTTAATGAAAACAATATGACAGGATGATTTGCAAATAAGAAGAGGAATAGATTGCTATATCATAGGCTGGGATTTCAGCATTTGTTGCCATAAAATTCCATATTTATTTGTTCATACCATTCTTTATCTAGACAATGTGCAAGTGTAATTTACATAAAATATAAGAATCACAGCATACATTCATACATTAGCATTACATAACAGCACACACAAGGTATGTCTCTCTTCCTCTCCCCCTCCCTCTCTCTCTCTCCCTCTATATATATATATATTTTTTTTTTAAACCAAGGTGGCTGCACTCATCTGAACAAGCATACAAGCGTGCTGCTTGAACCAAATCATGCAACATACAAGATCCAACACACTCTTTCACTAAACAGTAACATTTCAAAGGGTTTGACAATAGGCCCCGCCCATTATTATTCACCATCAATGTGTGGTGGCTTGGGGGACACCTTTTTCCCCCATTCCATTTTGGGCCTTAAAAAAGAAGTTGGAGGAAAAAAGAAGATATCTAATGATATTAGTTTTTTTTATTTTACAGGTATTTAGTTTATTGCCCCACTCTTACTATTATTAGAGTGAGCGATGGAGGTAGGGTATTTTTATATTGGGGAGAAGGGTGACTAGGAACTTGGAGATCCCTAGTTGGGGTGGGAATTATTTTTATTATTAGCCCCCACCTGCTGCCAATCGGTGGGTACTGAGATGAGGACAATAATACATAGATCTACCTCTCATCACCACATATTTTTCCCTATCAGCTAGATTGTGTCACGGAGTGCCTACTTCTGACTAGATGACTTCACAATTCCTTAAATGAAACCTCTCCAAGACAGAACACCTTGTGACTTCCTCCCTCTAAGGCTACATATGTGCCTTTTTTCATTAAGGTCAATATAACTATCACCCTTTACCCAACAGGTGTGTTGCTTGTTGTGCTCTTTGACTCTGACCTTTCCTTTGCCATAAAATCAATCACCAAATCCTGCTGATTTCACCCTAAAACTTTTTTTTCGCACTCAGCTCTTTTGCCTGCTGTTCCCCATATGTCCAATATGTTTTGTTAGAATGAGTTGTTCGTCTTGTTTACCTATTGCACAGCACCACTGAATATGTGGCACTTTATACACAATTGTAATTATAGAACTAAATAGCATGCAGAGTACAAAATTAATAAGGGAAATGGAAGATCTTATGAAGAAAGGGAAGAAAAGATGAACATTTCAGGAATCTCTCTGAGTGGATGTGATAACATTATGCAAATATATTTATGTATGCCCCTTTTTCTCTATTTTTCTTTAATTCCACAATATATTTTATCTTCTGGCTGGTGTGTAAATGACACTTGAATGGAACATAAGCAAAGAAATAAAAACATTAAGATAAAAATGTGCTTAAGGTTTTTTTTAAATTAATTTTAATTTGTTCTAGTAATTATTTTTCACTGCTCGATATTGTTCATGACATGTTATTGTTTTATGTACAATAACATGTCACTAAAAAGTCCATTTGAATGACAAATGTTAAAACAATGATTGCAAGATTCATAACTGCATCTCTCGGAAAATTGGATGGATGTATCAAGAAAGCTGAACAAAGAGATGAGGGTTCTAAATCAATATATATGTCATTGATTTGTCAGATGATATTAATAGGGTTGAATCCTTCCAATCACAGAGTAAAATAGGGAGGATTTTAACTGACTTAATCATTTTTTTCTTTAGTAATTAATATTGTCATTTTTATAATTGAGATAAACAAAACCAAAATCAAGGCTAAACATTGCATTCATACTTGCATATGTAGGCAATGAAATGATTATTATATAATTTTAAATTATTTTATGGAAAGTTACATAAAACAGAAAATGTATATATATATATATATATATATATATATATATATATATATATATATATATAACAAAAACAGCAGTAACTGGGCTGCACTCACGGTCTTGTGTAGAAAAAGTATAAATTTATTCCATAAGTGGTAGCAAAATCGACGTTTCGATCCACACAGGGACCTTCCTCAGGATCAAATGACATACATACACTGAACAAATATCGCCATTATATAGCAATGAAATTAAAACATAATTGACTTACCCCAGGTGCATAGAGTTCAGACCGGCGTTCTCCATTCGGTACTGCGCCTGCGCGAGAAACATGCGACCTTCCGGTAACCCGGAACCTATGCGCGATGACGTCATTGGACGTCGTTGCCATGGTATGGTTGCGCGGTATGCGTTGCCAAGGAAACCGTTTTACAGGAGATCACCATTTGGTTAAGCTCCATGCACCATAGGATAGGACAAAACAAGCAGACAATTTAACTATTTAAAATGAAACTGTGGAACTGCAATTTAAGGGTACTAGATTCAATTAATATTGTATTAAAAATACAAGATATAACTATTGTCCGATCTTTAAAGTGGAAAATGGAAGAAAATCTTCCTAGTGCCTACTAGATACAACTGTGAACTATACCATTTATACTTAGATATACAAATACAAGTGTAAAAATAATAATAAAAATAAATATAAATAGCTAATATATTTGCACTCTGATTTAAGTTCTGTTGGTAAGTGTAATCAATATAATTAATATAATAAGAGACTGTGTTGCGTCTTTGTGGAAAAATTTAAGATCCCTGTATTAGTTAGGGAATATAGTGCAGACTTATAAAAATTAGTCTTCTTTAATTAAACTCATAATATAAGTGTTTGTGCATATGTCTGGATAAAGCAATAACATGTTGAGTATACCCTATATAATAGCAGATCAAACAGTTATGTGGCCGACTAGCAGAATGTACAGTGAGGATAATTACCTTTATTTTTATTAAACATCTATTGAGATACTGTTAGTTGTAACTAGAACTTCTCAATATAAATTTCTCTGGCATATTATTGAATGTTGCTTGCACTCTTTACGAGTATTGTGTTGCAACTTTATTCTACTTTCTTTACTATAGTATTATGGTTCATAATATATATATATATGAACAATTTATATATATATTTATATATATGAACAATTTATCGTACATATTCATTTAATTATACAAAAATTTTATTAAAGTGCTTTATCCAGCTTTTGAAGTAGTTTGGCAATAAGTAAAAATTTGGTTCACCTGTACTACTAAAATTGTAGGAGTATTAAAAAAAATCACACACAGTTAATTGGTATCATTTTAGGGATACACAAAGCCCTCTCTTAAATCGATGTGTGTATTATTTTAAATACCCAATCCCATATCCTCATGTCTATTACCATCACCTCTTACTTGACTGTAAACCTGAAATAATAATAACTTCAGTCCTTCTCTGATAGTATGAACAAAACTATCATAAGCAGGAGTCAACGTGCTTTTATAAAACTAACTTAATTGCGTTCTATGCAGTAGTTAGTAGAAATATAGATAGGTGTTCCAGTAGATGTGATCTACTTGGATTTGCTAAGGCATTTTATACAGTTCCACCAGAAGATTATTATTAAAACTAAAATCAGTTGGTTTAGCTGAAAAATCATGTTCTTGCATACAACACTGGTTTAAAGATAGAGTGCGGATAGTAGTTTAAAATTGAACATTTTCAAATGGACAAAAGTTGTAAGTAGAGTGACTCAGGGTTCCGTCCTTGGCGTACTTCTCTTTGATCTGTTTATAAATTATTTTGAAATGGGCTTAGAAAGTCAAGTGTCGGTGATGGCAGATGACACAAAACTAGGTACCACTATCGTGGTATTTGGATAAATTAGGGGACTTGGCAGGCAAGTGTCAGGTAAGGTTCATTATAGATAAATAAAAAGTAATGCATTTTGGAAGAAGGAACCTACAAGCCACTTACACATTACATAGGGTTGAGTTAGGTATAACATCTAATGAAAAGGACTTGGGAACAATTATAGATCATTAACTAGGCAACAGTAGGCAATGCTGGTCTGCCATTGAAAAGGCTAGTACGATGCGGTCATGTATAAAAGAGGTAATTTATCCACCAGATCAAAATATAATTTTGTCTCCTAATAACCCAATGGTAATGTCACGTATTCATCCGCACATACAAATGTGGTTAATGGCATTTACCGTCCTGACAGGAAAAGTTGTGCCGAGCAGCATTACCATCCTGACAGGAAAAGTTGTGCCTAGCAACAATCATGCACATGGAAACCTGGTAATTGCTTTTGGGGTCAAAGGCCAGTCATGGCCAATCAGATCCACAGGTTGGTTTGTGCTGAGCAGTAATCATGCACATGGAAACCTGGTAATTGCTTTTGGGGTCAAAGGCCGGTTACAGCCAATTGGATCCACAGGAGGCGTATTTAAACCCAATTTTCCTTTTGCTCAGTGCCTGTCGTGGTTTCATCCTGATGGTAATCCGAGAGTGCATTCCTGATCTTGATTTTATGGTATTTTACTTTGGCTTTGTTTTGACTTCCATGATATCTGGTATCCTTGACTTTTTGCTTTCCCTCATAGTTGTTTCTGATTCTTTGTTCCTGACCTCGGCTAATATTTTGACTATTCTTGGATACGTTAAGTCCGGCTATTCTAAGGTCCGATTATTTGTTATCCTTAGTCCTAGGTGTGACACAGTTCTGCGTGCTGGATCAACTTGTAATCCTGACAGGTAGGACCCCACCTTGAATATGTGGTGCAATTATGGGCACCAGTTTTAAAGAAGGATGCTGCTGAAAGGATGCTGCTAGAAAGGTGCAGTGGCAAGCAATTAAAAAGGGGGATGAGGGAGGACGGAGCCTAACAGCCGAGGCAAGCAGTCGCAATATTCCGGAGCTCCGAGGCCCAAACGAGAGAAAACTGACAAAACCCCAACTAACCGACACCCGGACCAAGGCAAAAGCCCAAAACCTACATCCCAACGATATGGGACGCAAAACCGGCAAGAAAATCCCAGGGAAAAACAACCCGGGACTCACCATAGGAGACATGTGGCGGCAGGCCCGAGGCGCAAACGAAGCCAACATGGCGGCGCTCCATGGAGGCTGCTCGGACTTCTCCGATGACCTCTCAGGTGAGGAATACCTACCGACCCACACAGCAGGACGGCCCTCACCACCGACCAACACCACTCAGGACCCCACACCAGTGACGGTAGCGATCCTTAAGCAAATGCTGGCAGACCATCACAATGACATCCACAAAGAGATCGCTGCATTGAGGGGGGATCTAAAGGGGGTGACCAGCCGACTAAATACGCTAGAAAACCGAACCGAAACGAACTCCGAAGACATAAGGGAGCTCAAATGCATGGTACAGGAGCTGCGTCTGCAACAACGCTCTCACGACTACCGCATGGCTGAAATCGAAGATGCCAGGCGGCGAAACAACCTCAAACTCAGGGGGCTCCCAGAGAGCGCCACAGATGCGGGCCTACCACAGACCATCAAACGCCTGCTCGCTATGATACTACCACCGGCGCAGGCAGAGCACATTCACCCAGAAAACAGCTTCAGAATCCCCAAGTCACCAAAGGCACCCACTGGGTCTACCAGGGACACTATAATAGTTCTCCGGAAAGGTTCCGACAAGATGGCGATACTAGATGCCCTGCGGGGCAAGACGCCTCCACAGTTCGATGGCAGGACTTTAAATTTTTACGCAGACCTCTCCAGCGGCACCTTAGCTTGGAGACGGTCCCTCCAGCCACTTACCGCCCTACTCCGCCAAAAAGGCCTCAACTACCGCTGGCGACCAGCTCACACCCTCACGGTCCAACAGGGACCTGACTCGCACCAGATCCGAGACTTAAGCGACGCAGCACCACTTCTACTATCCTTAGGCCTCTCTATGGACTCCATCCAACCA